>NC_135880.1:186288239-186888239 GCF_964194155.1 Cetorhinus maximus
CATTCCAATGGATTCCTGGCAGGCTTGTGTCCTTGCATGCTCCATTAACAATTTCATCCAAAACTTTGTTCCCTGTATCCAAACTCACTCACTCCTCTTTACTCATCACCCCTATGTTCATGGACCTATCTTGGCTCCGGGTCCAGAAGCGCCTTGATTATGAAATTGTCATTCCTGTTTTCAAATCTCTGCCTTGCCCCTCCCTATCTCTCTAACCTCCGTTAGCTCTCCAACTCTCTGAGATCTCTGCTCCTCCACTTCTGCCCTCTTGTGCATCACTGATTTTAATCACTCCACTCTCAGAAGCCATGTCTTTAGCTGTCTCAACGCTAAGCTCTGGAATTCTCTCCTAAATATTTCTACCTCTTTTAAGATGCTCCTTAAAATCCACCCCTTTGACCTAGCTTTTGTTCATCTGCCTTAATATTTCTTTGTGTCAAATATTGTTTGATAATGCACCTGAGCTTTTACTCTGTTAAATATGCTGTAGAAATGGAAGTTGTCATTGGAATAGAGATCATAACTTTGTGGATTGGGGACTGAGAGTTTGTCATCATTGATTCATGCATATATATAACCTCAATTTATTCTATTTTTAAATTTGTGGCAAATTTAGAATGTAACTTACTGATGTACATATAAATGTACTCTGGTGATCTATGGTTTCCAATCCTGTTTTCTACTCAGTTACTGATTGCTGTGGGGTAAAAAAATGCCACAAAACATCAAGCATTTGTGAAACAAATGGCACAAATATTATCACACTCCATGTATGGTACATCACTTTGGACCTCACTTTGAGCTAACTCTTAGCAATAGCCACATGTGCACTTGCTGTGAGGCAACACCGGGTATTGATCAGGGTGATGTTGTGACTTCCTGCTCCCAGGGACCCTGCTGTTATTCTAACTGTGTCGTGATTTAGCTTAGATTGTGAATTGGACCTGGGAACTGTTGGTCTATGTTGGTCATTTCCGCTAGTTACCTTTTATCAAGGAGCCATCAGGGAAATCTCCCATAACTGTCTGGAAAAGGTAAATGTGCAATCCTTTCCACAGAACTTAATTACAGATTTCACTTCATGTAACATTTTTATTGAGTGGAATAAAGTATATTCTTTGACAAATGTAAATGTTTGTTTAACATTTGAGGTTTCTTGAAGTAAGCATGGTTCCATAGGCACGCTTCAGACAGGAGCTTCAGCTTTATACTTGTGACTTTTTTTAATATATTGGATTAGTAATTGGAAGTGACCATCGGTTTCATTCAGCTAGAGATGGCTCTAGCCCAATGATCAGGATGATGTCTAAATTTCTTAAATGGGGAAAATGAAACTCATGATTGGTAGCAGAAGATAATAGGTGCAGTTTAAAGCATTTCATTGGGACAGTTTTACTTATCAATACATATTTTTTCAGTTGATCTGTATAATCTGATTGATCTCAGACTGATGAGTTGGTGAATTAAACAAGGTGTCAGACCATGCTACTTCAGAGAGCTAGCATAGACATGACAGGCTGAATGGCCTTCTGTGCTCTAACCATTCTATGATTCCATGTGATGGTAACTGATTCAAGGCTATAACCAGGCTTATTTGGTTTCCAGGGCAATGACCATTGAATTAGCAGAGTTTTCAAAGCAAAAAAATCCTGAAAAATGCATCATGGCCTTACCTAAAGCAAAGGTGAATTACATTAAAAAATTTAAAATGAAAATTGCAGATATCAAGGTAATATAGTTAGTTGGAAATGTAAGGCCGAACACTTTTCGTTGCAATGGAGAGGGTTACTTTTCTCAGCAATGGGATGATCAAATGCAAATTTCCAGGAAGCAGGAGTGACTGAAGAAGCACCAAGTCATAAGATAAGGAATACTATCATCCCCACAGATCTTGCTGGAATCTGGACAATGGAGGATCCAGCAAATTTGCCAGGCCTAAAACTTGAAATTGCAGTCCCTTTGTGATAAGAGAAAACAAGGACAAGTATCAATGTGACCAATAACCTCCCTTGAATTGCCAAGAATGAGAAAAGGCTATTTGACTCATTAAACCTGCCACATTCAGAATCTGGGTGTGATTATTCTCCCAAGGACTGAGTGGATCTCGCCACTTATCCTCTGTTTTGAGAACACTAAGTTCTTTCTGTCTCATGGAATCTTGCAGCATAGAAGAAGCCATTTGGCCTGTCATGCCCTTGTTACTCCAGTCCCATAACCTAGATTTTTCCCCATAACTCTACAAATTCGTCCTTTTCACGTACATCCCCGATTGCCTTTTGAAAGTTCCTGTGGAACCCCATCACCCTCTTAGTAGCGCATTTCAGATCTTGACAACCCTCTGTGTGAAAATATTTCTCCTCATTTCCCCTCTAGTTCTCATGCCAATTATTTTAAATCTGTGACCTGTGGTGTGACCCACTTGCTAGAGGAAATAGTTTCTCCTGCTTTCTCTAACAAAATTCTTCATAATTTTGAACCTTCTGTCTTGAGGAGAACAATCCCAGCTTCTCAATCTCTCCATATAACAGAAGTCCCTCAACCTCCGTATCATCCTCGTGAACTTCTCCATGGTTTTAATATTCTTCCTAAAGTGTGATGACCAGAATTGTTTACTCCAGCTGGGGCCGAAAGATTGAACATGACTTCCTTGTTTTTGTATTTAGTGCCACAATTAACAAAGCTAAGTATCCCATAGACTCTCTTAGCCACATTATTAATCTGTTTTACAAACTTGGCAGATTTGTGCATATGCATTTTTTCAGAAAAAAATCACCCATGTCTGTAATGAACTCCTTTAAATTCGGTGTCTCTTTGAACAGATATCAATTCAGCTCCCCATAAAGATGCTCATTAACCCAGAATAAACTCTCTTATCTTTATTTTCTTTAATCTCTAACCTTGTACTTGTGATCTTGTGTCCTCCAGTGGGACCCACTTCATCGAGGGAAATAAACATACAGAAGGAGGCCATTTGGCTTCTGGTAGCTCATAAGCTGCAGCCTTCAACTGAAATGCCATTTCCCTGCTCTTTTCCATGTATTTCTTCATGTTCCTTTTTAAGATAGTTGCCCAGTTCCATTTTAAATGTTAACATTTCTGCTTCAGTTGCCACTTGGGGGGTGGGGAAAGAACATCATCATCTTTGCCTATTTTTCCAATAAGCTGAGTTCATGTCCTCTCTGTTCAGTCCAGAGGGAACAATCTTTCACTATTTATCTTGTACACTTGTATAACAACATTGAAGGCCTCCGTCAGGTCACCTCTTAACCTTCTCAGCTTGTGATAAAAGCCCCAATTGCATGAGTTTTGATGACTGTGCAGCTCTTTCCAGGTAACATTTGATCTAGCTGTACCTTTTCCATTGCTTTGATATCCTTATCAAAACTGGATGCAATACTCCAATTTTGGTCAAGGTTTGTGCATTTTGGGGAGATGGTGGGGTAGTGGTAATGTCACTGGACTAGTAATCCAGAGGTTTAGGCTGATGCTCTGTGGAAACGGGTTCAAATCCCACCATGACAGCTGGTGGAATTTAAATTCAATTTATAAAACCTGGAATTGATAGCAAGTCTCAGTAATGGTGACCCTGAAACTATAATTGATTGTTGTAAAAACCCATTTATTTCGCTGATGCCCTTTCGGGAAGGAAATCTGCTACCCTTACCTGGTCTGCCCTACATGTGACTCAGATCCATAGTATTGTGCTTGACTCTTAACTATCCTCTGAAATGACCTAGCAATCCATTCAGTTCAAGGACCAATAGAGATGGGCAACAAATGCTGCCCTTAACAGTGTCGCCCACATCCCATTAAAGCATAAATTAAAGAAAAAGATGGACATTGAAAAATACATAAGAAGATAGGGCTGGTATTCTGTGATCTCTCAGTGGGAATTGTCACCCAACTGCTACTCTATATCCAGAAGCTGTGGGCAGCATGCCCATTTCCTGATTTGAGTAGCTGGCTGGTGAGGCTTCAGACCAGCAGCACAAACTCAGAAAATTACATTCTTATACTCACCAGATGCTTTCAAGGTACAATCAGTAATCACTACCAAGTTATTTTCCCTTTTTGTCTGCTATCAGAGATGAATAAATATCCTGCAGTATCTCAAAGTTTATTCAGAGTCTAGGCATTTTGTATAGATTGGGAAGATGCAGGTCGATCACTGTCTTATTCTGAGTGAATCGATCGTTTTCATTTAATCCATCAGCCAAGGACAAAATAGATTCTTTCATGCTATCAGCCTGTGCTCACAGCAGTAGAGTTTGTATAAAGTAACTCTTGAGTATCAACATGGAGTCTGTTCTGACTGATTAGCTTGTCTGACTGATGGGCTTGTTTTCTTCTTGAATTTACCATTCGAATAGTATTTTTGTTTGTAGCCTCTTCTACCTGAGATTTTAACTGTCTCCCTAAGAGAAGCCAGCAGATCTCTATCCCCCTATGGTTGGACTTAGCCTATCCCACAATCCATTATCCTATCAGAATAGGACATGTTTCATGTTCTGCCCCAACTTGATTTTATTATATATGCAGATAAGAAAAAAGAGTGCGATGCCCAGCACTACCGTCCCTCACATTTATTGGCACAGCTTACAAATAATATTAACTATAGACATATTCTTTTCACATATTCTTTATAATCTACATTCTGGTCCGCCTCTATCTCCCATTTCCCAGCTCATCTACGCAATTAGTCTCAGTCTCTGAAGATAACGTAACTCCCTTCTACTGCCCACGTAACTTTAGTGATATTAAAATTGATGATAACACAGTTCTGTATCATTGACAAGTATTAAGGTTCTGTGGAGAGGATAAGTAGAATAATTGACTAGAGTATGGGAAACTGTAGGTTGGCTTTTGCAAACAAGAGTAGGATTAACTGAGTGATTGGAGCAGAAGTAGAAGCCTCAGTTGAAATAAATACTGACAAAGTGTTACTGGAGGAGAAACATGAGACATCTTGAGGCTTTGAAGTTGAGAGATATCTGGGATAAGTGAGGGAACCAGGAAAAAGAATAAGGATCATAATTTTGAAAATAGGATTAGGATTGAGTGAGGTACATTCATAAATACACAAAGCATTCAAACAAAATTCGAGAGTTAGAAATATTAATAGCTATAGAGGTGTATGACACAGTACAGAGAAGTAGTTTTGGCTTCAACAGTTATGAGAACCTAATTTACCTGGTTATAATATGTTCAGGAGTGATGACCAGAGGAAGAAGTGTATAAGGTATATGATGTTATTCATCTGCTATAGTGCAAGCATGTAAATATATTCTGGTAAAAAATCCAAGTGGAGTGGAGGTGAAATACTACCATTTTCAGCACACGTGACAGGCTAACTGCAGTGAAGGTGAGATAGAGGGCTGAGATCATAGAATGGTTCCAACACAGGAGGAGGCCATTTTCCCATGATATACATGTGGGCTCCACATGAGCAATTTAGTGTGTCCCACTCTCTTGCCCTTTCCACGTAGCCACAACATTTTTTTTCTTTTTTTAATTAGTTCATGGGCTGTGAGTGCCCCTGGCAGTTGCCCATCCCTAATTGCCCTTGAAAAGGTGGTGGTGAGCTGCCTTCTTGAACTACTGCAGCCCTTATGATGTAGGTAAACCCACGGTGTTGTTAGGGAAGGAGTTCCAGGTTTTTGACCCAGTGATAGTGAAGGAACAGCGATATATTTCCAAGTCAAGATCGTATGTGGGTTGGAAGGGAACTTGCAGGTGGTGGTTTTCCTGTGCTACGTTTGTCCTTCTTTTGGAAGTTCATTTCCACCATATCAACTGCACTACACCCATCAACCTTTCTGTTGTTTCATCAAAAAACTGAGTCAAGTTGATTAAGTATGATTTACCTTTAACAAATCCGTGCTGGCTTTCCTTAATTAATCTACACATATCCAAGTTACTCGTAATTTTGTCCGGATTATCATTTCAAAATGCTTTTCCACCACTGTGGTTAAACTGACCGGCCCTTAGTTGTTGAGTTTATCCTTGCGTTTTTTGTTTTGAACAAGGTTATAACATTGAGGAGGACAATTTAGAACTTCAAAAGGACATAAACAAGTTGGTGGAGGGGGCAGATAGGTGGCAGATGAAGTTCAATGCGGAGTTGTGTGAGGTGATGCACTTTAGTAGGAAGAACATGGAGAGACTATATAAAATAAGGTGTAGAATTCTTAAGGGAGTAGAACGACCTGGGTGCATATGTGCATAGAGAATTGAAGGTGGCAGGACAGGTGGAGAGAGCAGTTAATAAAGCATATAGTATCATAGGCTTTATTAATATAGGGGCATAGAGTACAAGAGCAAGGAGGTTATGCTGAGCTTTTCTAAGAGACTAATTAAGCCTCAGCTGGAGTATTGTGTACAGTTCTGGGTGCCACAATATAGGAAGGATGTGAATGCACTGGAGAGATGCAGAACAGGTTTACAAGAATGGTTCCAGGGATGAGATACTTCAGTTATGAAGATAGATTGCAGAAGTTGGGACTGTTCTCCTTGGAGAGGAGACGGCTAAGAGGAGATTTGATAGAGGTGCTCAAAATCATGAGGGGGCTGGATAGAGTAAATAGGGAGAAATTGTTCATGCTCGTAAAAGGATAAAGAATGAGAAGGCACAAATTTAAAATGATTTGCAAAAGAAGCAAATGTGATGTGAGAAAAAACGTTTTCACAGAGCAAGTGGTTCGGGTCTGCAACGCACTGCCTGGAAGTGTGGCAGAGGCAAGTTCAATCGAGGCATTCAAGAGGGCAGTCGATGATTATGTGAATAGAAACAATGTGCAAGGGTACGGGGAAAAGAAAGGAGAATGGCACTAAGTCATAATGCTCATTTAGAGAGCAGCGCAGACATGATGGGCCGAATGGCCTCCTGCGCCGTAACGATTCTGTGATTTGCAATCCTGCAGTCCTTTGGCACCGCCCCTGTACCTAAGGAGGTTTAGAAGATTATGACCAGTACCTTTTCAATTTCCATGCTTACTTCCCTCTGAATCCCCGGATGCACCTCATCCGATCCTGGTGACTTATCAACTTTGAATACAGCCAGCTTTTCTACATACAACTTTTAGCCCATCCGGCATCTAAACTACCTCCTCTTTCACTACGACTCAGGCAGCATCTTCTTGGTAAAGGCAGATACAAAATACTAATTTAGTACCCAACCTTGCTGTCTGCCTTCATGCGTATATCCCCTTTTTGACCTCTACTTAGTCCCACTCCTCCTCTTCCTAACCTTTTACTCTTTATATGCCTACAGAAGATTTTTGGATTCCCTTTAATGTTAGCTGCTAGCCTCTTCTCCTACTCTCTCTTTGCTGCTCTTATTTCTGATTTAACTACCCCTGTGAACTTTCTCTCTTAAGCCTGGTTTTCACTTGTATTTATCACCCTGACATCTGCCATACACACCCTTTTTCTGCTTCTTCCTACTTTCTACCTCTTTTGTCATCCAGGGAACTCTGGATTTGTTTGCCCTAACTTTCCCTTTGTGAAAATGTTCTGCAACTATCTGCGACATCTCTTTAAAAGCAGCATCCCCTGCCAGTCTTTGGATCTGTCATGGATAAATTGGAATCATTCTCAACCAAAACTGAAATTTGTCCCCCTCCAATGAAATATTTCTGGCCCAGATTGCTTCTTGTCCTTTTCCATTACTAATTTAAACCTGATGATACGATGAGTACTATTCCCTAAATGTTTACCGACTGACATGAGTTTCACTTATCCCATCTAACTCCCCAGAACCAGATCCAGAATGTCTCCTTCCTCTTTGATACATAAACATCTTGATCAACAAAATTCTCCTGAACACACTTCAGAATCTCTTCTCCCTCTCTGCCCTCTGCGCTATTACTATCCCAGTCTACATTAGGATCATTGACGTTCCCCATTATAAGTTCTCTATTTCTTCTGCTTCCCTGTAATTGCTTTGCAGATTTGCTCCTCTGTATGTTTTGCACCTGTTGAGATCTGTCAAGGTAAACGTATGTACAACAAAGCAAACTGGGATAAATGTAATGCAGATGGTTGAAGTGGGGGAATGCTTGACAGAATTTTTCCAAGACCCCTTCCTAGATCGCAAATTTGTCTGATAAGTAAAGAAGCTTTGCTTGATTAAGTTGTGAGAAATAACTGATGCAAGCAGGAGAACAATTGAGAGAGCAGCTGTAACAAAGTTACATTCAATGGAAAAGTAGAAAAGGATAATGAATAATTAATAGTAAGAGTACTGGACTGGAAAAAGGCAAAGTTCAGTGAGATAGGAAAGGATCTGGCACAGATTAACTAGGCAGAAAATTGAGCAAATGGGTTAATGCATCAGTGCTGAGAATCGTCAAATCTGAAATGGATAGAGTGCAAAGTAGCTACATTACTGTAGTGCACAGAGGTGCATAGCTAAATAGAAAAATTAAAACTAAACTGAAACTTAAAATGGAGGAATATACTAAAGCCAAAGCTGGCAGTACAGGAGATAATGATGAGTAACAAAATATGTGTACAGGGGAGGTTGAAAAGATGGTTGGGAGGACAAATTGAGAATATGAAAAATGGCTAGAAGAAGATATAAAAGGCAACACTAAGGACTTGCAAAACAAATTTTAAGGGTCAAACAAGAAGTAGGCTTGCTCAGAGAGTAAAGAATCGTGAAGGATGAAGATATGGTAGAGAATGAACAAATATTTTGTCAGGTGAAAGTGAGAATGTGGATGTATTGAGGAGGAGGCTGGAAGAGGACATAAAAGGTGGGTTTATGGAAACAAATTTTGGGTTTAATGGGTATTGCTTGTTTTTGAATAAGGGTTTGAAGCGCAGTTGTTGATGCTGACATGTGCCGATAATTTGGAAACTGGGCTATATAAATAGAAAATGTGTTATTTTACCCTTGTCTACATTTAATTGCATTTTGGAAAAAAATAAGAACAAGGATTTTCAGTCAAAGATTGTGGGACTTTGCTGTATAAAAATTGATTACTGTGTTTGATTAGGTCACAGTGGCTGCTCTCATTAATTGTGGAGAGCTTTGGGACATCCTGAGAATAAGAAGCACTATATAAATGAAACCTTTTATTTCTGATACTGTCTTAGTGAGACCATGCTTAGAGTATTGTGAAGTTTAATGAAGTATGCACAGATAAAGAAATGAGAGCACTGGGACAAATTTAAGGGTGGGTCTGAATCATTGAGTTGGCAAATGAAACTGAAGGAGTTCAATCTGTTCTTTGTACGAACACACAAGTTAGGAGCAGGAGTAGGCCACTCGGCCCCTCAAGCCTGCTCCGCCGTAAGATTATGGTTGATCTAACTGGAACTTCAATCCCACATTCTTGTCTACCCCCAATACCCTTTCGCCCCCTTATTATCAAGAATCTGCCTACCTCTGCCTTAAAAATGTTCAAAAACTCTGCTTCCACAGCCTTTTGAGGACGAGCATCCCAAAGACTTGTGACGCTTTAAGAAAAATTCTCCTCATCTCTATCCTAAATGGGAGACCCCTTATTTTTAAACAGCGGTCTTAGTTCTAGATTCTTCCACAGGAGGAAACATCTTCTCCGCATCCACCCTGCCAAGAACCCTCAGGATCTTATATATTTCAATCAAGTCGCCCCTTACTCTTCTAGTCTCCAGCCGATACGAACCTAGCCTGTCCAGCCTTTCCTCATAAGTCAACCCACCCACTCCTGGTATTAGTCTGCTAAACCTTCTCTGAACTGTTTCTAATGCATTTACGTTTTTCTTTAAATAAGACCAATACTGTACACAATACTCCAGATGTGATCTCACCAATGTCCTGTGCAAGTGAAGCATAACCTCCCTATTTTTGTATTCAAGTCCCCTATTTTTATTCAAGTCCCCCCTCAATAAATGATAACATTCTATTAGCTTTCCTAGTTACTTGCTGTATCTGCATACTGGCCTTTGCGATTCATGGACTCGGACACCCAGATCCCCCTGCACCTGAGAGCTCTGCAATCCCTCACCATTTAGATAATATGCTTTTTGATTTTTCCTGTGAAGAAAGAAAACTGGGGTTAGGGGTAGACATTGAGATGCCAAGTTTTAAATGCACTGAACAGAAGACAACATTTATAAAATTAAGATGGGTGCCAATGAAACTCAAAAATTTCAGCACCATCCAAGACAATGCATTCTGCTTGCTTGCTTGGCATGCAATCCACCACCTTCCCTATAACACTGGTGATTGCATTGTGTAATATGTGCAGGGTGCACTGGAGCTGATCAAGGATTTTTTGACAATACCTCCCAAACCTGTGATCACTACCTAGAAGTACAAGGGCAGGTGCATTACCTGCAGCTGCCTCTCCAAATCACCCATCATCCTGAGTTGGACATATATCGCTATTCCTTAATTGTTACTCAGTCATAATCCTGGAACTCCCAACTAACAGTATTGTGGGAGGACCTTCACCACATGGACTGCAGAAGTTCAAGAAGTTGGCTCTTCAGCACCACCTTTTGCAGGGCAATTGAGGATAGACAATGAATGCTGACTTAAATAAAAGCCAAAAACTGCGGATGCTGGAAAACAAAAACAAAAATACGTGGAAAAACTCAGCAGGTCTGGCAGATTCCTGGAGAGGAGCACAGTTAACGTTTCGAGTCCGAATGACCCTTCAACAGAACTTAAAATGAATGCACTTGCTGGCGATGCCCACATCCTGGGAATTTTTTTTAAAAGGGGGAGCTAAGATAATTTTTGTGGAGTAAACTAATAACTAGCAATTGCTAGAAGACTCATTAAGAAATGGAATCTTGATCTGGATTGACACAACTAGGAAGAGATGAACTTTGTTTCTTTTGAATATTAATCTCTATAATAGGCTGAAATGAATGGGCTCAAATGATCTTTTTCTCACATTCTTTACACTCCTCTTATCCTTCATCAAGTATTCCGCTCATCAAATAGTTTGTTCTTTCTCATCTTTTGAGCATGCTGATTATCCTCCAATTTCCAGTACTACTTTGAGGTTATTAGCTCTGTGTTTTGTTTTCAGGAATCTAATAATGTCATTCCTATTTTGTGTGCAAAATAAGCACTTTAGTGCTTTGAATTGAAGTCTTTGAGTAGTAAGCATTTAAATTTTCTTTTGTTAAAATGACCAGACCATTGAGAAAGCATCAAAGGTCACACATGAAACTACCACTGTGTGAGGTCACTTTGCTACATTTCTTTTCTATCAGTGAAGGAGAATAATGTTGCTAAAAGTTCCAGTTACCTATTTTGTTTTAATCCCTGTGACTCAGTCACTGGTGTACCTTCTCTTTTTAAAGTAGGAAGGTCACCTGATCCAAATGGGATTCATGCGAGGTAACCTGTGGAAGTTAGGGTGGAAATTCCAGAGGCTCTGGCCTCTTGAATTCTTCTTAGATGTGGGAGTAGTGCCAGAGGACTGGAAGATTATAAATGTTACACCCTTATTTAAGAAAGCGAAAGGAATGAACCTCTCCAGTCAGCCGAATGTCAGTGGTGGGGATTCTTTTAGAGACCACGATCAGGACAAATTTAGTTGCCACTTGGACAAGTATGGACTGATAAATAAAAGTGAGAATGGATTTGTTAAAGGCAAAATATATTTGACTAACTTGAACGAATTTGTATCTGCATTTGTAAAGGTGTGTTTGACAAAGCACCACATAATAGATTTGTTATCAAAATTAAAGCCCAGTGATAGCATGGCTACAAAATTGGCTAAGAGACAGAAAGCAGAGAGCAGTGGTGAATGATTTTTATTCAGAGTGGATGGAGGTTATGGAGTGGCATTCCCTACATGTTGCGATTAGTATCGCTGCTTCTTGTCATATATTTTAATGACCTGGACTTGGGCATAGATGAGAATTTCAAAATTTATAGCTGACGCAGAACTCAAATGTAGTAAGCAGTGATGAATATAGTATGATTTCAAAACATATTAGGTGAAATTCAGTGCAGAAAAGTGAGGTGATGCATTTTGGTAAATGGTACAGTTTTAAAGTAGTTGCTGGAACATAGTGATCTAGAAATGTATGTACACAAATGTTTCAAGGTGGCAGGAGATGTTGAGAAGGCTGTTTTTTAAAAACATATGGGGTGTTTAGTTTCTTTAAGAGAGGCAGAGTACAAAAGCAAGCAAGTTATGTCAAATCTTTATGAAACACTGGTTAGGCCCTAGCTGAAGTATGGTGTGAAATTCTGGACACCACATTTTAGGAAGGAAGTCAAAACATTTTGAGATCACATAGATTTTCAGTTTCAAATTGTGCTCAGTTTATTAACAAGGAAATGGTACAGCAGCTTCAGGAGAGCAGCAGATGTGTGGTTAAAAATGGAAGTTCAAAATTTGCTGTCTAAGATGTGCAGCTCTACTGTCAGTGTCATGAAAATGACATCTCACTGTCTGACTCACCATTGGCATGCACTTAATGGTGTGACATTGTTGTATTTACAAAGATGGCCTTTGGCCCTCCATTCATCATGACATTACTGCAGCTACAGATCTGCAATATCACACATCATCCACCTTTGATGCTCTTGTTCCTATTAAAGCTATTAGTCTCTCTTAACTGATTCATCCTCCAGTATATCCATCAACTTTGCTGCTTTAAGACCAAAACATGCAGATTTGAGCATGTATGCTGACAATTGGCTTATCCATCCATTGCCAGATCTGGTTGGTCCACACACAGGCCCTGCTCTCCTTTGCTAAAGCTGCTCACTATTCAAATATCATCCTGGATTACGAAGATAATCCCTGGTTTTGCTTCACCACAAGCCACTGTCTTAAACCCACCCTCCTGTGCTTCCTATACCCTTCTCACCACTAACAAGTGAGAGAAGCTTATGGATTTTTTTGACCCAAACATTGAGATTGTCTGTTCAACTGCCTCAGTTGCTTCCCTCCCTTCTACTTGTTGATGGGGCCAAACTTCTAAGGATTTGCACTGCCCTGGCCCTAACCCTGATCTCGCATAATTTTCTGGATTCTGTTCCATCTCTTGCCATGCTATCTCCGAGCTCATCTTGTTCATAAAACCCACCTCCTGCTTTCTTGACCCTATTCCCACTAAACTGCTGTCCACCCAACTTCCCTTCTTGGAAGCCATGTCAGCTGATATTAACAGTTATCTCTTGTCAGGTGCTGTCCTCCTTGCCATCAAATCTGCCATCTTCACTGCTCTGAAAAAATCCACTCCTCTGTCATTGCTAACTACCAGGCCACCAGCAATCTCACTTTCCTCTCCCAAGTCCTTGAATGCATTATCGCCTCCCAAATATGAGCTGATATCTTTCTCTCTCTTTCACACTTGAATGCCTGCAATCAGGTTTCTGCCCTGCGACAGTACTGAAATGGCCTTCTTCAAAGTCACAGATTATTTTGGCGTTATTCTATCCCTCCTCGCCCTGAAACTACCTGCAGACTTCAATGCACTTTACCATCCATCTTTGTAAATACAGTAAAGTTGCACCATTAAGTGCATGTCAATGGTGAGTAAGAAACTGAGATGTCATTTTCATGAAGCAAGCGGAAGAGCTTCACATCTTAGACAGCAAATTTTGAACTTCCATTCTTAACCACACATCTATCCCTCTCCTGAAGCTGCTGTACCATTTGCTTGTTAATAAAATGAGCACAATTAGCACCGTTACTTTGACAGCAAATTCTGGCCCATTGTTTTTTCTGACAGGTCTACAGTTAACTCAACAGACAAACCTTTACATCAACATCCTTTTCATTCTTATTGATAATTCTAATGCTTCAATATCAGCTGACTGAGGCATGCCATAGTTTGCTAGCTTCCGGTTTGTTCTTTTTCTTTTGATATTTTGAAATCGCTGACTCATGTTGACCCATGTATGTTGGCAGCCTTGCAGTGCTGTGTCTAGTTAACTATTTTTTTTATTCATTCACGGGATGAGGGCTTTTCTGGCTGGGCTGTCATGTATTGCCCACTCCTAGTTGCCCTTGAGAAGGTGGTGGTGAGCTGCCTTCTTGAACCACTGGAGTCCAAGTGGTGTAGGTACACCCACAGTGCTGTTAGGGAGTTCCAGGATTTTGACTCAGCAACAGTGAAGGAACGGCGATATATTTCTAAGTCAGGATGGTGAGTGACTTAGAGGGGAGCTTCCAGGTGGTGGTGTTCCCATCTATCTGCTGTCCTCATCCTTCTAAGTGGTAGTGGTCGTGTGTTTGGAAGGTGCTTTCGAAGGAGCCTTGGTGAATTCCTGCAGTCCATCTTTTAGATGGTACGCACTGCTGCTACTGTGCGTCGGTGATGGAGGGAGTGAATGTTTGTGGATATGGTGCCAATCAAGTGGGCTCTTTGTCCTGGATGGTGTCAAGCTTCTTGAGTGTTATGGGAGCTGCACTCATCCAGGCAAGCGGGGAGTATTCCATCACACCCCTGACTTGTGCCTTGCAGATGGTGGACAGGCGTTGGGGAGTCAGTAGGTAAGTTACTCGTTGCAGGATTCCTAATCTCTGACTTGCTCTTTTAGCCACAGTATTTAAATGGCTAGTCCAGTTCAGTTTCTGATCAATGGTAACCCCAGGATGTTAATAGTGGAGGATTCAGTGATGGTAATGCCATTGAACGTCAAGTGGCGATGGTTGGTTTCTCTCTTGTTGGAGATGGTCATTGTCAGGCACTTGTGTGACGTGAATGTTACTTGTCAGCCCAAGCCTGAATATTGTCCAGGTCTTGCTGCATTTGGACATGGACTGCTTCAGCATATGAGGAGTTGCGAGTGTTGCTGAACATTGTGCAATCATCAGTGAACATCCCACTTCTGACCTTACAATGGAAGGGAAGGTCATTGATGAAGCAGCTGAAGATGGTTGGGCCTAGGACGCTACCCTGAGGAACTCCTGCAGTGATGTCCTGGAGCTAAGATGACTGATCTCCAACAATCACAACCATCTTTCTTTGTGCTAGGTATGACTCCAACCAGCAGAGAGTTTTCCCACTGATTCCCATTGACTCCAGTTTTGCTCGGGCTCCTTGATGCCACACTCGGCAGAAACCAAACTGGGCATCAGTGAGCAGGTTATTGCTAAGAAAGTGCTACTTGATAGCACTGTTGATGGCCCCTTCCGTTAATTTACTGATGATTGAGAGTAGACTGATGGGGTGGTAATTGGCCAGGTTGGATTTGTCCTGCTTTTTGTGTACAGGACATACCTGGGCAATTTTCCACATAGCCGGGTAGTTGCCAGTGTTCTGGCTGTACTAGAACAGCTTGGCTAGGGGCGCGGGAAGTTCTGGAGCACAAGCCTTCAGTACTATTGCCGGCTTATTGTCAAGGCCCATAGCCTTTGCACTATCTAGTGACTTCAGCCATTTCTTGATATCACATCGAATGAATTGAATTGGCTGAAGACTGGCATCTGTGATGTTGGGGACCTCCGGAGGAGGCTGAGATGGATCATCCACTCGGCACTTCTGGCTGAAGATTGTTGCAAATGCTTCAGCCTTATCTTTTGCTCTGTTGTTCTGGGCCCTCCCATCACTGAGGATGGGGATGTTTGTGGAGCCTTCTCCTCCGGTGAGTTGTCTCAGTGTCCACCACCATTCACGACTGGATGTGGCAGGACTCCAGAGCTTAGATCTGATCCCTTGGTTGTGGGATCACTTAGCTCTTCTATCACTTGCTGCTTATGCTGTTTGGTGCACAAGTGGTCCTGTGTTATAGCTTCACCAGGTTGACACCTCATTTTTAGGTATGCCTGGTGCTGCCCCTGGCATGCCCTCCTGCACTCTTCATTGAACCAGGGTTGACCCCCTGGCTTGATGGTAATGGTAGAGTGGGGGATATGCTGGGCCAGGAGGTTACAGATTGTGTTTGAGTGCAATTCTGCTGCTGCTGATGGCCCACAGCGCCTCATGGATGCCCAGTCTTGAGTTGCTAGATCTGTTCCAAATCTATCCCATTTAGCATGGTGGTAGTGCCACACAACACGATGGAGGGTATCCTCAATGTGAAGATGGGACTTTGTCTCCACAGGGGCTATGTGATGCTCACTCCTACCGGTATTGTCATGGACAGATGCATCTGTGGCAGGCAGTTTGGTGAGGATGAGGTCAAGTATGTTTTTCCCTCTTGCTGGTTCCCTCACCACCTGCCGCAGACCCAGTCTAGCAGCTATGTCCTTTAGGACTCAGCCAGCTTGGTAAGTAGTGGTGCTACCGAGCCACTGTTGGTGATGGACATCCTCCACCTGGAGTACGTTCTGTGCCCTTGCCACCCTCAGTGCTTCCTCTAAGTGGTGCTCAACATGGACGAGTATTGATTCATCAGCTCAGGGAGGGCAGTACGTGGTAATCAGCAGGAGGTTTCCTTACCCATGTTTGACCTGATGCTGTGAGACATCTTGGGTCCTGGAGTCAATTTTGAGGACCCTGAGGGCATCTCCTTCCCGACTGTATACCACTGTGCCGCCACCTCTGCTGGGTCTGTCCTGCCAGTGGGACAGGACATACCCAGGGATGGTGATGGTCGTGCCTGGGACGTTAGCTGTAAGATATGATTCCATGAGGATGACTATGTCAGGCTGTTGCTTGACTAGTTTATGAGACAGATCTCCCAATTTTGGCACTAGCCCCCAGATGTTAGTAAGGAGGACTTTGCAGGGTCGACATGGCTGAGTTTGCAGTTGTCGTTTCTGGTGCCTAGGTCGATACCGGGTGGTCCGTCCAGTTTCATTCCTTTTTTGAGGCTTTGTAGTGGTTTGATACAACATGTGAGTGTTGGAGCTGTTCAACCTTGACACCAGTTGCAGATTGCAAAATCTTGTCCTATCTTTGAAATTCCCAGTGATGGCAAAAAACAAGTTATCTTGCTTATCAACAATAGCTTGTATTTGTATAGCATAAAACGTTCCAACGTGCTTCACAGGAGCATTTTGAAACAAATTCACAGGAGCATTTTGAAACAAAATATGACACCAGTCCACAAAATGAAATATTTAATCATATGGCCAAAAGCTTGGTCTCAGAGGTAGGCTTTAAGGGGAAAGTGAGGTAGAGAGACGGGAGGGTGCAGGGAGGGAATTCCAGAGCTTGAGGCCTAGAAAACTGAAGGCACGGCTGCCAATGGTGAAGCGATGTAGCTCGGCGTATTATTTTATTCATGTGAACTGCCTTGTGATGGTTTATTACGTTTAAAGGCCTTATTTAAATATCAGTTATTATTAATGAAAATTTGACAGAGCCACAAAGAGGTAGGTTTTAAGAACTGTCTTAAAAGAGGAGAGGGGATGAAGAAGCTGAGGGAAGGATTTTGAGAGATTAGGGTGCAGGCAGCTGATGGCATGGCTACTCACAACAGAGTGATTGAAATCAGGGATGCACAAGAGGCCAGATTTGGAGGGGTGCATGGATTGCAGAGGTTTGTAGTGGTGGAATAGATTAACAGAGAGGGGGTGAGGATTTGGGAATACTGATGAGTATTTTAAAATTGTTGGACTGGGAGCCAACATAAGATAGCGAGCACAGGGGTATTGGGAAAATGGGAATTGATGCAAGTTAAGAGATGGGAAACAGAATTTTGGATGAGCTTAAGTTTATAAAGAGTGGAAGATGGGAGGCTGGCTAAGAGAGCATTTGAAGAGTGAATTGAATAGAACGGCTCAGAAGAAGTCATACAGACTCGAAACGTTAACTCTGTCTTTTTCTCCACAGATGCTGTCAGACCAGCTGAGTTTTTCCAGCATTTCTTTTGTTTTTGTTTCAGATTTCCAGCATCCGCAGTATTTTGCCTTTATCTTAGAACATTTGAATGGTCAGCTTTAAAGGTAACAAGCATGCATGAGGATCTTGGTCACAGTTGAGCTCATGCAGGGAGTTTTGATCTCCGTAGAGAACAGTACTGTTTTTACTTTTTGTTTTGAAAATCCAAAAACCCAGGTGTTTACTAAAAGAATGAAGCCAAAAAGTCCACAGTTTAAACCAAAAGAATTTTACTACACAAAAATCAAAGACCATGAATACCAATAACTACATTCTTACCTTGACTAGTCAGTTAGGTTAAAGATCTTAAAAGTACAATGAACGTTGTTACTTTCTAAACCAAACTTCTTAACCCAAATTTCCTTCACCTCTTTGACTTGCATGCCCTAAACGCAAGTCAGATACTTATCAGAAATTAGATTAACCACTTGATCTGAATGCTGTTTTAAAGAGTTATATAAGGGTTCAATTTCTTGAACCTTCTGCTTAGTTTTGGCAAATTTGTCCCTTCAAATCACCTCCAGTCGTTCCATGGTTGTAGACTCTCCGTTCAACACTGATGTTACTAGCATCATAAGCATAGCTACTTCAGGTCAGAATTCTCCTGGTTCTAATGTTCTAAAGTATGGCGCTCTGTATCTAAGAACTCTCTTCTCCACTTGGCTGTCCCAGAAGTCTGACTCACTATTAGTAGAGTCCTTCAGTTTTCAAGGAATTTAAACCCTTTTAGCCACCACACACAATTTCAACTGAATGCTGCATGAAAGAGACATTCCCTGCTGCCAGCTTGTTCTTAATTAAAACTAAGCTAAAATTGCTCGAAAACAGAACTGCGCGAACGCAATTTATTTCCCCCTTATAATTTACTTCTTTTTGACCTATCTTCATTGTTATTTATTTCCCAGGCAGAAAGTTGCCTTTTTACACACAATCATCTCTGAAAGAAACCTAGTTCTTAAAGGCACCAACATAAAATAGAAATTTTTTTTCTCCAAAAGCACATGGGCCATCACACATCCCTTCTAAAAAGAAAAAGCCTTATTGAGGTAAGGATTTTTCTACAACCCTTTAAAATAGTACATATTTTACATTAGCAGCTATATTATTGCATACAATATACACATTAATCCCCTCCCCATAGTTAAATCAAAATTCAAATGTCCAACATCTTGCAATCCTAGGTCCTTGATCCACTGATTATAGCATTTTAAACAGATGGAGAAATCATGTCCAAAACCTTATATAGAGTTTATAAGCCTCCTTCCTATATGCAGTATGGTGTATTTAAATCAATAGTCAAACTCTGAATAAAGCGTCTGCAATTACATTGCTCCTTCTTCAACATGAACAATTTTTAAAGTAAATGGTTGCAGCATCAGACTCCAGCGAAACAAATGGAGATTCTTGGTTTGGAATTTCTGCAAAAACACTTAGTGGATTATGGTCTATGTAGATCACAGTCTCTCCTGCATTTCCAGAAACTAATATTTCAAACTTTTGAAGAGCCAAAACGAGGCTTAATACTTCCTTTTCAACTGGAGTACTTTCATTGAGAAGGATTAGGTTTTCTAGAATTTTAACTAACTGACTGGATGCTCGGTGTTAGCATCATCACCTTGTAACAGTACGGTTCCCGTGTCCAAGTCAATGGCACAAATTGCTATCTTGAATGGTTTGTTGAAATTTGGGGCAGCCAACACAGACTCATTTATTGGGACAGCCTTTCATCTCTCAAAGGAAGCCTGACAAGACTCTGCCCAGTCATATTTGACTTTCTTCTTCAATGCCTTTGTAAACGGAGTGACTACCGTGCTGAAACTTGGGACAAACGTCCTGTAAAATCCACTCATTCCAAGGAACTGCAGTATCTCTCGTTTGTTTTTAAGATCAGGAAAGTCCATAATTGCTTGAACTTATCATCTCTGTGCACAGTGTTTCACATGGTCTTCCCAAGTGTCATTGTAGATCAACTAATTGTTGGTATAGACTACACAGTTCGATCGCCCATTAATAACTTGATTTGTTAGTCTATGAAAAGTAGCTGGTGGATTCTTCATTCTGAATGGCATCACTTCACATATATTAATAGGCCATCTGGGTTACAAATGCAGAGATTTGAGGCTTGATCAGTTAGTGATATTTGCCAAAATCCTTTTAATAAGTCAATCTTGCTGATAAACTATTGAGTTTCCAACTCCATCAATGCATTCTTCAATTCGTGATATAGGATAAGAATCAGTTTTTCTTATGGCATTCACTTTACAATAATGCAAAATCTTTAAATTCCATCAAGTTTTGGGACCAATACAAATTCCAACTGCTTTGACTCAGTTCAATTATATAATTATCAGACATGAAGGTGAGTTCTTTGCTGACTTGACTTGAGCCAATTTCTCAAGGTTCAGCCTGTAAGAGTTTGGGTTAATGGGTGGAGTACTTCTCACATTAACATCATTCATACCTCAAGAAGTTCGTCCTGGTCTATCTCTTATACAGTGACTCCTATTCTGTTAGCAATTTGACTGTGTCACCCTGAGACTCTTCTGGAAGATGGTGTCATATTTTATCCAAATTCTTTAACACCTTTGTGTTGTCTAATCTTAGTACTGGGGGTTCAATTTGAAAACTTTCAGTCTCTTTCTCATTAACTGAACCCTCAGGTATAGTCATATTACTCTCTTCCTTCTTTACTACCTGAAATACACTCATTGGTTGGTTATCCTCTCTGTCATAAAAGTGTTTTAGTATATTTATGTGACACACTCATTGAGTTCTCCTTCTATCTGGTGTTTTAATAAAAGCTTACCTCTTTAAGCTTCTTTTCAACCAAATAAGATCCACTAAATCTAACCTTCAATGGTTCATTCAGCATAGGTATTGAACCAGTATCTCATCCTGACGTTTAAAAGTGCGTTCTTCAGCTGCCTTTTCTGCTTGTTATTTCATCACCTGTTGGAATCCTTCGGGTGTTCTCGAGCAACTGTACATGCTTTTGACAGTCTGTCTTGGAACTTGGACACGTGGTTAAAGAAGGTAATTTCCTCTTCCTGATCAATAAATTTTTCTTTAATAAATTTAAATGGTCCTCTTACCTAGTGTCCACAGACTAATTCAAAGGGACTGAAACATGTTGAATTATTACATGCATCCCTAATTGCAAACAATAACAATGAAAGTCCCCCATCCCAGTCCTCTGGATCCAAGGCAATAAGCTTTGATCATGGACGCTAAGGTTTGGTGGCATCTT
This sequence comes from Cetorhinus maximus, assembly GCF_964194155.1. Taxonomy (NCBI): domain Eukaryota; kingdom Metazoa; phylum Chordata; class Chondrichthyes; order Lamniformes; family Cetorhinidae; genus Cetorhinus; species Cetorhinus maximus. Next base: position 186,309,223 of record NC_135880.1, read on the forward strand.
TCCAATTCCCCTTGTGACCTGTGGGTGATTTAAGTTGTTTTATTCCTAAACTGCACATAGCTTTCTGGAATACCTGTGACATAAGATTTGACCCTTGGTCAGATTGAACCTCTCTAGGCAATCCATTCCTCATGAAAAACTGAATTATTCCTTCAAATATTATCTTTGCAGTAACCTTTCTTAAGGGAATGGCCTCTGCGAACCTCGTAGATGAATCCATGATCGTTAAAAGATATTGATACCCATTTTTAGGTAAGGGTCCCACACAATCCACTGGAATCCTACCAAATGGTTCATCGAAAATTGGTATCGGGATCAAGGGAGCTTGATTGACGGTTGGGGTTTTCGAACCATTTGACATGTGTGACATGGCCTGCAGAATTCAACTACATCCTATGCAATCCCCGCCAGTAAAAGTACTTCATTATTTTAACATGAGTCTTTCTTATTCCTAAATGACCTGCCATCGGAATCTCATGAACCAATCCTTAAAATCTCCCTGCGATAACCAGGAGTTACAACAATTTGATGGACTATGGTCCATTCCTCATTCACTGGCCTTTGAAGAGATTTCCATTTTCTCATTATTATCCTATTTTTTAGCTAATAACATGCAGGAACCTTTTCTGATTAATTCCTGCAAACTAGGATCTACGCTTGGTTTCAGTTGAAGATAGACTAAATAAGTCAGCCACGTTCTTTTCAAGGTGTTTATCCTCATCAACTTCCCAAAAAAGTCCTGGCTAACTGAACACCTGACTTATCCTCCCTTTCAGTTGATTTTGCTTCACCCTGCCTCGCCTGATGAGAGACATCAATATTACGCAATGTGGGAACAATCTAGATGTTCCTCTTGTAAAATCTGTTTCTCTCTTGAAAGTTCGTTCTCTTGAAACTCTTGGAGGTGTTAATGCCATATCACCTGCCAAATAATTTCCCAATAAAAAAAATCTACCCCCTCAATAGGCAAACTAGAAACAACTCCTGCAGCAACAACTCGGTGTATTTAATCACTTTGTAACTTCACTTTTTATGAAAGAATAGGTTCATACTTTACTTCGCCAGACTATCTGGAACGCAGATCAACCAGCATCAATGACTGATCTAATCCAGGATTTCTCAAATATTAATTTATTTACTTATTTTGTCAGAGGAGTAAGGGAAATCTTCTCTCTCAGAAGCAAAACCTTTATAACCTTCAGTAACCTGACTCACTTCATCAATATTTAAGGAAGAATCTCCCTGACTAGCATGAGCAATTACATCCACCACTGTACTAGGTTCTGAGGGAACACTTTGCAGCTGTGGTTTTATCACTTTTTTTCAACTGATGCAGTCCTTTTTGAAGCCTCCATAGACATCCCTCTACTGCAACCGCAACTAGTTTTCCTTAAGCTGCCAGCAATTCTCTTTTATGTTGCCCGGCTTACCACAATTAAAACATACGGGTTTCTTTACATCACTTTTATCTTCAATATTATCAGCCTTACTCATCATAACAGTCTTAGTCTTCCCCTTAAAGCCAGAATCTTGTCCAAATTTATGATTACTCCAGCTTCCTTTTGGGCTCATAAATGGAGATTTAATGCTCCCCCGCTGTCTGTGTGAGTTATCACATCCATCGGCTAAAACCTGGAGCTCCTCTTATTTTAGCAACTTTCCAGTCCTCCAAGTGAGCACTAATAGCGACTAGATTGTTGTTCCTAATTTCTTCCAGGATCATGACTCTCTGACATTTTCAAATGCCTCATCTAATTTCATTGAACGATGCCTCCAGTCCCATAACATCTCTTTCTTGCATATTCCACAAATATTTGGTTCGTGTTTATTTCCTGACAGTCTAAAATACTAATTGATATGCCTCGGGAGCCAGCTCATCTACCTTAAATACCACATTTTTAACTGTCTCTCAATCTACAGATGGTAGTATAGAACTGGGGTACTGCTGAAAAAGACATTCTATCAAAGCTTCTTGTCTTACACTCATCAGGATAGCTCGCAAGAATTTTCCAACAGTAATGGGGGAAACAACAGCTTGTACTGCATGAGAAGAGAGTGCTGATTGACTGGCAAGTGAACTCTGGTGGACAACACACCCTGGAGAATGCAGCATGGAATAATTAACTGTCCAGCTTTGTTCAAATCAAACTGATCAGGTTGACTCTGATTAGTTAGATTGACTGTTCCATAATCTTTTTTTTAATTGAAAAAGGCGCAATGGGTGGACACGTTCCTTTTGTCTGCAAAAGACAGGGCTGTGTGTGTGAATATATGGAGCTTCTAGCATGTGTAAGTGAGCCATACTGCAAGCCCGACTGACAATCTTAAATTGGTTTTCAGTGTAATTCTTAGCACAATCAAGATTGTTTAGCAGGTATTGTCCAATCATGGAATCACATCTAATGTTGGACACTATGTTTTGAGTTTTGCAAGCGCAGGCTGATTGGGTACGGTCAGTAGTTTGCCTGTTGCAAACAGCAGAAGGAATTAGTCATTCCCTGGTTTATTCCCCAGGGCAGTGTCTTGACCAACCAGAGTTGACCTTCCTAGTTTGAATTTGGCCAAAGCTAAGAAGTTAATTGTTCCATGCTGCATTCTCCATGGCAATGCCTTCACAGATCAGAATCCACTTGCGAACCAATCAGCACTCTCTGCTCATGCTGTACGAATTGTTGTTTTTCCATTAATGTTGGAAAATTCTTGCAAGTTGTCCTGATGAGTGCAAGATGAAAAGCTTTGATAGCATGTCTCTTTTTCTCAGCAACAACTTGAAAATTGCTTTTCCGAAAGAGCCGAATAAACGTTCATTGGTTTTCCTACCAGAACACTTTACAACACCAAAGTCCATGTCTCCTTGGGCCACTGTAACTGTGTAGCAACCTTCTCAAATGAGAAAATATCTTTCATTCCCATCTTCGGTTAAATTTATGCACTAAGCGAATATTCTTTGCGAAATCAAAACTTGGAGTTGGATTCGAATCACTGTCCGAACCACCAGTTCTTCATTCACCATGTGAACAAAGCATTCCTTTTTTTCAGTTCACACTGTCTGACTTATTTCTCTTCCTGAAACTCTGTCTCTGTCCTCTGTTGCTGCCTTTTCTCCCTGGAGTTCAATTTCAAGTTTTTAATTTCTATTTGTTATGCTCTTTTACTTCTCTTTCAAGTTCACTTATTCATTTCTTTTCCTCTCTTTAGAGTTTATTTTTTTTCTCCATTCCTCTTTTCTCTCTCTTTTCATTCAGCTTTTCTCTACCTCTTTCCAATTCCAGCTGCTTCATCTGCAACTGAATCCTAGCTATCTCAGGCTGCAATTTATCTAACAACAACAACTTGAAATTCCAAATGCTGTGCTGCTGCATCAAATTATTTTTTTATCCCCTGCTTTTATCTCTAACTTCAGCTTTACTAATTCCATTAACCCAACATTTGATAATTGTTGCAACTCACTCAGGGGCAAATCTTCCCTCTCCAGAAAAGTTTTAGCAATTGACAAAGCCATCCTGCTGTTCATTTAATATAGTAAAATATAGCAAATATCCCAGCATACCCGTCACACTCTCTAAATTCATGATCCTGCTAGAGTGCCCAATTGTTATGACCTTGGTAGAGAACAGTCATGTTTTCATTTTTTTTGTCGGCAATCGGAAAACCCAGGTATTAACTAAAGTTATGAAGCCATGAAGTCCGTGAGAATTTTACTACACAAAAATCAAAAAGCACAAAAACTAATAACTACATTCTATTTTAAATAGTCAGTTATGTAAAGTTATTCCAAGTACATTGAACAAAATTACTTTTCCTCTAAACCAAACTTCTTATCTCAAATTCTTTCTACACCCATTTGACTTACCCAAAACGCAAGTCAGATATTTATCAGAAATTGAAAGTTTAACCACTTGGCCTGAATGCTGTTTCAAGGATTCATATAAGGGTTGGCATTTCTTGGGCTTTGCATTTACTTCCGGCAAGATTGTCCCTTCAAATCCCTCCAACCGCCCCATGGTTGTAGACTTGCCGTTCAACATAGGCATCACTAGTGTCTTAAGCATAGCCACCTCTGGTCAGAACTCTCCTGGTTCTAATGTTAACTCTGGAGCCTTGTATCTAAAACTTCTCTCTTCTCTCTTGGCTATCCTGATGTGCTTTGGATGATGTTGATGAGGGGCAGCGTGCAGATGAAGAATAAGGGAAGGGGACAAGAATAGATCCTTGAGGGACTCCAGAGATGGCAGTGTGGGAACAGGAAGAGAACGGTGGTTGTGTTACTGGGCCAGTAATCCAAAAGCTTGACCTGCAGAAGGATCTGGGTGTCCTAGTGCATGAATCAGAAAAGGTTAGTGTGCAGGTACAGCAAGTAATTAGGAAAGCTAATAGAATGTTATCATTTATTGTGAAAGGAGTTGAAAATATAAGTAGGGAGGTTATGCTTCAGTTATACAGGCATTGGTGATTCCACATCTGGAGTACTGTGTACAGTATCTGTCTCCTTATTTAAGGAAGGATGTAAGTGCATTGGGAGCAGTTCAGAAAAGGTTTAGTAAACTGATAACTGGAATGGGAGGGTTGTCTTATGAACAAAACTTGTACAAGCTAGGTTTGTATCTGCTAGAGTTTAGAAGAATAAGAGGCGATAAGACCCTGAGGGGTCTTGACAGGGTGGAGTGGAAAGGATGTTTCCTCTTGTGGGACAATCTAGAACTAGAGAATCACTGTTTAAAAATAAGGGGCGCCCATTTAAGACAGAGATGAGAAGAAATTTTCCTCTGAGGGTCATGAGTCTTTGGAACTCTCTTCCTCCAAACGCAGGGTGAAGCAGAGTCTTTGAATATTTTTAAGTCAGAGGTAGATAGATTCTTGAGAAACAAGGGGGTAGACGGGAATGTGGAGTCTAGGTTAACATCAGATCAGCCACGATCTTATTGAATGGCGGAGAAGACTCGAGGGGCTGAGTGGCCTACTCCTGCTAATTCGTATGTTTGTATGACCTAAAGACCTAGACACATGAATTTAAATCCCATCATGGCAACGAGGGAATTGAAATTCCGTTAATAAATCTGCGGTAAAAAGCTAGCCTCAGTAATGGTGTGTGTGTAAAGGGGCGGGGATGGTCTCTGTGTATCGGAGTGTGGGTGGGGTATGCATGTGAGTAGGGGTGTGTGTGCATGGGATTGAGTATGGGCGTTGAGTAAGGGTGTGGGGAGGGCGGGTAAGGAGGAACTCTGGTTCCTTATGGCGTTTCGTATTTGTCCATAGTACCATGTCATTCACTTAAACATTAATAACCAGGAAATTGTGATGTATTTTATGCTATGGCTCCTTTTAAGACTGGTCATTCTATTTGCAAATCTCATATACGTGAATATTTGATGGTCTTATCCCAAAGTCTTTATGAACAGTCTTGTAAATGTTGTAAAGGTTCATATTATTGATGGGTGCAAAGGGCTGTCAATATTTGGTGAGATTATAGAAGTATGCTAAAGCATTCCAATTGCTGGCTTTTGCCATTCAGTAGCAGTAGAATAAGTTTTATACGTAGTTAAAAACATCAACTGAAAAGTAAAAAAATGTGGATGCTGCAAATCTGAAATAAAAGTAGAAAATGCAGGCAATATTCAGCAGGTTAGGTCAGCATCTGTGGAGAGAGAAACACAATTAACATTTCCGGTCTGTGACCTTCCGTCAGAACTGGGAAATCCTGTCGGAGAGAAGAGCAGATCTTCAAGGAAGGTGTTTCCCAGAAGGTCTGCTCTTCTCTCTGGGGTTTCCCACTTATGGTGAGGGGTCACACAGACCTTAAACGTTAATCCTGTTGCTCTTTCCACGAATGTTGGCATAACCTGCTGAATATTGCCAGCATTTTCTGTTTTTAATTTTAAAAACATCAAATCTGCTCCATGTGAAGAAATGTCTTGAAATTAGGGAATGCACTGAAACATTGAATCCTCCTTTGTTGAGGACTGCCCACTCTGCCTGGCACTTGCTCCAAGGAGGTTTATTTAACGTGTGTTGGTCAGTTCCAGCTATGCTCATATTTGCTGTAATTGTGTTGCTTTTCTTTCCAGCAGGATTGCACTGTTTCAATATGCCTGTTGTAAACATGTGAAGGCAGTAAATGGCTTTCTGAAGCTGTTGCTGCATGAGACTCCCCAGGGCTTCAGGCATGGAGTCTAAGACTGAGGATCCTCCTGTCTGGGGTGCACCATCCGAGCAGGATCAGCCGCCTGCCCAGGTGAGTGGAGACTATCTGATCTTTCCTCATTGAGATGGGAATCACTCGATATATCTGGTACTTGATCTCTGATCTGTTGGTTAAGCAGATTTTTCTGCTCTATAATGAATGCCCACCAAAACTGGGAAGCACTTTGGGCGTTCAGATTGCAAATTGGAGATGTGGGGAACACACAGGAGGGAGAACTAAGAGACATGAAAGATGGGAGGGATGGAATGAGGAAAGGAAGGGAGGGATGGAGTGAGGAAGGAAGGGAAGGATGGAGTGAGGAAAGGAAGGGAGGGATGGAATGAGGAAAGGAAGGGAGGGATGGAGTGAGGAAGGAAGGGAAGGATGGAGTGAGGAAAGGAAGGGAGGGATGGAATGAGGAAAGGAAGGGATGGATGGAATGAGGAAAGGGAGGTTTATAAAGGCAGAATACATCACTTGTTTTTCTTACAATGAATGAAGTGGCCAGGTTCAAATGTTGCCTGTTACACTGCCACCAGTCATGTATTTAATGCAGCTCCTAGCTGATGGTCAGGGCCTTATTCGCTTATAATAACTAGCTACATTAAATTCTGTTTTGTAATGTTTGCAGTTCCAGGATTTAATCTGGTGTTTTGGACTCTCTTTGATGATAGGAAGATATGTTGGAACTCTGGTGATTTATTTTGAGAGAGAACATTACATGTGTGCTTATTATTTGAGCTCTGATTCTGCAGTCTCCTATGCAACAGGCCCAGTACAGTATCAAAATAAAATGCTCCATATACATTGAATGAATACAGCTCAACATGAGGCCATTCAGCCTGTGGTGCCTATGCAAGCTCTTTGTTCGAGCCATCCAATTAATACCATTCCCCTGCTCTTTCCCCACAAGTTTCCCTTGAAGTTTTTACCCAATTCTTTTTTGAATGTTGCTATTGAATCTGCTTCTACTGCCCTTTCAGGATGTGATTCGAGATCACAACAACTCAGTGTAAAAAGGTTAAAAAATACAGTTCATTTATGTCCCCAATTTACCCACACAGTATCATGAAGCCAGAAAAAAAACTGAAATCAGACAACTCTTAATTAGTAATTAATTGTTCTACCTTAATTTTCTCTGCTTTTGATGTCTCTAATCCTTGGAAAACATTGACCAAGCCACGCATTGATTTATGCTTTGACCATTTGCTGAAAGTTAAATAAAAATGAATCCATTAAGTCAGAATCTTCAGCCACGAATGAATAGCAGCAAAGAATAGAAGGATAACTGGTGGATTATCACCTTAAAAGGCACATGGAAGTAGGATATTGAGCCCCTAAACTTGTTCTGCCATTCAAGTATAAATTGGCTAATCTGTATCTTAACTCGGTTCTGTCACCCTTAAATACCCTTGCACGACAAAAAAAATCTCATCAGCCTCAATTTTGATAATTCCCATAGATCAATTTGAGCAGCTTTTTGAGAGTGAGGATTCCTGATTACCACTACCTTTTGTGAAGAGGTGACCTCATCCTTGCACAGCCAAGTTCTAAATTTGTTATGCCCCATTCCCCCAGGCTTTTTGACTTGAGGCATTGCCCTATCTATCCACCCAGTGCATCCCCAAATCTTCAATAGTGTTCAATCTGTCTCAAATTCCACAGTAATTTAAGTTGTTGAGTTGGATCCAGGTGTCTTGGGTATGTTTAATATGTATCTCCTAATTTTGAAAAATACTAGAGCAGTTAAACAGAGGAAACTGGTGGTATAAAGGCCTTTCATTTCCGTGACTGATATAAATTATAGCTCAATCTTCTCTCTGGTGGCTGTAAGTGTGCTATTTGAAAGATGTCTGAGCAATTCTAATCACTGTGACCCCAGAGTAAAGCTTACTCTTAATTAGCACTAATCTACAGTCTTAATCAGGTTCTAGAATGACAAAAAAAAATGACTGGATTATTGTCACATTGGTGCAGTTGGCATGGAGTTCAGACACATCATTGACTGAGTATGGACAAACCCAGGGCACCTAACTTTGAAGTGATCGATGCAAACAATGAAACTTGAAACTGCAGTGTTCTATTCACCAGCACTGATATCTCTACCTTGATAAGTTAAAAAAAACCGACCTGAAAAGAAAAATGTTTGGAATAATTATATTGCTGGAAAATAGCTTCTAACAAGAATTAACTGCTATGATCTGTTGCTGTGATTGATTTGGTAGTTATTTCAATTGTTGAACAACTTCACTTTGTAACAAGAGCTGCCTGCACCCTGTATCTCACTCTTTTCTTTTGTTGACTGCATTTCAAACCTCCACAACTGGCCAGGGATGTGGAGACTAAATAGCAATGTCAGGAGCGTGGTAGCATGTAAATGTGCCTACTCGGGTGAATTCTGGATGCCATTCCAAAGAGGGGTTATAGTGAATGGAGATTCTACTTCTACAGAAGGGTGCACATTGAACTGGTCTTCCTTCATCTGCTTCTGCCTCCGTCAGCCTCCTCTTTGGGAATGTTAGCAGGTGCAGAGGGAATGTATAGAATGGGGGAAAATAAGAGACAAATCTAAGTGTTAAAAACTGGACCTGCAGAATCAGCTAGCAAACAGCTTCATGGTTTTAACAGCCCTCTTAGCAAGATCTAGAAAACTTATCAAAGGACCCTGCCTTGTTTTCTTCTTTCTGTCCTTTGCCTGATGATATGTGAAGGAGATCTGCTCGCTGCTGGCCCTGCTCCCAGCAGGGTTCATGGTGAGCTGTTGGGGGTTTTGTTGGGGAGGGTGCTTCTCTATTTTAGGGAGCCAATGAGGAATTGGTTTGGATTTGAGATCTGAGAGTGAGCAGGTTTAGGTGGGTGATGATCTAGGGTTTTTCTGTTTGTTTCTTCTGATACCCCACACGTTCTTGACCAGATGTATTTTGCCCCTAGGTACATTTTGTTCCAGAGAGCAATACAGTTGCTCAGATTGTTTACACAGATGAACAGGATCGACCGTCACAGCAAGTGGTTTACACAGCAGATGGAACATCCTACACATCTGTGGATGGGGCGGAACATACCCTGGTGTACATTCACCAAACTGATGGAGCACAGGTATATGGTCGTTTCAGGCACTCAGGTTGTGTGACAATTGAGCTACTGACAGTTCGTTTTTTTGGGGGCCTTTATAGGGAGATTAGTCCACGCCACCATTTGCAACAAGGTAGATGATTTGAAGGCACAAATAGAGATAAATGGGTATGATTTAATTGCCATTTCAGAGACGCGGTTACAGGGTGACCAAGACTGGGAACTGAATATTCAAGGATATTCGTCATTTAGGAAGGATGGGCAAAAACGAAAAGGAGGTGGGTAGCATTGTTAATAAGGGGCGAGATCAGTACATTAGTGAGAAGAATCTTAGTTTGAAGGATCAAGATGTGGAATCCGTTTGGGTGAAGCTAAGAAATAGCAAGGGGCAGCAAACATTGGTGGGAATTGTTTATAAGCCACCAAACTGTAGCGGTAACGTTGGGCACAGTATAAGTCAGGGAATTAGAGCTACATGTAACATGGATAATACAGTAATAGGCGACTTCAATTTATATAGACCTAATCAGCACTAATGCTGTACAGGACGAATTCCTGGAGTGTGTACGAGATAGGTTTCCGGAGCTATACATTGAAGAACCAACTAGGGAAAGATCCAACAGGAAAGAGGAATCAACTGTGGCTAACAAAAGAAGTTAAAGATTGCATTCGATCAAAGGAAGTGGCTTATAAAGTTGCCAAAAAAAAAGTGGTAAGCCTGAAGATTGGGAGCAATTTAGAATTCAGGAAAAGAGGACCAAGAAACTGATAAAGAAAGGGGAAAGAGAATGTGAGTGCAAGCTATTGAGAAACACAAAGGCGGACTATAAAAGCTTTTTTAGGTATGTGAAAAGGAAAAAAGATTCACAAGGACAAATGTTGGGTCCATTATAGGTGGAGTCAGGAGAATTTAGAATGGAGAATAGAGAAATGGCAGAGAAACTCAACAATTACTTTGTGTCTATCTTCACAGAGGAAGATGCAGAAAATCTCCCAGAAATACTAGGGAGCCAAGGGACTTGAGAATGAGGAACTGAAAGAAATTAATATTAATAAAGAGGGTAGTACTCAAAAAAATTAATTGGATTGAAGGTTGATAAATCCCCTGGACAAGATGAGTTAAGTTACAGTGTTCAAGGAGATGGCCGTAGAGACAGTGGATACATTGGTGATTATCTTTTAAAATTCTATAGATTCTGGAAAGGTTCCTGCAGACTGGAAAGTAGCAAATGTAACCCCACTATTTAAAAAGGGAGGGAGAGAGAAAATGGAGAACTACAGGCCTGTTTGATGTCAGTAGTAGAGAAAATGTTAGAATCTACTATAAAAGGATGTGATAACTGGACACTTAGAAAATAATGATATGATTGGGAAGAGAGTCAACATGGATTTGTGAAAGGGAAATCATGTTTGATAAACTGGTTGGTGTTTTCTGAGGATGTTATTTGTAGTATAGAAAAAGAAGAACCAGTGGATGTGGCGTATTTGGATTTTCAGAAAGCTTTTGATAAGGTCCCACACAGGAGGTTAGTAACAAAAAAGTGCACATGGGATTAAATTTGAGGTCCACAGATTAGCACTTACCTTTGAATCTCCTGCTGTGGCTGGGAGTAAGAGTCCTGATAACGTTCTTGTGAAGTGCCTTGGGATGTTTTACTTTATTATTGCATTTTATAATACATAAACCTTGCAAACCACCTTTCTACTGAGGAATGAACGAGTGCGGCTTTTTTGAGGGCTAAGGGACCATGTAACATGCATTAATTGGTATCTTTAAGATCGGGAACTGTACTGTTTAATGCCATCTGTTTCTTAAGGCTGTTTTCACAGATCAGTCCCAGGTAGCGTACATCCAACAGGACGCAGCTACCCAGCAGGTAAGAAGGCAAAAGAGCAAAATTCAACTCTGATCTGTGCAGTACACTGTTAAACTATGTGAGATATACTTGCTGTGATGGAATGGTAATTAGTATATTAGCAGAAGCAGATGGAGGGTTCCCTGTGCACCTTCTAGTAATATGACCATGTGAAGAGGGGTAAAAATAATTCCCCTTTTCTACCACTCCAGGTCTGACCATGAGAGGGTTTTTAATTTAGAGAGGATGTGCTTTGCCATACTGCAGGAGTCCCACTATGTATGCTTTCAGATTATAAAGAATTAGCCAGACAGGTTTTCTGAGTTTAAACAAAGAGCAAGGTAAGTTTATTGATATCACTTTGAATTTAAAAAAAAACAACTAGGTAATTTGCAACCACCATTCATATGTCACATACATTCCCTGGGCCCACGCACACACTCAAGTCCAGATAGTATGTTAATAGGTTAACTTACAGATTTTTTTATAGTTAATGAAGATGATAAAACAAAGGATTATACAGTTAACTGTCCTTTGGCTGGTCTCATGTGGTGATTCCATGTTGTGGCCATTTTGTTCAGTTGCAAGGAGGCGATATCCATGTTTTATTCCCAAAAGATCTGAGTTTGTAATAGATTTTTCTTCTCAGGATGGTTATTTTGCAAATCCTGGCACAACACTTTAAGAGGAAGAGAGAGCTTCTATGCAGCCTTTCAGTACAGCATTCTAATCTCTGGCTTGGTAAATGGCTCTGAAAGTCTTGCTGGCTATATATTCCAGAGGAATTTGATGAATCCATGTCTGCTGTAGCCATTGTTTTTTTTAGAACAGGTAATTGCATTTTGATGTCTCATCAGGATAGTGTGCAAGGAGATGGGGTCTTTCATGCTCCCCATGGCTGCTAGCTGAGTGTCTGTTCCTTTTTCATTCCACTTGAGTGGAGTGCAAGTTGTATATAGTGGCTGACTGGCAGTTCTCCATTCTCATAATAGGCTTACAGCGTATTGTTTTTTTTAAAAGTCCAACCACAGAAAGAATTAGAAACTGTACCTTATTCTTCTTTTAAAAAGCGCATCATTAGTAACAATTGTATGTCAAGACAGGCTTGGGTAGAGGGTTCCCAGTGTACCGTATGTCAGGACAGGCTGGGGTGGAGGGTTCCCACTATACAGTAGGTCAGGACAGCCTTGGGTGGAGGGTTCCCAGTGTACCATATGTCAGGAAAGACAGGTGGAGGGTTTCCAGTGTACAGTATGTCAGGACAGGCTGGAGTGGGGTGGGGGGGGCCTTTCAATTCCCTCAAGAAAATAAGGGCAAAAGTCAGGCGAAGACTATCAAACCAATCAAAGGTTGCTTCTCTGGTTCCCCATTCCATCTGCCTGCAGTTTAAAAGCCCCGAAGCTGGTGTGCACCCAGCAGCATGTGGAAATTCTTTTAGTCATTAATTGTTGTTAACATGTAGTCAATCTTTCTAGTATTTTATTTAAATTTACTTGCCTGTCTTAATTTAATGTAATATTCTAGATATACATAGAGTTACATAGCAAGTGCTGCATAGAATCAAACCTTTCAGCACAGCTATAGAACGGTATAGCACAGAAGGAAGCCATTTCGCCCATTGTGACTGTGCCAAGCCTTGGGTAGATTCAAGCCTAACTTCTCCAATCATCCATGTAACTGAAGTCCCTCATCCCTGATAAAACTATTCTGCATGCTCAAAGGCCTTGACATCCTTCCTGAAGTTTTGTGCCAGGACTTGACTATCACTATTCTAGTGATTTATGAGGTTTAGCAAAACTTCCTTGCTTTTGTGCTCTATTTCTCTATTAGTGAATCCAAGAGCCCCAATGCTTTCTTATTCTGTTATACCAATGAAAAGAGATTTATGTAAGACTCCCACCCCCCACATATCTTCTACATTGTACCGTTTAGTTTGTATTGCTTCTCCTAATTTTTCCGACCAAAATGGATGACTTCACATTTCACTGCATTGAATCTCATCTGCCATGCCTTCCCACTTCACCAATCTGTCCTCATAAAAAGCAAAATACTGCAGGTGCTGGAAATCGAAAAGAAAAACAGAAAAAGTGGGGAATACTCAGCAGATCTGGTAGCATCTTTGGGAAGAGCAACAGCATCTGTAGGAAGAAAAACAGTTAACTTTTCAGGTTGATGACTTTTCATCAGAATAAATGAAACAGAACAAACATCATTGAGCATAGGGTTGTTTTTGGAGCCTGCTCCTCTGGTTAGCTCACCACCATTCACAACTGGTGAAATTCATTGGGAAAATGTTGGAATCCATTATTAAGGAATCAGTAACAGGATGTTTAGAAAATCGTAATATAAACAGGCAAAGTCAACATGGTTTTATGAAAGCAGAATTGTGTTTGACAAATTTATTAGAATTCATTGAGGAAGTAACAATCAGGGTGGATAATGGGAAACCAGTAAATGTAATGTATTTGGATTTCCAAACCGCATTCGATAAGGTGCCACGTTTACGATCACTACACAAGATATGGGCTCGTGGAGTTGGGTATAATATATTGGCATGGACAGAGGATTGGTTGTTGAACTGGAAACAGATTTGGGATAAATGGGCAATTTTCAGAGAAGGTTCACTAGGCTGATTCCTGAGATGAAGGGGCTGTCTTATGAGGAAAGGTTGAATAAGATTGGCCTATACTAATTGGAGTTCAGAAGAATGAGGTGATCTTATTGAAACACATAGCATCCTATGAAGCCCCCTCAGAATTGAGAGAGGATGTTTCCCCCCCATGGAGAATCTAGAACTAGGGGGCACAGTTTCAAAATAAGAGGTCACCCATTTAAGACAGATGAGGAGGAATTTTTTTTTCTCAAGAGGGTCGTTAGTCTGTGGAATTCTCTTCCCCAGTGAGCATTGGAGGCTGGATCAGTGAATATATTCAAGGTTGAAATACAGATTTTTGATCCACAAGGGAGTCAGCAATTCTTGGTGGCAGAGTGGTGTGGGCAGGAAAGTGGAGTTAAAGAGCCACAATCAGAACTGTGATTATGGTATTGAATGGTGGAACATATTCAAGGGGCCAAATGGCCTAATCCTGCTCCTATTCCTTGTGTCTTTATGATACGTTAGAACTGGGGAGCTTTGATCTGATCCGTTGAATGTGGGATCGCTTAATTCTGCCCAAAGCATGCTGCTTCTGCTGTTTAGAATCCATGTCATCTTGCATTGTTGCTTCACTGGGTTTTTTTGTTCTTTGACGGGATGAGGGTTGCTGGCAAAGCCAGTATTTATTGCCCATTCTGAATTGTCCTAGAGAAGATGGTGGCTAGCGACCTTCCTGAACTACTGTAGCCCATGTGCTACTGTCTCTTTCATTCCATGAGCTCTAACTTTGTTGACACTTGATCAAATGTCTTTTGGAAGTCCATGTAGACCACAACAATGGTGTTACTCTTATCCATCCTCTGTTATCTCATCAAAAATCTCATGCAAGATAGTTAAACACGATTTGCCCTCAACAGTTCTTTGCTGGCTATCCTGAATTGATTCACATTTATCAAACTGACAATTTTATCTCAAATTTATCATTTCTAAAAGTTTTCACATCAGAGGTTAAACTGATTTGCCTGGAGTTGCTCGATTTATCCTTACACCCTTCAGGATGAGGTCTCTTGTTTTTCTTGGTATATATCAACGAATTAGAGTGTAGGGGGAATTAAGAAATTTGCAGACATGACAAAAATGGCTATGTGCTTGATGATGAGAAAGAAAGAGGTAGATTGCAGTAAGATATCAATTTGCTGGTCAGAAGGGCAAATAAGTGACAAATAGAATTCAGTCAGCAAAAGTTTGAGGTAGTGCATTTAGGGATGGTAAGAAATCTAAGGGTCGATTTGCATGTTAATAGATCCTTGAAGGTAGTAGAGTGGGGAGGTGATGGCGTAGTGGTATTGTCACTGTACTTTCAATCCAGAGACCCAGGGTAATGATCTGTGGATCGGTGTTCAAATCCCACCACGGAATTTGAATTCAATCAATAATCTGGAATTAAAAGTCTGATGCTGACCATGAAACCATTGTCAATTGTCATAAAAACCCATCCAGTTCACTAATGCTCTTTCTGGAAGGAAATCTGCCATCTTTACTTGGTCTGGTCTACATGTGACTCCAGGTCCACAACAATGTGCTTGACTCTTGAATGCCCTCTAAAGTGGCCTAGCAAGCCAGTCAGTTATATCAAACCGCTAAAAACAGTGAAACTGGACAGACCAACCAGCATTGACCTAGACACCAGAAAGGACAATGGCAAACTCAGCCCTGATGACCCTGCAAAACCCTCCTTTGTAACTCCTTTGCTTTGAAGAAGGGTAAAACAGACTCCGTTTCTTTCTCCACGGATGCGGTCAGATCTTCTGTGTTTTTCCAGCATTTTGTTTTTATTTCCTCCTTTGTAACATCTTGAGGCTTGTGCCAAAATTGGGAGAGCTGTCTCAGACTAGTCAAGCAACAGCCTGACATAGTCATACTCATGGAATCATACCTTAAGATAATGTCCAGGCACTACCATCACCATCCCTGGTTATGTCCTATCCCACCGGCAGGACCGACCCAGTAGAGGTGGCGGCACAGTGTTCGGGAGGGAGTGTCCCTGGGAGTCCTCAACAATCGACTCCGGACCCCATGAAGTCTCATGGCATCAAGTCAAACATGGGTAAGGAAACCTCCTGCTGATTACCACGTACTGCCTTCCCTCAGCTGATGAATCAGTGCTCCTCCATGTTGAACACCAGATGAAGGAAGCACTGAAGGTGTCAAGGGCATAGAATATACTCCAGATGGGGGACTTCAGTGTCCATCAGTAAGAGTGGCTCGGTAGCACCACTACTGACTGAGCCCTAAATGACATAGCTGCTAGGCTGAGTCTGCGGCAGGTGGTGAGGGAACCAACAAGAGGGAAAAACATACTTGACCTCATCCTCACCAACCTGCCCGCTGCACTTGCATCTGTCCATGACAGTATCAGTAGGAGTGACCATTGCACAGTCCTTGTGAAGACAAAGTCCTTTCTTCACATTGAGGATACCCTCAGCTGTGTTGTGTGGCACTACCACCATGTTGAATGGGATTTTGAACAGATCTAGAACTCAATATTGAGCATCCATGAGACTGAGCCATCAACAGCAGCAGAATTGTACTCAACCACAATTTTTAACCTCATGGCCTGGCATACTCCCTACTCTACCATTACCACCAAACCAGGGGATCAACCCTGGTTCAATGAGGAGTGCAGGAGGACATGCCAGGAACAACAACAGGCTTACCTAAAAATGAGGTGTCAACCTGGTGAAACTACAACACAGGACTACTTGCATGCCAAACAGCAAGTGATAGACAGAGCTAAGCAATCCCACAACTAACAGATCAGATCTAAGTTCTGAAGCCCTGCCACATCCAATCATGAATGGTGCTGGACAATGAAAGAACTCACTGGAGGAGGAGGCTCTGCAAATATCCCCATCCTCAATGATGGGGAGCCCAGCACATCAGTGCAAAAGATAAGACTGAAGCATTTGCAACAACCTCCAGCCAGAAGTGCCAAGTTGCAGATCCATCGCGGCCTCTTTCGGAGGTCTCCAGCATCACAGGTGCCAGTCTTCAGCGATTTTAATTCACTCCATGTGATAAAGAACATGAAGGCACTGGATTTTATCTTTTTCCGATCTCACCCCTTCAGGCATAAACCTTGCTGGGGTGGCCGGTTTTCTTGGGCAGCAGCACAGCCTGGGTGTTGGGCAGGACCCCCCCGCCCGTCTTGTTGTCCCAGGCGGTGTTGCCGGCCAATTCGAGGATCTTGGCCGTCAGGTACTTGAGGACAGCGGCCAGGTAGACTGGGGCTCCAGCCCCAACACGCTCGGCATAGTGACCCTTGCGCAGCAGCTAGTGGATACGACCGACGGGGAACTGGAGGCCGGCTCTGGAGGAGCGAGTCTTGGCCTTGGCGCGCCCTTTGCCTCCGGTTCTACCGCAACCAGACAGATTGCTCCCTCAGCAATCTTCTTCAACTGATAGCCAGAGAATCTTAAGGCACTGCTGGATACTGCAAAGGCTACGGGACCTGACAATATCTCAGTAAAAGTACTGAAGTCTTGTGCTCCAGAACTTGCTGTACCCCTAGCTAAGTTGTTCCAGTACAGCTACAACACTGGCATCTACCCGGCTATGTGGAAAATTGCCCAGGTGTGTCCTGTACACAAAGCAGGACAAATTCAACACAGCCAATTTCCGTCCCATCAGTCTACTGTTGATCATCAATAAAATAATGGAAGGGGTCATCAACAGCGTTATCAAGCGGCACTTGCTTAGCAGTAACTTGCTCACTGATGCTCAGTTTGGTTTTCGCCATGGTCACTAAGCTCCTGACCTCATTAGAGCCTTGGTTCAAACATGGACAAAAGAGCTGAACTCCCAAGGTGAGGTGAGAGTGACTGTCCTTGACATTAAGGCAGCATTTGACCAACTATGGCATCAAGGGGAAGCAATGGTGTAGTGGTATTATCACTGGACTAGTAATCTAGAGACCCAGGGTGATGCTCTGGGCTCACCCTGGGTTCGAATCCTGCCACAACAGATGGTGGAATTTAAATCTGGAATTAAGAGTCTAATGTCACTAATGTCCTTTTGGGAAGGAAATCTGCTGTCCTTACCTGGACTGACCTACATGCGACTCCAGATCAACAGCAATGTGGTTGACTCTTTAATGCCCTCCGAACTAGGCCTGGCCAGTGATGCCCACATCCCATAAACAAAATTGGGGTCATTAGGAAACGTGTCATACCTAGCACAAAGGAAGATGGTTGTAGTTGTTGGAGGTCAGTCATCTCAGTTCCAGGATATCACTGCAGGAGTTCCTCAGGATAGTGTCTTCAGTTGCTTCATCAATGACCTTCCTTCCATCATAAGGTCAGAAGTGGGGATGTTCATTGATGATTGCACAATGATAACCATTCGTGTTGACTCAGATAGTGAAGTAGCAAGACATGGACAACATCCAGGCTTGGGTTGACAAGTGGCAAGTAACATTTGTGCCACACAAGTGTCAGGCAATGACTGTCACGAACAAGAGAGAGAATCTAACCATCTCCCCTTGACATTCAGTGGCATTACCATTGTCAAATTCCCCAGCATCAACATCCTGGGGGTTACCATTAACCAGAAACTCAACTGGACTAGCCATATAAATACTGTGGCTACAAGAGCAGGTCAGAGGCTAGGAATCCTGCAGCGAGTAACTCACCTTCTGACTCCCCAAAGCCTGTCCACCATCTACAAGGCACAAGTCAAGGGATGGAACACTCCCTATTTGCCTTGTTGAGTGCGGCTTCTACAAAACTCAAGAAGCTCGACACCGTCCAGGACAAATCAGCCGGCTTGATAGGCAACCCAACCACAAACATTCCTTCCTTCCACCACCAATGCACAGTAGCAGCAGCTACCAGATGCACTGCCGCAACTCACCAAGGCTCCTTAGACAGCACTTTTCAAACCATCGAGAAGGACAAGGGCAGCAGACACATGGGAACACCACCACCTGGAAGTTCCCCTCGAAGCCACTCACCATCCTGACTTGGAACACTGACTTCACTGTTGCTGGGTCAAAATTCTGAAACTCCCTCCCTAACAACCCTATGGATGTACCTACATCAGAGGGATGCAGCAGTGCAAGAAGACAGCTCACCACCACCACCACCTCAAAGGCAATTACAGTTGGGCAATAAATGTTGGCCTAGCCAGTGATGCCCACATCCCATGAATGAATAAAAAAAAAAGGTAGAGCAGGCATATGGGATACTTTCCTTTATTAGTTAAGTTATAGGATATAAGAGTGGGACGGTTCGGCTAGGTTTGGATAAAACATTAGACCATGGCTAGAGTACTGTATATAGTTCTGGTCATCTCATTCCAAAGAGGAAATGATTGCACTGGAGAGGGTATAGAGAGGATTTACAAGGATGTTGCGAGAAATGTACAATTTTAACTAAGGAAAGATTGAAGAGGCTGCGGAGGTGGGGGAGATTTATTTGAGGTGTATAAAATGACGAGAGACCTGAATAGATTGGATAGGAGGGACATATTTCACTTAGTGGAGAGGTCAATAACCAGAGGGCATAGATTGAAAGTCATTGGAAGAAGGATTACAGCAGGTGAAAAGAGGACCCAGAGGCAGTAACCACTGCCTAGAGGAGCAATCTAATCCAATCCAGCCTGTGGCTCCAGAGCGGCTGCATTCTGGGAGAAATTTCAGGAAAACTGATGAGTAATTGGCTGGTGAATATTTTGCTTATTTATCTTCAAAACCAGTGTAATTTATTGGTAATTGTAAGGTTTTACTATCTGTAAGGTTTATTAGTAGTAATTAAGGTTGCTGGGAGTAGAAGTGTTTATTAATTAATTTTTAAAATAACATAAAAGTGTTAGGGCAGGTGATGTGGTTTGACTGCAGAAGGTGGGAGTCCCTGGATGCTGGGTGAATCAGGACAAACAAGTCTGCAGTAAGTGGTCTGCAGCTGGAGGAACTTTGGTTCAGAGTCGTTGAGCTGGAGGCTGAGCTGCAGACACTGCGCTGCATCAGGGAGGGGGAAAGTTTCCTGGATGTTTTGTACCAGGAGGCAATCACACCCCTTAAGATAGGGTCTTCTGACTTAGTCAGTGGTCAGGGACAGGAGGCTGTGACTGTGAGCGAGGCAAATATAGGGACCCAGAAGAAGGAAGGAGGAGCCTCAGCCATTGCAATTGGCCAACAGGGTTGAGGTTGTTGCAGCCTTTATGGATGAAAGTGGTTGCTAGAGGGTGGATGAGCAAACTGACCATGGTACACAAAGGCAGTCAAGCAGTTGGAGTTAACAGGAATGTAGTGGTAGTTGGGGACAGTGTAGTTGGGGGGATAGACAGTTCTCTGCAGCCAAGAGTGGGAATCCAGAGGGCTGTGTTGCCTGCCTGGTGCCAGGGTTTGGAGTATCTGGTCTGGAGAGAAATTTGCAGTGGGAGCGGGAGGATCCAGTGGTCGTGGTCCACAAAGGCTCCAATGGCATAGGTAGAACCAAGAAAGATGTTCTGCTGACAAAGCAGTTAGGGGCTAAATTAAAAAGCAGAATCTCAAAGGTAATAATCTCCAGATCATATCTGAGCCATGAGCAAACTGGTGTAGGTTAAATTGGATTCAAGGTGAATGAGTGGCTCAAAGATTAGTGTGGGAGAAATGGTTTCCATTCATGGGGCACTGGCAGCAGTACTGGGGGAATTGGGAGCTATATCACAGATGATCATCTGAACCATGTGGGATGAATGTTTTGGCAAGTCTTTTAACAAGGGCAGTAGAGGGAGATTTTAAACTAAATAGTGGGGCAAGGGATCAAGTTTGGGAAAGTGTAGTCAATTAAATAGAGAAGACAAGGCAAGAGTGCAAGGTAGGAATAAGGGAAATGATGATCAGGGTGTGGCAGGAAGGGGCAGAGTGTACCAACCTAACAGTGCACCAGCACGAAGTAAATAGTAAGAAGATGGAACTAAAAGCTCTGTATCTGAATGCATGTAGCAAAACAGATGAATTGACAGCACAAATAAAAATCAATAATTATGATCTGATAGCCTTTACAGAGGATGACAAAGACTGTGACCTGAATATTCAAGGGTCCACGACATTCAGGAAGGACAGGAAGCTAGGAAGAAGTGGAGGAATAGCAGTGTTAATTTAGGATGACATTAGTACCATAGAGAGACATGATCTTAGCTCTGGAGATCAAGGTGTAGAATCAGTTTGAGACATAGTAAAGATAAGTCATTGGGGGAGACATTGGTCTCAGAGCACTGCCTGTCCAACTCCTGGTTTAAATGTCCTTTCAAGGCCTGGGCCTTTTACAGGGTGGTTAGCACTCAGGTAAGTGACAGTCAAGCTGCTCTGGGCAATCCGCAGGAGAATGCTGGTTGTCTTACTCCGAGTGTCAGGTACTTGGATCATAGGGCTGAGCTGCTCTTATCCAAATTAGCTCCTGCCTGTCCACCTTGGTAACCCATGGGTTTAGCTGTTCAAACCCAGGGACTGTGGTTAAGCTGATTGTCAGGAGATTTGGGTATTTAAGGGGCTTTGGCCTCTTCTGGGGATTCCGGTTCAGTGTCCAGCACAGATGCTAGCACAACTGGGGTGTTCCAGCTTCTGTTGCTAGGTGCTTTAGGTTGACACAGCAACAGGCAGGCTCAAGAACTTAGCCCAGCATTTCTGGGCCCTGATGATAGGAAGATGGCCTTCTGGAAGGGGTCTCTCCCACATCCATACCGGGTAGTGCTATAGGGGTGTAGCCTGGTTGGTTAGCCTGCATGGTGCAAACCTTACAGAATTGCAAAGTAACCTGAATTAAAGGTGAGTGAGTATGGGGACCAATCTGGCTGGGATCCCCTCTGCTGGTCAGTTGTTGGTAGGCTGTGTCTCTTTTGGTGCACTACTGCCCTTGGTGGATGGTCAGCTTATGCTGTAGTGGCTTTTCCACTAAGTGAGGCATCACCCTCGCTCTTTGAGCCAATGTGGGAACTTTTCTGGTCCCCATTTAAATTTGCCATAATGCTACTGCCCTAAACAATCACTGGCTTCCTCACTGAGGCCTTTGTCTTTGGAAGGGGTGCTCTCTAAATTGTTCCATGTTCCCTGGAACACCACTGCCCTCAAGTGGAGGTGCAGATCCAGCTACACTCCCTTGTGGCTTTTTGACTGGGGGAGGTATCTAACTGCCTATCTGCTCATTGGTTTGGGAACTCCCTTTGACCCTACATAATATCAGAAAGAAGGTTTCTGCTAGCCATACTTCCAGCAATTCCCTAACCTTTTCCTTCCCTGGTTTAAAAGCTTGCATTCCTTCAGGCTCTTCGACTACCTGGGGCATCTCGTTCACTATCTCTTTCCCAGCTTTAGGACTTCTCTGGTCCAATTTAATTCTGGGATACTCCGTGCATCAATTTTAGATTCCAGGGGTCTTTCCTACACCTCTTAGCTTTATTGGCTTTGCTACATTCGAGCAGCCCTTGCTCAATGTTTATGGATGCTATTTCACCTTTCTGGGCCTCTGGACCTTCCCCAGCTTTCTGCTGGCTGGTGTTGGCTTTTTTTTTATTCTTTCGCTGGATAATACCTTGCTGCCAACCAAATTGTTTCCAAGGAGGAAATCAATTCCTGCTACTGGTAGTTCAGGGACAATTCCTACTGTAAAAGGGCCTGAACAAGGTCACACTCTAGGTGGATCTTATGCAGGGGTGCTAATGAAGATTCCCCTCCCACTCCACTGATCAGGGCTTTCGCCTTCAGAGAGGATTCAGTGGTGGGGTGTTGGCTATGGAGGTAGGTTTAAGTTTCCCTCCAACATTAAGGACTCAGTGGCCTGTGTCCCGGACCTGCTCACATTTTGGGAAGGGTAGGGGACACTTCCTGAAACAACAAAACTCTAAGTTCTGAGAGTTTGTCTGGCTCAGATACATATCGCGTCATGTCCTCCAAAGGGTAACTTTCTGTAATGAGAGCCTCTGCCTGCTCTGCTACACCACCCATTGGGGTGTCCTTCGGGGAATTACTCATGTGAAGCACGACTAGACCTATGGGTTTGCCACACAATCCCCAACATCAGGCCTGGAATGCCCTTTGTTGCAGGCCTCTGGGAGTTCTCCTTTTGGGCTGCAGGAGGGCTTGTGTTTTCTTTTCTGCATGGGGGGGCCTCTCCTATCTAGATTGCCCTGTTTCTTTCCAATGCTCATGGGAATGGTTTGGGAAGGGTCTCCCTGAGTTTCCAGGGCTATGGGTGAGATCATAGCTGTCTGCTGTGACAGCTGCATCCCTGGCTGTAAGGCTTCTCTGCTTGTCCAAGTGCATCAGCAGGTTGCAGAGTAAGCAATTTTTGAATTCCTCCAACAGTACCAACTTATGAAACCCTTCATTTGATGTGTGGGATTTTTGGGGATCTTGCCCACCAGTTGAACGCGATTTGCTTCAACCGTTCGAACTTGAAGTATGTTTGTGTGGGCTTCTCATGAGCCTTCTGGAATTGCTATTGATATGCTTCTGGGACGAACTCATAGGTAGTTATGATGGCAGCCATGGTCTGCTCAAAATTCATGGACTCATAGGGAAGCAGCATGGAGTAGATTTCTTGGGCTCTCCCTGACACATGCCCTTGAATTAAAAATGTCGAGCTCCCCGATGGCCATTTTAGCTGTGCTATTTTCTCAAAAGTGGCAAAACATGACTCCACATTACTCCCTTCCACATTACTCTCTTCAAATTTGGGAATGAATCTAGCATACTTGAGCCCCAGGGAATGGTTTGGGGTTAGAAAGATAGGGAGTGCCACTGGGTAGAGAGAGATTCTGCCTTGCAGCTTCCACTTGTCAGTGTTACTCACAATAAGTATTTGTCGTGGAAGAACAATACCAAAGTTGGTCTTTTTCCACAAGTTGGTTTATTCATAAGACAGCTCTTCAGTGTAACAGACTTCCTGGTATCTTCCACACCAGTGTGTACCAGCTGTGTCTATTTTTACTGATTTGATGGGAAAACCAATGCCCATCACCTGTTTTAAACTCGTAATGGTCTTTAACATGTACTGATACATTGACAGATTCCCCTCTTTTCTTTTTAAGTTATAGCTTTTGAAAAATTAAAGAACATTCTTTTCAAAAGAAACAGAAGGAAATAAAATCACGTATTTTCACATTGATAGTCCCACATTTCCTTTACCAAACATAAAAACAATTATAAAGCAAAAAAAAAGTTTTTATCCATTTCGTCATTATAACATAAGACACCCCTCTTCCAGTACATTTAGTAATTTTTTGGAGCAGGCATTCCTTTTTGTTAAACAGTTTGATGATTGGTGACTTGTGACAACTCATCGTATCTTAGAGACCTCCCTTCTCTAACATTTCTAGCTAGTTCTATGCTTAGCCTTTTTTTCAAGCAACATTTTTTGTTGAATGAACATTATCCCAAAGAGACCAGTTATAACATTCTATGGGCAAACCTTTCTCACATTGCCCCTTATATAATATTTCTGTCAGTATATTGGATAAGTAAACCCCCATATCTATCGTTTCTGCTAATGCCAACACTTCAGCAGTTAAAGTGCTTTCCACCACCTTTTTTATTTTCTTGGCCTCCCAAGCCAGCAGGTAACATTTATCATTCTTTCTTACCAAGGATATGATAAACTCTGCTGTGCTAGAGAACCCGTCTGGAAGATTGGCATGTGAAGCATCGCTAAAAATGACCAACCTCATCTTCTGCTCCACCCAAGGCTGGAAACTGGAGTGTGCATCTATCTGAATTTAATTTATTTGATATTTCATTTACTTCCCCAAATGTAACGTCAGGCCTAGTCTGAGTGCACAACCAGTCCAACTGCCCAATAAACTTTTCAATTGTTCTGTTTCTTCCTGAGAAGCAGGATCCTCTTTTTGGGAGGATCTAACCTGATTTATTGGGATGTGATTAACTTTTTCTAAATAAGATTGTTGATTCACTGTCACCCCTGACTTGCTCTGCTTAATGTCTATAACTTATGTATTTAAAGGCCTCTTCGCTTTGTGTTCTGTTCAGAACCTGTACAGGTGTGGTCAGTGCCAATTAACCTCGAAGAATGTATCCTAACAGTTTGATTGCCGTGTTGCACAATTACTACTTTTCCAAAACAAAATAAAAACAGAATTACCTGGAAAAACTCAGCAAGTCTGGCAGCATCAGCGGAGAAGAAATCAGTCAACGTTTCGAGCCCTCATGGCCCTTCAGCAGAACTGAAGCATAGTTTCAACAAGGGAGAAATATAAATTGGTTTAAGGTGGGTGGGGGGGGGAAGAGACACATTGAGGGTGTGGTGTGAGCAGATAATCAGAAGATGTCAGAGACAAAAGGGTCAAAGAGGTGTTGAAGGTGGTGGTCTTTGTCTGAGAAAAGTGCTAATTAAGAATGCAAGACAGGATATTCAAAGTACAGCTCTAGTGGGGGTGGGGTGGAAAGACTAAAGGTTTTAGTTTTAGATTTAAAAATAATGGAAATAGGTGGGGAAAGAAGAATCTATATAAATTATTGAAAAAAAAAAGGCGGGTGGGGGGGGGGGGAAAAGAAACGGGGTGGGGATGGGGGGGGGAGGGGGAGTTTAAGATCTAAAGTTGTTGAATTCAATATTCAGCCCAGAAGGCTGTAAAGTGCCTAGTCGGAAGATGAGGTGCTGTTCCTCCAGTTTGCGTTGGGCTTCACTGGAACAATGCAGCAAGCCAAGGACAGACATGTGGGCAAGAGAACAGGGTGGAGTGTTAAAATGGCAAGCGACAGGGAGGTTTGGGTCTTTCTTGCGGACAGACCGCAGGTGTTCCGCAAAACGGTCGCCCAGTTTGCGTTTGGTCTCTCCAATGTAGAGGAGACCGCATTGGGAGCAACGAATGCAGTAGACTAAGTTAGGGGAAATGCAAGTGAAATGCTGCTTCACCTGAAAGGAGTGTTTGGGCCCTTAGACGGTGAGGAGAGAGGAAGTGAAGGGGCAGGTGTTGCATCTTCTGCGTGGGCATGGGGAGGTGCCATAGGTGGGGGTTGAGGAGTAGGGGGTGATGGAGGAGTGGACCAGGGTGTCCCGGAGGGAACGATCCCTACGGAATGCCGTCAAGGGGGGTGAAGGGAAGATGTGCAACCCCAACGTTGTCATCAAACCCGCTGACAAGGGTGGTACTGTTGTTTGGCGCATTGACCTCTACCTCGCGGAGGCTGAGCGTCAACTCGCAGACGTTTCCTCCTACCTCTCCCTGGACCATGACCCCACCACAGAACATCAAGCCATTGTTTCCAGGACTGTCACTGACCTCATCTCCTCTGGAGATCTTCCTCCCACAGCTTCCAACTTGATAGTCGCCCAACCTCGGACGGCCCGCTTCTACCTCCTACCCAAAATCCACAAACAGAACTGTCCTGGCAGACCGATCGTGTCAGCCTGTTCCTGCCCCACGGAACTCATTTCTCGTTATCTTGACTCCCTTCTCTCTCCCCTTGTCCAGTCCCTTCCCACCTACATCCGTGATTCCTCTGACACCTTACGTCACATCAACAATTTCCAGTTCCCTGGCCCCAACCGCTTCCTCTTCACCATGGATGTCCAATCCCTCTACACCTCCATCCCCCACCAGGATGGTCTGAGGGCCCTTAGCTTCTTCCTTGAACAGAGGCCCCAACAATCCCCATCCACCACTACTCTCCTCCGTCTGGCTGAACTTGTTCTCACACTGAACAATTTCTCCTTTAACTCCTCTCACTTCCTCCAAATAAAAGGTGTGGCTATGGGTACCCGCATGGGCCCCAGCTATGCCTGTCTCTTTATGGGGTATGTGGAACATTCCTTGTTCCAGTCCTACTCCGGCCCCCTCCCACAACTCTTTCTCCGGTACATCGATGATTACTTCGGTGCTGATTCATGCTCTCGTCGGGACCTGGAAAAATTTATTAATTTTGCTTCCAATCTCCACCCCTCCATCATCTTCACATGGTCCATCTCTGACACTTCTCTTCCCTTCCTTGACCTCTGTCTCAATTTCTGATGATAGACTGTCCACCAATATCCATTACAAGCCTACCGACTCCCACAGCTACCTCGACTACAGCTCCTCACACCCCGCTTCCTGTAAAGACTCCATCCCATTCTCTCAGTTCCTTCGCCTCCGTCGCATCTGTTCTGATGACGCTACCTTCAAAAACAGCTCCTCTGACATGTCCTCCTTCTTCCTTAACCGAGGTTTTCCATCCACGGTCGTTGACAGGGCCCTCAACCGTGTCCGGCCCATATCCCGCGCATCCTCCCTCACGCCTTCTCCTCCTTCCCAGAAACATGATAGGGTCCCCCTTGTCCTCACTTATCACCCCACCAGCCTCCGCATTCAAAGGATCATCCTCCGCCATTTCCGCCAACTCCAGCATGATGCCACCACCAAACACATCTTCCCTTCACCCCCCCTTGACGGCATTCCGTAGGGATCGTTCACTCCGGGACACCCTGGTCCACTCCTCCATCACCCCCTACTCCTCAACCCCCACCTATGGCACCTCCCCATGCCCACGCAGAAGATGCAACACCTGCCCCTTCACTTCCTCTCTCCTCACCGTCCAAGGGCCCAAACACTCCTTTCAGGTGAAGCAGCATTTCACTTGCATTTCCCCTAACTTAGTCTACTGCATTCGTTGCTCCCAATGCGGTCTCCTCTACATTGGAGAGACCAAACGCAAACTGGGCGACCGTTTTGCGGAACACCTGCGGTCTGTCCGCAAGAAAGACCCAAAGCTCCCTGTCGCTTGCCATTTTAACACTCCACCCTGTTCTCTTGCCCACATGTCTGTCCTTGGCTTGCTGCATTGTCCCAGTGAAGCCCAACGCAAACTGGAGGAACAGCACCTCATCTTCCAACTAGGCACTTTACAGACTTCTGGGCTGAATATTGAATTCAACAACTTTAGATCTTAAACTCCCCCTCCCCCCATCCCCACCCCGTTTCTTTTCTCCCCCCCCACCCGCCTTTTTTTTCAATAATTTATATAGATTCTTCTTTCCCCACCTATTTCCATTATTTTTAAATCTAAAACTAAAACCTTTAGTCTTTCCACCCCACCCCCACTAGAGCTGTACTTTGAATATCCTGTCTTGCATTCTTAATTAGCACTTTTCTCAGACAAAGACCACCACCTTCAACACCTCTTTGACCCTTTTGTCTCTGACATCTTTTGATTATCTGCTCACACCACACCCTCAATGTGTCTCTTCCCCCCCACCCACCTTAAACCAATTTATATTTCTCCCTTGTTGAAACTATGCTTCAGTTCTGCTGAAGGGCCATGAGGGCTCGAAACGTTGACTGATTTCTTCTCCGCCGATGCTGCCAGACTTGCTGAGTTTTTCCAGGTAATTCTGTTTTTATTTTGTTTTGGATTTCCAGCATCCGCAGTAGCTTTTAGCTTTTTGTTACTACTTTTCCATCACTCCCTATCACCTTGCCAGGTCCTTTCCACTCTTTCTGGCCTTCCGTTTTGTAATATACCATGTTTCCTTCTCTAAACTATATTCCTGTTGGTCTTATGCGGTGCTGTAGGGCTCGCCAAATTTTCTCCAAAACCTCAGCTTTAATCAAAGCGTTTCTGCCCACATGCAAAGCATTCAGAGGAGCAGAAAACGTGAAGCAGGGGGGAGCATCTGATAACACCGAAGACAACTTTGAATTTCTTCCGAAGAGACTGTAGGTAGAGGTAGAGACTGTTCCCCCCACCAACCATTTGCAAAGAGTTCTTGGCGTGCACTGCCTATGCCAGCGCCATTTGCAATTAGTAATGGTCTTTGTGAGAAACCATACGGTAACAGACAACATAAAATAAAATACTGGCTGATCAGCCAGTATTTTATTTTATGTTGTCTGTTACCATATGGTTTCTCACAAAGACCATTACTAAACAGGCTCTCAGCTGCAGTATGCATAACTATGATAAAATTTTCACGTCTCAAAATGCCGCATTGTCGAATTCTCCACCGTTATCTGTCAGGAATTTCGTTGGTGTTCTTAATCCTGTTCCGACTCATTTCTCCATGATCTTATTTGTCCTTACTATGTGGGTAGGCTAAATCTGGTTGCCATACCTAGAAATGTAGTAAAAAAAATACCCTTATCCTCGTCCCAAACTTAAGTACATTGCCACTGCGTCATTAAATTCCCTGGCTAGTGGCAAGCTCAACAGGACACAGCGATATCTTGCGAATTTTAATACAAATTTCACACTGACCTGTGATTTGCTCAAGAAGGTAATCATATCCTTCATCAACTACTCCAGCATCTCGCAGTAGAGTTTTCAGTTTCTATGGTGCTAGATGTGCAAACTGTCCATGTAACTTTCAAATGACCTTTTTTGTCTATCAAATTCTTATTCCAGAAGTTAGCAAAACTTCATGAACTTCTTTATGGGAAATATCTGGCTCCCTTAGTGGCAGGCAGTAATGGCCCAAGTTAAATGTAGATCCACGTTTTCCACCCCCACCCCCCAAACACAATCGCTCTATCACTCTTCATGTCTCGCAACATCGGAGCCTTTTTCATTGCAAAAGCGGTATCTCACTAGAAACATCAGTACTGATAAACAGACTGATCCCTGCTATCTTACAAGGGAGATTTATCCTTTTGGAGGATGTTAATGTGTTATCATCTCCGAAGATGAAGTGCGTAGAGCTTTCAAACTCCTTGACTTTCTGCTGGTCAGCTTTATCAAGAGACTCCAGGCTGCAGTTAAACCAATCCATCCCACAAACTGTAGAAATGCAACCACTGTCCGGAACTGCACAGCTGAAGGAATTGACCGGTGATACTCATCACCGGATTCAAACTTTCAGTGACCAACACAATTCCATCATGGCAGTCACCATCATCATTTTCAGCTTCAGAAGAATACATCTCATGTGTTACTTCAAAAACACGATTCTTTCTCGGTGGGCAATTCATCGTGTAATGATAGTGAAAATCACACCGATAACACCGAATAACCATTCCCCATGCGTTTTTCAGGTTCAAAAGCCTACGGTACCATCCCAGTCACGCTTTTTGTCTCTACTCTCAAATTGACTAAAGTGACGACCGTTTTCAGACCACCCGTCAGTAACCCAGTCATTGTACTGGAATCTCCATCTAATATTTGGTTGATCTCGAAATTTGGCCACCATAGAATCTTCCATCCTTTGTTTCTCAGCATAGTTGTTCATATTTGCTGAGAAAGTGGCTGAGAACTATTGTTTTCCTAGAAATTATTTTAGGGCAGCAGCCATTTGGTCTAGGAGAGAGTCTTTTCCCCAGAACCCCCCCCATCAACACAAAGTCTATCAACATTGAGAGAAGCACGCACAATCAAGTAACTTAAGTGCCAATACAGTCTCCAGGATTTCAAGTTCAAATCTCTTCAAACTCTTATACCATTTATCAAAATCCACAATACCCTCTATGCTTTGTAAGTTTCCAATAAATCATCCTTTTTTTGTAAAACTTATCCAAAAACTGTAACAGACTGTCTAATCCCTCTTCATGATCCAAGTCATCCACATTCCATTCTGAAAATACTTTACTTCTAATCATACTTTTTGCTGGTAATAATAACACCAAAGCCATATACGGAAGTAACCCCAGTCCACATCTCAACTTCAGCCTTCCATTACTGACAAAGTTCAGACTTGGAAAAAAATTGATGGACAGTCAAAGCTTGCGATTTTGTACCATCCTTCAGCTATTCCATAACTTGGATTGATTGAGACAAAAAAAAACTTCACATACAGCAACCAATCGCCAAAGTTCACCCTCTACACCCATATTACTCACAATAAGTGCTTGTCATGGAAAAGCAAGTCCAAAGCTAGTATTTTTCCTTGAGTTGACTTATTCATAAGACAGCTCTTCAGTTTAACAAACTTTCTCATTTTCCCAACACCAGAGTGTTCCAGCTGAATCTATTTATACTGTTGTGATGGGAGAACCAATGCCCATCACCTGTTTAACTAGCAATTGTCTTTAACAATGTAATTGCTTTGCAATGTAATTACTGATATATTGACAATCTGGTCTCTATCCCTTTGAGCTGCTAGCTCCATTTCAAATTTCTGAATTGGAATTCTCTTTTCCTTTCTTGTTCCCTCTCCTGAGCCTCTCTTTCCCTCTCCTTAAAATCTGGCTGTATTCTGAGCTTTTCAAGCTCAAATTGGGCAAGGGGAGGGGATTTGGACTCATGGTTGAGCTCTACATCTAACTGCTCTACTGGCAATGTGAAACCCAAATGTTCTACCAACAACTGGTGCAATTCCCTTCTTTTCACTTAACTGGTCAATTTTAACTGTACCTCCCTAGCTACAGCTTTCAGCTGTTCTGTGCTAAGGGCTGCCAAAGTTTCACCGTTCAAATTTCCTTACTTGATCCACATCTGGGCATCAAAAGTTGCCATTTTCTTAGTGTTGGGAAAAGGAATTTACTGTGGTAAGTTACTTGTGTTTGAAAATTAATTCCAGCCACTGAGTTTTCCCCCTTTTGCCTTCCAATTGACTCTTTTATATCAGATTTGGCTCGTCTCTTAACCTGGACTCTGTTCACGTGGGTTTTCCTGGACTTGAGCTTCCAATTTCTGGTATGGACAGGAGTTCGGGAGGAGGGAGGCGGCAGAGGTGGGAGGCGGCGGGGGCTTAACAGAATGTTGAAAAGTCATGCGGACTCGAAACAATAACTGTGCTCCCTTCCACAGATGCTGCCAGACCTGCTGAGTTTTTCCAGGTATTTTTGTTTTTATTTGTGAGTATATCCCTTTGTCTGGGTCCCTGAGATCATTAATGTTCCAACTATTAAGTCTTAACGGGAGGTTGCAGGGTCCTTTGTCCTAGCAGACGACTCGGCTCCGGTTCGCCAGGCCTGACTTATGAAATGGAGATGGTCTTTGGTGATCTGACTGAAACATATAAGATTCTGAGGGGACTTGACAGAGTGGATGCTGAAAGGATGTTTCCTCTTGTGGGAGAGACTAGAACTAGGGGACACAGTTTAAGAATAAGGGGTCGCCCATTAAGACTGAGGAGAGAAGAAATTTTTTTCCTCAGAGGGTCATGAATCTTTGAACTCTCTTCCCCAGAGACCAGTGGAGGCAAGGTCAATGAATATTTTCAAGACAGAGGCAGATAGATTTTTGACTAACAGGGGAATTAAAGGTTATCGGGGGTAGCCAGAATGTGGAGTTGAGGCGACAGTCTGATCAGTCGTGATCTTATTGAGTTGCGGAGCAGGCTCAAGGGGCCGAATGGCCTACTTCTGCTCCTGATTCATATGTTCGTAGAGGGGAGTTGACAATTTTTTTTCACCCAGTTGGTGGTTAAGATCTGGCATTCATTGTCTGAAAGGGTGTTAGGGGCAGAAACTCTCATTGCATTAAAAAAAAAACCTGGATATGCATTTGAAATGCTGTAACTAACAGAGCTATGGATCATGGGCTGGATAGCTTTTTTTTCAACCAACACGAACAGAATGACGTCCTCCTGTGACCTAAGTTTCTTTGCAATAATGTTTTTGGCCGTGTTGGTTGCCAGATTACTTGGAGTGAATCAAGGAGGAAGCCATTTAAGACTGAGATGAGGAGAAATTTCTTCACTCAGACGGTGGTGAATCATTAGAATTCTCTGTCCCAGGCTGTTGTGGAAGCTCAGTCATTGAGCGTGTTCAAGAGAGAAATCGATAGATTTCTGGATAGTAATGACACCAAGGAATATGAGGATTGCACAGGCAAGTGCCGTTGAGGTAGATGATCAGCCATGATCTAATTGAATGGCAGAGCAGGCTCGATGGGCTGAATGGTCTATTCCTGTTCCTATGTACCTATGCTGTACTTCCGAGTTCCCAAATTTTTGGCTATTTTTAAGCTGTGGATGTTATCCTGGCTCTTTTCAGACCTAATTAGTTAGGAATCTCACTTCCTGATCTGCTATGAACATGTTCCATTCACTGATTCTGATGTCTGACTTCACCATTGGGTTTGAATTTTGATCAAAGTTGTCTATGGTTGCTAAATTTTTGTCATTGACCATCATTGTTGATTCACAGAATGTATTGCATTCACCCTTCTCTGGGGGCCTGTGACATAACTATTGTATTTTTGCCAATTCATTATTCTAAACAGGCTCCCTTCTTGCTGTTACTGTCCTTCCTGCAAATCTAAGAACTTTGTAATAATGAATTGAGTGTTTGGGGGTAAGCAATGTTTCAGGAATTCCCTTCATCATAATTTCCCACCATTTTTTCACCTTGCTAAAGCTTAGTGGTGGGTAAGGATTGGCTGAAAGAAAAGAAGCAGCAAACGATGATGATATTAGAGTCTGGATATCCATGTCAGCTGAGGCTCAGCTTGTGGCACTCATCTCTCTGAGGCAGAAGGTTGTGGACTCGAGGGCACAAGAATCAAAGTACTGAGGGAGTGCTCTGCTGTCGGAGGTTCAGCCTTTTGGAAGAGCTGTGAAACCAGGCCCCAACTACTCTCTCAGATTGGCACTATTTCAAAGAAGAGCAGGGGAGTTACCTCCACCATCCTGGCCAAAATTCATTCTTCAATCACAAAACAGATTATCTGGTCATTATTACGTTGCTGATTGTGGGAATTTGCTGTACATAAATTAGCTGCTGTCTTCCTTACATTATAACTAGGAAGTATTATGAACTCTGAAGGAGCATAGTGATAGACTTCACAAGGACATAGACAGGCTGGTAGAATCGGCGGACATGTGGCAGATCAGGGTTACTGCAGGAAAGTGGGAAGTGATACATTTTTAGGAGTGAGAACAAGAAAAGGCAGTATAAAATAAACAGTACAAATGTAAAGGGGGTGCAGAAGCTGTGGAAATATCAAGGCTTCAG
Source organism: Cetorhinus maximus (assembly GCF_964194155.1). Taxonomy (NCBI): domain Eukaryota; kingdom Metazoa; phylum Chordata; class Chondrichthyes; order Lamniformes; family Cetorhinidae; genus Cetorhinus; species Cetorhinus maximus. Next base: position 186,342,791 of record NC_135880.1, read on the forward strand.
ATGAGTATGTTAATTGGGTAGGCCCAAAGGTGGCAGCCCTGCCCTTTCAAAAGCCTGCCAAAACAGGGAGAAGAGCGGGAAACCCTGTAGCAGCCATTTTTAAGTGCTCACGCTGTGGAGCTAAAAAGCAGCACAGAAGGCAAGTTTGCCCATCAGGGACACAGAGTGTTTCCAATGCGGAAAGACAGCGCACTTGAAGTAGTTCTGTAAATCTAAATACGCAATTTAAGAAAGAAAGCTAGGAAATGTCCATGAAAAGCAGACAATTCAAGAAATTGGGAATAAGGACGGAACTGAGAATACAGATTTCTTAGCGTAAGTGAAGTATCAAGAAAGAAAAAATGGTCAGTTGCTTTATAAGTTAAAGGTTTTAAAACTGAGTTCAAACTTGGCACTAGAGCTTATGTTACAGTACTGGCTGACCATTTGGAATGGCTCAAAGCAGTAGACATCCAGCCATCAAGAATTAAATTGCAAGGTGGTATGGATCTTCAAGTACAAGGCCAGATAACCACCACCTTTAGCCACAAAGGGCAAAAGATTACTGAGACCCTCTATAACTTGCACAATCAAAGCACATCTTTACTGACCAGAAACACATGTATACAACTGGGTCTTCTGGAAGAAGTAGACAAAGTTCTATAGCAGGACAGCCAGGCACCACTCGGGGAGGAATTTCCAAGGTTGGGTGATGAACCAACAGATGTCGATTCAGCAGCAGCTGGTGAGGCTTACTCATTGAGCGGTGAGTCATTCTTTATTACAGAACTACCATCCACTGGACCCCAGGAGGAGATTATAGATCTCTCCGTTCTTTTTGTAGACAGACGAGGAGGCACAGAAATTCAAGATACTGAGCAAGACGGTGATCATCCTCTAGAGGATCTTCTAGACCTAGGTTGGCTCTTTCCTGACCATGGTTATGAGAAAGAGGCCGTTGTAGCAATGGGGGATCCGTTGGAAGGTGAGGTCCTAGAGATTGGACGCTTTGTGAATCTACTGCCGAAGCATATGAAGTCTCTGTTGTAAGGAGTCAGCTGTGTTTGCTGTCAAAGAGCTGAATTTGTATCTTTGTCCCACTGAACACACCGATGGGATGTATTGTATATTGCTGGCTGACCATAGTGAGCTGTCCAGGGAGAACAAAATGCTTGATTCCAAGTTGGATCAAACTGCTAGAGCGAATGTAGAGCCTCTTGGTTAGTGTGAATGTAAGTTGACACCCACACTCCAATCTCATCAGCAAGTCATCCTTCCACTAAAGTCAACCTTCAGTGCAGAAGCCAAAACTACAGACCTTCTACAGCTGAAGTGTCCTATACAGGAATTTCATCAAGGTTCAATTCTGGACATTCGTTCCATTGTGACAATGGTGTAATTTACCTTCTTATGTTGACACAGTCATCCCATTGCCTACAGTGGAGCAGCCTCGTGCTGAAACAAGCATGACAATGTTACCACTACCTACAGAAAGTGCAAGTAGTACCCTAAAGTGTAGTGGGGAAGCCCTATTATCTTCATGCCCTGTCCTGTCTACAGGATATTCGTCATTCCAGATTTATTCAAATCTCAGATGTTGAATACCTTTCTCGTCCTCAATGCAGCAGTGAATGATACAGCTGTGCAATTCTTCATTGGATTTGAAGATACTTCACGTTCTCAGACCTTTTTCCAGTGTGCTAAGAGGGAGCAGAAGATTCCAGAGAGAATGCCAGTTTGTCCTCTTCCTGTTCAAGAGAGTGCAGTCGTCCATGTCCTGAAGTCTTCTTTCTTGATTAGTCTTTCATTGAAAAGGTTTCATGACCCTTAGTTCAGTTGTTGTAGAGATCACAGCCCGTTACCAGCAGTCATGGAAAGCTGCTATCCCACTCGGCCAATCTGCTTGTCTTCCAGGGAAAAGATGGGCGGTTGCATATGTCCACAATGTCCCCCAAAGAGCTGAGAACACTGTGGGAGATTGAATCCTCTATGACGGTGACATGGAGGGTGGGGGGGTGGGGGAAGGGAAGGAGTTGGATAGAACCTCTTAACAGTGCAAGAGGTTTGCTAAAGTTTGAAAATGTAATGTAAATAGTTTGTTATTTAAAAAAGTTGAGATTCTACTTGGGGAGATGTAGTTTAATGGGTTAATAGTTATGGTATCACAGTATCTTTACAGTGCAAAAGGAAGCCTTTCGGCCCATCGAATCTGCACTGGCTCTCTGAAAGAGCATTCCGCCTAGTTCCACTTCCCTGCCTTATTCCCGTAACCTTGAACATTCTCACTGTTCAGGTAGCAATCCAATTCGCTTTTGAATACCTCGATTGAACCTGTTTCCACCACCCTCTCAGGAGGTTTGTCCCAGACACCAACCACCCTCTAGGTGAAAAAAAATTTCCTCACATCACATTTACTCCTTTTGCCAATTATTTTGAATCTGTGTCCCCTAGTTCTTGATGTTCTCTTGAGTGGGAACAGTTTCTCACTATTTACCCTGTACATACCCCTCAGGATCTTGAATACCTCTATCAAGTCTCATCTCAGCCTTCTTTTCTCCAAGGAAATCAGTCCCAACCTCGCCAATCTATCCTCATAGTTACAATTCTTCATCCTAGGAATCATTTTTGCAAACCTCCTCTGTACTCTCTCCAATGCTTTCACATCTTTCCTCAAGTATGGCGCCCAGAACTGGGACACAGTGCTCTAGATGAGGCCTAACTAGTGTCATCACAGAATCACACAGTGCAGAAGAGGCCCTTTGGCCCATTGAGTCTGCACCAACACGTGAGAAACACCTGACCTACTTGCCTAATCCCATTTATCAGCACTTGGCCCATAGCCTTGAATGTTATGACGTGCCAAGTTCTCATCCAAGTACTTTTTAAAGTATGTTAGGCAACCTGCCTCCACCACCCTCCCAGGCAGTGCATTCCAGACCGTCACCACCCTCTGGGTAAAAAATCTTTTCCTCACATCCCCCCTACCCTGCACCTTAAACTTATGTCCCCTTGTGACTGACCCTTCAACTAAGGGGAACAGCTGCCCCCTATCCACCCTGTCCATGCCCCTCATAATCTTGTACACCTCAATCAGGTCGCCCCCCAGTCTTCTCTGCTCCAATGAAAACAACCCAAGTCTATCCGACCTCTCTTCATAACTTAAATGTTTCATCCCAGGCAACATCCTGGTGAATCTCCTCTGCACCCCCTACAGTGCAATCACATCCTTCCTATAATGTGGTGGCCAGAACTGCACACAGTACTCCAGCTGTGGCCTCACCAAGGTTCTATACATGACCTCCCTACTTTTGTAATCTATGCCTCGATTGATAAAGGCAAGTGTCCCACATGCCTTTTTCACCACCCCATTATACAAGTTCAACATGACCTCCTTACTCTTGTATTCGATGTCCCTATTAATAAAGCCTAAGATACTATATGCTTTATTAACTGCTCTCTCAACATGCCCTGCCATCTTCAATGACCTATGTACGTATATACCGAGGTCCCTCTGTTCCTGCACCCCCTTTCAAAGCTCTCCCTTTATTTTATACTGTCTCACCATATTTTTCCTGCCAAAATGAATCACCTCACACTTCTCTGCATTGAACTTCATCTGCCACTTGTCTGCTCAATCCACCAACATGTCTATGTCCTTTTGAAGTTCACGACTATTGCCATCACAGTTGACAACATTTCCAATCTTCGTATCATCTGCAAATTTTGAATCATGCCCTGCAAATCACAGCCTTGGTCATTAATATATATCAGGAAGAGCAAGGGCCCTAACACTGATCCCTGAGGAACTGCACTACAAATCCTCCAATCTGAAAAACAACCATCAATCAATACTCTTTGTTTCTTGTCACTCAGCCAGTTTCTATCCAAGTGCCTACTTTCCCTTTTATTCCATTACCTAGAATTTTGCTCTCAAGTTCGTTGTGTGGCATTTTGAAAATATACACCACATCAACCTTATCAATCTTCTCTGTTACCTCCTCAAAAAACTCCAAGTTAGTTAAACATAATTTTTCCTTGGTGAATCCATGCTGGCTTTCCTTAATTATCCTGCACTTGTCTAAGTGATTATTGATTTTATCCCAAACTATAATTTCCAGAAGATTTTCTACCACTGAGGTGAAACTGACTGGTCTGTAGTTGCCAGCTTTATTCTTGCACCCCTTTTTGAACAAGGATGTAACATCTGCAGTTCTCCAGTCCTCTGGCACCTCCCCTGTGTCTAAGGAAGGTTGGAAGATTATCACTAGTGCCTCTGCAGTTTCCACTCTCACTTCCCTCAGTACCTTTGGATGCATCTCATCCGGTCCTGGTACCTTATCTATTTTAAGTAACAACAGCTTTTCCAACACCACCTTCCTCTCGATTATAAGTTCTTCTAGTGTGCCAGTTACCTCCTCTCTCACCTCGGCCTGGGTAGCAAATTCTTCCTTTGTAAAAACAGATGCAAAGAACTCATTCACCACCTCCACTGTTTCTCCAGCCTCCACGTGCAAGTCCCCTTTTTTGTTCCTAATCGGCCCTACTCTTTGTTTTACCACCCTTTTATTATTTACCACCCTTTTATTATTTACATGGTTATAGAAGACCTTGGTATTCCCTCGTATGTTGGCTGCCAGCCTCTATTCATGCTCTCTCCTTGCTTTTCTTATTAGTTTCTTCATTTCCCCTCTGATCCTTATATATTCAGCCTGATTCTGCATTGTATTTTCTACCTGACATCTGTTGTACGCGCAATTCTTCCTTTTCATCTTTACCTCTATCTCCCTTGTCATCCAGGATGCTCTGGATTTATTTGTCCTACCTTCCCCCTTCAAGGGATTATTCCTTGACATTGCCTGCAATACTTTTTCTTTGAAGGTGGCGTAGTGTTCAGCCACTGTCTTTTTTGACAACATTTGATTCCCACTCACTCGATTTGGATGCATTCTCATCCCATCGAAGTTGGCTTTCCCCCATTAATTATCCCTGCTCTGGGTTGATCTCTGTCCTTTTCCCTGATTAACCTAAACCTTACAATAGAATGGTCACTGTCACCTAGAGACTCTCCCACAAGATATTTGATCCACTTGGGCCAACACAATCCCCAGAACCAGGTCCAAAAATGTAAACTCTCTCGTTGGACTGGAAACATACTGCTGTAGAAAATTATCTTAAACACATTCCAGGAACTCTCGCCCCTCTTGTCCTTTTGTACTATTCCTATCCCAATCTATATTTGGATAATTGAAGTTCTCTATTATGGTTACTCTATAACTCTTGCACCTCTCTGCAATTTCTTTGCAAATTTGTTTCTCCACATCCCTTCCACTAGTTGGTGGTCTGTATACTACACCAATCAATGTTATTGCACCTTTCCCATTCCTTACCTCTAGCCAGCGAAGTTCTGTCCTTGACTCATCTGGAACATCCCCTCTCTCCAGTACTGTAATGCCATCTGTAACCAATGTTGCCATTCTTCCCCCCGACTTCTTCCTTCCCTGTCTCTCCTATATACCTTGTACCCAGGAATATTTAATGCCCAGCCTTGCCCTTCTTTAAGCCAGGTCTCTGTTACAGCAATAATATCATAATTCCATTCGTCAACCTATGCCTGCATTTCACCAATCTTATTAATCACACCCCATGAATGCACATTAGCCCTGATTTAGGCTTTTTTACTTTCCTGCTTATTCTGATCCCCATCTAATGACTTATTGTTGCCAATTCTAATTCTATCAAACTCTCCAAGAATTCTATCTACCTTGATGCAACTCTTTGATATATCCTCATTATCAGTTGATTCTTTACTACTTCCCACTGCCAGTGTTTTTTCCTCTGCACTTTTAATTCACACCCCCCCCCCCCCGCCCCCTTGAGGTTCCCATCCCCCTGCCAATCTAGTTTACAACAGCACTAGCAAACCACTCCATGAGGACACTAGTCCCAGTTATGTTAAGGTGTAAACCCGTCCTCCTTGTACAGGCCCCACTTGCCCCAGAATTGACCCCAATGCCTCAGAAATCTAAAGCCCTCCTTCCTACTCCATTTCTCCAGCCACATGTTGACCTGCTCAATCTTCCTATTCTTATGCTCACTAGCACGTGGCACTAGGAGTAATCCTGAGATTACTGCTCTCGAGGTCCTGCTTTTTAATTTCTTTCCTAACTCCCTAAAATCTGCTTTCAGGACCTCCCCTTTTCCTACCTATGTCATTGGTCACAATGTGGACCATGACCTCTGTTCACCCTCCCTCAAAAGAATGTCTTGCAGCCGCTCTGTGACATCCTTGATCCTGGGTCCAGAGAGGCAACATACCATCCTGGAGTCTCGTCTAAGGCTACAGAAACGCCTGTCTGCTCCCCTAGCTGTGGAATCCCCTAATACTATAGCAATTCCACTCTTCTTCCTCCCCTCCTTGTGCAGCTGAGCCACCTGGGGTGTCATGGACTTGACTCTTGTCCTCTGAGGAACCATCTCGCTCACCAGTATTCAAAATGGAAAAGTGGTTAGAGAGCGAGATAGCCTCAGGGGATTCCTGCACTACATGCCTGTTTCTCTTAAATACTCTGACAGTCACCCATTCCCTTTCTGTCTGTGTACTTTTTAGCTGTGGTGCGACCACCTCTCTAAATGTGCTATCCATGTAATCCTCAGCCTTCTGGATGCACCACAGTGACTCCAGCCACCACTCACACTCCACAACTCGGAGCTCAAGTTTCTGCAGCTGGTGACACTTCCTGCAGATGTAGCCATCAAGGGCAATTTGTGCCTGCACGACTTCCCACATCCCGCAGGATGCATATTCCATGTGGCCAAGCTGCATTGACACAATCTTATACTATATATAAAGTGTTTACTGCAGTATTTACAAATTTATTATAATTATTATCTTAATCTAGAATAATTCCTAAGTACACTACAACTTACTGTGTTTATCTCAGTCTCGCCCCTTCTCACGCTCTTTTAACTCCCAACTCTGCTCTCAATCTCGCCCCCTCTTGTGCTCTCTTAAATCTCTGATTTATGTGTATCATGATAATGCAACAGTGAGATCAGTCATGTGCAAAGACTGAAGAGAAGATGGAATAGTCTGTACAAGAGAGAAATGTACTGAAGTAGAAGCTGAGGATGTACTGTAGTGTAAATAAGGAATTTTTGAAGAAACCTACCAATGTTAGACCTAAATCACTCAGAGGTCATGGGAAACATTCCCAATCCAGAGCAGACCACAGGTTACTCGAAGAGAGATGCAAATAGTATTCCAAGTGGAAACCAAACCATAAACCAATTTAAAGGAGGCATTCAAAATCACGAGGGGTCTGGACAGAGTAGATAGGGAAAAACCCTTCCCATTGGTGGAAGGATCGAGAACCAGAGGGCACAGATTTCAAGTGATTGACAGAAGAACCAGATGTGACATGATAAAAAGCTTTTTCATGCACCAAGTGGCTATGACCTAGAATGCACTGTCTGAGAATGTGATGGAGACAGATTCAATCATGGCTTTCAAAAGGTGATTGGATAATTATCTGATGAGAAATAGCTGCACGACTGTGGGGGAAAGGCAGGGGAATGGGACCAATTGAATTTCTCTTGAAGAAAGCTGGTACAGACAGGCTGAATGGCCGCCTTCTGTGCTGTAACTATTCTATGATTTTATAACCTTGACTGCACTTCAAGAGTACTTCAGTAGCTGTAAGTGAGATTGTGGAAGGTGCAATTTATGTGCAATCCTTTCTTTATGTTCGAATTTATGAGCTCAGGTAGCTAAAGCTATATAAAACAAATGTTTTTGGAGTTTTATAAGTAGAAGCGTAGAACACGAGTAAAGTTATGATAACTTTATACATGGCAATAGTTAGGCGCAGTTTGAGGCCTATGTGTAGTTTGATAAAGTGCATTTAAGTGTTAAGGTGCATGTCGCCTAGATTCACCAGAGGTCAGGAACTATGTGAAGAGACTTGAGATACTGAGACTCTCCACGGAAGGATTGGGATAGGGAATGATTTTACCCTCCTGTTGAGGAGTTGCTAATTGATCCTCACTATGATGTGGAGGTTCAGACAAATCTTGAAGAGAGTTGTTTGAATGCTTTGCCGTGGTGAATGGTGAGGTAGACAAAATTGCTTTTAAGATAAAATTGGATAAAGACTTGAAGCAGAGAAAGAGTAGGGCAATAGGATTTCTCTTACATTGCTTTAGTGAAGAGCTTCCATACACAATTGTCTGAATGGTCTCTAATAGCAGAGAAATTAAATTCAGTGCAAAATACCTACATGCTCCTGCACATTAGAAGGAGCAATAGGGGATGTGCTTAATGGATGGTGTGTAACTGAAAGAAATGTGAGAGTAATAATGAAGTGTACACTGTACTCAGTAAATGTGAAGCAACAATGAAGTAAGTAAGCAGAATAATGAAACTGTTGTATCGTCTCAGGCTCTCATGTTGAAAATGTGCTGTTCTCCGGTCCGGCCTGTTTTGGTCACCAAGGACAGGACATTGACACTGAGTGCCAGCAGACTGAGTTACGTAGTAAGAGAAAAATTCAAGTCTGCAGTCTTGCAAGTAGCTCAAAGACAGGATTTTATAGAGGGATGCAAGATACAAAGTGGAGTAAAAGCGATTAATACTGAGCACTATTTCTAGTTAAGCCATAACTCCAGGGTAAGAGATCAGAAGCTCAAACTGGCAAAAGACAGGTTCAGAACTGATATCGGGAAACCCTTCCTCAGACCGAGATTGATTCCCGTCATAGAGTGGGGCCAGCAAGAATAGAATTATTTCAGAGGCAATTAGATTGTTTATGTATTGAGATAGACTTACACTCTTTCCCTTTCATGTCTAGATTTAAAGAGCTTCAATTCTTTCAGATCCTGTGCTGTCTTTCTTGAACCAGCTCACTGTGCCCCAAAACAATCCACATTAGGTCCACAGGAAGTTCTGTACAAACTCATTATAATTCTAAACAATAATACTTCATCTCCATCAAAAATCTGGAGTACGCAAAACAAACCTTTTCAACATGTTATATTTCACTTTACCAAAAGTAGATCTATTCACAGGGGAAATGTTTGACAAGCTTACAATACAGTTTTGCTGTATTCTTGTTTCTTGTTTTCCACCTATATTGAAGATGAAAAGCTCAGACCTGTCTCTTTTTTTAGCAATACTTAAGTTCTGTACTACCAGACAACTAACTGTATACAATACAGTTTGTCGTCAAGGACAAATTTCAAATGGATAAGATTCAGTGATTTCTGAGATTGAAATTTTATTTTCTTGTTTTCTTATCTTATTTTCATTTTCTGAGGTGATGGTAAATTGTCTGAAAAATACTTGGTGAAATAAATAAACTAAATCTGACATATCACTCAGTCGCTGCTAACTTAATCTAACAGATTGGTTTATTTACGTCCAGGTAACGGTTCTTCTGCCAGCCAGCCAGAATGTGACTGGTACCAATCTGGCCGTCCTTGGCAGCGTCACAGAAGCACAACAGCCAATGACAGAGAACAATTCTCAGGTAAAATAGCCACAATTTCAGCGGAAGTTCAATAATTATTAGAAATGTTACAAACGAGATTAATGCCCATCAGCTTTGGCTTGTGAATCTGTATCTACCAGTGGAGGGGGAGGAACAAGTTCAAGTTGTCCCCTGAGGTATTTGAGTCATTGTAAAATACAATCAAGTCAGAATCTTAGAATGAGAGGAGTGACAAGGATGGGCTTTTAACAGGGAATGATTGTGGACAAAGCTGCGATTGTTCTTTAATTGAGGGCAACAAAGTGAAGATGTTGGTTCATCGCGAACATGAACCTCGATAACTTGCTCGGATTTTGTCTTCCCCAGGCTCTTTTGCCCATTTCGAATAATGGAATATCTCAGATAACAGGAGCTAGTGACTCTGTGCAGCAAATGCCAGAAACAATGGACACAGCTGAACATGACTTGGACTCTGAAGAGGATGACGATGAAGAAGAAGAAGAGGATGATGTAGACTCCTCTGATATCGATGATTGGGAGCCAGGTCCTCCAAGACCCTTTAATCCATGTGATTTATGTAAGTGAGAAAAAACACATCACGACTTAGCGTGCCACTGAAGTGTAGAGGAAGAATCACAATCATTTAAAAGAACCAACAATTTTTTGGTGTTGTAGATTGCTAATTACAAGTTAAGGGGTCACAATGGAGGTATTGGCAGGGCTACTGCCAGGATGCTACAGTTAGCAATTTCATTTTATAAGTAAATTCCTTCATAAATGGAAGTCCCTTTTTCCCTCATTGTGGTCATGTGATCTTCCCACAGGGTGTGAGGATTGTAATAAAGCTCATCCATCAGCATGCCTCAAACATGGTACCCTGCACTGCATTCCCAATAGGCCCGTCTTGAGCCGGGCTAGGGCCAGTCTGCCACTTATTCTCTACATCAACCGATTTGCTGGTGGAATCTTCTCCAAGAGGCGCATTCCAAAACGCACGCAGTTTGGCCCTGTTGAGGGTCCATTAGTTAAGCAGTCTGAGCTCACGGATGACTACATTCATTTGAAGGTATGTTGTTTGTCCTGACCAGATGCACATGTTTTATTTTGCAATGCAGTATAGGTGTACAAGATTTGAAACTCATTTTATAGAATTGTATTATATTACAAAAATCAGAATCATTATTGATAATTTTCAAACTGCTGAAGGTAGGAAAGGTTTTGGTTTGCATTTCCTCTTGTGTATGTTGATGTTCATCACAATGAGGGCACTTGGTGTTAGGGATTTGAACACTTGCTGATACATTCTGAAATAGCACTAAAAATACTAAGGTGAACTTTAGTATGTTTAGTTTCAGAGTCCACTGTGCCAAAAGCATGCCTCACCGTCAACCTCAGAAATGTATCCTCCACTTACTGTTGACTAGCATATTTTCCGCTTTTCATACTGGCTATCTTGTGGCTTTTCTGAGGTAAGATTGTTGATTCATTGCCTGAATTAAGGACAGATCTGTACCAACTGGGTTGATAGTACCCAAACTCTTTGCATCTTGACAGCAGTCAGATCCAGACCCTAAAAGTGAGAGAGAGGTCCTTGACCAGCACGAAGAAAATGTAAACATAACTTTGAAGTGTTACGTCTTGGAAAAGTAGGCTGAGATTGTTGTTGGCCAGTAATGGAAAAAGATTTGTTTGGGTATGTTCAGCTGCTGCAATGCATCATGTTGCACAAGCAGGTCTCCTGTAAAACAGTGAAGATCAATTCCTGTGTGTCACCATATTTGCAGAGTGGGAGGTCTGTTGCCCTGCACTTGCTTCTGTTAGGCAGACCTGTGATGGGCCTCTTTAAGGTGATCAAGTTGTGGTTGGTTATCAGTTTGGGATTTATTTGGATCTTTGGTTGCTTCAGTTGGTCAGGGTGGAATCTGGTTCAGAAGGTTGCGGGTGCAAGTTCCATGTTGGGGGCTTTAGCTCCCAATGTAGGCTGACTGTTGTGTAGTTCCCATTATGGCTGTGTTCAAGATTCTGTGGCATTGTTTGGATAGGAAGGAATTTGCTCAAAGCCCTTGTCAACATTGATCCCTCAAAAAACATGAGGGATGTATCCATATTAGAAACTTGATCAAGTTTTGGTTGAGTTTAGCTTCCACAAACAACTGAGATGTTTTTTTAATTCATTCACGCGGTGTGGGCTTCGCTGGCTAGGCCAGCATTTATTGCTCACCCCTAGTTGCCCTTGAGAAGGTGGTGGTGAGCTGTCTTCTTGAACTGCTGCAATCCATGTGGTGTAGGTACACCCACATTGCTGTTAGGAAGGGAGTTCCAGGATTTTGACCCAGCGACAATGAAGGAATGGCAATATATTTCCAAGTCAGGATGGTGAATGACTTGGAGGGGGTCTTCCAGGCTGTGGTGGTGTTCCCATGTGTCTGCTGCCCTTGTCCTTCTAGGTGGTAATGGTTGTGGGTTTGGAAGATTCTGTCGAAGGAGCCTTGGTGAATTCCTGCAGAGCGTCTTGTAGATGGTAATCACTGCTGCTACTGTGCGTCGGTGGTGGAGGGAGTGAATGTTACTGGATGGGGTGCCAATCAAGTAGGCTGCTTTGTCCTGGATGGTGTCGAGCTTCTTGAGTGTTGTTGGAGCTGCACTCATCCAGGCAAGTGGAGAGTATTCCATCACACTCCTGATTTGTGCCTTGTAGATGGTGGACAGGCTTTGGGGAGTCAGGAGGTGAGTTACTCGTTGCAGGATTCCTAGCCTCTGACCTGCTTTTGTAGCCACAGTATTTATATGGCAAGTCCAGTTCAATTTCTGGTCAATGGTATGCCCCAGGATGTTCATAGTGGCGGATTCAGTGATGGTAATGCCATCAAGGGGCGATGGTTGGATTCTATCTTGTTGGAGATAGTCATTGCCTGACACTTGTGTGGCACGATTGTTACTTGCCACTTATCAGCCCAAGACTGGATATTGTCCAGGCCTTGCTGCATTTGGACATGGACTGCTTCAATATCTGAAGAGTCGTGAATGGTGCTGAACATTGTGCAATCATCAGCGAACATCCCCACTTCTGACCTTATGATGGAAGGAAGGTCATTAATGAAGCAGCTGATGGTGGTTGGGCTGAGGACACTACCCTGAAGAACTCTTGCAGTGATGTCCTGGAGCTAAGATGACTGACCACCAACAACCACAACCACCTTCCTTTGTGCTAGGTATGACTCCAAGCAGCGGAGAGTTTTACCCCTGATTCCCATTGACTCCAGTTTTGCTAGGGCTCCTTGATGTCACACTCAGTCAAATGCTGTCTTGATGTTAAGGGCAGTCACTCTCATCTGACCTCGGGAGTTCAGCTCTTTTATCCATGTTTGAACCAAGTCTGTAATGAGCTCAGGAGCTGAGTGACCCTGGCGGAACCAAAACTGGGCACCAGTGAGCAGGTTATTGTTGAGCAAGTGCCGCTAGATAGCACTGTTGATGACCTCTTCCATTACTTTACTGAAGATCGAGAGTAGACTGATGGGGCGGTAATTGGCTGGGTTGGATTTGTCCTGCTTTTTGTCGCTAGGACATACCTGGGCAATTTTCCACAAAGCCGGGTAGATACCAGTGTTGTAGCTGCACTGGAACAGCTTGGCTAGGGGTGTGGCAAGGTCTGGAGCAGAAGTCTTCAGTACCATTGCCAAAATATTGCCAGGGTTCATAGCTTTTCCAGTATCCAGTGCCTTCAGCCTTTCCTGATATAATGTGGAGTGAATCGAATTGGCTGAAGACTGGCATCTGTGATGCTGGGGACCTCCGGAGGAGGCTGAGATGGATCATCCAGTGAAGATTGTTGCACATGTTTCGCCTTATCTTTTGCATTGATGTGCTGGGCTCCCCCATATCTGATCAGTTGGCTGTGGGATCGCTTAGCTCTGTCTAACACTTGCTACTTATGCTGTTTGGCACGCAAGTAGTCTTGTGTTATAGCTTCACCAGGTTGACACCTCATCTTTAGGTATGCCTGGTGCTGCTCCTAGCATGCCCTCCTGCACTCTTCATTGAACCAGGGTTGATCCCCTGGCTTGGTGGTAATGGTAGAGTGGGGGATGAGGTTACAAATTGTGTTTGAGTACAATTCTGCTGCTGATGGCCCACAGCACCTCATGGATGCCCAGCCTTGAGTTGTGAGATCTGTTCGAAATCTATCCCATTTCGCACGGTGGTAGTGCCAAACAACACGTTGGAGGGTATCCTCAATGTGAAGACGGGACTTCCAGGGGAAACTTCATCCCTGCATCCAGTCTGTCCAGCCCTGTCAGAATTTTATATGTTTCAATGAGATCCCCTCTCATTCTTCTAAACTCCACTGAACAATTACAACAGTGGTTTCATGGTCATCATTAGACTTTTAATTCCAGATTTTTATTGAATTCAAATTCCACCATCTGCGGGATTCGACCCCGGGTCCCCAGAGCATCGCCCTGGGTCTCTGGATTACTAGTCAATACCACTACACCATTGCTTCCCTATTAATCTATAAATAGATTAATCAATCATTCGTGAGAGTGATCTTTACATGAGAGCATTGCTGGAGCAAAATAGCTGCTGCGTTGCCAAAAGAATAGTAACAGCCCTTCAAAAAAAATTAATTGTGTAAAGCACTTGAAAGCAACAGTGATGATGAGGCACTACATTAATGCAAGTTTGTTTTCTTCTTAACAGGTTGCTATGGGAGTAGGAAGGGAGGATTGTAAGGATGGGGAGAAACCAGGGGATCTGTGGTTTGATCTTTCTGATGAGAACTTGTGCAACTGGATGATGTTTGTACGTCAAGCACAGAACCACTTGGAACAGAACCTGGTGGTGTACCAGTACGGCAAAAATCTCTACTTCACCACCATCAAACATATCGAACCGAAACAGGAACTCAAGGTAAAAAGAATACATGGTATGTAATGATTGGATTACAAGTAGTTGTCTGCTTAAATTATCCAACTACATTGTGACCCCTGTGCTCTGTTGAAACCTAAGCTGAATTTCGAACCCAATACCTGCTTCATCACAAAGTCCATCAGTTTGCCCTTGCGAAAGTAAGCAAATTACTTGAGGCCATTTTTAACCAAAACCCAGGTGTGTGCCTTAGAAATATAAAAACATTGAAAAAAGAAGCAGGAGTAGGTCATTCGGCCCTTCGAGCCTGCTCCGCCATTCAATATGATCATGGCTGATCCTCTATTTCAACGCCATACTCCCTCACTCTCTCCACACCCCTTGACGCTTTAGTATCTAGAAATCTATCTATTTGCTTCTTAAATATATTCAGTGACTTGGCCTCCTGCGGTAGAGAATTCCACAGGTTCACCACCCTCTGAGTGAAGAAGTTTCTCCTCATCGCAGTCCTAAATGACCTACCCCATATCCTGAGACTGTGACCCCTTGTTCTAGACATCCCCCCCCAGCCAGGGAAACATCATCCCTGCATCCAGTCTATCCAGCCCTGTCAGAATTTTATATGTTTCAATGAGATCCTCTCTCATTCTTACAAACTCCAATGAATACAAGCCTAGTGAGCCCAACCTGTCCTCATACGACAATCTTGCCATCCCAGGAATCAGTCTGGATCGCTGCACTCCTTCTCTGGCAAGTATATCCTTTCTTAGATAAGGAGTCCAAACCTGCGCTCACTACTCCAGGTGTGGTCTGACCAAGGCCCTGTACAGCTGCAGTAAGACATCCTTGCTGCTGTACTCAAGTCCTGTCGCAATGAAGGCCAACATACCATTTGCCTTCTTAACTGCTTGCTGCACCTGCACGCTTGCTTTCAGTGACTGGTACGAGGACACCCAGGTCACTTTGTACATCAACATTTCCCAATCTATCACCATTTAAATAATACTCTGCTGTTCTGTTTTACATCCCAAAGTAGATAACTTCACACTTATCCACGTTATACTGCATCTGCCATGTACTTGCCCACTCACTCAAACTATCTAAATCGCCTTGAAGCCTCTTAACACCCTCCTCATCGCTCACATTCCCACCAAGTTTTGTCGTCAGTAATCTTGGAAATATTACATTGATCGTTACAAATCACTGATATATATTGTAAATAGCTGAGGCCCAAGCACTGATCCCTGCGGTATCTCACTAGTCACCGCTTGCCACTCTAATAAAGACCCATTTATTCCTACTTTCTGTTTCCCGTCTGCTAACCAATTCTCAATCCATGCCAGTATATTACCCCAAATACCATGTGCTTTAATTTTACACACTGACCTCCTATGTGGGACTTTATGAAAAGCTTTCTGAAAATCCAAATACACCACATCCATTGGTTCTCCCTTATCTATTCTACTAGTTATGTCCACAAAAAACTCCAGCAGGTTTGTCAAATATGATTTCCCTTTCATAAATCCATGTTCACTTTGTCTAATCTCATTTATATTTTCCAAGTGTCCAGTTATCACATCCTTTATAATAGACTCTAGCATTTTCCCTACTACTGATGTTAGGCTAACCGGTCTGTAATTCCCCGCTGTTTTCCCCCTCCCTCCCTTTTTTAAATAGTGGGGTTACATTTGCCACCTTCCAATTGGCCGGGACTGTTCCAACTTTAGTCACTTCCAACCTTCATCACTTCCAGACTCAATTACTCCAATGCTTTTCTGATCAGTTTTCCTTCCTTCACCCTGTGTAAACTACAGCTGCCCATATCCTATCCTGCACCATCTCAGTTCCACGTCATCTCCTCTGAGACCTACATTTGCTGCCAGCCCCCAGCACCTCATATTTGGGTCATCTTTTTCATAAAATCCCTCTATGGACTTTCCCTTCCTACCTCCAACTTCCTCCAGCTCATGAACCACTCACTCCCCTTCCTGAAGCCTGTATTCCTCTTCCTTCACCTCTCATGTGCATTTCTATAGTTTAGCAGGAGAGAGAGGAGTTTCTGAATCAGCTGTCACTGTGTGTCCCATATGCTGTGTTATCTCTCTGGTGCCCAGGTAAAGGACACCAGGGAGAGGGTGAAGAATATTCTGCAGGGGGTAGGTAACGAGACAGAAATTGATACACAGGTTGATGCCAGTGAAATAGGGCAGGTATTGAGGTCCTTCAGTCAGACTTTCAGGAGCTAGGGCGAAGGTTTAAACAGTAGAACCTCGAAGGTAATAATCTGTGGATTATTCCGGATTCTCACGCTAGTGAGAGTCAAGATAGGGAGGATCAATGCGTGGCTTGAGGTATGGTGCAGGAGGAAGGACTTCCGATTCTTGGGACATTGAGACCAGTTCTGGGGCATCCATTTAAAAGGGATTGGTTGCACTTCCACGGAACTGGGAACAGCGTCCTTCCCTGCAAAGAGGTTCACTGGTGTGTTTGGGGAGAGTTTAAACTAAATTGATAGGGAGGTAGATACCAGAATGTACAAGTAGAAAAGAAGCAAAAATGAATGAGAGTGATGGATCGTACTAAAGAGGGAAGTAGAACCATATTCAATCATGTTGTGAAGCCATGCTTATATCAAAAGATTCTTTTTGAATTTACAGGCTGAAAGCCCTTAATTGATTTGTCTTAAAAAAAATCCAGAAGCCATTCTTCCGGGGAGTTGGGGTGGGGGATTCAATTTCTTACCCACTATGGGCTGCTACCAAGATCCAGTTGACTCAGGGCACGAATTTTATGCCCACTATTTTTCAAATGGTCATGAATAATCTGGACATGACAGCTAAAGTCCTCAGTCTACCAACCCTAGTCAAAAGGGACTTTGGAACAACAGCACCAGACCCTAAAGACAATGATCAGGGCAAACTGCTATGAGAACCCCCATGGCTGGAACAAAGGGCTAAGATTTCTCCTGTTTGTTACCAGGAACTTGCCCCATAGTCCACTTAAATTTGCCACAGCAAATCCTCTTGTGAGCAGCTCATGGAACACAGTTGGTTAACGACTTTTTCCCTCTAAAAATCTCTCTTTGATTAGCTTAAATTAGTTTAAGGATGAGTTAGAGAGAGAGGGAGCCCTGGATGATTTCCAAATCGACTCCCTACTGTCTGGTTAGGCTACACAGAAATACTAGGGAGATTGGACAACATACCCTCTTATTTAAATGCAGAGCAAAGAGGAGACCTGACATAGGTGTTCACAACGCTAAGAGATCTGTAGGCATAATCCAGGGTGCACAACCCTAGCTCTACATGATGTGGATTTGGGAGAGACCCCTCCCATAAAGCAAAGTCCCTATCACCTAGATTCCCAAGAAGCTGACCCAGGTTCTGGAAGAAATTCCGTTCATGGTGGAGTACAACTTGATTGAGCCCAGCCAGAGTAGCAGGAGTTCCTCATTTGTGCTTGTGCCCAAATCCGAAGACTCAACAAGGCTCGCATTGATTACAGAAAAGTTAACGCAGTGACTAGAGCTGACTCCTACCTGATTCCCTGAATGGAATTTTATAGATAACAAAATATACTTGTTAAAAGGGTACTGGCAGGTACCCTTAACCACCTGAGCTCAAGAGATCTTGGCTTTTGTTATACCAGATGGCTTGTTCCAATGCCGAGTTATACCATTTGGATTAGGAAATGCCCAGCCACGTTCCAAAAGCTGATGAGCCAGATAGTGGCTGGCTAATCCAACTGTGTAACATACCTGTATGATCTGCTAGTATACAGTGATGTCTGGAGAAACCATGTAGACCAGTTTGAAGCCCTATTCTGAACGTTACAGTTGGCTGATTGGTGGTGAACTTTGCAAAAAGCAAGTTCACTAAAGCTAAGGTAACCTTCCTCGGTCAAGTTGTGGGGCAGGTGTTGCCCATTGCAGTGAAGATACAGTCCTCGTGACTAAACAGGAAATAGTGATTTTTGGGGATCTGTGGGTTCTACTGCAGGGTCATTTCAAACTTGAGTTCCATAGCCGCCCCACTGGCAGACTTGTTAAAGAAAAAACAAAGATGGAGTGGTCAGGGAGGGGCCAAACAACTTTGGCAAATCTGAAAGCTATATTAACCAACAAAAACCGGTGCTGGCAGCTCCAAACTTTCACCACTTTAAAAGGGTTGGTTGACGATGCTAGTGACATAAGGGTGGCTGCCATCCTGCTCCAAGACGATGGATCAGGCACTGAGAGATCAGTTGGGTATTTCTGAAAAAAATTGAACAGATACCAGAAAAGGTACTCCACTGTCAAGAAGGAAACTCTGGGACCTCTCGAGCACTATATCCGAAATGGATACAAGAGACCTTAGTATATACAGATCACAACTCCTTAACATTTGTGTAGAAATTTAAAGCCCATAATGCAAGGCTATTTTGATGGAGCCTGCAATCACCTAAAAGATTAACCACATTGCAGGGAAAAACAGTGTGGTCACTGATGCTCTTACCGAGTTTAACTCCGTACCAAATCATCCCGAAAATTGTGGATAATGGGAAGCCGGTTCCAAGCTGTACAGAATGTAGCCATAGTGTCTGATGTCTGCGCGAGCAAGTGTTTAAATGTGAGTGTGTATCTCGTTTTTTTTATTAACAACTTTGTGATGAAATGCTAACTTTGTAGCATTTCATTCCGCATGGTGAGGAGGTGTTGTGAAACCACTGAGTTCAGCCTGAAGCCAGCCAAGTCACCAACCTTCAAGAACCCAATGCCCCTTTAATTTCTGCGCTCCCTATTCTGTAATCTACTTGTATGTATGTGAACTTTGAGTGTGTATGTGGAAGCCGGAGCATTTTTATTCACTTTAATTAGATCAGGTAAGCACAATAAAAACTATCCTCTTTTTTTCAAAACTCAAGAAAACTGGTCTGATGGTGTCTTTTTATGGTCACAGTGTGTAAACGGTTAAACACTCTCAGAATTGGCAAATATATCTGTTGAAAAGAAATTGTTGTGGTCAAATGAGGAGAGGGAAAACAGGGGAGCCATTCAACATTGCCTCACCTGTTTATAACAATAGGACCAAACTAAGAAGGTCTACGAGGAATATAAAGAAGGGTTTAGAATGTATTTATGTAAACCAAGTGTGGTGAATTGGGTTGGTGAGCAACAAGCACAAATATCAGTGTGGGAATATGACGTAGTGCTAATACTGGAAATGTGCCTTATAAGTCATGAGGACCTCCCCAAGAGTCATTGCTGCACCACAAGTGCTTTTTTGATATATATATTTGACTTGGCTATTGGAATAGGGAGTAGAATTTCTTGATACAAAGTATGGAGGTGTGGCAAGTAATGAGAATTTTTTTCTTTCATGGGATGTGGGTATTGCTGACAAAGCCAACGTTTGTTGCCCTTGAGAAGGTGTTGGCGAGCTGACTTGTTGAACTACTGCAGTCTATCTGGTGTAGGTATAACTACAGTGCTGGTAGGAAGGGTATTCAAGGATTTTGACCCAGCGACGGTGAAAGAATGGCGATATAGTTCCAAGTCAGGATGGCGTGTGTCTTTGAGGGGAACTTGCAGGTGGTGCTGTTCCCATGCACTTGCTGCCCTTGACCTAGGTGGTAAAGGTTGTGGCTTTGGAAGGTGCTGTCGAAGGAACCTTGGTGAGATGCTGCAGTACATCTTTTGGATGATACACACCCTGTCACTGTGTGTCGGCAATAGAGGGAGTGGATGTTTAAATTGCTGAATGAGCTGCCAGTCAAGCAGGCTGCTTTGCCCTGAATGGTATCAAACTTCTTGAGTATTGTTGAAGCTATACTCGCCCAGGCAAGCGTAGAGTTTTCTATCACATTCCTGACTTGCACCTTATTAATGGTGGACATGCTTTGGGGAGTTAGGAGATGAGTTACTCACTGCAGAATTCTCAGCATCTGACCTCTTGTAGCCACAATATTTTTATCGCTGGTCCAGTTCAGTTTCTGGTCAAAGGTGAACCCTAGGATGTCAATGGTGGGAGATTTAGGGATGATTCTATTGTAGGATATCAAGGGAGATGGTTAGATTCTTTAGCTCTGAAGAAGAATCATATGGACCTTAACTATGTTTCTCTCTCCACAGATGCTCCAGACCTGCTGAGTTTTACCAGCATTTTCTGTTTTTATGTTGGTTAGATTCTTTGTTGGATATGGTCATTGCCTGGCACTTGCAGGGCACAAATGTTACTTGCCGCTTATCAGCCCAAGCCTGAATGTTGTTGAGGTCTTGCTGCACATCAGCATGGACTGCTTCAGTATCTGAGCAGTCGCAAATGATACTGAACATAATAGCGAACTTCTGACCTTATGATGGAGGAAAGGTCATTGATGAAGCGTCTAAGATGGTTGGGCCTAGGACACAACCCTGAGGAACTCCTGCAGTGATGTCTTGGGACTGAGATGATTGACCTCCAACAACCACTACCATCTTCTTTTGTGCTAGGTATGACTCCAACAAGCGGAGAGTTTTCCCCCGATTCCGATTGACTCCAGTTTTGCCAGGGCCCCTTGATCCCACACGGTCAAATGCTGCCTTGATTTCAAGGGCAGTTACTCTCACCTCACCTCAAGTTCAGCTCTTTTGTCCATGTTTGAACCAGGGAGGTCAGGAGCTATGTGGCCCTGGCAGAACCCAAACTGAGCTTCACTCTGCAGCTTATTGGTGAATAAGTGCCACTTGCAAACACTGTTGATGACTCTTTGCATTGCTTTGCTGATGATTGAGAGTAGACTGATGGGGTGGTAATTGGCTGGATTGAATTTCTCCTACTGGGGACCTCAGGAAGAAGCCAAGATGGATCATCCATTCAGCACTTCGGACTAAAGTTTGTTGCAAATGCTTCAACCTTGTCTTTTACGCTGATGTGCTGGGTTCCCCTATCATTGAGGATGGGGATAGTTGTGGAGCTTCCTTCTCCGGTTAGTTGATAAATTTCCACCACCATTCATGACTGGATGTGGCAGGACTGCAGAGCTTTGGCATCATCTGTTGTTGTGTGATCGCTTAGTTCTATTTATTGCATGCAGCTTTGGCTTTATAGTATTCACAGACTGAAACATGACAGGTATACATCTTACCTTTATGTCACTGTCAGCACATTGTTTACTCTTAACCACTACCATTAACACTCCCTTTGTCTTGTGTCCATGACATCTTTGTCAATCTCTCCTTAGCTGTCACCTGTCCCTGGCCTTCGATCTTGTTCCACCTGCTCCACCCCCTCTTAAACAGTATAAAATCTATCACATTTCTACTTCATAGCTCTGAAGAAGAGTCAAGTGGACTCAAAACATTAACTCTGTTTCTCTCTCCACAGATGCTGCCAGACCTGCTGAGTTTTTCCAGCAATTTCTGTTTTTATTACAGGTATATATCTCCTGACTCCATTCTACCTCTGTGTCAGGAAGTGTTTCT
This sequence comes from Cetorhinus maximus, assembly GCF_964194155.1. Classification (NCBI taxonomy): domain Eukaryota; kingdom Metazoa; phylum Chordata; class Chondrichthyes; order Lamniformes; family Cetorhinidae; genus Cetorhinus; species Cetorhinus maximus. The sequence goes on from NC_135880.1 coordinate 186,364,568, forward strand.
TTTCATTTGCTGAATTAACCGTCTACTCATTGCACTCCACCTGTATGTACTTAACCTCAATTGGTACAATTAACAGATTTCCTCCTTCCTTCTGAAGTATAACTTAACAGAAATGCTATTTCAAAACAAATCAGAGAAAAAAAAATCATTTGTCCATAATCTGTGCAAAGCCTAATATTACGAGACTCCCCTCTTCTAGGATGCCCAACGATTTCTTAGTATGAGCAATTCTTTTTGCAAAACAATCAGATAATTGATGACTTATATCAATCTCGGAGATTTCCTTTCTCTCCATTTATTTCAATCCAGCAAGGTCAATCTGTAATGTTGCTTCCGCCTCGCACTTCTTGTAGAGAGTACGTTATCCCATAAAGAATTATTATCTATGTAACGTTCAATGGGCAAGCTATCTTCAGTTCGCCTCTTGTATAGAATTTCCCCTAAACTATTTGATAAATAGAGCCAGTGTTCCGATCCCTGGTGAGGAACCGTAAGCCAAAATAACCAAATTTACTGAATGACCGCCAAATAGAGAAATTACCAACAAGATTCCACTTTTTGTGGCTTCTACTTTAACACTAATTGGAATCCACATATATTAAATATGAATTAACAGATAAATTACGATCGATATGAGCTATAAATTACAAATGGAATAGCAGATAACAACAACGATGACCGCATGAGAATACAAGCATTCGTATTACTCCCTGCAGAAATGTGGCACCACATGCAATCTCTCAGTCTTTCCATCTCGGCTGTCAGAACGTCGGAGCTTTCACTTTTATCACTCATTGGATTTGGTCCATGAGTCACCTGCAACGGTAGCTCCACTCCATTCAAGTTCCCTGGAGCTAGTCATCATCCAAAGGCACACTCCTGCAGAAGCTCCTTAGTGAGGCTCATAGACTGCCTTGACAGCAGAGATTCCCCAGAAACTCCTTTATCTTACACCTTTAATAAACCTTGTTAAACGGTCTGGTCATCTCTGGCAAAACTGAAGCATAGCTGTAGATTTGTCTCATTCACAATCTCTAGTTTAACCCTATCTTCAGCTTTCTGCCCTATTTAACTGTATTACACACACACAGTTCCTTGTAAATGCACCTTCTATGTTCTCCCCTTTGTTCCTTACAGCAGTAGCTCCTTTATCTGGTGTCTGGCCACATGGATTTGGCCTTTACTTCTTTCCTGTTGGTACTGCTCCCAGGCCACCACGTCACATGGACCAGTATTTATTATTCAATTAAATTACAATTGATCCCTTTACAATTGATAACTTTTTTCAAACATTGTAAAAACCAATTACAGATTCCACAGACCTTTTAAAGAACTTACAAATTTTCCTTCCTGTACTGCTCCAGGTCAAAGGTCGTCACAACAGCCAAAGTACTTTGAACAATCCTCTTTATTTTCTTAAGGCTGAAGAAAATATTTCCCATTTTCACCCATCAAAAATATTCTGAAACCAGCTGCACTTGAATACCACCAAGGAGGAATATCATGTTAAGCATCACTAAAAATAATTAATTTCATGTTCTTTGGGTCACTCGAGGATGGAAATTGAAGTATGCACTTTCCATTTTTTATATGTTTTATTTGCCCTTAAAATATCCTCAACATTAGATGTTCCATCTTAGCACTTAATTCTAATACATTAACATTAGCATGGGGTCTTGTCTCATGGTATAACCAATTCAACTGACCAATCAATCACCGCTCTTCTTTAGATGTAACATCAAGTTTCTGTGATGACCTAGCACAATTCACCTGGATAGAAATAACATACTCTAAATAGGATTGCTGATTTAAAGTTCTTCCAGACTACTCCGCTTAATATCTGAACCAATACATAAAAAAGCCCCAGAGTTCTGAAATTCCTCTTTAATCCTATTACTAACGCATTTCTCAAATCTTGCAGTACCACCCCATCTGAAATCAACATGCATCATGTTTCCCTTTGCTAATACCAGTGATCTGTATTGCCCATTCGCTCTTCAAAACCCAGAGAAACATACCTCGCTTTAGCCTTAAGTCATTTGCAAGGACCTTTTCCATACAAGTCCATATATGTGATAAGGTTGGCTGCACCAGAGTAAAATCCAAATTCCTTCCAATTATATGAGTCCTTTTGTTCCTCATTCTAATTTTCCCTTGAGTTTATTGACAGCCACCAAGACTTCATAGTCGTATGGCCGTCTGCTTCTCGTGCTATCTCGAGACTATCCGTAGCCTTCATTTTATTGTGTAATTGATTCAAGCTATGGCCTTCGCTTGTACTTCAATGTCTTTTGGGACGACAATGGCAAGATTTCTCTCTTGCACGGTTGGAAACTCTTCTCTTGTGCATGATCATTTTCTAACACAGGAGTCACTCTCAGACCCACTTTTAGAATTCGCCGTGTGCTTTCTTATTTTTAGGGGCCATCATTCTGAACATTCAAGCAATGTTTGAACGTAGGACATAGAAAATAGGAGCAGGAGTAGACCATTCGGCCCTTTGAGCCTGCTCCGCCATTCAACTCGATTACCGCACTATCACCATATCCCTTGATATTTTTAATATCTAGAAATGTAACAATCTCGATCTTGAGCATACTCAATAACTAAACCTCCACAGCCCTCTCAGGTACAGAATTCCAAAGATTTGCCACCCTCTATAAGATCCTGAGGGGACTTTAGGGAAAGAAATCTGTTGTCCTTAACTGGCCTGGCCTACATGTGACTTGAGATCCACAACAATGTGGTTAACTCTTAAATGCCCTAGCAAACCACTCAGTTGTATCAAACTGCTACAAAGTCTCAAAAAAGGAACAAAACCAGATGGACCACCCGGCACTAGGCACCGGAAACGACAACGGCAATATCAGCCCTGTCAACCATGTAAAGTCTTCCTTACTAATATCTGGGGGCTAGTGCCAAAATTGGGAGAGCTGCCTCACAGACTAGTCAAGCAATAGCCTGACTTGGTCATCCTCACGGAATCATACCTTACAGATAATGTCCCAGACACCACCATCACCATCCGTGGGTATGTCCTGTCCGATCGGCAGGACAGACCCAGCAGAGATGGTGGCACAGTGGTATACAGTCAGGAGGGAGTTGCCCTGGGAGTTCTCAACGTCGACTCCGGACCTCATGAAGTCTCATGGCATCAGGTCAAACATGGGCAAGGAAACCCCCTGCTGATTACCACACATCGCCTCCCCTAAGCTGATGAATCAGTGCTCCTCCATGTTGAACACCACTTGGAGGAAGCACTGAGGATGACAAGTTCACAGAATGTACTCTGGTTGGGGGACTCCAATGCCTATCACCAAGAGCGGCTGGGTAGCACCACTACTGACCGAGCTGGCTGAGTCCTAAATAACACAGCTTCTAGACTTGGTCTGCAGCATGTGGTGAGGGAACCAACAAGAGGGAAAAACATACTTGACCTCATCCTCACCAACCTGTCTGCCGCAGATGCATCTGTCCATGACAGTATCAGTAGGAGTGACCACCGCACAGTAGCAGTGGAGACGAAGTCCTTCTTTCACATTGAGGATACCCTCCATTGTGTTGTGTGGCACTACCACCGTGCTAAATGGGATAGATTTCGAACAGATCTAGCAACTCAAGACTGGGCATCCATGAGGCGCTGTGGGCCATCAGCAGCAGCAGAATTTGGAGTCGAATGCAATCTGTAACCTCTTGGCCCAGCATATCCCCCACTCTACCATTGCCATATAATCAGGGGATCAACCCTGGTTCAATGAAGAGTGCAGGAGGGCATGCCAGGAGCTGCACCAGGCAAACCTAAAAATGAGTTGTCAACCTGGTGAAGTTATAACACAGGACTACTTGTGTGTCAAACAGCATAAGCTGTTTGCATGCCCTGCAGTCCTGCCACATCCAGTTGTGAATGGTGGTGGACAATTAAACAACTCACTGGAGGTGGAAGCTCCACAAATATCCCCATCCTCAATGATGGAAGCGCTCAGCACATCAGTGCAAAAGATAAGGCTGAAGCATTTTCTACAGTCTTCAGCCAAAGGTGCTGAGTGCATGATCCATCTCGGCCTCCTCCGGAGGTCCCCAGCATCACAGATGCCATGATTAACTCCATGTGATATCAAGAAATGGCTGAAGGCACTGGATACTGCAAAGGCTATGGCCCCTGACAATATTCTGGCAATAGTACCGAAGACTTGTGCTCCAGAACTTGCCACACCCCTAGCCGAGTTACTCCAGTACAGCTACAACACTGGCATCTACCCGGCCATGTGGAAAATTTCCCAGGTATGTCCTGCACACAAAAAGCAGGACAAATCCAACCCAGCCAATTACCACCCCATTCGCCTACTCTTGATCTTCAGTAAAGTAATGGAAGGGCTCATCAGCTGTGCTATCAGGTGGCACTTGCTTAGCAATAACCTGCTCACTGACGCCCAGTTTTGGTTCCGCCAGGGCCACTCAGCTGCTCACCTCATTACAGACTTGGTTCAAACATGGACAAAAGAGCTGAACTCCCGAGGTGTGGTGAGAGTGACTGCCCTTGGCATCAAGACAGCATTTGACCGAGTGCGACATCAAAGAGCCCTAGCAAAACTTGAGTCAATGGGAATCGGGGGGGGTAAACTCTCGGCTGGTTGGAGTCATACTTAGCACAAGGGAAGTTGGTTGTGGTTGGTGGAGGTCAGTCATCTCAGTTCCAGGACATCACTGCAGGAATTCCTCAGGTTAGTGTCCTCAGCCCAACCATCTTCAGCTGCTTCATCAATGACCTTCCTTCCATCATAAGGTCAGAAGTGGGAATGTTCACTGATGATTGCACGGTATTCAGCACTATTAGCGATTCCTCAGATACTGAAGCAGTCCATGTCCAAATGCAGCAAGACCTGAACAATATTCAGTCTTGGGCTGACAAGTGGCAAGTTACATTCGCAGCACACAAGTGTCAGGCAATGACTATCTCCAGCAAGAGAGAATCCAACCATCGCCCCTTGATATTCAATGGCATTACCATCACTGAATACCCCACCATCAACATCCTGGGGCATACCTTGACCAGAAACTGAACTGGACTAGCCATATAAATACTGTGGCTGTAGAACAGCAGGTCAGAGGCTAGGAACCCTGCAACAAGTAGCTCACCTCCTGAGTCCCCAAAGCCTGTCTACCATCTACAAGGCACAAGTCAGGAGTGTGATGGAATACTCCCCACTTGCTGAATGAGTGCAGCTCCCACAACACTCAAGAAGCTGGACACCGTCCTGGACAAAGCAGCCTGCTTGATTGGCACCACATCCACAAACATTCACTCCCTCCACCACCGATGCACAGTAGCAGTAGTGTGTACCATCTACAAGATGCACTGCAGGAATTCACCAAGGCTCCTTCGACAGCACCTTCCAAACCCACAACCACTACCATCTGGAAGGACAAGGACAGCAGCTAGATGGGATCACCACCATCTGGAAGCTCCCCTCCAAGTCACTCACCATCCTGACTTGGAAATATATCGCCGTTCCTTCACTATTGCTCGGGTCAAAATCCTGCAACTCCCTTCCTAACAGCACTGTGGGTGTACCTAAACCACATGGGGCTGCAGTGGTTCAAGAAGGCAGCTCACCACCACCTTCTCAAGGGCAACTAGGGATGGGCAATAAATGATGACCCAGCCAGTGAAGCCCACATACCGTGAATGAATGAAAAAAATAAAACCCTGAGGGGACTTAATAGGATGATACCTGGAGGATGTTTCCTCTTGTCGGGGACATCGTTTAAAAATAAGAGGTCTTCCTTTTAAGACCGAGATGAGGAGAAATTTTTCTCCCACAGGGTCATTGGTATGTGAAATTCTCTTCCCCAGAAAGCAGTGGGGGCTGGGTCTTCAAATTTATTCAAGACTGAGTTAGACAGAGTTTTGTTGAGCAAGGGAGTCGAGGGTTATGGTGGGGGACAGACAGGAAAATGGAACTGAGGCAACAATCAGATCAGCCGTGATCTTACTGAATAGTGGAGCAGGCTCGAAGGGACAAAAGTCCTACTCCTGCTCTTGTGTTCCTATGTTCCTTTGAGTGAAGCAGTTTCTCCTCATCTTGGTCCTAAATGGCCTACCTCTTATTCTGAGACTGTGTCCCCTGGTTCTAAACTAACAAGCCAGGGGAAACGTCCTTCCTACATCTTCCCTGATGAGCTCTGTAAAAATTTTGCATGACTCAATGAGGTCACCTCTCATTATTCTACACTCTGGAGAATACAGGTCCACTCTCCTCAATCTCCCCTCATAGGACAATCCTGCCGTCCCAGGAATCAGCCGAGTGAACCTTTGTTGCACTCCCTCTATGGCAAGTAGATCCTTCCTTAGGTAAGGAGACCAAAACCAAACACACTACTCCAGGTGCAGTCCCACCAAGGCTTTATACAACTGCACAAGGCTTCTGTACTCAAATCATGTTGCAATTAAGGCCAATAGACCATTTGTCTTCCTGATTGCCTGTTGCGCTTTCATGTTAGCTTTCAGTGACTTGTGAACAAGGACATCCTCAGTGGATTGTCCTTAGACATCAACACTTGCCAATCTCTCACTATTTAAGAAATACTATGTATTTCTGTTTTTCCTACCAAAGTGGATAACCTCACATTTTTCCAAATTATATTCCATCTGCTATGTTCTTGCCCAATCACTTAGCCTGTCTTGAAGCTCCCCACCCCACCTTGATGCCTCTTTGCATATTCCTCACAACTCACACTCCCCACCTAGCCTTGTGTCACCAGCAAGCTTAGAAATATTACATTTGGTCCCCACATCCAAATCATTAATGTAGATAGTGAATAGCTGGGGTCCAAGCACTAATCCTTACGTTACCTTAATAGCCACACTAGTTTTGCGAGCCCGAGTATTATCCCGTTTACTGCTCTCTGTTTTCTGTCCGTTAACTGATCCTCAATCCATGTCAGCATGTTATCCCCAATCCCATGTGCTCTAATTTTTCTTACTAACCTCAAATCCAAATACAGTCCACTGGTTCTCCCTTATCTATTCTGCTTGTTACGTTCTCAAAAAAAGTCCAATAGGTTTGTCAAACATGATTTCCCTTCCATAACTCCATGTCGACTTTGCCCAATCTTGCCATTATTTTCTAAATGTCCAGTTATCACATGCTTTATAATAGATTCTAGCATTTTCCCTACTACTGATGTCAGGCTAAACAGGTCTGTAGTTCCCTATATTCTCCCTCCTTTCTTAAATATTGGAGTTACATTTGCCATCTTCCAATTTGCAGGAACTGTTCCAGAACCTATAGAATTTTTGAAGCTGACCACCAATGCATCTACTATCTCTATAGCCACCTCTTTCAACACTCTGGGATGAAAATCACCAGGTCCAGGGGATTTATCAACTTTTAGCCCCATTAATTTCTCCAGCACTATTTTTTCACTGATACTAATTTTTTTCAGGTCCTCAATCTCACTAGTCCCTTGGCTACCCAATACTTCAGGGAGGGTTATTTTGTATCCTCCTCTGTGAAGATGGACACACAGTATTTGTTTAGTTTCTCTGCCATTTCCTCATTCCCCATTACAAATTCTCCTGTCCCTGCCTGTTGTGAGCCTGCATTTGTCTTTGCTAATCTATTCCTTAAATATGCCTATAGAAGCTCTTACAGTTGTTTTTGTTTCTTCATGGTTTGCTTTCATATTGAATTTTCTCTATCAGTTTCTTGATCCTCGTTTGAGTAGTATTTAATTTAAATATTAAACATTTATCAGAAGCTGAATTTCTAAATGAGAAATTGTGTTCAGATTTTTGGAGTGCCGGCAGCTCTGTGAAATTCTGTAGTTAATGATGCTGGAAATGACATTGAAAGCCAATTAATAGCATTATTACAAATGTACATATGAATTAGGAGCAGGAGTAGGCCACTTGGCCCCTTGAGCCTGCTCCGCCATTCAATAAGATCATGGCTGATCTGAATGTAACCTCAACCCCACATTTCTGCCTACCCCCGATAATCTTTCACCCCCTTGTTAATCAAGAGTTTATCTAGCTCTGCCTTAAAAATATTCAAAGACTCTGCTTCCACCACCTTTTGAGGAAGAGAGTTCCATAGACTTAGGACCCTAAAATTTCTCCATATCTCTGCCTTAAATGAGCGACCCGTTATTTTTAAACAGTAATACCTAGTTTTAGATTCTCCCACAAGAATAAACATACTCTTCATATCCACCCTGTCAAGACCCCTCAGAATCTTAAAGGTTTTGATCAAGTGGCCTCTTACTCTTTTAAACTCCAGTGGATACAAGCCTAACCTGTCCAATCTTTCCTCGTAAGACAACCCACCCATTCTTGGTATTAGTCTAGTAAACCTTTTCTGAACTATCCTGATCTTGCCCTGTGTATGAAACCAGGGCTGTGCTCTGAGACAGCATCCTATGACTGAAACTTCCTTTAGAAGTACCTGACTACCACGAACACGTGGCTGAAGACGGGGTTGAGACATATAATTAAAGCTGGACTAGGTTCGGAGTGGACTATTCATATTTATTTAGTCTCTTGTAAGCAAGTGACTTTAAAAGGCTAACGGCATTACAGTAAGCAGTTGCAATCATTTTCAGCAATAATTCTTAAAAGTAGCAGTATCTCATTTCTCATCTCCGTTTCTTGCAAATATTCATTTGCCACAGTAAGAAGGATCATAACAATAATATTGAAGCAAATACTACGGTTGTTGAAAATTGAATAAAAATAGAAAAAGTTGAAATACTTAGCAGATTGGGTAATATCTGTGGAGATAGGAACAAAGTTAACGTTTCAGGGGATTAATGCCAGGTTTTGGGAGTGGACTGGGCTGGTGCACATTCCGTGAAATCCCATCCATGTTAGACCATAAGACATAGGAGCAGAAATTAGGCCATTCGGCCCATCGAGTCTGCTCCGCCATTCAATCATGGCTGATAAGTTTCTCAACCCCATTCTCCCACCTTCTCCCCGTAACCTTTGATCCCCTTACCAATCAAGAACCTATCTATCTTGGTCTTAAATACACTCAATGACCTGGCCTCCACAGCCTTCTGTGGCAATGAATTCCATAGATTCACCACTCTCTGGCTAAAAAAGTTTCTCCTCATCTCTGTTCTAAAAGGTCTTCCCTTTACTCTGAGGCTGTGCCCTCGGGTCCTAGTTTCTCCTACTAATGGAAACATCTTCCCCACGTCCACTCTATCCAGGCCTTTCAGTATTCTGTAAGTTTCAATCAGATCCCCCCTCATCCTTCTAAACTCCATCGAGTATAGACCCAGAGTCCTCAAACGTTCCTCATATGTTAAGCCTTTCATTCCTGGGATCGTTCTCGTGAACCTCCTCCGGACCCTCTCCAGGGCCAGCACATCCTTCCTGAGATACGGGGCCCAAAATTGCTCACAATATTTTAAATGTGTTCTGACCAGAGCCTTATAAAGCCTCAGCAGCACATCCCTGCTTTTATATTCTAGTCCTCTCGAAATAAATGCCAACATTGCATTTGCCTTCCTAACTACCGACTCAACCTGCAAGTTAACCTTAAGAGAATCCTGGACTAGGACTCCCAAGTCCCTTTGCACTCCAGATTTCTGAATTCTCTCCCCATTTAGAAAATAGTCTATGCCTCTGTTCTTCCTACCAAAGTGCATGACCTCACACTTCCCCACGTTGTATTCCATCTGCCACTTCTTTGCCAGTCCAAATCCTTCTGCAGCCTCCCCGCCTCCTCAATACTGCCTGTCCCTCCACCTATCTTTGTATCATTTGCAAACTTAGCCAGGATGCCCTCAGTTCCTTCATCTAGATCATTAATGTATAAAGTGAAAACTTGTGGTCCCAACATTGACCCCTGCGGAACTCCACTAGTCACCGGCCGCCATCCTGAGAAGGACGCCCTTATCCCCACTCTCTGCCTCCTGCCAGACAGCCAATCTTCTATCCATGCTAGTACCTTGCCTTTAATACCATGGGCTCTAATCTTACTGAGCAGCCTCCTGTGCGGCACCTTGCCAAAGACCTTCTGGAAGTCCAAGTAGATAACATCCATTGGCTCTCCTTTGTCTAACCTACTCATTACCTCCTCAAAGAATTCTAACAGATTTGTCAGGCATGACCTCCCCTTGATAAAATCATGCTGACTTTGCCCTATTTTATCATGCACTTCCAAATATTCTGAAATCTCATCCTTAATAATGGACTCTAAAATCTTACCAACGACCGAGGTCAGGCTAATCGGCCTGTAATTTCCCGTCTTTTGCCTCACTCCCTTCTTAAACAGGGGAGTTACATTAGCGATTTTCCAGTCCTCTGGGACCCTCCCTGACTCCAGTGATTCCTGAAAGATCACCACTAACGTCACTACTATCTCTTCAACTATCTCCTTCAGAACTCTGGGGCGTAATCCATCTGGTCCAGGTGATTTATCCACCTTCAGACCTTTCAGTTTTCCTAGCACCTTCTCCTTGGTAATGGCCACCATACTCACCTCTGACCCCCGACTCTGTTGAACTTTGGGGATGTTACTCGTGTCTTCCACCGTGAAGACTGACGCAAAGTACCTATTCAGTTCTTCCGCCATTTCTTTGTTCCCCACTACTACTTCTCCAGCGTCATTTTCCAGCGGCCCAATGTCCACTTTTGCCTCTCTCTTACCCTTTATATATCTAAAAAAACTCTTGCAATCTTCTTTTATATTACTGGCTAGTTTACCCTCATATTTAATCTTCTCCCTCCTTATTTCTTTTTTAGTTGTCCTCTGTTGGTCTTTTTAGGCTTCCCAATCCCCTGGTTTCTCACTGCTCTTCGCCGCATTGTATGCTTTCTCTTTAGCTTATATGCTGTCCCTGACTTCCCTTGTCAGCCATGGTTGCCTCGTCCTCCCTTTAGTATGCTTCTTCTTCCTAGGGATGAATTTTTGCTGTGTCTCCCAAATTACTCCCAGAAACTCCTGCCATTGCTGTTCCACTGTCTTTCCTGCTAGGCTCATCTCCCAGTCAATTCTGGCCAGCTTCTCCCTCATGCCTCTGTAGTTGCCTTTATTCAACTGTAATACTGTTACATCTGATTCCAGCTTTTTCCTCTCAAATTGCAGGGCAAATTCTATCATATTATAGTCACTTCCTCCTAAGGGTTCCTTCACCTTAAGCTCCCTTATCAAATCTGCTTCATTACACATCATTAAATCTAGAATTGCCTGTTCCCTAGTGGGCACCACCACAAGCTGCTCCAAAAAGCCATCTCGTAGACATTCCACAAATTCCTTTTCTTGGGATCCACTACCAACCTGAATTTCCCAGTCTACCTGCATATTGAAATCCCCCATGATCACTGTAACCCTGCCTTTCTTACACGCCTTTTCTATCTCCTGGTGTATCTTGTGCCCCACATCCTGACTACTGTTCGGAGGCCTGTACATAACTCCCATTACGGTTTTTTTACCTTTGCGGTTCCTCAACTCTACCCACACAGATTCTACATCATCTGACCCTACGTTGTTTCTTGCTATCGATTTAATTTCATTTCTTACGACCAAAGCAACCCCACCCCCTCTGCCAACCTGCTTATCTTTTCGATAGGATGTATATCCTTGGATATTTAGCTCCCAGTCCTGATCCCTTGCAGCCATGTCTCCGTGATGCCCACCACATCATACCTGCCAATTTCAATCTGCGCCACAAGCTCATTTACCTTATTTCGTATGGTGCGTGCATTCAGATACAACACCTTCAGTCCTGTATTTCCCGTCCCCTTTCTCATTATCGTCCCTTTATCTGATGTGCTTGAAGTTAGATTCCTAGCCCTTTCCAAATACTCTGTCCTATTTTGTGTTCTGGAGACTTTAATAGCCTCTCCTGGGCTCTCCTTTCTTTTCAGTTTTTTCATAATTTTCCATGAAGTTGAATCCACCCCCCCACACGCTAACCTGCTGCTTTGTTTCCCATTAGTCATACTTCTTGGAGTTTTACCCTTCCCTCTCCCCAACTTAATCCACTTGCAAGTGATGTGGGGGAGGCTTTGTGGTGCAGTGGGTAGTGTCCCTGACTCTGAGCCAGAAGCTCTCGGTTTCAGTCCCACTCCAGGACTTGACGGCCACAGAGGTGTGCTCATAACGTGGCCATGCATGTTTATTATCAACCTGTAACTCTTTCCGATATGCCTGTGGCAAGTGGTAAGATTGGGAGAGTCCTGGCCAGCCATGCTTGATGCAGAGTGCCTCCCCTCAAGCTTTAGCCTCTGCTGACAGGCTAGTGACCTGTTCCAAAAAAAGCTAGCAATGGAAACAAATGTAATCAAGTGCTTTGTCTGCCTCACACGCCACTAGACGTGGGAAGAGAACTAAAGAAAAAGAAGTGATGTGGAATTAATGTTAAATTGATTGTTGTGCCACTTGGGTGGAGAGTGAAGAATTTTGAATTGAGGCTGGATCCAGAAACCAGGTTTGAGCCCAAAGCAGGAGTAAAAGGTGGAGTGTAGAACGTCTGCAGAGCATGTTGCCTGAAACAGAAAAGGGGAAAGTCAGTAACCTGAGGGGTTTGCCAGCTGCGAAAGTTATTGATGGTCAGTTATTTGGCTGAATGATATACTAAATGGATGTGCAGAATAGGCAACTCAATTTTTTTTAGGTGCATCAGGAACACAGGCTAGATAGTCTTGAAGACAATCCAGAAGTAGAACACAAGGAGAACCTGAAGCTCCAAACTTCTAATGCAGGGACAGCCTTGGAACAAAAACCATCATGAAGACATTCAAACAAACAAAAAAATCAACTGTATAGGTAACATCATCTTGGGATGTTTTATTAAGTTAAAGATGCTGTTTAAGTACAGGTTGTTGCTTTAAGTTTACTTGTGAGTAATGGCCACTTGGTGGTGTAACAAAATATACTTGGCTCCCATGGAACTTGGGCTTTACATAGAGTCAGTGCCCTCAGCAGAGGAGTGGGGCGGGGGACAGCTGGCAAGAGGAAAAACGATAATATTAGTTAAAACCAGGAATCCTAAAGACAAATGGATCATTTCAAAGCTATAGGGATGAAATACAAATTGAAGAAAGGAATGCAGAGGACTGCTGCGAATCTCATGCGGTTGTGCTTACCATGAACACCAGACTCTGTTTCTCTGAGCTTTGTGTGTATGTGTACTTGCAGGTGTGGTATGCAGCATCATATGCAGACTTTGTAGAGCGGAAGATCCATGATATTTCTGAAGAGGAACGGAAAGGTGAGTGACTGCTTCTATGGCACAACTTGTAGGGTGAGCAGTCAATGTATTCTGTGTCAGCAGAGCTTTTACACTCCTTTAGTTGAAGGAAAGAGCTTGTGTTTCACCTTCAGTGGCCCAATGGCAAAGGTAGACTGGAAGATGAGTTTGTAGAATGCTTTCATGACAGTTTCCAGAAACAAGACACTATGGAACCAACTAAGGATAAAACGATTTTAGATTTAGTATCAATGTAATGAAGTAATATTAATTGTAATGTCTTAGTAAATGGTCCTCTGGGGAAAAAAAAGGAATCCCCATAATACAATTGAATGCCATATTAAGTTTGAGAATGACATACATGAGCCTAAAACAAAAATCTTAAACCTGAAGCCAATTACTTTGCTATGAGGGGAGAGCTGGCTGAGATTGAATGGGTAAATAAACTAAAAGGTATGGCGATATATAAACAGTGGGAAACATTTAAAGAAACTATTCAAAATGTTCAACAAAACCACACCCATTGAAAAACTAAAACTTAGTGAGAAAGATCCAGCTGTGGCTTACTAGGGAAGGTAAGGATAGTAGTTTTGAAAATTAGAGGCTTGTATTCTTGCAAAAAATAGTAGTGAGCCAGAGGATTGGGAGAGCTTTTAGAAACCAGAAAAGGATGACCAAACGATTGATAAAAAGGGAAAAAAATTGGGTGAGAGTAAATTGGTCAGGAATATAAAAATGGATTTTGAAAGCGAGTAAGTAAAGTAAATGGTCCCTTTGAGGCAGAGACAGAAAAAATTATCATGGGGAGCGAGGAAATGGCAAAGACGTTGAACAAAATATTTGGTGTTTGTCTTCACAATGGAAGACGCAATTTACATACCAGAAATAGAAGGTAACCAAGAGGCTAAAAAGAGTGAGGAACTTGAAAGTAATTAATATCAGCAGTGAAAAAGTATTTGAGAAACAAAACTAAAAGTTGACAAATTCCCTAAGACCTTTTAGCCTATGACTTGGGGTTCTAGAGGAGGTAGCTGCAGAGATGGTGGATGTGCTGATTATGATTTTCCAAAACTCGCTAGATTTTAGAATGGTCCTCATGGATTGAAAATTAGTGAATGTAATGCCACTGTTCCAGAAAGGAAGAAGAGAAGATAGGGATGACAGGTCAGTCAACCTGTAACCTGGAGACTATCATTAGGGAAGTCTTAATAATGCACATGGACAAATGTAATATGACCAGACAAAGTCAACATGGTTTTACAAAAGGAAAATAATGTTTGACAAATTTATTAGAGCTTTTTGAAGATGTAATTAGTAGGGTAGATAAAGTTGAGCCAGTAGATGTAGTTTTTTTCCAAAGGTTTTCAATGAGATAAACAAGAGGTCAATAGGCAAGTTAGGAGCTCACTGTTATGTATTAGCATGGATGGAGGATTGATTAACAGACAGGAAGCAGTGAGTAGGGATAAATGGGACACTTTCAAGCTGGCAGGTTGTAACGAGTGCAGTGCTGCAAGGATCAGTGCCAATGCCTCAGCTATTTACCATCAATATTTGTGATTTAGACCAAGAGAAATGTATCCAAGTTTGCTGCTGATGTAATGTTAGGTGGGAATGTAAGCTGTGAGGAGGACATAAAGACTGCAAAGAGATACAGGTTAAGTACTTAAGAAGGCTAATAGAATGCTATCCTTTATTACGGGAATAATTCAGCATAAAAGTCAGGATGTTATGCTTCAGTTATAGAGGGCAATGGTGAGACCACATCTCAAATATTGTGTGCAGTTTTGGTCTCCTTATTTAAGGAAAGATCTAAATGCATTGGAGGCGGTTCAGAGGACATTTACTAGATTGATACCTAGAATGAGTGGGTTGTCTTATGAGGAAAAGTTAGACAGACTGGGCTTGTTCCCACTGGAGTTTAGAAGAGTGAGAGGTGACTTGATTGAAGTATATCAGATCCTGAATGGCATGGACAAGCTGGACGTGGAAAGGATTTTTCGTCTTGTGGGTGAGTCCAGAACTAAGGGCGTGCTTCAAAATTAGAGGTTGCCCTTTTTGGACAGAGATAAGAATTTTTTTCTCTTGAGGGTTGTGTGATTTTGGAACTCTCTGCCTCCGAAGGCAGTGGAGGCGGGGTCATTGAATATTTTTAAGGCAGAGGTGGATAGATTCTTGTTAGGCAAAGGAATCAAAGGTTATGGGGCGGGGTAGATGGGAATGTGAAATTCAAAACACAAACAGATCAGCCATGATCTCATTGAATAGTGGAACAGGCTCAACAGGCTGAATGGCCTACTTCTGTTCCTATTTCTTAAATGAGTGGGCAACAAGGTGCGGATAGAGTATAATGTTGGAAAAGCAGAATATTTTTTTCGAAGGCATGAAACTTCTAAATATTGATATTCAGAGACACCTGGATGCTTATGTACAAGGAACACAATAAGCAATTGGGAAGGCAAATAGTATGTTGGCCTTCATTGCAAGGGGATTGGAATACCAGAATAAGGAAACCTTGCTTCAAGGATACAAGACTTGGCTGAGCTGTGCTTAGTTTTGGTTTCCATATCCAAGGAAGAATATACTTGTATTGGAGGCAGTGTAGGTAAGGTTCACTAGCTTGGTTCTTGGGATGAGAGGGTTGTGCTGTGAGGAGAAGCTAATTAAATTGGGCCTATGGACTCTGGAGTTTGGAAGATTCATATAAGATTCTGAATGGGTTTGACAGGGTCAACCAAAAGGTGGTTTCCCCAGCTGGGGAGTCTAGAACATGGGTTACATTCTCAGGATAAGGGGACAATCATTTAGGACTGAGATGAGGAGAAATCTCGCTCGAGAGTTGCAAACTTTTGGATTTCTCTACTACAGATGGTTGTGGATGTTCAGTCTTCCAAGTATAGTCCAGACGGAGATGAAGATGATATATTTACAGTAGAGGTAGTGCCATGGAGGTTCACCAGACTAACCCCTGGGATGGCGGGATTGTCCTATGAGGAGAGATTGAGGAAACTAGGTGTGTATTCTTTAAAATGAGAGGTGTTCTCATTGAAACTTAGAAAATTTTTACAGGGCGTGACAGGGTAGATGCTGATAGGATGTTTCCCTGGCTGGTGAGCCTAGAACCAGGGGACACAGTCTCAGAACAAAGGGAAGCCATTTAAGACTGAGACGAGGAGGAATTATTTTGGCCAGTATGTAGCAAGCCCAACAAGAGAGGGTGTAGTTCTGGACTTAGTTTTAGGAAATGAAGCTGGGCGGATGGAAGGAGTGACAGTGGGAGAGCATTTTGGTGATAGTGATCATAATTAAGTTCGTTTTAATTTAATTATGGAAAGGTACAAAGATATAACACGAGTTAAAGTTTTAAATTGGGTCAAGGCCAATTTTACTAAGCTGAGGAGTGATTTAGCAAAAGTGGACTGGAATCAGCTACTTGAAGTTAAATCAGTGTCAGAGCAGTGGGAGGCATTCAAAGGGGAGATTCAAGGGGTTCAGAGTAAACATGTTCCCACAAAGAAGAAGGGTGGGTCAGCCAACTCTAGAGCCCTTGGATGTCAAGGAGCTCACAGGGTAAGATAAGGCAGAGGAGGCTTCTGTCAGACACCGAGAACTCAATACGCAGAAAGCCGAGAGGAGTATAGAAAGAGGGGTGAAATCAAGAAGGAAATTAGGAACGCAAAGAGAGGGCATGGAAGAATACTGGCAAGCAAAATCAAGGAGAACCCAAAGATGTTTTATCAATGTATTGAGATTAAGAGGATAAGAAGAAAACAGTAAGGCCCATAAAAGACCAAAATGGTAATCCATGTGTGGAAGTGGAGGATTTGGGTATGGTTCTTAATCAATACTTTGCGTCCCTCTTCACAAAAGAAGGGATGATGCAGACATTGTAGTTAAGGAGGAGGAGTGTGAAGTATTGGATGTGATAAACATCGGGAGAGATCAAGCATTGAGGGGATCAGCATCCTTGAAAGTGGATAAATCTCCAGGGCCGATTGAAATGTACTCAGGTTGTTAAAAGAATCCAAGGAAGAAATAGTGGAAGGCCTGACCATCATTTTCCAATCCTCACTTGGATACAGGTGAGGTGCCGGAGGATTGGAGGTCTGACAACCTTGTACCTTTGCCTAAAAAGGGAGCGAGGGATAACCTAATAATTACAGTCCAGTTAGCTGGGCCTCGGTAGTGGACAAATTATTGGAATCAATCCTGAGGAAGAGGATAAACTGTCACTTAGAAAGGCATGGATTAATGAAGGATAGTCAGCATGGATTTGTTGAGAGAAGGTCGTGTCTGACTACCTTGTTTTAAATTTATGAGACAGTAATGAGGAGGATTGATGGGGGTAGTGCAGTTGATGCGGTCTACATGGATTTTAGCAAGGCTTTTGACAAGGCCCCTCAAGGTAGACTGGTTGAAAAAATAAAAGCCCATGGGATCAAGGGGAATGTAGCAAGCTGGATAGAAAATTGCCTGTGGCAGGAAACAAAGGGTGATGGTTGATGGATGTTTTTGTGACTGGATGGCTGTTTCCAGTGGGATTCCGCAGGGCTCAGTCCTTGGACCCCTGCTTTTTGTGATATATATGAATTATTTGGAGATAAACGTAGGGGAAATCATCAAAAAGTTGGCAGACAATACAAAATTTGGCCGTGCGATAGTAAGGAGGATAGATGTATTGCAGGAAGATATCAATGGACTGGTCAGGTGTGCAGAAAAGTGTCAAATGGAATTCAACCCGGAGAAGTGTGAGGCGATGCATTGGGGAGATCAAACAAGGCAAAGGAATGCACAATAAATGGGAGGATACTGAGAGGTGTAGAGGAAATGAAGGACCTTGGAGTGAATGTCCACAGATCTGAAGGTAGCAGGACAGGTCAATAAGGTGGTTAAGCAGGCGTATGGAATCTTTTCTTTTACTAGCCGAGGCATAGGATATAAGTGAGGTTATAATGGAACTGTATAAAATATTAGTTAGGCCAAAACTTGAGTACTGTGGGCATCTCTGGCCACCTCATTACAGAAAGGATGTATTTGCACCTTTTCCATTCCCTTCACATGTAATGATGATGGGAAACCAGGAAATGATGGGCCAGTCAGCCTCACTCCAGTTGTTGCTAAACTGCAAAGCCTGTAATTGAGAATGAAATTACTAAGCATCCTAAGAGAAACGTGAGCTAATCACTACCAGTCAACACTGATTCCTAAAAAGCTGGTCATGTTTGACCGTAAATAAAAGGAAAGAGAAAAGAAGAGCCAGCTTGATTTTCTTAAGGGCAAATCATGTTTAACAGCTTGCTGGATTTTTTGAAGTGGTAACAGAGAGGGTTGATAAGGGTAATGCTGTTGATGTGGTATACATGGACTTCCAAAAGGTATTCAATACAGTGTCGCACAACAGACTTGTGAGAAAAGTTTTATAGCTCACGGAATAAAAGGGATAGCAGCAACGTGGATACGAAATTGGCTGAGTAATAGGAAACAGCGAGTAATGGTTACTTGATATTTTTCGGGCTAGAGGAAAGTTTGTAGTGGAGTTCCCCAAGGGTCGGTATTGGGACCCTTGCTTTTCCTGATATATATCAGTGATCAAGATCTTGGTGTGCAAGGGACAATTTCCAAGTTTGGGGATGATACAAAACTTGGAAGCATTGCAAACTGTGAGCAGGACAGTATGGAACTTTGAAAGGATATAGACAAGTTGGTGGAGTGGGCAGATAGGTGGCAGATGAAGTTCTATGCAGAGAAGTGTGAAGTGATTAATTTTGGTAGGAAGGACATGGAGAAATAATATAAAATAAGGGGTATAACTCTAAAGGTTGTGCAGGAGCAGAGGGACCTGGGTGAATATGTGCATAAGTCGTTAAAGGTGGCAGGACAGATGGAGAGAGCAGTTAATAAAGCATACAGCATCCTGGTCTATATTAATAGGGGCATAGAGTCAAAGAGCAAGGAGGTTATGCTGAACTTGTGTGACTCACTAGTTAGACCTCAGCTGGAGTATTGTGTACAGTCCTGGGCACCACACTTTAGGAAGGATGTGAACAAATTGGAGAGAGTGCAGAAGAGGTTTACAGAAATGGTTCCATGGATGAGAAACTTCAGTTATAAAGATAGATTGGAGAGGCTGGGACTGTTATCCTCGGAGAGGAAAAGGCTAAGAGCAGATTTGATAGAGATGCTCAAAGTCATGAGGGGGCTGGACAGAGTAGATAGGGAGAAACTGTTCCTCCTCGTGAAAGGATCGAGAACGAGAGGGCACAGACTTGAAGTTATTTGCAAAAGAAGCAAATGCGACGTGAGAAAAAACTTTTTCACACAGTAAATAGTTTGGGTCTGGAATGCACTGCCTGGAAGTTTGGTGGAGGCAGGTTCAATCGAGGCATTCAAGAGGGCATTAGTTAATCATTTAAATAGAAACAATGTGCAGGGTTATGGGGAAAAGGCAGGAGATTGGCTCTAAGTCATAATGCTTATTGGGAGAGCTGATGTAGACACAATGGGCGGAATGGCCTCATTCTGCACCGTAACAATTCTGTGATTCTGTGAAGTACAGTCTGTATAGTTTAAATGGATTTTCAAAAATCAAATGAAAAGGCGAGATAGGTGGAGGCAATGGGAAAGGGCAAAAGCAAGGTTTTCAGAATGTCAAAAGGTGAGCAGTGCTCCTCGTCAATATAAATATATAAAGTGTCAAAAGGTGAGCAGTGCTCATAGTCATTATAAATAAATAAATGGAAAAATAAATATTCCGAATTTACGAATTGAGGGAACAATGTTGAAATTTGTTGGTATCAAATTGTGAAGTATGGCATACTGTGACAAAGATTGTGGAAAACTGCAGGTCTCTAGCTTTTTGTGCTATAGATCAGTGATTTAGACTTAATGCATGGGACATGATTAAGAAGTTTGCAGATAAAAGAAATATTAGTTTTGTGGATCATCATGAGGCCCAAAACTGTAGACTGCAGCAAGATATCAATGGACTAGTCAAGTGTGCAGAGAAATAGCAAATGACATCCAGAGAAGTATGAGGTAGTGCATTGGGAAGGGCAAGCAAGGAAAGGTAATACACAAATTGTAGAATACTGAGAAGTATAGAAAAACAGGAAAGTATGGAACGGCACTCAGAAACTTCTTCAGAGCTAATATTCCCTGTTGCGTAGAGTTCCAGGTGGTGCTCCACCCACCTTTCTATCTGCCTGCAAGGTTCAGTGACCATTCCTGTCTTTGTCTTCTGATTTGGTTGCTACTGGGCCTGTCGTTTCTTTGATTTCTCTCACATCCCTGGATCCAGCAGCAGATTGTATACTGTTGCAGAGTTTTGACCAGAATTGATTGGCATGTTGCTGAGCAGTCTGCTGAGACTTCATCCTGGCAGTTCTGAGATCATCTAGATGTTGTTTGATGGGGACTTACTTGTAGTTCATGAGGGTTCTCCCTATTGTAGAGCTCAACAATCTTGCCAGTGGTAAAGCCACAAGAAAAGATGGCATTCCACCTGAAATCATCAGAAGGGAATCACAGTGACTGCATTAATTACCGAGGCAGCTCCCTGTTAAGTATTCTGAGGAAGGTTTTTGCTCACATTGCTGTGACCAGACCCCATATCCTGGCATCATGCATCTACCCTGAGCCTCAGTGAAGCTTCAGAACTGGCAGATCAACAGTTGACATGATTTTCTCACTTCGACAGTTATAGGAGAAGTGCCATGAACAGCGCAGACCAACCTACATTGCCCTAATAGGTCTCACCAAGACCCTTGACCTTGTCAGCAGAGACGGACTCTATAAATTGCTGCGGAAAATGTGCTGCCCACCTCAACTCCTGGGCATCATTTCTTCTTTCCACAAGAATATGCACAGATTCATCAGCTACAATGGAGCAACATCAGATGCTTTCAAGATCTGCAGTGGGTTAAAGCAGAGTTGCATCCTGGCGTCAACTCTCTTTGGTATATTTTTCTCCATGCTGCTGTGGTACGCTTTCAGTAACGCAAATGAGGGTGTCTACCAGCAAGCCAGAGCTGACAGCAAGCTGCTCAACTTGACAAGATTGCATGCCAGGGATAAAGTGCATAATGTCCTTGTCCATGAGTTGCTGTTTGCTGATGACGCTGCGCTGGCATCCCATGTTGAAGCTCACTTGCAGTAGCTTGTAGATCACTTATCCCCAGTCTGCAAGCAGCTCAGACTGACAATCAGCGTCAGGAAGACCAAAGTTCTGGGCCAGATGGTAGAGACTCCACCTTCCATCAGCATTGACAACCTTACTCTGGAGGTCATCGATGGCTTCACATACCTTGGATCAGCAATTACCAGCAACCTTGATGCCGAAATTAGCACCAGGATTGCCAAGCTGTCATGCCAAGTGTGGACCAACAGCAAACTACCTGAAAATGCAAAGCCCCACGTGTTCCAGACTTGTGTTCTCAGCACCCTCCTTTATAGCAGCGAAACATGGACAGCTTATGCAAGCCAAGAAAAGCGGCTGAACAGGTTCCACTTCCTCTGCCTCAGATGAATAGTGATCATTTCGGCAAGACAGAGTGGTGAATATGAAAGTACACCAGCGTGCAGGGATCCCAGCATGTTTGTTGTCTTGAGTCAGCAGCAACTCCGTTGGCTGGGTCATGAGAGCCAAATGGTTTATAGCTGCATCTCCAAGGACATTCTGTATGGCAAGCTTGCTATCAGCATGAGACCATTCCTGAGATACAAGAATGTCTGTCAGCAAGATCTCAAGTTGACCAGGATCAGAGTCGATGCATGTGAAGCCCTCGCTATTGACCAGAGTGCCTGGAGACGAGCAGTCGGGAAATGCATGGAAAAGGCAGAGGACAAAAGAAATGGCCAGATGGCGAAAAGAGAGCCCTCCAGTAGGAAAAAACATCAGTCAACCTCAAGCCAACGCCATTCACCTGTGCCAGCTGCAGAAAGGACTGCCACCCACGAATAAGCCTCTACAGCCACAACAGATGATATCTAATCAAAAAATAACACACAGCCTAGGCACAGTTCTTTGCCTCCTGAGACGGACAGATGCCATCAAAGTAGAAGAGCAGAGGAACCGTGGAATGCATGCCCACAGATCCTTGAAGATAACAAGACAGGTCAAAGAAGTGCTTAAAAATGCAAAGTGGAATACTTTTGTTTTTTAGCCGAGGCACACAATGTAGGAGCAGAAAGGTTATGCTAGAACTATTTAAGCCACAGCAGAAATATTGCATACAGTTCTGGTCACCACCCACAGGAAGATGTGATGTTGCCAGGAATGGAGTTCTTTAGCTACGAGGAAGGATAGTCTGGGGTTCTTTTCTTTGGAATAGAGGAAGCTGAGTGGAGATTCAATTGAGCTGCACAAAATTATGAAGGGCCTGGAAAGGGGGGACAGGAAGGACCTGGGACATCACTAATAGATTTCAAGTAACTGGCTCAAAAATTAGAGGGGATTTGAGGAGAATTTTTTCTTCTCCCAATGTGGGTGCTTAGGGCCTGTCCCTTACTGCCTGAAAGGGTGGTAGAGGCAGAAACTCAATATTTGACAACACAATATTTGAAAACACAATTGGAAAAGCACTTGAAGCACAGTAACCTAGAAGGCTGAGGACCAAGAACTGGCAAGTGGGTTTGGGCCGTATAGCTTTTCGTAGGCTGACATGTACATGTTTGGATGAATGATCTCCTTTTGTGTCATTAATTTCCTATGTCTCTATGAGGCTATAGAGATCCAGCACCAGATGCAGAAAAATACATTTGGGATGTAAAAATTGGGGAATAGAAATCAGTTGTAACAATAAAAGAAAGAACTTGAATTAATATCACACTATACCCCATCCTAAAGATGGCACAAAGTATTTTGCAACTTGTAGAGTGATTTTTTGAATGCACTTGTGCATGCTCTGTTGCCTTTTGCAGTGGCCAATTTGCACATAGCCAAGTGCCATAAACAGTCTCCTAAATTTATGAATGAATGAACCGATAATCTTTTTTTTTGTCGTCTTGGTTGAGGAATAAATGTTTGGCTGGCTTCTAGGAGAACTTCCTGCTCTTTGAAAAGTGTAATTGGATCTTTTCAATGGATCCCCAAGCAGGCAGACAATACCTTGGTTAAGCTGAAAGATAGAACGTTGACAATACAATGCTAAAATGTCAACTCAAATCTGTAGTGAGGCTTAAACCAATAATTTTCTGACTGAGAAGTGTTACCAGCTGAGCCAAGCTGACACTTAGGATTGCAGGAGTGGATGACTTTGGTGTTCAGATATATAGGCCATAAAAATTGGCAGCATGAGCAGAGAGATCCAAAACAAAGTTTTGGCTTTGAACCTAGAGTCATTGAATATAAAATCAGTATTGTGGAGTTTGTACAAGACCTTTGTTTGGGCTGTTAGAGAATTCTGTAGAGTCTTGAGCATCTTATTATTAGAAGGATATAGACACAATCGTAAAACTACAATGTAAATGTTAGCAGCATGCAAAATTATGGTTATAAAGAGACACTTTATAGGGTTTTGGGTTGATTTGATAAAGGCCTTCAAGATTCCGAAAGGGTTTGGCATAATTTAAAAAAAAAAGACATTGCATTTACATTGGGAAAGCTTTACAACTTATAGATGCTTAATAATAAAAATGAAATAGATATTGGATAGGAGTGACTAAATACTTGGTCAAAGAGGAGGTTTTAAAAAGTATTGTAAAGGAGAAGTTTGGAAGGATATTCCAGAGAATGGCGCTTGGGCAGCTGAAGACATGGCCACTAGTGGTGGATCTAAATGCACAAATGGATGGAGTGTGAGGAACAGAGAGTGTTTCGGGGTAGGAGAGGACAGGGGATTATAGGGCTGGAGGAGGTTATAGAGGTAGGGTTTGGCAAGTCCATGAAGGGATTTAAAGACAAGAATGAGAATTTGAGATATTGGAGGTCTTG
This sequence comes from Cetorhinus maximus, assembly GCF_964194155.1. Taxonomy (NCBI): domain Eukaryota; kingdom Metazoa; phylum Chordata; class Chondrichthyes; order Lamniformes; family Cetorhinidae; genus Cetorhinus; species Cetorhinus maximus. Next base: position 186,388,704 of record NC_135880.1, read on the forward strand.
GAGCTAAAATAGATCATTGAAGATTGGGCTGATGGGACTTGATGCATTATTGGATATGGGCATACAGTTTTGAAGAGTTGGAATTTGAAGGTGGAGAATTGAAGACTGGCCAGGAGATCTTTGGAATAGTCAAATCAAGAGGTGATAAACGAGATAGTAACAAGAGAGCACAAACTTCACATAATCACAAAAAGAACTGAAGAGCAATTTATACAGTGGGTAGTTAGTATGTGGAATTCTTTGTCACAAACTGTTGTTGAAGTAGAGTCCATAAATGTTTTTGAAAGGGAGTTAAGATGGTCTCTTGAAAAGGAATAATATTGAAGGGAGCTAGCTAAGCCAAAGGAGGTTTTCAAGTGCAGAGACCTGAATCTCTCAATCCTGAAGGAAATGGGAGAGGAAAGAGCTGAAGCTTTGAAATAATATTTCAGGTATCTACTGGGAATGAATATGTACAAGAGCATTGGAAGGAGCCAGTTAAATACCCATTTAAAAAATGAAATGGAGCTAACCTGGGAATTGTTGACCAGTTAGTTTAACATCTGAGAGAGGGGAAATTTTCCAATGTTTAATTGAAGATGAATTTGCTAAATAGTTAGGTGGAGAAAATAGCTAGAAACAGCCAATATGAATTTAAGGAAGGAAGATTGTGCTTGACAAATCTGTTCGAGTCCATTGAGGACATGGTAGGTATGATGGATGATGGAAAGCAGTGAGTGTGGTGTACGTGGACTTTTGAGAAAGCCACTGACAGCATACAGAATATCACCGGAGAAGGAATATTAAATTGGGGACAGAGTAGCATACTGGATTAAAGCTAAATGGAAAGGAGGAAATGGGAGAATCGTGCTTCAGGGTAGTTTCTCATTGGTTAGAAGATGATGACCCTGTTCCACAGGAATCTCTTTTGGGATTGTTTCTGTTCGCTGTATAGCAATTATTTGGATGCAGGGCTACAGGGACTGTTTTCCAGACTTACAGACTGACTAAATAGGAGGCATGGTAAATAATTGTAGGACCACAAAGCAAAGAGAACCCTGGTAAGATAGTGGTAAGGGCAAAATAGTGGCAGATGGAAATTCAGTGTCATTAAACATGAGGTAAGGTTTTTTGTAATTAAATTTTAAATAGCAAAAATTGGGTGATCTGATGGAACACAAAGATTTCAGGATTCCAGTTAAGACCTGAATGCAGCACTTAAAGTTGGTAAAGCTATGAATAAAACTAATGGTATATGGGGTTTTATGGCCAGAAGTATAGAATATAAAAGAAATCTAATGGTGAATGTACAAAAAAAATCAGTAAGACCACAGTTGAAGTACTGTGTTGAGTTTTAGCCTTCAGACTATAGAAGGATGCTGAAGTAATAGAAACAGCAGAGCACATATTCACCGGGATGTCTGGTATGAAGTAACACTGCTGAAACTGATACAAAGGCAAAATACTGTGAATGCTGGAAATCTGAAATTAAAACTGGAAATGCTCAGGAGGTTGGGCAGCATCTGTAGAGAGAAACAGAGTTGACATTTCAAGTCGAGGTGACCTTTCAGAAACTGGATTATTTTAATTTGGTCAGAAATGAAAGAGTGATGTTGGTGAGATGGCTAAAATTAAAAGGGATGGGGCAAGGGATGGGGCAAAGTGGATCAAAATGAACTGTTTCCAGTGATTAAGAGGTCTAGAATGAGGGGGGCCTAGAAACAAGATGAAACCTAAGACCTTTAGGACAGAGAGCAGGCGAATCTATTTTGACAATATAGTATGAGCAAAATACTGCGGCTGATGGAAATCTGAAATAAAAACAGAAAATGCTGGAAAAACTCAGCAGTATTGACAGCATCTGTGGAGAGAGAAACAGAGTTAAAGCTTAGAGTCAGTTTGACTCTTCTTCAGAGCTCTGAAGAACAGACTCTAACGTTAACTCTGTTTCTCGCCCCACAGATGCTGCCAGACCTGCTGAGTTTTTACAGCATTTTCAGAATCTATTATCACACTGGACTGAGGCACTGTGGAATGTGCTACCAGAGTTAGTGACTGAAGCGAAGACTACATGAGCAGTTTAGAATAAGTTGGATAGGTGATTAGAGGAAAGGGAAAAAATGGGATATGGAAATATGGAAGGCACAATTGCGTGGGTGAAGAACAAATACCGATGTGGACTGATTGGAATGTATGGGGTCTGCATGTGTTACATGGCTTCTATGTAATTTTATGAATAGGAACGAGTGGAGTTCGACGAGCTGGCTTCTGGATATTTGATATGCTTTGGACTTTTCAGTGCTGGGATATTCAATAATCCTGTCACTGCCAGTTTTCTTATCCTTGGTAATCTATCTTTTGCTTTCCTTCTTACTTTATCAAACGGGAAAAATGAAGATTTGTAACTATATAGTGCCTTTCATGATCTCAATGTCCCAAACTATTTTTAACCCCTTCTTTATATTTAGCACATTTAAAGCCTCATTTTTTTCATAGATCCTTGTCTTCTGATTTCTCCTGGTTATTTACTGGCCCTGTTTCATTAGCTAGAACCAGACCAAGCACTGCGTTCTTCCTGGTTGATTGCAGAATCCGTTCTGGATGTAGTCTAGGATTGTCTCCACATTTTACCACAAACCTTTGTCTATCCCAGTTTATCGTAGGGTGGCTGAAGTCCCCATTATCTGAAAATCTTTCTAACTGCTTTCAAATACCTTTCTTGATTTCTTTCAGGTAATTTAATTGTCTGTAATAAACTCCCAACAGCAAGGCTATGGGAAAAAAGCAGGGAAGTGTGACTGGAATGTTCCGAGGGCATTTTAGAGTCAACCACATTGCTGTGGGTCTGGAGTCAGATTTACGATTTCTGTTTTTATGTTGCGCTTTGGATCATTTAATGTTGATCTGATATTGGGTCTCGTGACCCGATCGGCGCCATTGTGAAGGAAGTGAGGTGGAGGAGGAACTAGAAGGAACTTCAATTTTTTAAAAAACTGAAGCAATGTTCTGAATAAAGAATGTCCAACCCAAGAGTTTTATTTACTGCTAATTTCTGTGAAAAAAGCCCATTTCTTGACTCTTCAAGCTGATTATGTTTTGGGGCTTCAGGCATGCTTGCTGTGGGTGAGGCTCAGAAACTATTTTGAAGTCCATGAGATAGAGGCATTTGCTACTGCACACAGGTTAAATTGCTTTCTATGTCTCAGAGTTTGTTTGGATGAAAATACAGGACGCATAATACCTAACCTTCAGGAGGCTGACTCTGCAATCTTCTAATTAATTTTGGAGTCCCCCAAGTCTGGCCCTTGTTTGAAGCTGCAGCAGGTGAGGCAGGAGCCATTTTAAAGCCAGTGAGAGAGCCATTTTCAGCAGCAATTACTGCCCTTGACATCAAGGCAGCATTTGACTGAGTGTGGCATCAAGGAGCCCCAGCAAAACTGGAGTCAACAGCAATTGGGGGTGGGGGGGAGGGGGGGGGGGGTGGAGGGGGTGGAAAGCATTCCACTGGTTGGAGTCATATCTAGCAAAAAGGAAGATGGTTGTGATTGTTGGAGGTCACTCATCTCAGTTACAGGACATCACAGCAGGAGTTCCCCAGCGTAGTGTCTGCAGCCCAACCAAAATGCTTCATCAATGACCTTCCTTCCATCATAAGGTCAGAAGTGGGGATGTTCGCTGACGATTGCACAATGTTCACCATTCATGACTATCAGATACTGAAGCAGTCCATGTTCTAATGCAGCAAGATCTGGGCAATATCCAGGCTTGGGCTGACAAATGGAAAGTAACATTCATGCTACACAAGTGCCAGGCAATGACCATCTCCAACAAGGGGTAATCATCACCCTTTGACTTTCAATTGCATTTCCATCACTGAATCCGCCACTATGAACATCCTGGGGCATACCATTGACCAGAAATTGAACTGGACTTGCCATATAAATACTGTGGCTACAAGAGCAGGTCAGAGGCTGCAGCGAGTAACTCACCTCCTGAGTCTCCAAAGTCTGTCCATCATCTACAAGGCACAAGTCAGGAGTGTGATGGAATACTCCCCACTTGCCTGGATGAGTGCAGCTCCCACAACACTCAAGAAGCTTGACACAATCCAGGACAAAGCAGCCTCCCTGATTGGCACCCCATCCACAAACATTCTCTCCCTCCACCACTGACACACAGTGTCAGCAGTGTGTATCATCTACAAGATGCACTACAGGAACACCAAGGCTCCTTAGACCGCACCTTCTAAACTCACAACCGCTGCCATCCAGAAGGACAAGGGCAGTAGAAACATAGGAATAACACCACCTGGAAGTTCCCCTCCAAGCCACTCACCATCCTGGCTTAGAAATATATCACCATTCCTTCACTGTCGCTGGGCCAAAATCCTGGATCTCCCTTCCTAACAGCACTGTCGGCGTACTTGCACCACGGGGACTGCAGCAGTTCAAGAAGGCAGCTCAGTACCACCTTTTCAAGGGCAGTTAGGGATGGGCAATGAATGGTGGCCTAGCCAGCAACACCCGCATCCCATGAATGAATTTTAAAAAAGGTGAGACAGAAGAGTCATTTTCAAGTCCCTTATTTCGGGCATCTGTTTTTGTACTGCACTCCCATGGAATCACTTCTAAACACAAGTCAGAAATGTCCAGTGAGTGGTGGTAGTGAGTCTGCTGCTGCAAAGAAAGCAAGAAAATCTTATCAGCCTAGCAGTGAAATTGGATGTTTTAAAATGTCTTGAGACTGAAGAATGAGCAGTTGATATTGCTAGTGTTTGGGCTTTCCCCTATGTCGGTGAGAATGCTCCATAGTAACTGACAAAATCAAAGTGTGTAAGTGTTACACCTTTAAGTGCTGGCTGGGTGAGTTGGACTAGAATCGGCGACATAGAGAACATGGAAGGATACTTGTCAGTCTGGATCAAAGACCAAAACCAGTGCAGGTGCCTCTTTGTTTGATGGTCATCCAATAAAAAGCCAAATACCTGTATGAAGACTTACAGAATGAGCCAAGTGAGAATCCTCAGTCAGAAAGTTTCAATGCTAGCCATGGAGAATTCAATTTTCAAGAGGCATTCCTATCAGCACAATATTAAAATGTCCAGTGAAACAGCTAGTGTTGATACACTAGAAGCAGCTGATGAGCTCCCTGACTATTTGAAGAGAGTCATTGAAGAAGTGGCTACTTACCAAAACAAGTTTTTAACATGGGGACGAGGCTTTTTGGAAGCGTATGTCACAGACAGAAGTACATTTTGAAAGAGGAGAAGACGATGCCAGGATTTAAAGCTGCCAAAGATCGCTTACTTGTTCTGCTTGGTGGAAACACTGCACAAGATTTTAAGTTTAAGCCCTCAGTGGTGTACCAGTTGGAGACATCACAGATATTGAGGCCCCAGTTTCTGCAACCACAGAGAATCTTACTATGCTATCTCTGAGGTTCGGAGTGAAATCATCACCTCGACGAGGGAAGGCTGGCTTTGATGAAGTAGCTGAGGCTGACGTGTTGGAATTGCTTGCATCCCACAAAGAGGAATTGTCTCATGAAGATTTAATGTAACTAGAGAGTCGATGAGCTGAAGAGGAAGACCGTGCTGAAACACCAACCCCACAAGTTTTGTCAATGAAACAATGTCAGGACCTTTCTAACACATGGAAGAAGCAATGGAAATCTTCACAGAGGATGACCCCACCAGAGGACGCAATGCCTAAGTGCACAGGATCAATGATTTCATTAACTGGCACAGAGTGATCTATTGGGAGAAGCAAAAGAAAACAGTTCTTGGATAGATTTTTCGAGGTTGTTGATGATCCTGGCCCTTCATCCCATCAACTCCACCAGGACCTGGCTGTTGCACGCCGCCTTCAATTCAAAACCAAAATCACTCCAACTTTAGTTATTGAGCTTCTCAGAAGAAGAGGATCAGGATCTCAAACCCAAAACTAAGGGTATGCAGGTATCTCAATGCACCACCAGCACTGTCTTCAAAACATCCTCCAAACCCAGTAACAAGAAAGGTGGTGCAACAACAAAGTCTTTAGCCAAGCCAACATGTCCAACATTGATGTTCTAAATCACTCAAAGCCATCTCCACTGAACCAATATTTGGGATGTCCTCAAAGCATCCCTGAAGAGGTCAAACATCTCCACCAACTCATGGTGACCAACTAAAATGGGAGAAGGTTCATTTGGGAAGACACTGAAGATGGAGACACTTTGTGGGGACAGGCAGAGGCTAAGTCCATGACAGTGGAGAGAGTGCAGAAATCTCCAAGCAATTCCAAGCAAGAGACTGGTGAGTGGTTAGGAGTCACTGATTGGGTTGCTTTTGTTAGACACTGTTGTATACTCTCAGGGTGTGGTGCTGACACCCTCTGGAGGCAAGGTACCTTAGAAATAAGGTGACCTTGAGGACTTGATTGTGATTGAATATTATGTGCTGTGGGGGAAACTCCTGATTTAGTCAGGCAACAATGATCCTGTCACAGAATCACCGCAAAGAGATCAATTTTGATGATTCAGAACTGTGTACTAAGTCTTTCGTGGTCCCTTTCTGTACGAGTCATCTTTCAACAGAACCGCAAATACAGTGTAAAACCAAATAGAAAATATCTCTTGGAAAGGAACTAGGAGAGCCAGTACTACCAGGGAAGACTCTCTACATTTATTTTTTGTTCATTGTTTGATGGGAAATGGGCTTCACTGCCTAGGCTAACATTTGTTGCCCATCCCTAATTGCCCTTGAGAAGGTGTTGGTGAGCTGCTTTCTTGAAGTGCAGCAGTCCATGTCACGTAGGTACACCCACAGTGCTGCATAAAATAAACATAGCTGTATACTCATAGTGGCAATGTAAATGGTTCTTCTTATCACCCTGTTTTCTAGCAGCTTCTCTCTGAGAGATACTGGTGCAGTCTTCCCTAGAAGAGGAATTTGAGAAAGATGCAGAGCATGCTTTTTCCGAGGTTAATATATGTTAGGGCTGTGACCTTGTTAACCTCACCTCCCCTCGTTATTATCATTCTTCCATCTACTGTCACCGGTAGTTTCCTCTTTGGAAGGTAGTCAGATTTCGACTCTTAAGGATGGCAGAATGCTTTGCATAAAGGATTCAGCTCCCTAAACATCCCCATTTATACCTGTTTCCTTTAGGGGAATAACTGGATCACCATAGCCAGTGAGCCTGTAAGGAACCACTAGAATCTTAGTCCAGTCTTCAAGGGCTGGAGGAATCACAGCAACTAAGGTTTGACTCCAACCTCAATGTTCCCAACTGTGGAATAGAGCCATTCCTCCAGATCGCATATCAATCACAAGAAGTAACTTTGGTGAGGTTTCCTGTGCCTGCCTGAATATGGCGCACTTTTAATCCTGGAGTGTTTTTGTTAGATATGCAAGGTGTCCGCAAAGTAGATTGATATTGAATGACCTGGCAAATCTTGTCAGAACATTGTATAATATCCCAGCTACAGATGCTCCCCCAACTTTTTTTCTGAAAATGCAAAGTCTATCATGCAAGCGTCAAATTGGAGTTCCCAAAACATAGTTGCATATACATGGATACACTTGAACCACAAATTTGCAAGAAATGTTTGTGCTCGAATGTCTCCACAAATGTAGGCAATCACCAAAACAAGTTAACATCCCCATTGCACTCCTCTTGTTTGTTGAGGAATATGCACAGCTTTCTGTGGGCAAGCTCTCAACGTTAGCAAGATTGTATTATCTGGCATTGTTATGCCAAACTGCATGGCTGTGCCTAGCATTGTTCCCAATCAGCAACCTCTGATCGATGGGAAGGATAACTTTGCTGAACAGGTTGAGAAATTTCCAAAAGCAGTGGAAGAACCTAGGAATAATTTTAAGGATGGCTAAGAAAAAGCTTGACTCCCTTCTAAAGTCACTGCTCAATGAGCAGCACAGCACACCCTTGGATTTTCAGTTTCCCGCACAACAATGGCTTATATCATGACCCATGCGTCAATGACCTTGCCTGACTTCTCAGCAATGAATGTGTCTTTCTACCCAAACTCCTCACCACTTACTAGGTGATGCGTACAGAAGTTTCTTGGCAAATGCATGGACTTTTGAGATGTTCGGAAATGGTGTCACTATACTTATGTTTCATTGGTTAGTCCAATCATATCACTTGTTTGTCCTTATCATGATAGTTATGTTGCTGGCATCAGGGAAATTTCAAAATCATTCTGAACAGAAGGAACAATGTTTCGCCCAAGATAATTTGTAATGATCAAGAAGTCAAGAGGCTTGTCTCAAGAGTAGAGTTCATAATTTTCAAAAGTTGTTAGTAGAAAAAGTTCAAAATGGTCATTCTGCCTCAGATTATTCAGGTATATCTAGGGGACTGGATTGTGGTAATAGACCCAATAGATATCAACTCCCTTATCGCAATGCGGGTCTGTCGTTGAGCATTTCTGAGATTGCTTTTGCCTTTGGAAACAACGGTTCTATCTGGTCCCTTAGCAGCATCCCAGGTTATTACTAACTGCCTGTGCACACTTGGTGCATCAGAGAATATTGTACTTGCTTATTTACACTGAATTGAACAACTGTTTCATTAGATTTCAGAGTCTTAACACCAGGGATAGGCAAGGTTGCGGTAGTATTCTGCCACTTATAGTTGTTCACGAAATGTTGAAAATTTATGGATCTGCTTGCTTTTTGCTCCCAGGGCTGATTCCTGTATTTTTACAAGAAAATAGATTATTTGAAACAAAAGCAAAATGCTGCAGATGCTGGAAATCTGAAATAAGAACAGAAAATGCAGGGAAAACGTAGCAGATCGGGAGGCATCTGTGGAGAGAAACAGAGTTTACTGAGTTCCGATTAAATGTCATTAACCTGAAATGATGTTTCTCTTCACAGACGCTGCCTGACCTGCTGAGTTTTTCCAACAATTTTTGTTCTTATTATAATGGATTAGTTGAGGCGGGGGGGAGAATGTTGCTGGGGAATGTCTCCTTGCCAAAGGTTTCAGTTTGTTTTTCCCCAATTCCCCCAATCTCATGTATAGTATGAGAGATATGAGCGGAAGGGATTACTGATGTTCGCCACCATTCATCGCCTTTAACTTGTGATCAAACATCATAGCAGTGAGTGAGGAGAGTATTCTACCAATCATAGGAGAGTATTCTACTAATCATAGGAGAGTATTCTACTAATCATAGGAGAGTGCTCTCATAGTTGAGGAGCCAATATTGCATTGCAATCCAGGAATGCTTTGGCTGAGAACTTGTGATTGAAAAGCCAATGTGTTGCAATTGGATCTCTCACTACTGAAAACTGACAACTTGCTCAGTTCATGCAGGCACCCACTAATGATGCTTATAATACAAGATGCAATCATGTTTAAGTAAGTTGGTCAAAGTTAGTACTGTGGCCCTCACATTATGGAATGCATCCAACGAAAAGCCAGCTCTACTCACATTCGTACAATGGCTACTTTGGTCTTTCATGAACTGTTTGTGTTTGGTTTATTGATTGATCACCTTCAAATGTTGCATCCTATTTCGCCTTCACAAGACCTTCTATTGTGAACCTTTATTTAATTCTTCATAAGTTAATTTATTTGCTGTTTGATTAACTGAGGACAACACTTTTGTTGGCTTTAGTCCACCCATAGAGTCAGTGACCTGGTAGCTGTCAGCATACATTAGCTGTATCTGATTTGGTATTCACACCGGAGAGGATTTCTTTGCGTTTACTATGAGTCGTTACTCAAGGTTGCTTCCCAGTTTTTTGTGCCAGGATATTGCCCAATTGTTTTATCTGCTGTCAAACCTGTTGGAGAGTTCATTTCACTGTGTAGGTGCTTGTAAATCATGGGCAGAACCTGCTGTTCGGCATGTGGGGGCGGGCCTTGCACACCAACGGGTAAAATGATGCGCGGTGATGTTGGGCGTGCGTGCCGACGTCATCGCGTATTATTCTGACCTTCAGTTCGGTGGGCGTGCACGGAGTCGGCTGCGCGCCCGCCGAACTCTCAAAGGCCTTTTAGGGCCATTAATGAATTAATTGAAGTATTTGTCAGGGCTGCCCATCCAACCTTAAGGTTAGCGAGCAGGCGAAGAGCCCAGGCATTTTTCATGCAACCTCATCCTTGGGCAGAATGAGGTTTCATGAAGGGTTTATTAATTAGATAAAATGTTTTATGAAAATTTATAAACATGTCCCAGCTCATGTGACAATGTCACATGAGGGGACATGTCTAAGTAATTTTATTTTTTTGTTTTTCCAATGTTTTACTATGAAATTAACCCCCCTGAGGCAGCTCCTTGCCTCAGGGAGATTTCTGCGCTCTTTCACGTGTGTCCCAACTCTCCTTCCTCCCCCCCGCCCCACAGGTAGTGCTCAGTGCTTCTGGGTACGTGTCATGCTGGGCAGGCCTTAATTGGCCTGCCCATGTAAAATGACGGCGCGTAGCTGATCGCCGCCCACGATCAGCTCCGCTCCCGCCCGACAGGGAGAAAATTCTCCCCCATGAGTTACAGGCCTGGCCAATGTCAGAAACTAAACAATTTTTTGGAAATGCTGTGTCTGTTGATTTGCTGTTGTGCAAAGGCACAAATTAATAGATAAATACGTGAATGATTGAGTACAATTGGCATTTTTAACATTCTGTAGTCTGGAATTCATCTTGAGATCCAGATTAATTGCAAAATTGCCAGATGAAGTAATCCTTATGTTTTTACTAACTATCTGGAACACAATACCTGAAAGAGTGGTCTAAGTAGATTCCATAAGAACTTTCAAAATTCAGTTGTTACATGTACTTGGAAGAGGACTAATTTGCAGGGTTACAGGGAAAAATATGGGATTAAAATTTCAAAGAGCAGGCATAGGCATGGTGGGCTGAAAGGCCTGATTGTTATAAGATACTGTATTTCTATGACTGTCTAGATTTTTGACTGTTGTACCACAATCGTGTCTTTCATGGGCCTCTGCTGACTATTGGAGTTAATTCACTACTGAAGGTCGTTGGGAAGCTAAATTGACATTGTATCTGCCTGTTCAAGATCCCATGGCACTGTTTGAGGGAGAACATGAGCTTCTCCCCAGTGTTCTGGCCAATAATTGTCTGAAACAACATCAATAAAACAGATTATCTGTTCATTATCTTGTTTGTGGGAATTTGTGCTATGTTAGAGCAGTGACTACGTGTCAAAATATTTCATTGGTCGTAAAGCACTTTGGGACCTAAGGATATGAATGGCACTTTATAAATGTGAGTGCTTTTTTGCAGTGCTGTATACTAGCAATATGAAATTAGCAAAAGATTCCCTTGATTTTTAAATTATGCAGACTAATCTAATGTGTATTCCCAGCAAATTAACTTGGTCTAATTCCTTTAGACTTTAGCCCCTTTCCTGTAATACAAAAAGCATTGCATGTATATAAGATCTGGTAGCTTGGTTGAGCTTCCCTGGCACTCAGTGGGGACACTGAAATTGATAAATTTAAGGCTCCCTTTCCACTCCCTCCTCCCAAAACCCACCTCATTCCCAAAATCCAGTATTCCAATACAGTTGATTCTGCTGTAAATTGAGAAACTTGGCCTTCAGGAGTTCTGAGTGACTTAAATCCTCTCACCCCAGGAAGAGAGTACTGACCCGGTGCAGGCCTCACTGTAGCAGCTACTGGCCTAATTTATTTCTTTACTGTGTATATGTGGTTATTTCTAACGAGATATTTTGTCTATCCAATACAAATATTTCAAATCTATTTTGTTCTTGTGTTACACCCCCTCTCTTATTGTTCTCATCAGTAGAAAGCTCATTTCTATCTCTAAGTTTGTGTTTAACGTAAAAGATTATTTTCAAACAATATACAGTGCCCAGCAAAGTGACATTTCTTGAAAAATTAGAATCAGCGTTCACATTGAAGCAGAATATAAATGCATTTTTTTTGTAGGTAACCACTGAGATGTTTTGTGTTTGTTTCTTCCTTAGTCCTAAGAGACCAGGAAAAAAACTGGCCCTGCTACGAGTGTAACCGTCGGTTCACCAGCTCTGAGCAGCTCCAGCAACATCTCAACATGCATGATGAGAAGCTGGATTTCTTCAGCAGGTACACCTGTGAATGCATGTAGAATCATCACAGCCACTCCCAGCTATCTGTTTCCCTGTCTTGTCTCTGTGTCTCTTGTGTGTGTGTGTGCGCCTCCCTCTTTCTATTTGCCCTTTGCCCCCTCTTTGTGTTTGTCTCTCCCTCCCTGTTTTTGTGTGTCTGCGTCTATCCTTCTCTCATCCCTTCTCTTTTGTGGCTTCCAAAGCTGTTGACAGTATTTCAGATGTATCCTCACCATTTGTTTTGATAGCTCTTAATTTAACCCTAAAACATTTATTTGCTGCCTAAATACCATAAGCTCCAATTTTTTTAACCAATTTTCTATGAAGGACTTTGATCAGCTGTTCTCTGAATGTCCATTTAAACTCCACTACTACACACTACCTGGATAAATACCTTGTTATTCCCTCAATCAGGTTAACCACACATGGCCTGCATTTCACAAACACAAATCTGCATTAACCATCTCTGATCAATCCATACCTTTCTAAGATTTAATTTTTCCTTTACCTTTAGTTATGGTCTTTACTAATATTCCTACTGATGTGAATCTAACATCAGTAGTTACAGTAGTAGTAGTGATACAGTTGCTAACTCATCCCAATTTCCCATTTTAAACATAGGAATTGCTAGGCAGCAAATGAAGAAGATCCACATAGTTCACCTTATACTATCCTGGCAGCTGCATGACCCAACTATAATGAAGTTGTTATCTCATCTTGGCAATCAATCTCCATCAATTAGCCCATACAGTCCCAGACATGAGGTTGGAAAAACTATTGTGGAGGAAAATTTTGGGAACCATAAGTTCAAAGTTACCTATTCCTCCCAGCCTGTTAAACATGCTACATTATATCTCAAATTACTCATATATCATAGCCTAAAATATTGAACCAAATTTTGCTGTTAAATTACCAGGGAGGCACATTTGGCGCTTTGCTTGTTAGCTTTGTAAAAATAGTTTCTTGCGCTCTGGCTCACCCATTGGCATGTATTGAATGGTGTGTGTTTGCTATATTTGTGCAGATGATAAGAACTGAATCTGCAATAGATATACAAGCATAAGTACCTTCTTACTGATATTGTAAGAGCTAATGACTGCCAATCAACCTACCTGGTACTGAAAAGTAATTAATTTAAGTATGGATTATCTTTCTCTCAGGTTCTGAATTGTTTTAGGAGAGTTAAAGCTGTCAGCGTAGAGTTTTTGCTAGTTAGCAGCTGAAATTGGTCAAACTGTGCATTGGGTGGTAGAATTGTAAGTGTAAATCAAATTTCCACAATCTTCAACATTGGTTTAAAATACATTTCATAGAATTGTAGAAAGTTTACGGCACAGAAGGCACATGATGTCCCACTGTGTCTGCGCCGGCCGAAAAATGAGCCACTCAGCCTAACCCCACTGTCCAGAATTTGGTCCGTAGTCCTGCAGGTGGCGGCACTTGAGGTGCATGTTCAGACATCTTTTAAATGAGTTGAGGGTTTCTGCCTCTACTACCCTTTCAGGCAGTGAGTTCCAGACCCCCACAATCCTCTGGGTGAAAACATTTTTTCTCATCTCCGCTCTAATCCTTCTACCAATCACTAAAATCTATGCTCCCTAGTCACTGACCTCTCTGCTAAGGTAAATAGGCCCTTCCTATCCACTCTATCTACACCCCTTACAATTTTGCACATCTCAATCAAATCGCCCCTCGGCCCCCTCTGTTCCAAGAAAACACAGCCCCGGCCTATCCAATCTTTCCTCATAGCTGCAATTTTATCAACCTGTCCTGCTGCCTTCAGGGATCTTTGGACGTGCACTCCACGATCCCTCCCTTCCTCTATACTTCTCAGTATTCTCCCATTTATTGTGTATTTTGTCACTGGAAGCCAATACCACCTACAAAACCAGCTGTGCCCCCAGACTGAAATAAGTAGGATGGAGAGTTTCTACTGATTGCACTCATTTTGGCGTTTGAGGAGGCTCTTCAAATTGAGCTTGTTTTTTAGGTGCACAGGAACTAGTTTTCAATTTTTTTTTATATTAAAGATACTTAATTTAAGAAGAAACTTACTAGTGTATACCAATAGAACAAGTAAATGATTCAGTGTCGTATTTTTGTCATTTTATATGACTTATATCAGGTTACTCGCAGATGGAGGACCACTCTTATTAAAAATGCAATGTTTTTGTGATAAATCCTTTTCAATTATGTTAATAAAATTGTGCCAGGTTACTACATGAAAGTAGATCAGTGGCTATTTGAAATGCAAAGTAAAAAAATTAAATTCTATTTTGCTGATTCATGGTAGATTTTTATCTTTGTGATTGTGCTGATGATTGAGAGTAGACTGATAGAGCAGCAATTGCTGGATTGGATTTATCCAATTTTATGGACAGGACAGACCTGGGCAACTTTCTGTATTGTTGGGTAGATGTCAGTGTTGTTGTAGCTGCATTGGAACAATTTGGCTAAGGATTTGGTTAGTTCAGGAGCCCAAGTGTTCAGTACTATAACCTGGGATGATGTCAGGACCTATGTTTAGACTTTGGTGTGTTTGGTGCATTTAGCCATTTCTTGATCTCGTATGGAGTGAATCGAATTGTGTGATGGCGGGGAGCTCAGGAAGAAGAGGGAGTCCTCTGGCACCACTGCCATATCCAAGGAGGATTGAAAGATTGTGGCCAAAGCCTCCACCATTTCCACCCTTACTTCCTCAAGAACATATGATGCAGTTCATCTGGATAGGATAACTTTTCTACCTTTTGCAGCGCCTTCAATCACATTTGTACCTCCACTTTACTTACTAACATTGCCAATGATAATATCTATGTAATATTATAGAATAAATTATTTCCCTTTTTTATTATCCATGTCAGCCATGACTCAGTTGGTAGCACACTTGCCTCTGAAGCCCAACATTCTGGGTTCAAGTCCTACTTCAGGGCTTGAACACAAATATAAAGGCTGACACTCCAGTACAGTAACGAGGGATTGCTGAGCTATTGGAAGTGCTGCCTTTTGGATGAGACCTTAAACCAAGGCCCCATGAGCCTGCTTTGGTGGGTGTTAAAGATCCTATGGCACTATTTCGACGAGGAGCTGTTCAGATTTTTATCCAAATCAATTTCTCTCCTCCCTCCTTCTATATTGACAGCATCCTCTTTTTTTGGTGTGTGTTGTTATCTGCATCCCTCTTTCTATGTAAGATGACAGACATGTGACGAATTATCTCCAGTATCCTGGCCAAAATTTATCCCCTAACCAGCATCACAAAAACTTCCAGATAATCTGATATCACATTGTTTGTGGGAGTTTTCTGAGTGCAAATTAGCCACAGCATTTCCTACATTACAACAGTCGCTATATTTCAAAATGAGAAAGCACTCCATTGGCTGTAAGATGCTTTGAGATGTCTGGTGGTGGTGAACAGTGCTATATAAATGCTAGTCCTTTTTATTTTTATCCAAATCAATTTCTCTCCACCCTCCTATATTGATAGCATCCCCTTTTTTTGGTATGTGTTGTTATCTGCATCCCTCTTTCCATGTAAGATGACAGACATGTGACAAATCTATTGGATGGGATAGTACCATCTGGTGACAGATGCAAGTCCTCATTTAACACCTCAGCCATGCCCTCTGTCTCCACAGGAAGATTTTTTTTTGTACCTAATCGTACCCAGCCTTCCTTTGACTACCCCTTTTCTGTTCAGATGTTTAAAATGAATTTTGAGTTCCCTTTATGTTGTCTGCTAATCTTTTCTCATACATTCTCTTTGTGCTGTTTTATTTTGTTTTTCAGCTCTGCACTTTCTATATTTTACTTGATGCTCTATTGTATTATGAATCTCTGACACTTATCATAAGCTTCCTTTTCCTGCTTCATTTTTATCTCAATTCCTTTAGCCTATGAAACTCTAGCTTTGGATACCCTTCCTTTCTCACTCATGAGAATGTGTCTCATCAGCTCCCAAGCTGTATGTTCCATAAAGCCCTCCCAATGCTCATTTCCCTGCAAAATGTTCCCAAATGGTGGGAGCCAAACTCATGACGTTTGGGTTGCTAGTCGAGGACAACATGTGTCACCCTAATATAGAAAGGATACAAAAATAATGGGAAAAGTGTACCATAGGTTTTATTGGACATCACTAGTGTTGAACGGTTATAGTTGTGATAAGAGGGATGAGAAGCTGAGGCTTTCCTCCCTGAAGCTATCTTCCAGGGACATGTACTTGTCCCTAGAACACTCTGCTTCAGTCAGGGATGCTGCTTTTTCTAGTTTGTGCTTCACTTTGTCAAATGTCTTACCATACCTGATCTCTGATAGGTCAAAGTGCAGAGGTCGTGGCCGAGGAAGGAGGCGGTTTGGTCCAGGGAGACGACCAGGCCGTCCACCAAAGTTCAACCGACAAGAATCAGCTACGGAACAGAGTGAGGTAAAACTGATATTCAAACCAAGCCTCCTGTTAAACCTTCTGAAATAGTAAGCCTGATTAAAGATAGCTGCAGCTATACCGAACAAAATAGCATTACTTTACAAAGCTTGAAGTTCAATATGCAATGAAAATGACTGTTCATTCCTTGAAACAAACTCTACCTCTCCATATTGGTTAGAATTGCTATGATCCAAGAGGAAAAAAGCCTGCAACTCCCTTTTTTCATGGGTGGCTGGTTGTAATGGCCTCACTCTGAACCAGGCTTTCAGTTCCTGCCTGGCTGAGGCAGCAACGAGAGCTAGAGCACTAAAGCATTCTGTTAAAGAATTAAGTTGATGAAAAAGGAGCTCCCCGGGCAGCTCATTATGTCTCAAATGATCACTTTTTGAATTCAGATAACGGCATGTTCAAGCTTTATCTGTGATGTGTGTTGAACTAGGTTCCCTCAACTTGGGCCATGATTGGGTTAAAAACATCATCCTCTGCACCCATGAAATTGTGGAGGACGAACTCCCCATAAATGCTGAATGGTCTGTTTCTGTGCTGTATATCCTATGTAAAACAAAATCAACCTAATCTGCAGGGAGAGAGAGAGGAATCCACTGTGAAGAATCCAGGAATCTCTAAAATATTTAAAAACAGAAGGCTGAGGAACCAAGAGGGACATAAAAGTGAGCAGAGTTGGCAAAGCCAAATGCAATCAAACAAGTTTTCCAGAGAAACAACAAGAGGGTTATCAAGGGTTATCAAATGACATTTGATGTGAAACTGAGGAGGAACTATTAATGGAACCTATGAAAGGATTATTTTCTGGCAAAATTCACTGTGGAAGAGATTTGGAGCATGTCACTCATCATCGGTACTGCAATCTCAGTTAAATATTATGCCATCACAAGGACTGGGCGAAAGGACTCAGAAGTAATATATCCTAGGATGCAGATAGTGTATGTCTAAGGGTGCTTAGCGTTGTGATTAGCATTGAAAGTATTGATAATCATCATGACAGGAGAAGGTCCCACTGAATTGGAAATAAGACAACTACCTGTTGTCAAAACCTGATGAAGCAAACCCAAATATGAGCCTATGCAGTCAACAACAGGCAAAATAATGGAATTGAATATCAGCAGGAAATTTCAGGATTACTTGTATGAAAATAACTAGTAAATGTCAGCCAGCACAGTTTTGGAAAGATAGATCTTGCCTGCCAATCTCCTTGTTTGTTTTAAGGATATGATGTGTCAAGTTGAGAATGATGCATCTTCCAGGAAGCTGCTAATTTCATGCTGGAGTGATAGATACCTGCAATGATCTAAGTAGCTTAATGGAGGCAAAACCTTTGAATCATGCTGTCAGATGTTAGGATGAACAGTAAACTCGTTGAGCCAAATAACCCCTTATCTTAGCTGTTGACAATTTCAAACAAAATCTATAAATGCTGCCCAGGAATATTTCTGCCTATTTGAATTGTGGAATTACTCCCAACTCAAGTACATGTATTTTGAATTAAATACCTGGAAATGCTGAAACATTGGATCTCTAATTAACATGTTGGTGTATATGTTTATTAACAAGCAGTTTATACACTGGAGAGAATCCTTTAACTGGGTGCATGATGTGCCTTGCTGTTAAATATTGTTGCTGTGGCCACTGATTTGATTATAGCAATGATAGCCAATTACATGGTGCCTGTCTAATGTTAACTTCTTACAGCTTTATTTACAACAAACTAGTAGAGATTAGTCACTGACTTACTTGATACCAACCTTTTCTGCAGTTCACCACTGCAGATAGTGGCTGAGGAATGACTATAGTGTCCCTGTGTAGGTTCATTTCTCATGTCGTTCTATTCTGACAGACGTTGCAGTTTGCTATGAAGCGTCGCTTCGAAGACACGGACGAGCCTGTGGCCAATGGAATGAATCAAGAGGAAGACTCTACAATTATCTCTGAGCAGCCGGAAAATGATTCCAGTGTTGCTAATAACACAACTACAAGCCCTGGAGAGGAAGTGCGGCGCAATAAACGAATACGGGTAATGGCCAACGTTAACCATAGACGATTAAAAAGAATGTTACATTTCCATGAATTGTAGCAACTATTTGAATAGGAGCTGTAGCCAAGAAATGGCCTGTCTATCTTGTAGTTGGTTTGAGATCTATAGCATTATTGCTGTTGGTATTGGCAAGAATGATGTAGGGATCATGCTGTCAGTCGAGCTGATTAATATTGCTGGACTTGTCTCATTTTTAGTTCAAACAGACAAATGTTGATTGAAGGTCATGGGGTAGGTGTTTTTTACTTCCTGACTAGTACTCTGGCAGAATGGATTGCCCAACTTTCATCCCATTGAATAATCAGACAGGTGCTGTAACAGCCGGGTGATTCTTTCTGCACAGCATCACCCAGGCGGTGGGAAGGAATGTCTAATGCTGCAGATCTTCACCTAATTTTATGGTGAGCTTTCCAGAGCACATACCCTCCTGCTGAAGTTTGGTCAACTCTTGGGACTATCTTTGTTGCTTGATTGAGGCTCTTTGGCATTGAAGCTGCACTCATAATAAAATTGGTGATCTCATGTATATAGTAAGCTTTCAAGTTTAAATTAAATCAGTTCACTTTTAATTCATAAAACGTACTTGAGCAAAATTTCTCAGTTAAAAGAAAAACTTTTAGAAAATACAATCTGTCTAACAGAGCATTCAGTAATGCACTGTGACAAAGTTTCACAATTCCGTTGGCTCACAAGAATGATTTTATTGTTGGAATTGCTTGTGATGGTGAAAGGATTATATGTCATAGAAATACTATGCATTGACAAAGGCCAATTTGTGCCCTTGAAAGAGAGCTGGCAGTGCTACTCTGTGAAACTCGCCTAAGGATTTGTCAGGAATCTGATTTCGTATAGGTCCCTTATCTGACCTTGACAGCAGACAGATGCTGGATAATATCAACCTGATGAATTAATACTAAGGATGTGACACCTTAACTTTGCACTCCGATGCCTCTCAAAGATTGCTGAGATTGCACTGAAGTTTTCTGTGCCCATATCTGTACCGGTTACAGCATTTCTTGACTGCATTGCCTTGTTGTCTTGTCTAGCTTTCTATTCAGTTTGTCTAAATGTTAACTAATACTTTCACTAACCTAATTTTGTCTAATCTGTATGCTGAATCTGCATTTGATTGTTTCTTTGAAGTTGCTTGCAGTTAAATGACTGAATGGCAGGCTTGGTTGTAGTGTTTAACTTGATTTTAGTATTTTCTTTTTCCATATGCTTCGCAGTTGGATTTCCAGGTGGGTTTTTCCTTGACTGAGGCACTTAATAAGCATGTGGGAACAACCATGGTGGGCTTTGGGCATGGATACAACAGAATTGAAGGTCATTTGTCTAGCTTCTGTATTGTGGGGTCACATTACACAATCGTTTAGTGATATGTGAGAGCTTCTTGATTTGTTTCTGTGTTGTGTTACACTTCAATGTCCTAGCATTGAGCAATAAATTCCTCATTAATGTTTGCCAATGAGCACCTCCTAATGCCATGCTGTGCCATTTCTACTCCATGTACGTGAGTGTTTTCATATTGCAGATATAATTATTTAAGTTGTGGGATATTTTTGCATTATTTTGGTTAGTCCATAGCAAACAAGTATTTGGTTGACTTCATACGAACATAGGAGCTCGAAGAAGGAGTAGGCCACTCGGCTCTACGAGCCTGCTCTGCCATTCAACAAGATCATGTCTAATCTGATTTTAACCTCAACCCCACATTCCTCCCTATGCCCAATAACCTTTCACCCCCTTGCTTATCAAGAATCTATCTACCTCTGCTTGAAAAATATTCAAAGATTCTGCCTTCACCACCTTTTGAGGAAGAGAGTTCCGAAGATTCATGACCCTCTGAGAGAGGGTCTTTTCTGTCTTAAGTGGGCGACCTCTTATTTTTTAAACAGTGACCCCTAGTTCTAGATTCTCTCACAAAAGAAAGCGTCCCTGCACATCCATCCTGTCAAATCCCGCCATGATGTTATATGTTTAAATCAAGTCGTCCCTTACTTCTCTAAACTCCAGCGAATACAAGCCTAACCTGTCCAGCCTTCCCTCATAATACAACCCGGCCATTCCTGGTATTAGCCAAGCAAACCTCTCTGAACTGCTTCCAACGCATTTACATCTTTACTTAAATAAGACGACCAATTCTGCACACAGTACTCCAGATGTGGTCTTACCAATGCCCTGTACAACTGAAGCATAACGCCCCCCTACTCTTGCATTTAGTTCCCCTTGCAATAAACGATAACCTTCCATGAGCTTGCCAAATGAATTGCTGCACCTGCATGCTAACATTTTGCGATTCATGCACTAGGACACCCAGATCCCTCTGTATCTCAGAGCGCTGCAATCTCTCACCATTTAGATAATATGCTGCTTTTTTATTCTCCCTGCCAAAATGGACAATTTCACATTTTCCCACATTATACTCCATTTGCCAGATCTTTGCCCACTCACTTAACCTATCCATATCTTTTTGTAGCCTCCTTATGTCCTCTTCACAATTTAATTTCCTCTTTATCTTTGTGTCGACAGCAAATTTAGCAACCGTACCTTCAGTCCCCTTCATTCAATTCATCTATATAAATTGTAAAGAGTTAAGGCCCCAGCATTGACCCCTGCAGCACACCACTCGTCACTCTTGCCAACCAGGAATGAGCCATTCATTCCTCCTGTTTCCTGTTAGCTAGCCAATCTCCTGCCCATGCCAGTTTGTTACCCCCTGTACCATAAGCTTCTGTTTTCCATAAAAACCTTCATTGTGGCACCTTGTCAAATGCCTTCTGAAAATCTAAGTTCAGTACATACACTCTCCTTTATCCACAGCACCTGTTACTTCTTCAAATAACTCCAATAAATTGGTTAAACCTGGTTTCCCTTTCACAACACCATGTTGACTCTGCCTGATTACCTTGACTATCTAAGCGCCCTGTTATAACACCTTTAATAATAGCTTCTAACATCTTCCCTAAGACAGATGTTAGGTTAACTGGCCTGTGGTTTCCTGCTTTCTGTCTCCCTCCCTTTTAGAATAAAGGAGTTACATTAGCTATTTTCAATCTAATGGAACCTTCCCAAATCTAATTAATTTTGGAAAATTAAAACCAATGCATCAACTATCTCATGAGCCACTTCTTTTAAGACCCTAGGATGAAATCTTTCAGGACCCGGGGACTTGTCAACCCACAGTTCCAACAATTTTCTAAGTGTCACTTCCCTGGTGATTGTAATTTTCTTCAGTTCCTCCCTTCCAATTCCTAATTTACAGTTAGTTCTGGGATGTTACTTGTATCCTCTGTAGTGAAGACCGATGCAAAATACCTATTCAATTCATCTGCCATCTCATTTTCCATTAATTCCCCACTCACTTTCTATAGGACCAACATTCACTTTGTTACCTCTTTTCTTCTTAAAATATCTATGGAAACTCTTACTATCTGTCCTTATATTTCTAGCTAGCTTTCTCTCATACTCTAGTTTTCCTTCTAGTCATTTTTCACTGTTTTTGTATTCTGTCCAATCTTTCTGACCTGCCACCCATCTCTGCATAATGAAATGCTTTTTCTTTAAGTTTGATACTACCTTTAACTTTTTTAGCTAACCACAAATGGTGAGTCCCCCCCTTAGAATTTTTCTTTCTAAATGGAATGTATCTATTCTGTGTATTCTGAAATATTCCCTTATATATCCATCACTTCATCTCTATTGACCTATTCCTTAACCGAAGTTGCCAGTTCACTTTTGCTAGCTCTGCTTTCATACCCTCATAATTGCCCTTATTTAAGGTTAAAATATTAGTCTTAGGCCCACTCTTCTCTCTAATGAGAACCATAACTCACTTCTCCCACACCAGTCTTCGAGCCATGGATTCATCTTTCTAATTTTATTTGCTCTATGCCAATTTGCACGTGGCTCAGGTAATAATCCAGAAATTATTACCTTTGAGGTCCTGCTTCTTAATTTAGTGCTTAACTCCTCATACTGACCATACAGAACCTCCTTCCTCATCCTATCTATGTCGTTGGTACCTACATGGACCATGACAACTGGAACCTCCCCCTCCCACTGCAAATTCCTCTCCAGCCCTGAGCAGATGTCCCGAACCCTGGCCCCAGGCAGGCAACACGACCGTCTGGACTCTCGCTCTTTGCTGCAGAGAACAGTGTCAATCCCCCTCACTATACTGTCCCACACTACCAACGCGTTCTTTTTTGCTCCCCTTACTTGAACAGCTTGCTTTACCATGACGCCATGGCCTGTCTGCTCATCTACCTTCCAGACCTCGCTTTCGCCCACACAGGTTGTGAGCACTTCAAACCTGTTTGACAATTGCAAAGCCTGAAGCTCCTCCACTACTCTCTGCTCGGTCCCATTACCTGCCTCCCTCATGGTCACATCCTCATGTCCCTCAATGCTGACCAAAACAGACTACTCTATTGTAAGAGGTGTGACCATCTTCTGCTTTCTCCTCACGCTGTTTACACACTCCCGCTGCTCTCTCCTCTCGTTGTTTTCACACTCCTGCTGCTCTATCCTCTTGCTGTTTTCGCACTCCCACTGCTCTCTCCTCCCATGCTGTTTTCACACTCCCGCTGCTCTCTCCTCTCGCTATTTTCACACTCCTGCTGCTCTCTCCTCTTGCTGTTTACACACTCCCGCTGCTCTCTCCTCTCGCTGTTTACACACTCCCATAGCTCTCTCCTCTCGCTCTATTTTCACATTGTTGCTGCTTTCTCCTCCCACTCTGTTTTCTCACTCCCACTGCTCTCTCCTCTCGCTCTGTTTTCACACTCCCACTGCTCTCTCCTCTCGCTCTGTTTTCACACTCCCGCTGCTCTCTCCTCTCGCTCTTTCACATTCCCGCTGCTCTCTCCTCTCGCTGTTTTCACACTCCCGCTGCTCTCTCCTCCCGTGCTGTATTCACACTCCCGCTGCTCTCTCCTCTCACTGTTTACACACTCCCGCTGCTCTCTCCTCTCGCTCTGTTTTCACACTCCCGCTGCTCTCGCCTCTCCTCTCACTCTGTTTTCACACTCCCGCTGCTCTCTCCTCTCCTCTCGCTCTGTTTTCACACTCCCGCTGCTCTCGCCTCTTCTCTCGCTGTTTACACATTCCTGCTGCTCTCTCCTCTCGCTCTGTTTTTGCATTCTGGCTGCTTTCTCCTCTTATTCTGTTTGAACACTCCTGCTGCTCTCTCCTCCCATGCTGTTTTCACATTCCCGCTGCTCTCTCCTCTTCCTCTGTTTTCATACTCCTGTCTTTCTGCTCTCCTTGTGTTCTTATATCCTGTCTGTCATTGACAACAGAGATCTCTTTGTCATTAGATTTCAGAAAAATCTGTATTCGAACTGATGAAAGCAGGGATTTTATTCTGTAGATCACGAGAAAATCTTCCCAGTGTCTCTCCTAAATTTCTTTCTCATTATTTCAGCCTGGGACCCCTGTGCTTCTCTTGCAGTTTAACTTGTATTTACATAGTGCCTTTCACATAATGCTTCATGGGAGTTTTACAAAACAAAATTTGACACTGAACCACATGATAGGTTAGGACAGATGACCAAAAGCTTGGGCAAAAAGCTAGGTTTTAAGGAGCATCTGGAAGAAAGAGATGTAGAGATTCAGACAGGTTTAGGGAGGAAATTCTACTTACGGCCAAGGCAACTGAAGGCATGGCCACAAATGGTGAAACAATTAAAATTGGGGATGCTAGAATTGGATGAGCACCAGATATCATTGGAGGGTTGTGGGGATGGGGGAGATGAAAGATAGGGAGGGGCAAGACATGGAGAGATCAGTGCTATAGTGATGAATGATATAGGCACTGGAGAGCAAGACGTAGAGTCAGTCTGGGTAGAAATGAGAAATAGCAAGGGAAAGAAGTCTCTGGTGGGAGTAATCTATGGGTCACCGAACAGTAGTTCAGCAGTAGGACATAGTATAAACCAGGAAATACTGGGAGCATGTAAGAAAGGCATGGCAATAATCATGGGTGATTTTAATATGCATATAGACTGGACTAATCAAATTGGCAAGGGTAGCCTCGAGGGAGAGTTCATAGAGTGTATTAGAGGTTGTTTCTTGGAGCAGTATGTTGTAGAACCAACCAGGGAGCAGGCTATTCTGGATTTGGTTTTGTGTAATGAGATGGGAATAATTAATGATCTCATGGTAAAGGACCCTCTAGGGAAGAGTGATCATAGCATGCTAGAATTTCAAGTGCAGTTCGAGAGCGAGAAACTTGAGTCCCACACTAGTGTTCTGAAGTTAAACAAAGGGAACTACATAGGCATGAGGGCAGATTTGGCCCGAGTGGACTGGGCAGGAAGACTACAAGGCAGGACAGTTGATGAACAATGGCAGATATTTAAGGAGATATTCAATTCCTCCCAAGTAAAATATATTCCAAAGAGGAAGAAAGATGGTAAGAGGGGGGAAAAGCACCATGGCTAAGCGAGGAAGTTAAAGATAACATAAAGGCAAAAACTAAGGCACACCAAATTGCAAAGTTCAGTGGCAGACTGGAAGATTGGGAAACTTTTAAAGATCGACAAAGAGTTACTAAAAAAAAATAAAAAGAGCAAAGGTAAATTATGAAAGAAAACTAGCACAAAATGTAAAAACTGATAGCAAAAGCTTCTACAAGTATATAAAAGGAAAGAGAGGAGCTAAAGTGAATGTTGGTCCCTTGGAGGATGAGACTGGGGAGTTAATAGCGGGGAACGCAGAAATGGCAGAGACGCTTAATCAATATTTTGCCTCAATTTTCACGGTGGAGGACACTAGTACCACCCCAATAGTAACAGGTAGTGCAGAGGGTATAGAGAAAGAGGAACTTAGAACAATCACTATCACTAGAGAAAAAGTATTGAGCAAACTATTGGGATTAAAGGGTGACAAGTCCCCAGGACCTGATGGCCTACATCCCAGGGTCTTAAAGGAAGTTGCAACGGAGATAGTGGATGCATTGGCTATAATATTCCAATATTCCCTAAATTCTGCAAAGGTTCCAATGGATTGGAAAAATGCTAATATAACGCCCTTACTCAAAAAGGGGGGAAGGGTGAGGCAGAAAGTGGGAAACTATAGACCAGTTAGTTTAACATCTGTCGTTGGGAAATTGTTGAAATCCATTATTAAGGAAGTAGTAATGGGACATATGGAAAGTCAAAATGCAACCCATCAGAGTTAGCATAGTTTTATGAAGAGTAAATCGTGTTTGACTAATTTGCTAGAGTTCTTTGAAGATGTGACAAGCAAAGTGGATAATGGGGATCCTGTAGATGTAGCATATCTGGACTTCCAGAAGGCCTTTGATATGGTGCGCACAAAAGATTAATACACAAGATAAGATCACACAGAGTTAGGGGTAATATATTAGCTTGGATAGAGGATTGGCTAACCAACAGAAAGCAGAAAGTTGGGATAAATGGGTCTTTTTCTGGATGGCAAGCTGTAACTAGTGGGGTGCCACAGGGTTTGGTCCTATTTACAATCTATATTAATGACTTGGATTCAGGGATAGAAGGTACTATAGCTAAATTTGCAGATGACACCAAAATAGGTGGGAAGTAAGTTGCAATGAAGAAATAAGAAATTTACAAATGGATTTGGACAGGTTAGGTGAATTGCCCAAAATTTGGCAGATGGAGTTTAACGTGGATGAGTGTGAGGTTATCCATTTTGGTCGGAAGAATAAAAAGGTGACTTATTATTTAAATGGAGAGAAACTTCAGAATGCTTCAGTGCAGAGGGATTTGGGTGTCCTTGTGCATGAATTGCTGAAAGCTAGTATGCAGGTACAGAAGGTAATAAGGAAGGCAAATGGAATTTTGGCATTTATTGCTAAAGGAATAGAGTATAAAAATAGGGAAGTGTTGTTGCAACTGTACAAGGCATTGGTGAGACCGCACCTGGAGTACTGTGCACAGTTTTGGTCCCCTTACTTGATGAAGGATGTAGTTGCATTGGAGGTGGTTCAGAGGAGGTTCACTAGATTGATTCCAGAGATGCGGGGCTTGTCTTATGAGGAAAGATTGAGCAGTTTCGGCCTAAACTCGCTAGAGTTTAGAAGGATGAGAGGAGATATAATTGAGGAAAATAAGATGCTAAAGGGGATAGACAAAGTAGACGTGGAGCGGATGTTTCCCCTTGTGGGGCATTCTAGAACGAGAGGCCATAGTTTTAGACTAAGGGGTAGTTGATTTAAATCAGAGATGAGGAGGAATTACTTTTCTCAAAGGGTCGTGAATCTGTGGAATTCACTATCTCAGAGTGCAGTGGATGCCGGGACGCTGAATAAATTTAAGGAGGAGATAGACAGATTTTTAATTAGTAACGGGTTGAAATGTTATGGGGAGAGGGCGGGAAATTGGAGTGGAAGCCGAAATTAGATCAGCCATGATTGTAAAGAATGGCGGGGCAGGCTCGGGGGGCTGAATTGCTTATTCCTGCTCCTAGTTCTTATGTTCTTATGTATGAGATTTGAAAACAAGGGTTAGAAATTTAAAATTGAAGTGTTGCTTGACCAGGAGCCAATGTAGGTTAGTAAACCCAGGACTGTCGTACGAATGGGATTTGGGACATGTAAAGACACGGCAGCAAAGATTTGTAAGACTCCAAGTTTTCTAAGGTTAGAATGTGGGAAGCCGGCCAGGAGTGCTTTGGAATAGTCAAATCTAGAGATGACAAAGGCATGAGAGTGGAGCCAGGTGATATTGTGATAGGTGGAAATAAGGCACATATGTGGTTGAAAGGTTACCCCTGAGTCAGATATGGCACCAAGATCATGACCTGTCTGTTGCCAGGGAAAGAGCTGGAATTGGCATCTAAGGAGAGGAATTTGTAGCAGGGATCGATGACAATGGCTTTGCACTTCCCAAAATTTAATTGGAGGAAATTTCTTGTTGGGCAATATTGGATGTTGGATAAACAGTCTGAAGAGATTATCTAAAGTAAACATTGGTCCCATAGAAGCAGAGACAGGAGAAATTATCATGGGGAAATGGCGGAAACATTGAATAAATATTTTGTGTTTGTCTTCAGAGAAGACATACAAGAAACAGACAATAACCTAGGGGCTAAAAAGAGTGAGGAAATTAGTGAAATTAATTTCAGCACCGATAAAGTATTGAAGAAACTTAAGAGCTTAAAATCCCTAGGACCTGATGCCTAAATCCTAGGGTTGTAAACGAGAAAGCTGCAGAGATGTGCTTGTGTTAGCTGTGATTTTCCAAAATCCCTCAGATTCAGGAATGGTCCCACTAGACTGGAAGTTAGCAAATGTTACACCACTTTTCAAGAAAGGAGGGAGAGAGAAAACAGTGAACTCCGTACAGGCCGGTTAGTTTAACATCAGTTGTTGGGAAAAAGCTGGAATCTATTATTAGGGAAGTCTTAACAATTCACTTAAAAAAGCAAAGTATGATTAGAATAAGTCAACATGGTTTTACTAAAGGGAAAGAAATCCTGTTTGACATATTTATTAAAGTTTTATGAGGCTAGTAGAGTAGATGAAACGGAATCAGTAGATGTAGCAGATCTGGATTTCCAAAGGCATTCCATAAGGTGCTGCACAAAAGGTTAATCAGCAAGATAAGAGCTCATGAAGTTGGGGGTAATATATTAGCATGGATAGAGGATTGGTTAATGGATAGAAACCAGAGAATGGGCATAAATGGGGCTTTTATAAGTTGGCAGGCAATGAATAGTGGAGTGCCACAAGGTTCAGTGCTGGGCCCTCAGCTATTTACAATCTATATTCATGACTTTAATGAAGAGTCAGAGAATAATGTATCTACATTTGCTGATGATACCAAACTAGGTGGAAAGGTAAGCTGTGAGGAGGACACAGAAAGACTGTAAAGGGATATAGACAGGTTAGGTGAGTGGGCAACAAGATGGCAAATGGAGAATAATATCGGGAAATATAAAGTTATCCACTTTGGTCTAAGAATAAAACAGAATATTTTTTAAATGGTGAAAAACTTGTAAGTGTTGATGTTCAGAGACTTGGGTGTGCTTGTACAAGGAATACAGAAAGTGAGCATGCAGGGACAGTAAGCAATTAAGAAGGCACATGGCATGTTGACCTTTATTGCAAGGGGATTGGAGTACGAGAATAAACAAGTCTTACCACAGGTGTAGGGTTTTGGTGAGACCACATCTGGAATACTGTGTGCAGTTTTGGTCTCCACATTTAAGAAAGGATACTTTTGCATTGGGGGCAGTGCAGCGAAGGTTCGCTAAATTAGTTTCTGGGATGAGGGCATTGCCCTATGATGAGGGGCTGAGTAAATTGGGCTTATCTTCTCTGGAGTTTAGTAGAATAAGAGGCAATCTCATTGAAATGTACAAACTTCCAAAGGGTCTTGCTAGGATGGACGCTGAGAGATTGTTTCCATTGGTCGGGGAATCTGAAACACGGGGGACACAGTCTCAGTATAAGAGCCCATCATTTAGGACTGAGGTGAGGAGAAATTTCTTCACTCAATGGGTTTTGAATCTTTGGAATTCTCTACCCCAGACGGTTGTGGATGCTCCATCATTGAATACGTTTAAGGCTGGGATAGACAGATTTTTGGTGTCTCAGAGAATAAAGGGTTATGGGGAGTGGTGGGTAAATGGAGTTGAAGCCCAAGATCAGCCATGATTATGTTGAATGGTGGAGCAGGCTCGATTGGCTATGTTGTCTACTCCTGTTACTATCTCTTATGTTCTTAAAATTTAAAAACAATGGAGAGGTTAAGAGAGGCAGTGGTCATAACTCAAATCTCTAGGAGTGAGGTTTAGCCTTGTTGCTCTTCACAGCAGCTCCAACCTTTGAGTCTCCTTTGTATCTTGCTGTCTTCAATTTTGTGATTTTTTTTCAAGTAGCTGAGGTTAAAATGGAGGCTGCTCTCTTCAATAGATAATGGAAGACAAAACATGGCGTACAGCACATAGCCAAGAAAAGGATTCCTTCTGATGACTAGACCAACAGATTTATCTATGTTTACGTATTCAGCTCCACAAATAAAGATGTAATTACTGCAGTGCACTAACTATTGCGAATGAATTTCTGGAAGTAAATAGAGAGCAGTTGTAATTAGGAGTTTTGGGTTAGGTTTCTCTTTATTAAGCATTCTATTCACCATAATCTCTATGTAAAGGGAGGGTAGGAAAAGCTAAGAAACAAATGTATAAATATCCACCAGAGACTGAGACTTCTCAAGAGCTTTTGCTCAGAGATGCTGTGAGAGCTTTTTATTTTAAAACCAGGAACTCAGTTTGTATGTAGTGAAAGTCTGATTGTACCCCTCAGCTGTGATCTCTCCTTCTCCAATTGCACTCTTCTCCTGATGTATGCGATGTATTGTTTTGTCTGTGAATAAATCTGGACTGTAGTTTTTAGCCAATATGTAATGATCCAGCAGTGAATGTCTTTTCTACCTCATGAGTTAACTGGAGAATGGTGATGGGAATCCCATGTGTTCTTCAGTGAGTGATTTCCCTTAATTCAGGATTAATTGTTGGGCCTGTGCTACACTGATCAGGGCAAAGAATAAGGACATGGTTTTCAGTCTTTAGGGGACTCGGTCCACTTATTGAACTGCCATATAACTAATTATAGGTGGAAAGATGTTGGGGAGAAGCCTGAACTGTAATGTCCCACACACAGATTTGTAAACATCACCTACCCCAGCATCACTTCTTGAATGCTTTTAACATACTAAAACATTCCGAGATGCATCACAGGAACATTATAAAACAAAGTATGACATCAAGCCACATAAGGAGATTAGTTCAGATGACCAAAGCTTTGTCAAAAAGACATGTCTCAGAGGAGCAAGATGAAGTCGAGAGGTGTTTGGAGGGAATTCAAGAGCTTGGGGCCTAGGCAACTGAGTGCACAACACTAATGGTGGTGAGATTAAAATTGGAAATGCACAAGAGGCCAGAATTAAAGGAGCTTAGATATCTCGGAGGGTTGTGGGGCTCAGTGAAATTACAGAGACGTGGAAGACTGAGCCAATGGAGGGATTTGAAGCCAACGGTGAGAGTTTTAAAATCAAGCTGCTGCTTGACTGGGAACCAGTGTAGGTCAGCGATCACAGGGATGATAGGTGAATGGGACTTGCTGCAAGTTAAAATACAGGCAACAGAGTTTTGGATGACCTCAAGTTTACGGAGGGTAGAATGTGGGAGACTAGCCTTGAGTGCATTGGAATAGTCAAGTATAGTGGTAATGAAGGCATGAATGAAGATTTAAGCAGCAGATGAGCTAAGATGAGTGAAGTTAGGCGATGTTATGGCAGTGGAAAAAGGCGGTCTTAGTGATGGCACGAAAATGTGTGAAAGGTCATCTTGGAGTCAAATGTGATAGCCAGGTTGCAAAAAGACTGGCTTAATCTCAGACTGTTGCCAGGTATAAGGATAGAATCGGAAGCTGGGAAACTGAGTTTGGGGCGGAGACTAAAAACGTTGGCTTCTGTCTTTCCAAAGTTGAATTGGAGGAAATTTCTGCTCTTCCAGTCGTTGTCAGCCGTCCCTTGATTCGAGGATGATATCTACTCAGGATCACGAGTTTCTGTTGTGGATCTTCATGTGACTGAATAGGTCAATTCTCGATCTGCAGATCTTTTGACACATGGGACAAGACATCCCATGAGTTAGTATGATCCAGAGTGCAGGATTTGCTTCCCTTACTTTTCTTTCCTTCTGTGCCGCCACTCTGCCTCATTAAGACTTTGTGACTCAAAGCTTGATGCAGTTTGATGGACAAGGTGTTGCCATTTTGAATGATTGTTAGCGAGCTCCTCCCAGTGATTAATGTCAGTGCTGCCCCACTTTAAGCATAGTGTCAGGGTGGGGGGCGATGCTTTTCGGCTCTCTGGACATAGTGTCCAGTCAATTGAAGCTGATTTTGCAGTTGTGCCTGAATGCTTGTGGAACTAGCTTCGAGAAGGACGCTAGCGTTGGTTCGGTGGTCCTCCCATTGAATCCAAAGAATATGGTTGAGGTGTAGCTGATGGAATTTTCTCATGCTCTTATGTGTCACTGATACACAGTCCAGGTCTCTCTGCAGTGAAGAAGCTCGGTGATGACAACTGTTCTGTACACTAGGGCTTTGTTGACTTGTGGAGGGGTCTTTGTTATCAAACACTCACTGCCATCATTGGAAGGCTGAGCTGGTACAGCTGACCCGGTATTAGCTCTCTCGTCAATGGCCTTTTGAGAGAGGTGGCTGCCAAGGTTTGGCAAGTGCTCAACATATTCCAGAGTCTCTCCTTCAACATATATGGGAGGTAGAACATTTGGCTAACCAGGTGTGGGTTGATATGAGTTTTGATTTGGCAACGTTCAAGGACAGGCCGAGTTTCTTGTACATAATTGAAGAGATGGAGAGTGGCTTGAAAATCTGGTGCAGAGTGGGTAACGTTTCGATGCCTTTTGAAACCAATAACTTTATAAAAAAGGAATTTCCATGACACCAACCCAGAGAATTTCACTTTTTAAAACCTTTTTAAAACAAACCAACCAAAATCAACATAATTCAAACATTAACAGACAAACAATATTTCAGAGGTAACTTTCATATTAAATAATCAGTACAACAAAGATACGCCTCACATAGTTAAAAGCACTTACATTACTTGCTGCACAAATGGGGGACCACGTGCAAACTCAGTCTCCCAACTCGGCCACCTTTTTGTAGATTTCTCATTTTCCATCCAATCGTTTCGGCCCTTGAGTTGCATTGACTAGCGCCATATTCCATCCAAAGTCCCCAGACAGAGTTACTACCATTAAGTTGCACGTCTACCAACTCTCTCTCACTCAGGTCACGACAATCCTGATGGCATAGAATCCCCAGAGTTTTTCTGTGACTCCTTTAAACAGCCTGGTGGGCTCTGGCAATACTGAGACAGCAGAAATGGGTCTTATCCAATCCCTTGCCCTTCCTGTCTTCTGCTCTCTTCTCTTTCCAACTATATAACACACACAATCTCTGCTCAATTCACAGAAATCTACTTCAACACCAGAATCTGATCAAAGGCTACCAAACAGGAAGCTTCCATTCAGATAGAACTTTGCTTGTTCCCTCTTTGCACAAATTCTTAGTGTATTCTGAACGACCAAACACAAAACACAAGCTGACCCAACCCCACAGTAATTTGCTTTTTATTTACTCTTTGCTTCTTCGTTGTTCATCCTTATTGCAACCCCAGGTCACATGGACATTTCTAGGAACCTAATGATATCATAATTAGAAAACCAATTAACCCTCCGTCAGAATACTCTCCAGCTGCTTTAGCCTTAAATGGACATCACACAAAAAGAAAATACACACTTCTCAAAGCACAGGAGTCATCACAACCACAAACGTAGATTATGTGCAGAGGTGAATAGCTACTGTCAAATAGATTGTAAATAGTATGGGGGCAATAACAGAGCCTTGCTTGACCCTGGTCTGGAGTTTGAAATCTTCTCTTTCAGATCTCCCACTCCAGACAGTTGCAGTCATTTCATCATGAAGCAATTGAGGGATTGTGATGATGTTTCTTGGACATCCAAATCTTTTTAGCACAGTCCACAGAGCCTTGTGATTTACTGAGTGAAATGCTTTGGTTGAGAAAATGAATGCAATGAAGAGTTCCTGGTGGTGTTTCTGACATTTTTCTTGGATTTGTTTGGCAACAAATTTCCTGTGGAAGGTCTCAAGCCGCACTGGGAGGATTTCCTCAGCCACAGGAAGTTGGCAATTCAGGAGAATGTGTGTGAGGATTTTCCCTGATCTGGATGAGGGAAATACCTTGATAGTTTCTGCAGGTTGATTTATCTGCTTCTTGAGCATAGTTATAATTATCACATTTCTGAAGTCAGTGGGAGTTCTTTTTCCTCCCAAATCCATAGGTTGAGTGCTCGAGTCTTGATGTGAGAAGTCGTCCACCAGCTTTGAAGAGCTCAGCTGGAATACTGTCTGGGCTGCAGGCTTTGTTGCTTTTCATCTGTTTGATTACTTGTTGCTATCAATGGTGGTTCACCCATGGATTCTACCACAGGATACTGGGGATAGCCTGGAGAGTATCAGCTGCTACTGTGGATTCACGATTGAGGAGTTGTTCAAAATGTTCCTTCCAGTGTTGAGAGACGGCAGTGTCATCATTAAGAAGAGAAACACCATCCTGTGAGTGAAGGGGATTTTGTTCATTTGACCCTGGTCTATAGATGGCCCTGGTGGCTTCAAAAAAGCTTTGTATGTCATGATGGTCAGCATATTGTTGGATCTCTCAGGTTTTCTCTTCCCATTCCAACTCCTTTCTCTTCCAATTTGTCTTTGTGCGTCAGCCGTGAGCTGTTGGAATGCTGCCTTCTTTACTTGTGACCTTGGGTTATTCTGTCAGGCAATGAGGGCTGCTCATTTTTGTTCTAGGAAGCCACATATTTCGGCTTCATTTTCATTGAACCAGTCCTGGTGAAAACTTTGCACAAAACCAGTGGTCGGACAGGGAGGTCCAGTACAGCTGACTTTACTTGACCCCACTGTTCTGGGACTGAGTTGGATGTGTGAAGATTTTCCATGTTGGTCATGTGCTGCATTTGCTCCCTCTCTTCGGTCAGGTTGCTTTAAGAATGAGACATTGATCTTCCTTCTCTTGGGGTTTTTGGTTTGTGCGATGTTTAGGTACAAGGTCATCACCGATTGAACAAGCGGATGATCTGTCCAGCAGCCGTCAGCCCCCTGCATGGATTGAGTGATACAGACATCACTTAAATCTTTGACTCGAACAAAGATGTAATCCAGGAGTGCCAGTGCCTCCATGTGGTTCTGTATTTGTCCTTCTGGTGGAAGAGGGTGTTTGTTATAATGAGGCCATGCTGAACACACTTTGTCAGCAGGAGGATGCCATTTGCACTGGCTTTTCCCACCCCATTGTTCCTAATGGTTCCTCTCTAGACATCGGAGTTGTGGCAAACCCTGGCATTAAAGTTCCCCAGAAGGATAATCTTTTCTGCCTTTGGGATGGCAGTGAGGACTCCATCAAGGTCAAGACTTCTCCAGCCTGTAAATGGTTGGTTTGCTGGGGCTAGGATGATATTGTGTGTGAGATTTCCTGACCAGGCTTATTTACATACATTTGAGTGTTCACCGGACAGGCCTTAGAGCTTCGGCACCAAGGATTGTGAATGATGTTTGTATGGCCAATAATACCTTCACGGGTGTGAATTATGGTCTGGTTCATTGAGTTAGTGAGCTTTGTGCATGGCTGATGGCTCAACCTAGTATTGTTTTGGATTTAGACAGAACAGCCCAAACACCTCCAGAGGTTTGTGTGTAGTCGTATCTTGGTTTTGATCTCATTTCATTGTGGTGCTCTAGCTTTACTTGCCGTTGGGCCTGTCCTTTGGAAGGAAGTACTGTTTTACTGTTGTTCGCAGAGCCAGTGTTGTATCAGTCTCAGAGCATAAACAGTCATCATATGTAGCAGGTGCTTCACTGTCTGAACAGCCTCCTATACTAATTGCTGCAGGCCTGGACTGTAATTTCTAATGGCTCTGCTTGTATAATTCTAATTGTAGAAACAAACAAATGAGTTGTCCTGCATTTTTTTGTGCTTTGGTGGAATGAAATAGCTGCGAGATGTTGAGTTACAAAGGAAGATCCAAAGATGAACATGTCACTGTTTATCACTGTCCTTGTCAATCATCTCATGTGAAGTAATTCAAACATAAATTAATCCAATAGGCTGGTTAATGGACCCAGTAGGATACTAGCTCGTGCTATTCAGTTATAGTGGTTCATATGAAAGGTGTATTTATATTTTTAAATTTCCTTTCTTTTCTCTTCAGAATGCTGCACTTCATCACCTCTTTATACGTAAAACGTTTCGACCGTTTAAATGCCTTCACTGTGGGAAAGCATTTCGGGAGAAGGAGAAGTTGGATCAGCACCTGCATTTCCATGGGCGGGAGGGCAACTATCCACTGACCTGTGATATCTGTAACAAAGGCTTCATAAACAGTTCAGCACTCGATTCACACATGAAATTCCACTCTGATCAGAAAAC
Organism: Cetorhinus maximus; assembly: GCF_964194155.1. Lineage (NCBI taxonomy): Eukaryota > Metazoa > Chordata > Chondrichthyes > Lamniformes > Cetorhinidae > Cetorhinus > Cetorhinus maximus. The sequence continues at coordinate 186,424,288 of NC_135880.1, forward strand.
ATACTCCTGTATTTTCTGCACAGACTCTTTTGATAGACTTGACCTGCTCAAAGAACATGTTGCAATTCATGTTACTAACGGCTGTTTCACTTGCCCTTCCTGTAAAAAACAATTCCCAGACTTCATTCAGGTGAGTGCATCTGAGCTGTTTCAGACCTTTTTGGAAGATGGTGTGATTATTTGTGAGGAGGGGTTGGAGGGCGAGGAGTGGGTGCACACTGAGGCTGGAGTGCAAGCGGGGGTGCTATGCAAGTGTGGTGTTTGTTGTTGTAATCCAAAGTTGCCAAATTTGTTGGCATTGTGGTTTCTATTTTTGCAAATAGATTAGTAGCACTCAGCACAGAAGAGGCCATTTACCCCTCATGTCCCTGCTGTCTCTTTCGTAGAGCAATCCAACACTAATCCCAAATACAAAAGGAAAATAATGCAGATGCTGGAAATCTGAATTAAAAACAGAAAATGCTGGAAACCCTTAGTAGGTCAGGCAACATCTGTGGAGAGAGAAACAGAGGTAATATTTTCAGGTCTGTGTTCTGAGAAAAAGCTACAGACCTGAAACCTGGACTCTTACTCTCTCCACAGATACTACCAGACCTGCTGAGGATTCCCAGCATCTATTGTTTTTGTTACACTGGAACATATTCGTGCTCTCAAAATACCGGAAAACCCCAGCTTTCCCTGCAGTTAAGAAAATAGGAGAGAAAGTTAAAACTTGGAGTTATTACCGTTAATGCTCGGACCCTGAGTTGCAGAGTTCTCACGAGAAAGATGACATAGTTTCCTAGAATCTCCTGTTCTGCCTGGTTGGGAGAATGTAGAGAGTCAAAGATGTTTTGAAATGGGGAGTGAGAGAAGTTAGGATCATACTTGCAATCAGAATGGTGCAGAAAAGACAACACTGTGAGCAGCAAATGTATTATACCAGGTTTAGGCAGTACACATAGATTGGTGTGTCACAGGGAAGGAGATTTTTGGGCCCTGGATAATGGTGTGGAAAGAGATGAATTAACAGCCTTTGGATCTGCTGTAGTTGCACAGACAAGTACCAGAGGAAGAGCAACTGGAAATTGAGGTGGTGGAACAGTGAACAAGAATATCCTGGAGGGAGCAGTTCCTACAGAAAGCTTGGTAGGTAAAGATGTATTTGGTGGTGGGATCGTGTTGTAGATGCTGAATATGCTGGAAGATGATCTGTTGCATGCAGAGGTTGGTGGGATGGAAGGTCAGTGTTAAGTGGATCCTTGTAAAAGGGAGGAAGGAATAGGCGAGAGCAGAAAATGGGCTGGATACAGTCAAGAGTTTAGAAACTTTAGTTGAGAAAGCAAGTGGTATCATCAAAACATATGAGAATGATGAAGTCATTTCCCTGGGAGGAAGGGTTGAAATCTATACAGCAATGTACAAGATGGGAAGAATTGCAAGCTTCAGCAACAGAGCCCAGTCTGATCCAAACGCTGACTGCATTAACTTCAGATCGTAGTACTTTGTTCATTGTTTTTATATCAGGGCGCACTCGATATGGGGTGAATTTGTTCGTGTTTGCAGTGAGAGGATGCAGGTTGGTGTTTTGTGTGTAAACCATTTATCAGAGCACAGGCTGATCGAGGTGGGGATTTGCTCCCGGGCTATGACCCATTTGGTCTGATTTGGGTGTGAGATGATAGACTTGCATTTTTTTCTATGATTTTCGGTTTTCACAACAGACATGCTGTGTGCTCGGGCATTTTATTTCACTTTTTCTAATTTACCCCATTTTCTTTCTCTTTTCAGTTAATGCCCTCTCCCAGGAATTTTCACCACCTTTGGATATTTGTGTTCTTTTGTTTTAAAAGGTTTTCTCTTATGCTTCTCTGAGATGATCTATTTATCATCAGTTTCCTGCTTTCCTCCTCTGGGAAGTCTTAGTTTTTCATCTTTTTAATTTTTCAGTTTCCATTCCTGACAATACTGACATGTTAACCTGCCATTTGTCTTTACGGATGTTAACTGAAAAGCCTCGTATTTCTAAAATGTTCCCTTTGTTTCAGATTTCCAGCTTGAGCAGCATTTTCCTTACAATCCAACAGCTTTAGTTTCTGATGTTACTTTGAATTGACATGTGCCTTATACAATTGCCTTGTGGACTCCGTATGTGTGGGAATAGAGCCTTTGCAGTGTACAGAGTTAACCGGATGTAAGGAGCCGACAGTGGTAGTTACAGAGTGGAACTGGGCAAATGGAGATCTAAGTGTTAATTAAAGGGGATAGATGGATGCAAGATTCCTTTGCAGCCAATTTGTGTCCTCCTCACAGCTTACAGTCCGACCTAGCTTCGTATTCTCAACAAACTTGGATATATTTCTCTCAATTGCTTCATTTAAGTCATTAAAATCAATAGCTGAGGCACGAATTGTTGCAGCAAGTAACAGCCTGCCTACCTGAAAATGTCTATGATTTCTGTCCTTTAACCAATTCTCTATCCATGCTAATATACTATGACCAACCACATGAACCCTAATTTTGTGCAGCAACCTTTGTATGGAATGTCCTTTGAAATTACAAATACACCGTATTCAGTGGTACCCCTTTATCTATCCGACTAGTTACATCCTCAAAAAACTAAACTAAAAATTTGTCAAACACAATTTCCATTTCAAAATGCTGTGTTGATTCTGTGCAATCATATTTTAATTTTCTAGGTGCCCTGTTGGACAGATTTTTGATTGATAAGGGAGTCGATGGCTATGTGGAACAGGCAGAAAAGTGGAGCTATGGCTATAGTCAGTTCAGCTATGGTCTTATCAAACAGCAGAGCAGGCTCGATAGGCCAAATAACCTCATCCTCCTCCTGTTTCTTATGTTCTGTTACCACTTCCTTCACAATGGAGCCAGTATTTTCCCAATGACTGATGGCAAGCTAATTGGTCTGTAGTTTCTTTATTTCTCTCTCACTCCTTTCTTGAACAACAGGGTTATGTTTGCTACTTTTCAGTCCATGGGGACTATTTCAGAATCTGGGGCATCCTGGAAAATCAAAACTAATCTATACACTGTCTGCAGCCGCCTCTTTTAAAGCTCTGAAGAAGAGTCATACGTACTTGAAACGTTAACTCTGTTTCTCTCTCCACAGATGCTGCCAAACCTGCTGAGTTTTTCTAGCATTTTCTGTTTTTGTTTCAGATTTCCAGCATCCACAATATTTTGCTTTAATCTTTTAAAATCATGTAGGCCATCGAATCCTCTGAATTTGTTGGCATTTAATCAGAGCATAATTAAGGTACGCAAGGTGGCCATTTGGCCAATCGAACCTAGCCATTCTCTGTAGGGCAATTCAGTCAGTCCAGGTCCCCCGTTCTATCTCCATAATCCTGCAAGTTATTTCACTCGTATCCATCCATTTTCTTCTGAAACAGTTGATTGTCTCCCCTTTCACCACACTTGTCAGGCAGCAAGTTCTAAGTTATTACCAATCTCTGTTTAAAAAAAAGAGTTTTTCCTCACCCTTGCACCTCTTGTCCAAAAACTTTAATCTGTATCCCTTAGTCCTTATACCATCAGCTAATGGGAACAGCTTTTCTTTTGCTACTTTATCTAAACCGTCATATTCTTGTATAAATTATCAAATTTCCTCTCAACCTCTTTTGCTCCAAGGAGAACAGTCCCAGATACTCCAACTTAACCTTGTAGTTAAAATATCTCATCTCTAGACCATTCTGGTAAATCTCCTCTGCACAGTCTCCAGGACCTCACATCCTTCCTAAAGTGTAGTGACCAGAACTGGATGCAGTACTCTAGTTTGGGCCCAACCAGGGCTTTGTAAAGGCTCAGCATAATCTCTCTGCTTTTGTGTTCAGTGCCTCTATTTATGAAGCCCAAGATCTCATTGAGAGAGTGGTAAGCAAAGCTTATATGTCCTGCCAAGATCTATGCACATGAACCCCCCCAGGTCCCTCTGTCCCTGTGACTCTTTAGAAATGTGCAATTAAGTCCTCTCGCTATTACCCCTTGCTACTCCTCCTGCCAAAATGTACCAGTTCTTTATTAACTTCCATCTGCCACTTGTCAGCCCAGCCTGGTAGCCTTCCCAAGCCTTGTTGCAGGTGATTTGTAATATCCTCACTGTTTGCCCCAGCTCCAAGTTTGGTCCTAACATTGTCATCAAACCCGCTGACAAGGGTGGTGCTGTTGTTGTCTGGCGCACTGACCTCTACCTCGCGGAGGCTGAGCGTCAACTCGCAGACACTTCCTCCTACCTCTCCCTGGACCATGACCCCACCACTGAACATCAAGCCATTGTTTCCAGGACTGTCACTGACCTCATCTACTCTGGAGATCTTCCTCCCACAGCTTCCAACCTGATAGTTGTCCAACTTCGCACGGCCCGCTTCTACCTCCTACCCAAAATCCACAAACAGGATTGTCCCGGCAGACCGATCATGTCAGCCTGTTCCTGCCCCACGAAAATCATTTCTCGCTATCTTGACTCCCTTTCTCTCCCCTTGTCCAGTCCCTTCCCACCTACATCCGTGATTCCTCTGACACCTTACGTCACATCAACAATTTCCAGTTCCCTGGCCCCAACCGCCTCCTCTTCACCATGGATGTCCAATCCCTCTACATCTCCATCCCCCACGAGGATGGTCTGAGGGCTCTCAGCTTCTTCCTCGAACAGAGGCCCGAACATTCCCCATCCACCACTACTCTCCTCCGTCTGGCTGAACTTGTTCTCACACTGAAAATTTCTCCTTTAACTCCTCTCACTTCCTCCAAATAAAAGGTGTGGCTATGGGTACCCGCATGGGCCCCAGCTATGCCTGGCTCTTTATGGGGTATGGGGAACATTCCTTGTTCCAGTCCTACTCCGGCCCCCTCCCACAACTCTTTCTCCAGTACATCGATGATTACTTCGGTGCTGCTTCATGCTCTCGCCAGGACCTGGAAAAATTTATTAATTTTGCTTCCAATCTCCACCCCTCCATCATTTTCACATGGTCCATCTCTGACACTTCCCTTCCCTTCCTTGACCTCTCTATCTCAATTTCTGGTGATAGACTGTCCACCAATATTCATTACAAGCCTACCGACTCCCACAGCTACCGCGACTACAGCTCCTCACACCCCGCTTCCTGTAAGGACTCCATCCCATTCTCTCAGTTCCTTCGCCTCCGTCGCATTTGTTCTGATGATGCTACCTTCAAAAACAGTTCCTCTGACATGTTCTCCTTCTTCCTTAACCGAGGTTTTCCACCCACAGTAGTTGACAGGGCCCTCAACTGTGTCCGGCCCATCTCCCGCGCATCCGCCCTCGCGCCTTCTCCTCCCTCCCAGAAACATGATAGGGTCCGCCTTGTCCTCACTTATCACCCCACCAGCCTCCGCATTCAAAGGATCATCCTCCGCCAACTCCAGCATGATGCCACCACCAAACACATCTTCCCTTCACCTCCCCCCCGGCGGCATTCCGTAGGGATCGTTCCCTCTGTGACACCCTGATCCACTCCTCCATCACCCCCTACTCCTCAACCCCCACCTACAGCACCTCCCCATGCAAACGCTAAATATGCAACACCTGCCCCTTCACTACCTCTGTCCTCACCGTCCAAGGGCCCAAACACTCCATTCAAATGAAGCAGCATTTCACTTGCATTTCCCCCATCTTAGTCTACTGCATTCGTTGCTTCCAATGTGGTTTCCTCTACACTGGAGAGACCAAACGCAGACTGGGTGACCGCTTTGCAGAACACCTTCGATCTGTCCGCAAGAATGACCCTGTACCTTGCTTGTCCTGCTCTCCAATCTTAATTAGCACATTCTTTTAGATAATATCACCACCTTCAACACCTCTTTGATCCTTTTGTCTGTGACATCTTTTGGTTATCTTCTCCTATCACTGCTTGCTTGTCCCTACAACCACCCCACCCTCAACTACTCTCTCCCCCTGCCCCCCACCTTAGACCAGCTTATATTTCACCCCTTTCCTATTTCTACTTAGTTCAGTTGAAGGGTCATGAGGACTCGAAACGTCAACTTTGCTCTTCTCCGCCGATGCTGCCAGACCTGCTGAGTTTTTCCAGGTATTTCTGTTTTTGTTTTGGATTTCCAGCATCCGCAGTTTTTTGTTTTTATCCAAGTTTGGTATCATTGACAAATTTGAATTTTTACTCTCTCTTCCAATATCCAAGTCATTTATATATGTCAAGAAACAGTGGTGTTAGTACTGACCCTTGGGGTGTACCACTGTCCACCATCCTCCAGTCACAAAAATAACCATTTACCATAATTTGCTGTTTTCTGTCCTTAAACCAATTCTCTATCCAAAGTGACACTAAACCTATGAGCCTCAAGTTTGTTAACCACTGTTTTATATGGAACCTTGTCAAATGCTTTCTTAAAATCCATGTGGACAACATTCACCACATTTCCTTCATCAACCTTTTCTGCTGCTTCATGAAAAACTTCAATTAGATTAGTCAAGCATGATCTGCTCTTTACAAATCTGTGCTGCCTATCCTTAATCAACCAAACCTCTCCAACTGTCTGTTGATTTATTTCCCTGTTTATTGTTTCTAAAACCTTACCCAATATTGATGTTAAACTAACTGGCTTGTAATAAGGAAGGCAAATGGAATTTTGGCATTTATTGCTAAAGGAATAGAGTATAAAAATAGGGAAGTGTTGTTGCAACTGTACAAGGCATTGGTGAGACTGCACCTGGAGTACTGTGCACAGTTTTGGTCCCCTTACTTGAAGAAGGATGTAGTTGCATTGGAGGTGGTTCAGAGGAGGTTCACTAGATTGATTCCAGAGATGTTGGGCTTGTCTTATGAGGAGAGATTGAGCCGTTTAGGCCAATACTCGCTAGAGTTTAGAAGGATGAGAGAAGATCTAATTGAGGAATATAAGATGCTAAAGGGGATAGACAAAGTAGACATAGAATGGATGTTTCCCCTTGTGGGGCATTCTAGAACAAGAGGCCATAGTTTTAGGCTAAGGGGTGGTAGATTTAAATCAGAGATGAGGAGGAATTACTTTTCTCAAAGGGTCGTGAATCTGTGGAATTCACTATCTCAGAGTGCAGTGGATGCCGGGACGCTGAATAAATTTAAGGAGGAGCTAAACAGATTTTTAATTAGTAACGGGATGAAAGGTTATGGGGAGAGGGCGGGAAATTGGAGTTGAGGCAGAAATGAGATCAGCCGTGTTCATATTGAATGGTGGGGCAGGCTTGAGGGGCTGAGTTGCCTACTCCTCCTAGTTCTTATGTTCTTAGTAGGAATGTCCTTACACAATTTCTTGAATAAGGGTGTGACATCTGCCATGCTCTGATCCTCTGGCACCTCCCCCCATCTAGGGAAGATTTGAGGGTGGTGTCAAGTCCTTCCACTATCCCACCCCACTTCCTTTCACAACCTGGGATGCAAGCCATCTAACCAGGCAACTTATCCACTCTAAGCATAGCCAACCTTTCCAGTACATCCTGTCTTTTAATTTTCTCCCTCTCCGTCTCTGCTTCTACCAATATTTTTTCAGCATCCTGTTCCTTAGTACACAGCAATATGAAGTACTGATTAAGTATTCGGCTTTTCCCAGCCCCTCTTAGCATATATCACCTTCTTTGACTTCATTCGGACCCACCACACCTCTTACTACCTGCTTACTGTTAATAGCTGGTAGCAGACATTTTGCGTTTCCTTATATGTTAACTGCCATCCTATTCTCTCTTTGCTGGCCTTATTTTCCTCTTCACTTCCCCTCCCAAGCTATTATATTTGACTTGGTTCTCACTTGAAGAACTCACCTGACATGCATCAGGCACCATTTATTTTTGTTTCATTCTATTCTCTATCTCCATTGGCATCCAAGGACTCCTGGCTTTGGATCCCCTATTTTTCCCTCTTGTTGAATGTACCTAGCTTCCATCTTCCTTGAGGATCACCCATTGTTCTATACAGTTTTTCCCATCAGTCATTGGATCCATTTTACTCTGGCTATCTCATCCCACTGAAGTTTGCCCTCTTCCAATTTGGCAGTTTTACTTTAGATTATTCCTTTTTTTTCAATTCCTAATCTAAAACTTATGATCGAGTGATCACTCTTACCTTAGTGTTACCCCGCAGACATTTGGTCCACTTGGCCCACCTTATTCCCCAGCACTAGATCCAGTAAATTCCTAGCTGAAGCGCAAACGTACTGATCAAAGAATTTCCTCCCCCTCCTTTTCTTTCACTCTAACAATATCCCCTTTGATATTTGGTTTCTTAAAGTCCTCCAATATCATCACTCTGTAGTTCGTGCACATCCCTGTGATTTCCCTACAGATTTGCTCCTCTGGGCTGGATTCTCGCTACCAAGGTGCATAGCTGAAGTCAGTAAATATCCTGAATTGGCAGACCCCGTCTTGGTTCAAAGGGCCCCATTACACCCAATTTCTGCAGTGGAGTGGTGGGACCAGGATAGAGTTGGATCAATTGACCCTGGAAGCAGATCCTGGGCGGCAACAGTGTCAGGCAAATGCCGAGGTGGGATGGTTAGAAGGCACGCATTAGTTCTCAGGGAGTTCGTCCCAGTTGTTTAGAAACTGTTCGACCCTCATTAACCAACCCCCCCACGCCCAGTGCTCCTCCATGGCAAATCATACCTCCATGCCATGTCATGCTCCCATGCCACCTTTATAGCGAGCCGTCACATAGCCACTATGGACAGACTTCAGTAGCCACGTGGAGATATAACAAAAGTTCCAACAATCTAACAGAGCTGTCACTCAAACACACTTGATAGGGAAGAAATATCCAACAAAGGAGGGAGATAGAAAGCAGGAAACTACAGGCCATTAGCTAAACATCTGTCATAGGGAAATGGCTGGAATCAATTAAGGAGGAGGTTATAGCGCGGCTTAGGAAATCTCAGTGCAAATTTCCCTTTTGTGAAAGGGAAATTGTGATTAACTAATTCCTTGGAGTTTTTGAAGGAAGTAACAAGCAACGTGAATAAAGGGTAACTGTGGATGTGTTGTACTTGGCTTTCTACAAGGCATTTGACAAGGTGCCACAGCAGAGGTTACTACACAAAATAAAGCTCATGGAGTAAGGGGATAACATTAACATGGTTAGAGGATTGGTCAGCTGACAGAAAACAAAGAGTAGGTATAAATGGCTAATTTTAGGGTTGGCAAGATGTTATAAGTAGAGTGCCAAAGGAATCAGTGCTGGGACCTCAACTATTTATAATTTATATCAATGACTTAGATGAAGGGACCTAATGTATGGTTGCTAAATTTGCTGATCACACCAAGGTAGTTAAAAAAGTAAGCTGTGAAGAGGACATGAGGAGTCTGCAAAGTGACATAGTTGAGTGAGTGAGCAAAAATTTGTTAGATGGCCTATAATGTGGAAAATATGAACTTGTCCACTTTGGCAGGAATAATAAGAAAGCAGCATATTATTGAAATGGAGAGAGATTGCAGAACTCTGAGGTGCAGAGGCATCTGGGTGTCCTAGTACATGAATCAGGACAAGTTTGTATGCATGTACAGCAAGTGATTAGGAAGGCAAATGGGATGTTGTCATATAGAGCAAGGGGAATGGAATACAAAAGCAAGGGTGCTTTGCTACAGTTGAACAGGACATTGGTGAGATCATAACTAAAGTACTGTGTATGGTTTTGGTCTCCTTATACAAGAAAGGATATAAATGCCTTAGAAGCAATTCAAAGAAGGTTCACTCAACTGATGTCTAGGATGGGCAGGGTGGGTGTTATCTTATAAGGAAAGATTGGACAGGCTGAGCCTGTATCCATTGGAGTTTGGAAGATTGAGAGGTGACCTGATTGAAACATATGATATTCTGAGGGAACTTAACAGAGTGGATGCTGAAAGAATGTTTCCCCTTTTGGGAGAGACTAGAATAGGGGACACAGTTTAAAAATAAGGGGTCTCCTATTTAAAACAGAGATGAGAACAATTTTTTTTCTGAGGGTCATGAATCTTTGGAACTCTTTTCCTCCAGAAGGCAGTGGAGGCAGAGTCAATGAATATTCTTAAGGAAGAAGTAGGTAGATTCTTGACTAACAAGGGAGTCAAAGATTATCAGGGGTAGGCAGAATGTGGTGTTGAGGCCACAAGCAGATTAGCCGTGATCTAATTAAATAGCGGAGCAGGCTCGAGGGGCCGAATGGCCTTCACCTCCTAATTTGTATGTTCATATGTATGTCCATCAAAGACATCTAATCTTTTAGCCTCTTTAAACTGTCAATCAAAATGTGAACTCAGCCCCTCCTTGTTGAGATAAGTGCTTTTGAAGCTTCATAGACTGGGCCAAGCATTCATAATGGCCTCAGCTATAAAAATCGCCCTTGGGAAATGTCAATAAAGAACTCTTTTGAAACTACAGGAACAGAAGGTAATTTTTTTTCCCCGTCAATCAAAGCAGCCGAGCAGCAACTCTAAATGACAGCTTCAGTCTATTTTTTTTGTTTTTAAAGTGCTGGGGATTTAAATAACTTCAGATCATGACATTAAACAGACCTTATATACCTTTCAAGAGCATTTATGTCTACTCCATAAATTTGATTCCAGACATTTCAGATTAAGGCCAGTGGAAAAGTGAAAATGGTGTCTGTTTGAACTCGGCACTAATTTCAAATGGCCTTGCTGAGTTTGACTTTCCCGTCTGTGTGATTCACACCCTGTTCCATGCCGGCAAAAATGAGATTTGTCAGAAATTGTGACAAGACTTCCACATCCGGGTCCCGCCAGCCATTTTTAAAGTTCTCTGGAATCAGCCTGACTCCGTGAAAATCAGGCCCTCTCTCTCTGTCTCAGTATTTAGAGACATATAGAATATCCTCAGTAGTGTGATTGTAGCCTTTTTCTTCAGACTAATCAAATGGATTTTGTCCTTGCCCCCTCAAGGACAATCTGTCTTGCCAACACTACAATGTCTTCTTATCCTGTCAGGATGTGGGGAGAAAGCGTGAGCAGGCTATTGAGCTGGATGATCAGCCATGATCATAATGAATGGCGGAGCAGGCTCGAAGGGCCAAATGGCCTACTCCTGCTCCTATTTTCTATGTTAATCAGTTCTGTCACCCACTTCCCTTTGTTGCTGCTTTTCTGAACTCTTTGTATCTTTGAATATTGTGCCCAGACCTCATTATATTTAAGTCATGTTTCAGTTATTATTGCCACTACATCATGTCCACTTAGCTATTTGCACTTGTAGCTCACTGACCTTATTCACCAAACTTTGCATTTACATACATCTATTCTAACGTACCTTTTTATTCCTCAGTCCTTCTTAGTCAGCTCCTATCTAATGTAGTACAGCTTCCTTCTTTAGTACTATCCAACACTCTCACTTCATGCACCTTACTCCTGTCTTCTACTACTTCCCCCTGCCAATTTGGTTTAACGCCTCCCAGCCACACTAGTAAATCTCCCCAAGAGCATATACAATCCGCCCTTTTGAATAGGTGCTTCCTGCCCCAGAGCTGGTCTCAATGCTCCAAGAATTTGAAGCCTTCCCTAATCTTGCTGCAAGCCTCAAGTCACTCATTCATTCTCCTCACCTTCCTGTTTCTACTCTTGCTGGCAGAGTACTGGAAGTAATCCTGAGATTACTACCTTTGAGACCCTGGTATTTAACTTCCTTTCTAGCCCCTGAAAGTCTGGCTGCAGGACCTCAATGCCTCTCTGTCATTTGTATCGATGTGCACCACAACTTTTGGTTCATCCCCCTGCAGAATATTTTTCGCCCTCTCCGTGATTTCCTTCATCATTGCATCAGAGAGGCGAACACACCAATTGGACTCACAATGAGGGTTATAAAAATAACAGTCCCCCTAACTGTGGAATCTCCTTTAACAACTACATTTCTGCTCTCTCCTGTGCAGCCCCTTGCCCATTGGTGCCATGTTCTGGATTGCACTTCAAGGTGTCGTAACTCCTAGCATTCTCCAATGCTTGAGTACCTGTTTGAGAATGACACGTACCCTGAAGGCTCCTGTACTTCCTGCCTCTTCCTATTTGTCCAGACAGCTACCTATCTACTATCCCAAACTCTTACCGCCTGTGAAGTGCCTACATCCTGGAACATACAATCCTGGAAACTCTCAATCTCCCTGAAGCTCCACAGTGACTCCAGCTGCCCCTCAAGCTTTGAAATCCTGAACTTAAGCTCAAGCAGTTGGAAACATTTACACATAGGGTCCCCCAATACACATGAAATATTCTGAAATTCCTACATGGTGCAGCCACCTATGCATGATCTAAAAATCTATCTTCGATTAGAATCTAATTACTACCTTGTTTGAATTATTAATTTTAATTAATACCTCTTGACTTGCGCTGTGCTGATACTCATTATTAATTAACTTACTATTATACCTACCTGATTGAAATTTTTAATTTCCTGGTTCCTAGTTTGAATGAATGCCCTAGATAGGTAGTGAACAAGGGAAATACTCTCAATCAATCACTTAATTGCTTTCCTCTGACATCACACTTTGATTTTTATCTCTGCTCTCGCTCACAGCTTCCACCTTTTTCAATCTCCCATACAATTCTCTCGTACAATTTTTTTACTAAGATTAATTATTTTAAGTTCTTCACTTTCATTAGTTCCTTTATTCTCCACTATTTCTGGTATGTTCTTTGTCTCTTCAACTGTGAATACAAAAACAAAAGTGTAAGGCTGTAATCTGGTGCAAGCAGATATAGTGACAGTTAAGACGTAACAGCATATGAAGAGATGTAAGCAGTAGTCACAGAGGTTAATCAGGTATAAGACATGTAAAGGATAGTTAAAGAGTATAAAAACAAAAAACTGCAGATGCTGGAAATCCAAAACAAAAACAGAAATACCTGGAAAAACTCAGCAGGTCTGACAGCATCGGCGGAGAAGAGCAAAAGGACTCGAAACGTCAACTTTGCTCTTCTCCGCCGATGCTGCCAGACCTGCTGAGTTTTTCCAGCTATTTCTGTTTTAGTTAAAGAGTATATTGGGTATAATTGAAAATTACAGGCTATAACCCAGGTTAAGGAGCTGTAAGTGTAAGTTTCAGAGTGTGACCAGATAACTTGAATTGGTTAGTAGCCTGCATCTAAATGAGTTTAGACCAGCTTCTTTGCATGCTGTGTATGCAGATGCAAAATGTATATGAGTTACTGGAACTGTGTTCAGACTCCAGCTGCTGTAAGTCTCAGCGACATTGCAGGAGATAATTACTATAATGTGGTTACTGAATCAAACATCCTTTCGTTCTGTCAAACATCCACTTCCTTCAAAATGGCAAATGTGAAATATAGATTTTTGGATTACAAGAACAATCTATTCACTTAGAAAAGAAAAAGCCTAGTAAATATGAGTAAAAATGTAAAGGTAATTAGGATAAGGAAAGTCTGTAAGGAGTTTGTTAACCTTTATGATATTATAGTATGTTTGCATGTAATAAGGCTTCTGACATTAGTTGGGTAAAGTTCTGTCTTTTACTGACAAATCCTGCTGGTTTTCATCCTCTTGCACCATTTGTGTTGCTGTCTAAACAGTTACACAATGTAATGTAGCCCAAACACAATTTAAAACTGATTACTTGGCCACATACCAGAACTCCGCTAACTCCGGTTCTTGCTTTTGAAGTGGAAATTTTTACACAGAAATAACAATACTTCGTTCAAGTTTATAGTGCTGCATCCAATAATACCAATAAACTCATTGTGTAAGCCAGAGAATTACACAAACTCACCTGTATGGATACAAACCCAATTTCCATATGTCCAATTGGCTATTAAGCTAAATGACTAATCTTCAGATCAAAATGTATTTTCCTTTTAATTAGTTCAAGCAAAAAACAAACCAATTGACTTCTCTAACATGAGGGATAATCCTTGGGACCTTGTCACTGTGGGTCAGACACTCACTGCCCTAACTAACCCTTGGTACTTGGTATAAAACTCACATTAACATATTGCAGAATCATGTGTACTCATGAAAAACTTTCAGCCACACACTGACAATTATTGCAAGTTTGCTTGACCAATTGCTCTCTGTTCTGTAATAGACAAGGGCCAAGAATTACAGACTTTTGGTCTATTTATACAGAATCTGTTTGATCAGTTACTTTTCTTGTCCTTGGTCAAACTAGTGAAGCAGCAGATCTAGCCCAGGGTAACGTGACGAGCCCGATCTTCAAACTTAGATATGAGTGGTCAATGTGACATCCATTTGAAGCAGGGTTTCTTTTCAATACATTTTTGAGTTGCGGGCATAGCTGACAAGGCTAGCATTTATTGTCCATCCCTAATTGAGAGTCCGGTGGTGAGCCGCTACCGTGAACACTGCAGTCCATGTAGTGTAGGTATATGTTGGACTGCAGAATATTTCAGGTTGCAACCTGAATGCATCTGCAGGGTGGTAAAATCTGGTTCCCTACCTCCCATGTGAATGAATCATGTTCTGGGGTCAGATTAGGGAGTGTGCCTGAATTAAAACAGCTTAATGCAAGTCAATGCCAAGCTTCAATTCCATGTTGCAAGTGAAGGATTAAAAATTTCCTCTACTGATGCTTCATTGCATTCTTGCACCATGGCGGAGTACAGAGTACACAGAGCCTTACAGGTTATGAAGGTTCTCAGTCCTGATTTGTGCCACAGTGGCTCATCTCTGCTGAATGACAGTGGTTCATTACATAAGGCTTATTGTCTTTCTCTGAAGAGGATGGTGCGCTTATCCCTGTTGAGTAGGACATTGGAAAGGTACTCAACCAATTAGCAGACAGTAAATCTCAGCTTGCATCAGTTAGTACATTCATTCACCTTGAGCCAGAAGGTTGTGAGCTCAAGCTCCACTCTAAGAATTCATCACAAGCTCTCATGGCACTTTAGGGTAGTACTGAGGGAGTGCTGAATTGCCAGAGGGTGCTGTCTTTCAGTTGATTTATTAAACCAAGGTCCTATCTGCTTGTTCAACTTTCCCATGTCACTGTTAGTATCAGAGTGTCACCTGTGGTACGCCTTTGAGTTGCAAGGTTCTGGTTTCAAGTCCCACATGATTTGAGTACAAAAATCAAGGCCGATATTCTAGGGTAGCATTGAGAGGGTGCTGCACTGTTGGAGGTGCCGTCTTTCAGATGAAGCATTAAACCAAGGACCCATCTGCCTGCTTGGGCGGATGTCAAAGATCCCATGGCTCTATTTGAAAGAAGAGCAGGGGAGTTCTCCCTGCTGTCCTGGCCAATATTTATCCCTCCATCAACATCATATAAACAGGTTATCCAGTTATTATCAGATGGCTGGTTGTGGGAGTTTGCTGTGTGCAAATTGGCTGCTGAGTTTACAATAGTGACTACACTTCAAATGTACTTCATTGGCTCTGAAGCACTTTAAGACATCCGGTGGTTGTGAAAAGTGTTATGAAATGCAAATCTATCTTTCTGCTTGAAGAAGAGCAGCAAGTTTTCCCAGTGTTCTGGCCAAACATTCCTTGCTCAATCAGCAACCTGCAAAACAGATTAATTAGTCATTCATTGGATTGGCTATTTTTGGAGTCTTGCTGTGCAACAACTGGTTAGCATTTTTTCCCACAGAACAGGAACTGCACTGAAGACATAAAACATTTTGGGACTTCTGAGGTCCTGACTGACACTATATTAATTCAAACTTCCTTTTCTCTTTATACGAATGGAAAGTGCAGCTTACTAGAGGACAAAATGTGCCTATTCTTAAAGGTGAAAAAGGATTTGAGTGTATTTACTGGCTGTTTAACAAAGTCATTGTGAAGCTGATAATGGCGTATATGAAGATGCATTTTGAATGTTGTATTCAAAACTATTACTGAGCCGCAGTTGGCCATTCTGCATGCTAAGGGTAATTGAGAGTGTTTTTAATCATCCTCATTATTATCAACTTTCTGAAGGGGCTCATCAGCTAAATCTTTTTACATTGATGGAAATAAGGTTGAGCACCTGACTGAGGGCCCTTAAAGAACGAAACCAAAGTATTCTTTGTGAAATCCAAAATGCCAGTGAGTGACAAAGATTAACACAGAAGGAGGAAGAGAGAGTAACTCAACAAGTTATAACTGAGCTAGGACAGATACAAAGGTTTGGTTTTAAAAATTGGTAGGCTGCAAGAGGAAGAGAAAACTAGCTGTGGTCAAAGTTCTACAATTTGGAGATCCTAAAAAGAACGATCATGAGTAAAAACTGATATGACGAGCCTTGATTTTAACACTGTAGGCATGCAGGAAGAATGAAGGTCTGGAATTAAGGAGGAGCCAGAGATGACGATTCTGAGGATTGATGGCTACTTTAGAATTGATTAGTAGTATTGATTAAACTAGAGGCAAGGGAAGTGTGATAAGAAAGCAAAGGCAGCATTGAAAGAGTGGGTGTGACAAGCTAAGTATAGTTGGGGGGGAGGGTATCAAGGAGTGGTGGTTGGTGCAGGCAGTCGGGGAGGAGTGTAGGAGGAAATGAGTGTGGATATGGTGGAGTGTGGAAGGGAGTGGGTCTTGGTCGTTTTCTACTTTTGTGAATTTAATTAAATCCTCCTTTCATATCTGAAATGCAGGAACAGTAAACTGTTTCGTAGGTGCTTTGACTATCACTGATACTGTGTAATACACACTGCTGCTTTGTGTTGGTGAACAGTCATGGTCTAGTTACTGTAGTACCTCAGGTGCCTCTGTAACAATGCAGTTTATTTTTGATATAATTTTGAAATCTTTCAATGTGCAGATAAAGAAGCATATTCGCAGCTTCCATTCTGAGAAGATTTATCAATGTACAGAATGTGACAAGGCCTTCTGTCGGCCAGACAAGCTCCGACTACACATGCTGAGACACTCTGACCGCAAAGATTTCCTCTGCTCCACTTGTGGCAAACAGTTCAAAGTAAGTATCTCCAGAATACTGTCCACAACTCTCACTAATAGTAAGTGTGTGTGTGTGTATATATATACACGTGTGATTATTTAATTGGGTCTTTCATAGTGTGGCCCACAATAAATCTGATGGTGTGATGTAAGAAGAGTAGTGTTAGACTGTTTAACACCTAATGTATTATTTGGCTACGTCGCAGGAATATGATGAAATAAAATGTAATTGCTACATTTAAGCTCAGCCTGAGGCCACTCAAAATGATGTTGTTGTTTTGTCAAAGAACAACATTCAGGCTTCAGACCTGCTTTCTCGAAACGAATGGTAGCGTCAGTTACTGGTGCAAGATGTTTGCCTAAAATCAAGTCTCTCAAAATGTGTGTACATTCTAAGGTGTGACTAGGTTAGTACAGGTGCAGGTACTAGCAGATGTAAAAACAAAAAGCTAAAAGCTACTGCGGATGCTGGAAATCCAAAACAAAAACAGAAACAAAAACAAAAACAGAATTACCTGGAAAAACTCAGCAGGTCTGGCAGCATTGGTGGAGAAGAAATCAGTCAACGTTTCGAGTCTTCATGACCGTTCGGCAGAACTGAAGCATAGTTAGGAGAAAGATGAAATATAAGCTGGTTTAAGGTGGGAGGGGGGGGGCGGGGGGAGAGAGAGAAGTTGAGGGTGTGGTGATTGTGGAGATAAGCAAGCAGTGATAGGAGCAGATATTCAAAAGATGTTACAGACAAAAGGATCAAAGAGGTGTTGAAGGTGGTGATATTGTCTAAGAAAGGTGCTAATTAAGAATGGAAGACAGGACACTCAAGGTACAGCTCTAGTGGGGGTGGGGTGGAAAGACTAACAAAGCTTTAGTTTTAGATTTAAAAATAATGGAAATAGGTGGGAAAAGAAGAATCTATATAAATTATTGGGAAAAAAAAGGGAGGGGGGAGAAACGGGGTGGGGATGAGGGGAGGGAGTTTAAGATCTAAAGTTGTTGAATTCAATATTCAGCCCGGAAGGCTGTAAAGTGCCTAGTCGGAAGATGAGGTGCTGTTCCTCCAGTTTGCGTTGGGCTTCACTGGAACAATGCAGCAAGCCAAGGACAGACATGTGGGCAAGAGAACAGGGTGGAGTGTTAAAATGGCAAGCGACAGGGGGGTTTGGGTCATTCTTGCGGACAGACCGCAGGTGTTCTGCAAAGCGGTCGCCCAGTTTGCGTTTGGTCTCTCCAATGTAGAGGAGACCGCATTGGGAGCAACGAATGCAGTAGACTAAGTTAGGGGAAATGCAAGTGAAATACTGCTTCACTTGAAAGGAGTGTTTGGGCCCTTGGACGGTGAGGAGAGAGGAAATGAAGGGGCAGGTGTTGCATCTTCTGCGTGGGCATGGGGAGGTGCCATAGGTGGGGGTTGAGGAGTAGGGGGTGATGGAGGAGTGGACCAGGGTGTCCCGGAGGGAACGATCCCTACGGAATGCCGTCAGGGGGGGGTGAAGGGAAGATGTGTTTGGTGGTGGCATCATGCTGGAGTTGGCGGAAATGGCGGAGGATGATCCTTTGAATGCGGAAGCTGGTGGGGTGATAAGTGAGGACAAGGGGGACCCTATCATGTTTCTGGGAAGGAGGAGAAGGCGTGAGGGAGGATGCGCGCGATATGGGCCGGACACGGTTGAGGGCCCTGTCAACGACCGTGGGTGGAAAACCTCGGTTAAGGAAGAAAGAGGACATGTCAGAGGAGCTGTTTTTGAAGGTAGCGTCATCAGAACAGATGCGACGGAGGCGAAGGAACTGAGAGAATGGGATGGAGTCCTTACAGGAAGCGGGGTGTGAGGAGCTGTAGTCGAGGTAGCTGTGGGAGTCGGTAGGCTTGTAATGGATATTGGTGGACAGTCTATCATCAGAAATTGAGACAGAGAGGTCAAGGAAGGGAAGAGAAGTGTCAGAGACGGACCATGTGAAAATGATGAAGGGGTGGAGATTGGAAGCAAAATTAATAAATTTTTCCAGGTCCCGACGAGAGCATGAAGCAGCACCGAAGTAATCATCGATGTACCGGAGAAAGAGTTGTGGGAGGGGGCCGGAGTAGGACTGGAACAAGGAATGTTCCACATACCCCATAAAGAGACAGGCATAGCTGGGGCCCATGCGGGTACCCATAGCCACACCTTTTATTTGGAGGAAGTGAGAGGAGTTAAAGGAGAAATTGTTCAGTGTGAGAACAAGTTCAGCCAGACGGAGGAGAGTAGTGGTGGATGGGGATTGTTGGGGCCTCTGTTCAAGGAAGAAGCTAAGGGCCCTCAGACCATCCTCGTGGGGGATGGAGGTGTAGAGGGATTGGACATCCATGGTGAAGAGGAAGCTGTTAGGGCCAGGGAACTGGAAATTGTTGATGTGACGTAAGGTGTCAGAGGAATCACGGATGTAGGTGGGAAGGGACTGGACAAGGGGAGAGAGAAGGGAGTCAAGATAACGAGAAATGAGTTCCGTGGGGAAGGAACAGGCTAACACGATCGGTCTGCCAGGACAGTTCTGTTTGTGGATTTTGGGTAGGAGGTAGAAGCGGGCCGTCCGAGGTTGGGTGACTATCAAGTTGGAAGCTGTGGGAGGAAGGTCTCCAGAGGAGATGAGGTCAGTGACAGTCCTGGAAACAATGGCTTGATGTTCTGTGGTGGGGTCATGGTCCAGGGAGAGGTAGGAGGAAGTGTCTGCGAGTTGACGCTCAGCCTCCGCGAGGTGGAGGTCAATGCGCCAGACAACAACAGTACCACCCTTGTCAGCGGGTTTGATGACAATGTTGGGGTTGGACCTGAGAGAATGGAGTGCAGTGAGTTCAGAGAGAGACAGATTGGAATGGGTGAGAGGAGCAGAGAAATTGAGATGGCTAATGTCACGCCGACAGTTCTCAATGAAAAGATCAGGAGAAGGTAAGAATCCAGAGGGAGGGGTCCAGGTGGAGGGAGAATATTGGAGGTGGGTAAAAGGATCCGTTGAATGGGGAGAGGACTCCTGCCCAAAGAAGTGAGCACGGAGACGAAGACGGCGGAAGAAGAGTTCAGCATCATGCCGAGCCCGAAATTCATTGAGATGAGGGCGTAAGGGTATGAAACTAAGTCCTTTGCTGAGCACTGAACGTTCAGCATCGGAGAGGGGAAGGTCAGGGGGTATAGTGAATACGCGGCTGGGGCTGGGATTGGAAGAGGGGGTGAGGACGGAGGGACAAGCAGGGGTGGAGGGTCCCAGATGGGTGTTGGTGTCGATGAGTTGTTGGAGCTTGCGTTCCTTAGCACTTGAGAGAAAGAGAAAAAGTTTCTTGTTGAGGCGACGGATGAGGCGAAGAATAAAATGAAACTGGGGGCACGCGCAGCTTTGAAAAAGGGTGCGGCGGTGCTGCTGGAGGGAGAGGTTGAGTGTGTTCATATGGCGGCGCATGGCACTGAGTGTGGATCTCAGAATGCGACGGGAACAGCAGTCCGAGAAACGTTTTATGTCCCGGAGATACCTATAATCCTGGGTGGGTTCGAAACAAGAGGGATGGAATTTCAGTTGAAATCCACGTGGGGTGAGTCGGAGACGGAGACAGTCACTGAGAAAGGAGATATGGCTGTGAAAGCGGGTTTTAGTAAACACCTTGTCAAACACCAGGAGAGAAATGGAAAGCAATGAAGGTGAGCAGGGCAGAAGAGACAGGCGGAAATCCTGTCGGAGAACAGAACCATACTTCTTCAGAGAGGGCATTTCTTGAAGAGAGGTGACAGTCAATTAAACACAGAGATAAAAACAAAAAGCTAAAAGCTACTGCGGATGCTGGAAATCCAAAACAAAAACAGAATTACCTGGAAAAACTCAGCAGGTCTGACAGCATCGGTGGAGAAGAAATCAGTCAACGTTTCGAGTCTTCATGAACCTTCGGCAGAACTGAAGCATAGTTAGGAGAAAGATGAAATATAAGCTGGTTTAAGGTGGGGGGGCGGGGGGAGAGAGAGAAGTTGAGGGTGTGGTGATTGTGGAGATAAGCAAGCAGTGATAGGAGCAGATAATCAAAAGATGTTACAGACAAAAGGATCAAAGAGGTGTTGAAGGTGGTGATATTGTCTAAGAAAGGTGCTAATTAAGAATGGAAGACAGGACACTCAAGGTACAGCTCTAGTGGGGGTGGGGTGGAAAGACTAACAAAGCTTTAGTTTTAGATTTAAAAATAATGGAAATAGGTAGGAAAAGAAGAATCTATATAAATTATTGGAAAAAAAAAAGGGAGGGGGGAGAAACGGGGTGGGGATGAGGGGAGGGAGTTTAAGATCTAAAGTTGTTGAATTCAATATTCAGCCCGGAAGGCTGTAAAGTGCCTAGTTGGAAGATGAGGTGCTGTTCCTCCAGTTTGCGTTGGGCTTCACTGGAACAATGCAGCAAGCCAAGGACAGACATGTGGGCAAGAGAACAGAGTGGAGTGTTAAAATGGCAAGCGACAGGGAGGTTTGGGTCATTCTTGCGGACAGACCGCAGGTGTTCTGCAAAGCGGTCGCCCAGTTTGCGTTTGGTCTCTCCAATGTAGAGGAGACCGCATTGGGAGCAACGAATGCAGTAGACTAAGTTAGGGGAAATGCAAGTGAAATACTGCTTCACTTGAAAGGAGTGTTTGGGCCCTTGGACGGTGAGGAGAGAGGAAGTGAAGGGGCAGGTGTTGCATCTTCTGCGTGGACATGGGGAGGTGCCATAGGTGGGGGTTGAGGAGTAGGGGGTGATGGAGGAGTGGACCAGGGTGTCCCGGAGGGAACGATCCCTACGGAATGCCGTCGGGGGGGGTGAAGGGAAGATGTGTTTGGTGGTGGCATCATGCTGGAGTTGGCGGAAATGGCGGAGGATGATCCTTTGAATGCGGAGGCTGGTGGGGTGATAAGTGAGGACAAGGGGGACCCTATCATGTACTAGCAGGCCTTCCGTGACATTACTAACCAAGTTGAAGGTTGGGCATAATGTGAGAAAGGAATGGACTGGCAAAGGAACAATTTGGTTTTGACGAGATAGGAAAGGATTTAAAATAAAGTGGAATTATTCAGTTTATGGCCGGCCTTGTGGGTCTGTGACGTCCTGGTGTTTCTGGCTCCCTCTCCTGGATCTCTGTTACTCTCGGGATTTTTTTTTTGATTCTGGGTGTGCCTTTGCAGTTCCTATGTTCTCTTTCTGACTTCTGGTATTCTGCCTTTTGCCGTTCTCCTTTTGTTGGGAGGAGAATTTTCCTCTGCACCTCCAGCTTTTTTCCACTGCTATGTCCCTTACAGTTCCTTCCCAGCACCACCCCCCACAACTACTGGCCACTCCCCATTCGTTATTGCCCTCTCCATAGGACAGGAATGGGAGTGGGCCATTTAGCCCCTTGAGCTTGTTCTCAACCTACATTACTCCTGACCATCTTTTTTGCTGATAAAAGTTTTGCTGCTGATTTTGAAATTCCTTGTAAGTTTATTTCTATACTCCCTTTGTAGCTCTTATTACCTTTTACGTCACATTTTGCTGTTCTTTGTATCTTTGCCATTTGCCAAATTCAGTGTTTTTTTTGTAGTTTTGTATGCTTTTCCTTTCATGTTATCTTTTACCTCTTTGGTCGTCCATGGCTTGCTTTTAGCAAATCGAGGTCCTGCACCTTAGGGTAGTTTTGTATCATAAATTCCTTCTTGATCATCTCCCACCAGTCATCTATCATTTTACCCATTAACAGATTTCACTGGACAGCCTCTATCCAGTTGCATTTATCATTCCCCATCGACTCCTATTGTAGCTTGATGCCTTTTCGTCTCACGCACCTAAACCCCATCCCATTTTCACTCCTGAATCTTTTGCCCCCTTGTCCACCTCCAGATTCACCTTCATCCCCATATTTTTTTGCATAACTTCTTACTCTGCTTGATGTTTTAATCCCTTACAGAAGCTGAGCATTCCTGGCAGACCCATCCCTAATGTGGATTGCTCGGCTTGGTTGGGGGAGGGAGGGCAGTTGATTCAACCATGTTGCCGTGTGTCTGGAGTCAATAAGAGGCCAGACTGGTTAAGGACAGCAGGTTTGCTTCCCTAAAGGACATTAGTGAACCAGATGGCTTTCATGGTCACCATTACTGGTTGTAGCTTTTCATTCCAGATGTGTTTAATTAACTGAATTTTAGTTCCCTGGCGGGATTGGACTTGTGTGCGTTATTAGCCTAGGCCTTTGGATTACTAGTCCGCTGACTACTATGCTCCTGCACTCCTGAAAGGTATCAGGTGGCAAAAGGAAATGGTGAATGGGAAGCGAATGCATGCACACCACAAATGCCCTTCCCACATCCCCACCTCTTACTAAATCAGGCAATCATCGTTCCCTTTATACTAAGCCTCTATACACCTCGTTCATCACTAATTCACTATTGCCTTCACTCCTATTCTCCCATCTCCTTGGATAGTCCTGGTCCTCTTTGCCCAGTCCCCTGCCCCATCCCCTTCTCTCCAGACCACAGGCAGTCTGGGGCCTGTTGCTTGCTTCAACATGTCTGATGATTGATAGTAAGCTGGCAATTTAATTCCGAAAGTGTTGTGAGAATTATGATATTATGACATTTCGTGTTTTCAGTATTAAACTAACATGGCACTGGCCCACGGTAGCAGCAGTGCAGGAAGTGAGTAGCTCAGTGGCAGGTCAGGATTATGTTAAAAACCTCTTTGCTTTTTCACCCACAGGAAAACTATAGACAATAAAAATAACAAATGGTAATAGATTGGCTCCAGCCCTGCTGAGAGTCATACTGCAGCATCACCCAGTGTGCAGTTACAGCATGACAAACTACTGTTTACACTGGTAACATTGCCATTATAAATGTTTACTTAGGCAACTTCCATTATAATTGACAGCAAGGCATTACCAAAAATTATAGTGACGCATTTATAGTGGGCTAACATGTATGTAAAACTTGTAATTAATACCTTTGTAACTCTCGGTGTCAAGTTTTGAAGTGATAAAGCGATTAAAACGTCAAGCAGGGCAAGAAGTCACGCAAAAACAAAAAAAAAAAAAAAAAATTCTCACTGATACCAGCCATTCCCATAGGAGCTGGAGGAAGCCATTCATCCCTTTGAACCCATTCTGCTATTCAGTGAGATCATGTCTGATCGGTATCCTAGCTTCGTTTACTCGTTGACTTCACATCCCTTCATATTCCTGTCTATCAAAAATCTATTGGTCTCAGGGAGAGAGTTCCATACTTGTATTCAAAGGGACTTCCATATACGTTTTGCATGAGCAAGTGTTTCTTGCTGTCAGTCTGAATTGTTTGGCTCTGATTTTTAAGGTTGTGTCCTTTGTCCTAGACTCCTGCACCAGAGGATGAAGTTTCTATCAGTTCCTCTCTTTCCTGTTCTGTCATGGTGCTTTTTAAATCTGGTAATGGTCCCAAATAGTGTTCCCTCTAAACTGCATGGGTGCACAATCGAGTGGAAATCAGGAGTATGCAATGCAGGAAATAAACAGGCTGCACACAAGCAACAGACATTTAAGATGCATGGCTGTGCACCAATCTTAAAGGGACCATGTAGTGCAACAAGAAGGACGCACACAGCAAACAGAAATTAGATAGGACATTAGACTCAAGGTTTGTGACTGGAACCCTTATGTTTATTTAAGACTGGATTAATATAATCTGTTTTAGTATCACATGATTTGAATGTACACTTAATCAGTGACCCAGGCCTTAAATCAATACTTGGTTTATTTTAATAAGCCCTGTATGGTATGAAAAAGCACATTGCATTAACTCTCAAACTTAGCTGAGCAGCGCTTCACAAACTAATGAAAATACTGCATGCTGCAGTTTCGAAGCTGCCTGAGCTCTTCTGCAGGGTGGCCTTAAATCTGACTCCCTGTGCTGGTCATGCTGATCATCATGACCTGACTTACCTGGAACCTGGCTGACTGGGAGCAGTCAGAATCTGTCCCAGGAGCAATGGGGCAGGTGGAGGGTGCTCTTTGCCCTCTTCAGGAGCAAAGGTAGGGGGCCCCTGGCCCTCCCTTAGAGAAGACAGTGGGGAGAAGCTCCCCACCCTCTCTGGGAGCCAAGCTCAATGGGCTCCCAGAAACAGTTGGCGGGAGACTTCTCAACCTCCAGAAAAGAGACAGGCCAGGGGATCCCTGATCCCATGGCCAGTAGACCACATCTGCCACTGGCTAATTGAGCTGTCAGTCCCACAGCTAGAAACTGCCCTCGGAGCAGCTGCCTCACGAATGCAGTTTTAACATGTTGAAATTGTCAGAGAATAAAATGTAATTGTGAAATGCTGATTTTTCCTTAAAATATTAAACACACAGTTAGCTAACACTTTAAGCTTTGAATTGCCCTAATAATTTTCACTTGTGAAGACCAGCAAGCCAATGCATCGTGCCAAGATTCTCTGCCTTTCACTGTGAATGGCAGGAACATTACAGCAAGCCCCAGCACTGATCCTTAAACTCCCTTTGAGGAATATCCTGACTGACCCCAGGTCATTAACCCCTCACATGCTGTCTCCAGGATGAAGAGTAGAAATTAATTATTCAACACCGGTAAAGTACTTTTCTGTCAAACTGGTTTGAACTGAAATGTCTTCTGATGTGAAAGTTATGCATCTATCTGTTTGTCTAATACATTGACCTCAAGTGTTGATCGGTGTTCTGTCTGTTTTGTTGATAGAGGAAGGACAAGTTGAAAGAGCACATGCAACGGATGCACAATCCTGAACGGGAGGCCAAGAATGCTGGCCGCATCCACAAGTCCAAGCCTTTCAAACCTAAGATCCCTTCCACTGACTATGAGAGCTTCATGTTCAAGTGCCGTGCCTGCATGATGGGCTTTCGGAGGCGTGGGATGCTGGTCAGTGCTGGAACTTGATTAATTATTTAACCAGTGTTTGCTCTGTGAAGCTGTGTAACTTGGCACCTGCTGTTCACCTGTTGCAGTTAGTTGTGTAACTGGATCGTAACTTACTTTGCACCTTTGGGTTACATACCCAGATGCTAAAGCTGGAACCGTCCTGACAGACATCATACAAACATAGGAATTAGGAGCAGGAGTAGGCTGATCACGGCTGATCTGATTGTAACCTCAACTTCACCCCCAATAACCTTTCACCCACTTGTTAGGTATCAAACAACAGAATCATGTTTTTTTTTGTAATATATTTTGTGAGTGTTACTGTGTAAATATTGGCAGGATGGGATGTGCCTAAAATGCAGGTGTTGACCAGTGATTAGTTGAAACAGCCCCTGTCAATACTAATGTGTTTATCCAGAAACAAACAGTGCTCAAGGATTGGAAAGTAGCTGCCAAAACTCCATCATTAAAAAGAGAATAGGAATATCCCAGGAAAAAACAAACCGGGGAGTTTAACATTTGCTATGTGTAAGGTATTGGAAGGAGGAGATGGAGGCATTGGGCATGATTTCTGGGAGGGCGCGACTGCTTCTTCAGGAAAAATCACTCCCGCTGTTGAGAGGAGGTTTGATGGGTGCTATGTATTAAGGTTTCAGCAAGACCTTTGATGCTGTGCCACACCAGGGCGTAACCAGCAAGGTCAGGCAACATGGAACAGGAGCAAAAGCAAAATACTGTGAATTCTGGAAAATTGAAATAGAAACAACAAATGTTGGAAGCACTGAGCAGGTCAAACAGCATCTGTGGAGAGAGAAACAGAGTTAATGTTTCATCAGACTGCAGAAGGTTAGAAATGTAATAGGGTTTGAGCAAGTGAAAAGGGGGAGGGTTGGGAAAAGGGAAGGTCTGTGATAAGTTAGATGACAGGAGAGTTTAAATGACAAGAGTAGTGGTAGTGCAAGGGCAAAGGAGTGGTGAAGGGACACGTAAAGGAACAAAAGATATCTAGAGGCGGTACGAATGGCAGAATGATGAACAGCTGAAAACAAAGAAAGGGAAAACAAGGTAGTTTACCAAAACCTTCAAAGAGAAAGGAAATAAAATGGCAGCATAGGTACGGTCTGAAATTTCTGAACTCAATGTTGAGTCTGGAAGGCTGTAAAGTGCCTAATCAAAAGATATGGTGGTGTTCCTCGAGCTTGCATTGAGCTTCAGCAGAACACTGCAGGAGGACAGAGATGTCAGCGTGAAAGCAAGATGGAGAATTAAAATGACAGGCCACTGGAAGCTCAGGGTCATGCTTGTGGACTGAACAGAGGTGTTCCGCACAGCAGTCACCTAATCTGTATTTAATCTCCCAAATGTAGAGCAGTATGCTAAACTGGAAGAAGAATAGATAAATCACTGCTTCACCTGGATGGAGTGTTTGAGCCTTGTATGGTGAGGAGAGAGGAAGTAAAAGGACAGGTGCTACATCTTGTATCCCTGCATGGAAAGGTGGCATAGAAAGGGGAGGGGATTTTGTTGGTAATTGAGTAACAGACCAGGGTGCGGTGGAATGAACAGTCACTTCAGAATGCTGAAAGGGGAGCAGAAGGTGAGTGTGAAGGCTGGTGGGGTAGAATATGAGGACAAGGGTAAGATGAAGGGAAGCCTATCCTGATTCTTAAGGGATAGGGGTGAGAGCAGAACTGTGGGAAATGGGACGGATACAGTCACGATGGGCGAAACCCCTGTGGTGGTTTGAGGAAATAAGACATATCATTGGTATGGAAGGTTGCATCATCAGACCAAATGTGAAGGAAATGGAGAAACTGGGAGAATGCAGGAAACAGGATGTGAAGAAGTTGGTCGAGGTAGCTTTGGGAGTTTGTAGACTTAGTGAACATTTGTTGATTGCCCCTATTTGGAAATGGAGATAGAGAAGTCAAGGAAGGGAAAATGGAAGTTGGGGATTATAAGGTTGGAGGCTGTAGTGCGAAGATCTCCAGAGGAGATGAGGTCGTTGGCAGTCCTGTAGACGATGACTTGATGTTTGGTAGTGGGGCTCTGGGAAGGTAAAGGATAATGTCAGAGAGCTGGCTTTCAGCCTCTGCAAGGTAGAAGTCAGTCTGCGAGATAACATCAGCACCATCCTTGTCAGCAGGTTTGATGATAATATTAGGGTTGAACCTAACAAAGTGCAGCTTAACACGCGACCCTGAAAGTGGACCTGAGGATTGCTGCATTGTTGAAGGTGCCATTCTTGAGGTGAAGTGTTGGAAGCTGTGGCCGCCTGACTGTTCCATTGGTTCACATGGATGTTAGAGATCAATTGATTATTTAAAGAGGAACAGGGTTTTGTCAGTTATCTAAGCCAACACCACCAAAAACAGATTCAGTGTTCACCCATTTTATAGTTGTTTGTGGAAGGTTATTTAGACCGAATGGCTACACTGTAATTGAATTGCTTGTGTGAAACTTTGAGATGTTCCCATATGATGAGCGTGATACAGAAAGAACTCGAAATTCAGCTGACTTATAGTTTTAACTATTGCTATGGGAGAGTTTTAAGATGGCAGATAGATTTCTCTGATGGGGTGAAACTGCCTCACATAAAGACATTGGATCAAGTGAATCGTCAGGCATGATTGGAAAAGTCCAGGCTGCAATATCATTAAAAAAAAGTGTTTCATTTCATTGCCCTCCTATTTGAAGCCATACATTCTGTATAAACAGAGCAGTTGATGCTACACACACCAATGCCATAACCTGTCCTGTCTCTACAGGTGCTGAGTCACCTACTGTCTAGCTCCAGCGTTTACCATTTCAGATTTCCAACATTTGCAGTTTTCCTTTGAGCTCATCTCCTGCTCTCACTGATCAATGAGAACTGTTTTTTGGGAATTAGCTGCCAAGAGGGAAATTAATAGAACAATGTCTAGAAAATGAAAGAATATTGATCATCATTTCTCAACCCATTACCAGAGAAAACTTGCTGGTGCATAGATAGATTGCACATTCCATAATTTTAGACCTGGACTTCAGAAGATATGTACAGAGATGGGTTATACGTGGAGCACAGATTGTCATAAAGGTGCATTTTTATTTTCTCATGATGCTTGTTCTGTTTTTCAGGTGAATCATTTGTCAAAAAGACACCCAGATATTAGGATAGACGATGTGCCAGAGTTAACATTGCCCATCATTAAACCAAACAGGGACTATTACTGCCAGTACTGTGACAAGGTAAGAACAGGGCAGGTGTGGCTACTGATAGTAATGTGACAGGGCAGTGTGCATTGGTAAGGAGAAGGCAGGAGTGATTTCTGCCAATACTGGGACAAGGGAAGGACATCCCCTTCTCCCCCGCCCACCCCATCCACCAATTTTTCATGTCCCTTGCATTGTTAGTTGCAGTATGCTGGCAGTGATTCCAAACCCTAACCCTTGGGATATGTCATTAGTTATATCTGCTAACATGAGAAACTGTCTATGGAACCACTTCATCTTCAGGTATGCAGTGAGGTCACACAGGGTTGGTATTAGGAGCATTGTTTTTTTGTTGTATATAAATGACCTGGACTTTGGTATAGGGAGTAAAGTTTAGGTTTGTGGATAATATAAAACTCGTCAATTGAGTGGGAACTGAGCAGGATGACAGCAGACTTCAGGAAGAGATGTATAGACTAGTGAAATGAGCAGGTACATAGCAGATGAAATTTAATGTGGGTAAATGTGAAGTGGTGCAATTTGGCAGGAAAGACATGGAGGGGCAGTATAATTTAACTGGTACAAAAGCAGATGACACCTGGGGTGCATATTCGCAAATCACTGAAGTTGGCAGGCAGGTTGATGAAATGTTTGAGAAAGTGTATGGGATGCAAATGCACTGGGATGCATTGAACGCAAAAATAAGGCAATCGTGCTAAACCATTAAAAATTAAAGATTTCAACAGGAATATTGTGTGCCATTCTGGGCACCACATTTTAGGAAGAATGTCAAGGCTTTGAAGAAGGTGCAAAGGTGGTTTACCAGGATGATACAGGACCTCAGTTAAATTGAAAGATTGAATGAGATGAGATTGTTCTCCTTAAAGCAGAGAAGCTTAGAGAAAGACCGAATAGAGGATTCCAAATTATTAGGGGTTTTGATAACACAAGTAGAAGAAACTGTGGGTCAGTAATCAGAGATCATACGTTTAGAATAATTGGCAGAAGAATTAGAGGGGAATTGAAGAGAAACTTTTTCCAAGAGGGTTGTTTAATATCTGGAACTGATTAGCTGAAGGGTGGAGGAAGCAAATTTAATAGAAATTTTAAAATGCAGCTGAACAAATACTTGAAGAAAACTCAATTGCCGGGCTATGGGGGCAAAAGGTTGGGTGGCGGACAAAATCAGACAGTTCCTTTAGAGTCAGCGCAGGCACAAAGAGATGAATGATGAGCTCCTATGCTGTAAGTTTTTATGATTCAATATCATGAGAGCTCAGTCTTGACCAGCACTCTATCGTGTGCCACCTTATCAAAGCAAACTCAGTAATTCCTTCTTAAAACGTAAGGGACCGGAAAGTATGACAATTACGTTACCATATTAACAGCAGTCCTTTCCAAATACTTATTATTATGGCAGTGAACAGCTTTCCAACTATTATTGTGAAGCAAAGTGACAGAGTTACCTAGTTTATTGTTTATAGACTTTAACCTTGCATGTCAACTGTGGCACAGTTGGCAGCACTTTCACCCCTGAGTCACAAGGTTGTGGGTTCAAGGCCTACTCCAGGCTTTGAGCTCAAAAATCTAGGTTGTAATTTCAATACAGTACTGAGGGAGTGCTTCACTGTTGGAGAGCCTTTTGTCTTTTGGATAGCTGGGGAGTCTTTCAGATGAGATGTTAAACTGAGGCCCCATCTGGCTGCTCTGATGTATGCAATAGATCCCATGGCACTACTTTGAAGAAGAGCAGGCATCCTGGTGTCTAGGCCGATATTAATCACTCAAGGTCAGAAAAAAACGGGTTATCTGGTCATTATCACATTGCTGTTTTTGGAGCTTGCTGTATGTAAATCAGCTGCTGTTTTTCCACATTACAATAGTGACTACACTTTGTTTGCTATAAAGCACTTTGAGACGCCCAGTGGTTGTAAAAAGTGTAATGTGAATGCAGGCCTTTATCTTTGTTTCATAGATGTGACATTCCAATTCCTTGATAGAATTCCGAGTTTGGAAAAATGTTGAATTATCACCAGCTTTGTCTTCTAGAATTATATGTCTTCTCCACCTAATTATGTCTCAGTCCCTTGAATTGAAAAGATTATACCAAGATTACACCAATACTGGCTGATACTTCCTGCACCCTCGTTTCTATTCTCTCTCTCCTCTCACTGTCCTCTTAGTTTTCACAGTGATGATATGAACTAAAACTGGAAAGTACGCATTTGAATGATAATGTGGTGTGCCGAGTCCCACCCAGACTGACTCCTGTCCCTGGGGCAAGTGCCGAGTCCCACCCAGATTGACCCCATCCCTGGGACAAGTGCCGAGTCTCACCCAGACTGACCCCATCCCTGGGGCTGGGGCCAGGGCCGGGTCGGGTCCCACCCGGACTGACCCCCGTCCATGGGGCCAGGTCCTGCATGATGACATGATCTTGTAATACAGCTTGTAGCTCTGCAACTGCTTTAATGGGGTTCCTTAACAGGTCAAGTTTCTTAAAAGTGAAAGCTGTTGGATGGAGTTGTGTGTTGTAGGGGAAATGTTTAGGATATGTTGGATTGTATCTGTGGAATTAATTTAGGATTTTCTTTTATAGGTGTACAAGAGTGCCAGTAAACGTAAAGCCCATATCCTGAAGAACCACCCAGGGGCTGAGCTTCCTCCAAGTATCCGCAAACTGCGACCTGCAGCTCCAGGGGAGCCTGATCCGATGCTGAGCACACACACACAGCTGAAAGGCACCATCGCCACGCTCCCAGTCTGTTGTCCACACTGCTGTAAACAATACAGTAGCAAGGTGTGCGTTCTCAAGCAGTGCCATGATTCTGGGGACAGTGCACAACTGGCACATACTTTTTAAATCAGCGCTAGTGTAGAACTTAGTGATGGTCACTGGGGGGTGAAGTTACTCTGCTCTGAAGCTGTAATAGCTTCAGATTGAAAGGTTACTTGCTGACCTTTTCAAGCTTACTTTTTCTTTTCATTGATATTTTTGTCATTTTTAGAAACCGGGAATAGAAAATCATTTCGAACAAAATATAATTTAAAAAAACAGCAAAACAAATCAGATCGGGAAATATTCAAAATGCCATTTAAAAGTGAGCCTCTGGCTGGAATATCCCATGAAGGGACAGGAAGGAGAAGCAATCAGCAACTGGAAGCTTTCCACCCAAGAGGAAGGTGTTTAGGGCTGGGTGGGGGTAATATTCCATGGGCCAGCATAGGCGTACTTTACCAAACACTGCTCCTAATCCAAGCCATGGCAGCTGTGGGCCCAACTTTTGAAGGCAAAGAGCAGTGGCTCAGTTCCAAGGGCAGCTTTACTTAGGAGCTATTTGTCCTATTGTGCAATGAACAAAGTAAGACAGCTTGGTTGGAAATGGCATCTGTTTTCTTGTTCTATTCATTTTGTTAAACACCAGATTACAGACAGCAGCTGTAGCAACTGCAGAATCAGATCTTTAACGAGAGATCACACAACATGATTCAATATGCAAATGAGTCTTTATTGAGCTCATGATTCACTCTGAAAATGCAGGTACATCACACTCCACAATTCAGTATGACTGCAACATGTAATGGTTTACCCACAATTCATACCAATTCTACCTTTGATCTCTACATTTCATGCATGCTATCATTAAATCATAATACATCAAAAGACACACAGAAGCGACATCAAAAATAACACCATGCAGCCAGGAGGATGCACTTAGTTTATTTTAATCTCTGTTAATCATTCTATTACCATGGTTACTTGATCCATTTAAGCTCTTCCAATGACTTTATAATTAAAAACACAATGAACAGACCATCTTCACCAGGACTATTAAGACATGGATGAAAGACCTTTACTCATTTCTTCAGATCCTCATCCCTACCTTAAACCTGTTTCACAATACATCTCTCATCAGCAGAAAGCTGTTTTAACTCACAAACAGCCCAAGACATTGAGGTATGCAGGTAATGTGAACCCACATTATCACTGCATCAATCTGCTGAACCCAGGATATAGCTTTAAATTCCCAAGGGCGGGCGAGGAAGCTAGAGCTCCCCAGATGATTAAAGCTATTGGGATTAAATTGAAACAGAACCAGGAAGTTTCTGATAAATGTCAGCTTTATAATATGGTAGAAAATCAGGCTGAGTCCAAAGTGCAGGGAATGGAAAAGGAAGCAAGAGGAGCAAAGAGAAGGGGATTTACGCATGGAGACAGGGCACATGAGAGAGGTACGAAATGAGTACTTTGCTTCAGTCTTTACCAAGGAAGAAGATGCTATCAAAATCATAGTGTCAGAGGTATTGAGACAGTGACTAGGCTGAAAATTATTAAAGAGGAGGGATCTGAGAACACTGAAAGAAGTAAGGGTGGAAATTGCAGAGGCAGTGGCCATAATTTTCCAATCCTCCTTAGACTCAGGGGTGGTGCCAGTGGTTTGGAGAATTGGAAATGTTACACCCTTGTTCAAAAAAGGGATGCAAGGATAGGCCTAACAACTACACACCAGTCAGTTTCACCTCAGTCGTGGGGAAGCCTTTAGAAATGATAATCAGGGCAAAATTAATAGGTAAATGTGAACTAATTAAGCAAAGCCAGCATCAATTTGTTAAGGGCAAATTGTTGTTAACTAGCTTGCTTGAGTTTTTGATGAGGTAATAGAGTGTTGATGATGGTAAAGCAGTTGATGTAGTGCACACAGACTTCCAAAAGGTATTTGATAAAGTGCCACACATCAGACTTACGAGAAAAGCTATAGCTCCGGCAATAAAAGGGATAGTAGCAGCATGGATACGACGTTGGCTGAGCGATAGGAAACGGGGAGCAGTGATGAAGGATTGTTTTTCAGACTAGAGGGCAGTATGGAATGGAGTTCCCCAGGGCTCGATGTTAGGACCCTTACTTTTCTTGATATATCTCTGACCTAGACCTTGGTGTAGCAGAACACAATTTCAAAATTCACAGATGACACAAAACCTGTAAGTATTGTGAACTGTGAGGAGGATAGTGATAGGACTTCAAGAGGGCATAGACAGGCTGGTGGAATGGCAGATGAAATTTAACGTGGAGAAGTGTGAAGTGATACATTTTGGCAGGAAGAATGAGGAGAAGCAACTTAAAATAAAGGATACAAATTCTAAAGGGAGTGCTGGAGCAGAGGGACCTGGTGGTATATGTGCATAAATCATTGATGGTGGCAGGGCAGGTTGAGAAAACGGTTAATAAAACTTATGGGATCCTGACTTTGTAAGTGGAGGTGTAGAGTACAAAAGCAGGAAAGTTATGATGAATCTTTAAAAAGCACTGGTTTGGTCTTAACTGGAGCATTGTGTCAAATTCTGGGTAGCACACTTTAGGAAAGATGTAAAGCCTATTGGAGAGGGAACAGAAAAGATTTAATGGAATGGTTCCGGAGATGAGAGACTTCCGTTGCATGGGTAGATTGGCAAAACAAGGAATGTTGTCCTTTGAGAAGAAAAGGCTGAGAGGTGATTTGATCTAGGTGTTCAAAATCAGAGTAGATAGGATGTAGATTGGTGGAAGAGTTGAGAACCAGAGGACATTGATTTCAGATGATGGTTGAAAGAACCAGTAGCAACATGAGAAAAAAACATTTTTATGCAACAAATGGTTAGGGTCTAGAATGCACTGCCTGAAAGTGTGGTGGAGGCAGATTTAGTCATGGCTTTCAATGAGAGCTTTAGATATTTTACAGATGAGTTTTATTGAGAGTCAGGATATTGGAGGATCAGTTTCGATGGAAATGTTAGGGTATTACAGAAATGGGTTTCAATAGGAGCTAAAAGTTACTGGAGAGATTGGCAATGAGGGAGAGTTGAAGGTACTGCAAGGATGGTGTTGAAGAAAGAATTGACAATGGAGAGTTAAGGGATTGGCAATGATGGGAGAGTTGATAGTGGAGGGATTGCCGATGTTGGATAAGTTATTGTACTGGGTGAGGGTAAAATTGAAAGTACTAGGTGGATAGATGTGACAACAACAGTGACGTCAAAGAAATGCCACTAATGTGGTTGACTCTTAATTGCTCTCTGAAATGGCCTAGCAAGCCACTCAGTACAAGGGCAATTAGGGATGGGCAACAAACGCTAGCCTTGCCAGTGACACTCACATCCCATGAAAGAATAAAAAAACATGCTTAGTAATTACTTGGCTTCATTATTTGCAGTTCAGGAAGAAGCCAGAATGTCTGACATTTCAGGGAAACTTTAGGGTCAGGGACTCCCAAAATTAATATAAATATAATAACAGTAATGAAGAAGATCATGGTACTGAAGGAAACTGGGTTGGCACATGAAGAAAATAAACTTGCACAGCAATGGGGATAGTGTGGGGGAATGTTATTGATTGGATTGCTCCAAGGAGAGCTGGTCTTGTCTCTATGGGGCAAGTGGCCTCTTCCTGTGTCTTCTTGACTCTTAAGGCTGAAGAATGAAAAATCCCCAAGATCTGGCAGTTTTCATCCCAGGCTTTCAATGAATGTTGGAGAGAACATTGCAGATGTCCTAACGTTAATCTTCGAAAGTTGTCCTGATTCGAGAATGATCCTTTTAGATTGGAAACTTGCACATGTCACTCCCTGAAGGGTGAGATAGGAAAACCAGGGAATTGTAGAGCAGTTAGCCTAACACCTGTTCTCAGAAATTACTCGAGTCTGTAATTAAGTGTGACTACAAGTATGAACATTTTCAGCTGATGGAAGATTCGTATGGATTTGTCAGGTCGGTCAAGCCTGACGAACTTGATTTAAATTTGTTGAAGATGTAATTAAAGTGGTGGACAGGGGAATCTGTATAGTGGTTACTTATATGAATTTCCAGAAGGCACTGGATGAATGCTAAAGTTAAAGCTCATGGAATTGAAGACAAATTATTGACTGAGTTAGGAAATTAGCTTAATGGCAGGAGGGTAGAGATTAAGGCAGGTACCCCAATTGGCGGGATGTGCCTATTGGTGTCCCACAAGGATCTGTGTTGGAGCCTCGACTATTGACCATATTGATTAATGACTTAGATGATGGGCTACAAAGCCACATATCCAAGTTTCACAATGACACACTGGTGGTATTGTAAGCAGTGAGATATAGAAGCATAAAATTGCAAAGATATATTAATAGATTAAGTGAATGGGCAACATTGTGGAACATGCTCAGTGGGCTAAATGGTCCACTGCTCCTATGTTTCTTTTCAGACTTGCATGGTTCTTATATTTTATTGGTTTAGTGAGAGGGAGGAACTGAAAGAAATCAGTATTAGTAGGGAAATGGTGTTGGAGAAATTGATGTGAATGAAGGCCGATAAATCCCCAGGGCCTGATAATCTACATCCCAGACTACTTAAGGAAGTGGCCCTAGAAATAGTGGATGTATTGGTGGTCATCTTCTGAGATTCTATAGACTCTGGAACAGTTCCTACAGATTGGAGGGTAGCTAATGTAACCCCACTATTTAAAAAGGGAGGTAGAGAGAAAACAGGGAATTATAGACCAATCAGCCTGACATCAGTAGTGGGGAAAATTCTAGAGTCCATTATAAAAGAGTTAATAGCTGAGCACTTGGAAACAGTAGCAGAATCGGACAGAGTCAGCATGAATTTACGAAAGGGAAATCATGCTTGACAAATCTATTGGAATTTTTTGAGAATGTAACTAGTAGAGTTGTTGAGGGGGAGACAGTGGAAGTGGTTTATTTGGACTTTCAAAAGGCTTTCGACAAAGTCCCACATAAGAGATTAGCGTGTAAAATTAAAGGGCATGGGATTGGGGGTAGTGTATTGAGATGGATAGAAAACTGGTTGGCAGAGAGGAAACAAAGTAGGAATAAACGGGTCTTTTTCCAAATGGCAGGCAGTGACTAGTGGGGTACTGCAGGGATCGGTGCTGGGACCCCAGTTATTTACAATATATATTAATGATTTAGATGAGGGAGCTAAATGTAATATCTCGAAATTTGCAGATCACACAAAGCTGGGTGGGAGGGTGAGCTGCGAGGAGGATGCAGAGATGCTTCAATGTGATTTGGACAAGCTGAGTGAGTGGGCAAATGCATGGCAGATGCAGTATAATGTGGATAAATGTGAGGTTATTCACTTTGGTAGCAAAAACAGGAAGGCAGATTACTATCTAAATGGCTATAAATTGAGAGAGGGGAATGTGCAACGAATGTCCTCGTACACCAGTCGTTGAAGGTAAGCATGCAGATGCAGCAGGCGGTAAAGAAGGCAAATGGTTTGTTGGCCTTCATAGCGAGAGAATTCGAGTACAGGAGCAGGGATGTCTTGCTGCAATTATACAGGGCCTTGGTGAGACCACACTTGGAATACTGTGAGCAGTTTTGGTCTCCTTATCTGAGGAAGGATGTTCTTGCTATAGAGGGAGTGCAGCAAAGGTTTACCAGACTGATTCCTGGGATGGCGAGACTGACATATGAGGAGAGATTGAGTCGGTTAGGATTATATTCACTGGAGTTCAGAAGAATGAGGGGGGATCTCATAGAAACCGATAAAATTCTAACAGGACCAGACAGGGTAGATGCAGGAAGGATGTTCCTGATGGTGGGGGAGTCCAGAACCAGGGGTCACAGTCTGAGGATACGGGTAGACCATTTAAGACTGAGATGAGGAGAAATTTCTTCTCCCAGAGAGTGGTGAGCCTGTGGAATTCGCTGCCACAGAGAGTAGTTGAGGCCAAAACATTGTATGCTTTCAAGAAGGAGTTACATATAGCTCTTAGATCAAAGGATATGGGGAGAAAGCGGGAGCAGGCAATTGAGTTGGATGATCAGCCATGGTCATAATGAATGTTGGAGCAGGCTCGAAGGGTCAGATGGCCTACTGCTGCTCCTTGTTTCTATGTATACCTCCAAAACAAAGAAGGAACTTGCATTTGTAGATTGCTTTTCACATCTTCAGAGTGTTCAAGTCCAAAATTTGCTTTTGAATGTAGTCAGTTTTAATGAAGTCAGTCTATTTTAGTGATTTTGGTTGAGGGATGCTCAGGAGAACTCTCTCTCTCTCCAGATAGTGTCGTGGGAATTTTTTTTTTCTATCCAGCTGTGCTCTCAGGTAGCACCAAGATTTAATGTCTCAAATGTCTGCGCAAGAAAGCATAACATTGGCACTGCAAATGTGCAGGAGCTATGGGGTTTACAGGATTGCTCCAAGTGTGGGGGCATGAGCCATTGTAGGTATATCTGTGCACCTCTGTCTGCACAGGAGCAGATTACATTTGCAGTGTGTGAAAGGTGATGATAGTGAAAGGACTATGATGATTTCTGTTCTAAATAACTGCATTTGTCGTGTTTCCAGGCAAAAATGGTGCAACATATCCGCAAAAAACATACAGATGTTCTGCAAGAGAATCCAAATGCACTGCAGACACTTCCTGCACAAACACCGATTGTGGCCACTGTTATCAGTGCAGCACCGACTGTTGTGAACACAGATGGCTCTACTGGAGACACAATTGTGGTGAGGACAAGACATGAGTTCTTAACTACTAATCTGGGACAACCAGGGAATTCACAGCAAGTCTGCTAGTCTGTCAGAGAGAAAGAGGCAGAGGCAGGGCAGGGCAGGGAGAGGTGGGAACAGACAGGAGTGCAAAGGCAGAGTGGGAGGGGCACACAGACAAATAGAAAGAGAGCAAGACAGTTAGCTCATTCCCTCTGAGGGAAAATGGCATTAGCTGGAATTCTCACTGTCAGTTAGAAGCATCTTTAGAAATTAGAAGCTATTGTGCAGTCCCATCCTATCTGGACTTGGTACCATTTGCAAGTCCAACCTGTTGTAATCTCCTGAAGGAAGCAACGCCCTTCAGAAACTGGTGAGGCATTGAGTGGGACAAGTGCCTCAGCCATCTTACTAAACTTTCAGCTGGAGGTTAATCCAAGCCATTAAGAACAAATTTAATTTATCAGCTGCATTGCCAGGTCCTGGCTGGGCTAAAATCCAAGACTGCACCCACAGACCATCAGTCAAAGGCATGACCATTCAGGTTAGAAAGTCCTATAGTCAGCAGAGGGGCTCCAATTAGTCTCATTGCTCTGAACTAAAGGATAGTTAAAACATCTGTCAGGGGTCCCATTCCTGATCACTATCACTCTGAGCAAGCGTGCTTGTGTAGCTATCAGGTGAAGACAGGATCAGGTTTAGTTGTTCTCATTCCCACCATCTGGGTGCTTGACAGCACTGTCTGTGGAATCCCCTCTCCACTTGGAAACTGCTTGAAGAACAATAGCCCAGTAGATGTCATTGAGGGAAATTCTATATGCTGGAGATGCTTTTCATTAGCAGCTGTGGAGAAAATGAGATTGAATTCAGTAGCTTGTTAAGGCTGCTTACTCACTGAGATTGGCAAAACCTGACAATGCTGTTCATATTCAGTACAACTAACTGTGGATTACCTACCACATAAAGTCAGAACAGCTGTGGGTCACAGCGCACACTCAGTACAACAGTTTGCTTTTGCTCATGAGATAAAAACAAAAAGCTAAAAGCTACTGCGGATGCTGGAAATCCAAAACAAAAACAGAATTACCTGGAAAAACTCAGCAGGTCTGGCAGCATCGGTGGAGAAGAAATCAGTTGACGTTTCGAGTCCTCACGACCCTTCGGCAGAACTTCTGCCGAAGGGTCGTGAGGACTCGAAACGTCAACTGATTTCTTCTCCACCGATGCTGCCAGACCTGCTGAGTTTTTCCAGGTAATTCTGTTTTTGTTTTGCTTTTGCTCATGTTCAGTACAGGTGGGTGATGTTTATAAATGTTGTAAAGACTGTTATGATCTTGTGAGACTGTTAACTTTTAAAAAGAAATTTAAACTGTCAGTTATTAATTGAAAGAATTAAGCCAAAGATTTCACGTTTTTAAAAAAAAACTTTTATGATACAAGGATTAAACAAAACAAGTACTACTAATTTAAGAACACACAACACAAGAACTAGGAGCAGGAGTGGGCAATTCAACCCCTCGAGCCTGCCCCGCCATTCATTACATCATGGCTGATCTCATTTCGGCCTCAACTCCAATTTCCCGCCCTCTCCCTATAACCTTTTAACCCGTTACTAATTAAAAATCTGTCTATCTCCTCCTTAAGTTTAATCAGCGTCCCGGCATCCGCTGCACTCTGAGGTAGTGAATTCCACAGATTCACAACCCTTTGAGAAAAGTAATTCCTCCTCATCTCTGATCTAAATCTACCACCTCTTAGCCTAAAACTATGGCCTCTCGTTCTAGAATGCCCCTGAAGGGGAAACATCCGCTCCACATCTACTTTGTCTAGCCCCTTTAGCGTCTTATATACCTCAATTAGATCTCCCCTCATCCTTCTAAACTCTAGTGAGTATAGGCCTAAACTGCTCAATCTCGCCTCATAAGACAATCTCTGGAATCAATCTAGTGAACCTCCTCTGAACCACCTCCAATGCAACTACATCCTTCCTCAAGTAAGGGGACCAAAACTGTGCACAGTACTCCAGGTGCGGTCTCACCAATGCTTTGTATAGTTGCAACAACCCTTCCCTATTTTTATACTCTATTCCTTTAGCAATAAATGCCAAAATTCCATTTGCCTTCCTTATTACCTGCTGTACCTGCATACCTGCTTTCAGCGATTCATGCATGATATATGACACAATATATCTTTTGTAAACACTTCGATTTTTAAACCCAACCCAAAAATCTCAACAGACCACTTCCCGTTCCATTTTTAATTCCACCCAAGAATTCCCCTAAACGTTACAGGATCTTGAGGGTTCCTTCACTTCTCCTGAGACCAAACCAAGGTGTATGACAGCTCTTGGGAATTTACTTTGATTGTCCTCAGCATTCCTGCTATTATCCAAGGCATGAGATTTCTTGGGGCCCTTGCACTTGCATTCGGCCAGGCGCCCCTTCAATTCTCTCATGGTCGTGGACACCCCAGCTTGAGCATGGGGGCTCACTGCTTTCTTGGTCAGTGAGTCCAAAATGAAAAAGCACCCTTATTGCTACTGGTCTCAGCTGCTTCCAAGCATCCACTGCTGATGACCTTTTTCTCTCTCTGCCTGTGACTGTGATAAAACACAGATGAACCCTGGAACCTATCCTCATGGCAATGTTGCACCCCTGGATGTCCCAGATAGAGATTCAAACCAGTCATCCACTATCCCCCAAAG
The DNA here is from genome assembly GCF_964194155.1 of Cetorhinus maximus. Classification (NCBI taxonomy): domain Eukaryota; kingdom Metazoa; phylum Chordata; class Chondrichthyes; order Lamniformes; family Cetorhinidae; genus Cetorhinus; species Cetorhinus maximus. Next base: position 186,465,363 of record NC_135880.1, read on the forward strand.
TATATGGATACTTTAAGAACTTCTCTAGTGTACCAGTTGCTTTTCAACCTTTCTTTGATTTGGGGAATTACATGGATAATTCACACCTCTAACAAAGACAAGGCAGTTCTCCTCACACTTGCTGTCTTCAGGTCCCCAGTTCAACAGGTCCATCTGCTATTTTATGGCTCTCACCCTTCTAACTCTGACCTTTTATGTACACATGGAAAGACCTTTGATGCCTAAATACCTTGGGGGATTTGGCAACTTCTGAATTAGAGTTGGAATTTAATTTGATTTCCCCAAAACTAAAAGTTACATTCATAAAAGATGAATCATGAAATTAGACATTTTCACAACAAGACTAATTTCATTTTCTCTTTCTCACAGGCAACTGATCTGCTCACTCAGGCAATGAGCGAGCTGTCGCAGACGCTGACGACAGATTACCGCCCACCTCAAGGAGATTATCAGCGCGTGCAGTACATTCCTGTCTCTCAGCACATCCAACCAGTTCAGGGACAGCAGCCTCAGCACATCCAACTCCAGGTTGTGCAGGTGGCACAGGTGGGTGATATGTGTATGCACAAAATTAACAGGAAGACCAGTCTTTAACACAGAAGTACAGAGAGGCAGAGGATAGATGATAAATACTAAGCAGAAGCTAAGGGTGTGGAAAACTTGGTGGGCAGGACTGAAAGCACAGTGAAATGAAGGAATCTAGGAACAGGAGTAGACCATTCAGCCTTTCGACCCTTGAGCCTGTTCCACTACTTAATCAGGTCATGGCTGAAACAAAAACAACAATACCTGGAAAAACTCAGCAGGTCTGACAGTGTCTGCAGAGAGGAGCACAGTTAACGTTTCGAGTCTGTATGACTCTTAAACAGAACTAAAGAAAAATAGAAAAGAGTGAAATATAAACTGGTTTAAGGTGGGGGCTGGGACAGGTAGAGCTGGATAAAGGGCCAGTGATAGGTGGAGATAACCAAAAGATGTCATAGACAAAGGGACAAAGAGGTGTTGAAGGTGGTGATATTATCTAAGGAATGTGATAAAAGGTGACATTAAGGGTAGAAAGGACGAGCAAGGTGCAGATAGCCCTAGTGGGGGTGGGGCGGGGGAAGGGATCGAAATAGGCTAAAAGGTAGAGATAAAACAATGGATGGTCATGGCTGATCTGTATTTTAATGCGACCACCCACCTTAGTCCTGTAACATTTAATATTCATGCTGACAAACGTCTATCAGTCTCAGTTTTTATTAACCCCAGCCTCATTCACTTTTTGGGTAATTTAGTTCCAGGTTTCCACTGTTCTTTGTGTGAAGAAGTGCTTCTTGACATCACCCCTGAATGACCTGGTTCTAATTTTAATGTTATGCTTCCTTGTTCCAGACGCTTCCACTGGAGGAAATAGTTTCTCTCTCTATATCCTATTAATCTCATAATTCATCCTAAATACTCCTTAATCTTCTATACTCAAGCAAGTACAAGCCAAGTCTTTGCAATATCTAATTTAACCATTTTAGCTCTGATATTAATATGAGAATTTGCACTCTGCTCCCTCCAATATAACCTTCCAAGGCCAATTTATCCCCCCAGAGATGTGGTACCCAGAACTGAACTCTAAATGAGCTCTTCCAATGTAACTATGACATAATTTGAAAATACCCCGATTCACCTTTCTTAGGTACAATTTGGATAACTTCAGGACAGGTGGTGGTGTTGTGGTAATGTCACTGGACTAGTAATCCAGAGACCCAGGCTAAAACTCTGGAGACATAGGTTCAAATCCCACCATGGCGGCTGGTGGAATTTAAATTCAATTAATAAAATCTGGATTGGAAACCGGTCTCAGTAATGATGACCATGAAACCATTGTCAATTATCATAAAAACCCATCTGGTTCACTAATGTCCTTTCGGGAAGGAAATCTGCTGTCCTTACCCAGTCTGACCTACATGTGACTCCAGACCCACAGCAATGTGGTTGACTCTTAACTGCCCCCTGAAATGGCTGAGCAAGCCACTCAGCTCAAGGGCAATTAGGGATGGCAACAAATGCTGATCTTACCAGTGACTCCCACATCCCTTGCACGAAAATAGAAAATCTTGCACTTCACATTAAAGTCTCATCTGGCACAGTTTTGTCCACTCACTTAATCTCAAAATGTCACTTTGCAACTGCAGCTGGGATTGGAAGACTTTATACCTTCAACAGAAAAAGGGTGTGTGCACCTGGACTTCACCGCTGACTGGAAGATCTGGGCCATTGTCTCCTTCTAACCAATTCTTGATTTATGTCAGTTGTTGCCTTCAACCCATGAACTCAGTGTTGTTAGTAGTCTCTACATGGAATCTTATTGAATACTTTTTAGAAGTCTATATAATTAACATGCATAGTGTTTTTGAGAAAAAACAGCTGCTCTGGAGTCTGAGAGGTTCAAGCAAGTAAAAATCTTTACTCGGACATGCAAGGGAGAAGTTCCTGAGTCACCCAAGGGAAATTACTCAAAAATTCAGTTTGCAACACATTTTTATAATTCTTACTTCCCAACATTACTGCTAGATCTTCTGGACAGCCACTAATCACTGATTATTCTATTACATACATCATTGGGTGAGTTTCTTTGACCTAATCAGTGAGCTAGACAAGACATGAAAAGTAGATATTATCTTGTGTCTCGGCTTGGGCCTCCCCACTCTGTCTGGAATTGAATTTTCTTTATCTCCTTTATGTTTACACAGGCTGTGAACAGCTACTATTGTTCATCTCCAGAACCCTCATTGTCGAGTGTCCCATCATGCCCCTTGAATCCAATTTAAGGTTATTAATGTATATACTGTATATTTTAATCCCCAATCCTAACTGTCCCGCTTCAATAGACACTCCCCTATCTACCACGTTAGTTACCCCCTCACAAACGTCAACTAGGTTTGTCTGACATGACCTAACTTTTACAAATCAATGCTGTTTTCACTGATCATGTTTGTCCAAACGCTCAGTCACTCTGTCCCAAATAACAGATTCTAGGAACTTCCCCACAACAAATATTAAACTGATAGGCCTATGAAAAGAATAATTTTGAAAGCAAAGAGGGAGGTAGAAATGTGGATTGATCAAGGGAGGGAGTTACAGAAAGAAGAATCTTTGGAATGACCTCAAATGGATGAAGTAGGCAACAGGAAGCTTGCCAGTTTTGTCGGGGTTGAAGTTGTTTGTAGGAATGTACAGTTCAAGGAAATTGCTGAGGGAGGAGAGATAAAGCCATGTTGATGCATGGACAAGGATCATGAGGTCCACTCCCTGGGGCAGAGAGCCAATGAAAGATGGAAAGGATGTGGAATTTTATTGTAATGAGAACACAGACCATGACATGCCAAATAAATTGCCGTTTGTGAAAGGTACAGGGAGGAGGTGGACAGATGGTGGACATGGATTAGACTTTTGACTAGTTTATGAATTGGGGGTCAGCTGTATCTCAATTGGTAGCACTCTTGCCTCTGAGCCAGAAGGTTATGGGCTCAAATCCCACTCAAGACATTTGAGTACCAAGTTTTAGGCTGACACCATCAGAGATATAGACTTTTGGGTAAAATCACAGAAATCACAGTACACAAGGAAACCATTTGGCCCATTGTGTCTGCACCAGCTCTCCTGCACCTTGTGCCATTCTGCAGCCTTCTCCTTGTAACTTTGCAAATTCTTCCTTTTCAGATAACAGTCTAATTCCCTTTTGAATGCTTCAATTGAACCTATTTCCACCACACTATCAGGCAGTGCATTCCAGACCTTAACCACTCCATGCTTGAAAAAGTTCCTCCTCATGTCACTTCTGCTGCTTTTATCAGTTACTTTAAATTTGTGCCTTCTTGTTCTCGATCGTTTCACAAGTGGGAACAGTTTCTCCCTATCTACCCTGCCCAGACCCCTCATGATTTTGGATCAAATCTCTTCCCATTCTTCTCTGTCCCAGCTTCTCCAATCTGTCCTCATAACTGAAGTTCCTCATCCCTGAAACCATCCTCGCGAATCTTTTCCGCTCTCTCCAATGCTATCACATCCTTCCTATGGTGCGGCACCCAGAACTGGACACAATACTCCAGCTGAGATGTTAAACTAAGGCCCCATCTGGCCCCTCCAATGGACATGAAAGATCCCATTTCACAATTCAAAAGTGAAGCAGGAAAGTTTTTCTAATATTTATCCTTCAATCAACATCACTAAAAACAGATTATCTGGTCATCACATTACTATTTATGGGAGCTTGCTGTGCACCTTGTTTTCTGCATCATAAAAGTGACTATACTTCAAAAGTATTTAATTGGCTATAAAATGCTTTGACAAACGAGGCTTTGTAAATGAGACATTGTTCCTCCTGTTCAGTTGGACCGGAGGATCATGTAGGATGGATCTCAATGGGACAGTTAGGGAAATGGGGGCGGACTTTAATTAGGTGAGTTGGAGTACTGAAGAGATTAGTTTTAATGGGTGTGTTGGGTTTCAGTGGGAGAGCTGATATTGGAAAGAGGGCTTCGATGGGAGAGGTGGTACTAGTGAAATGGGCTTCAGCAGAAAAGTTATGGTACTGGAGGAATGGGTTTTGATGGAAGTGTTAGGGGAGAGATCATCTTTATGGATATAATCAGGATTAGATTTCAGAATGAAGCTGGTTTCCTTGCTCTGAAGCTGAGCTAATTAAATAACTTCAAAGTTGTGATGTCTGTTTAAAGTTCAGCAGCAAGGGAACATTGTGAAGAGTCTTGATTTGCTGAATGGAAATTCTTTAGTCTGCAGTGATCCTTGGTTTTCAACCCTCAGTCAGTCTTACATATGCTGAAATTGCCAGTGTCTGAGCAACTGAACCCTGAACCCACTGCCTCTCTCGTCCAGTAAGAACACAACTCACACTAGGCTACTGCTTAGCGACTCTTAAAACAATTTCTCTTTCTGGATAGTCAGTCAATTTGCTGACATGAGAATAGATGAGCAAGAGTCAGGGAAGTGAATGCAGTGGTGTGGGTTCATACAAATCCAGTGTCATGTTGCCAAACCTGTGACCTCTGTGGGAACTCAGCTCCCTGAATCTCAGCAATTTCAATAATGGAATTATTCTAAATAGTTGAGAATTCAGACAAATCCTCGGTGTGCTTCTAGTATATGGGTTTAAGGTTCTTTCAGTATTTTTGCTCATGACTGACCAGCCAGGAGAAGGATCTTTTTTGAAGTGGCTCCTCATTGATGTGCCAGGCTCATTAATGGAATGCAGATGGGAAGATCCTTCACTGTGAGCTGGGGATGGTCCTCATCAGCTGCAGATATACTTGCAAGCTAATAGCTTAATGGGGAATGTGATCCTGATTAGACAAGCTAATGGTAGGGCAGCAGAGTTCTACCCTAATGAGCTGTCTATAGACATTTGGGTTCTGGATTGGAGTGGGGGGGCCAGTTAGCTCAGTTGGCTATATATCTAGAGTGTGATGCAGAATGACGCCAACAGTGTGGGTTCAATCCTTGTATAGGCTGTGGTAGTTCATAGAAGACGGCCTCCTTGCTTTCCCCATGCTTGCAGAATGGTGCCTCGAGCTATATAACCAATTGTTTCTCTTTCTGTCACAGAGAGAGATGCCAATGGTCCTTTGTGGACCATGGCTAATTACTTACTGGTTTGCATTCATAGGGCTCTTCATTCCAAAATAAAATACGCCATTTTGCCCTTCATATATAAGACTTTGGTTAGGCCTATGTCCTTCCTGGTTCCCTCACATGTTACGGGATATTGGAAAAGTTCATAGAAGACTCACAAGAATGACTCCCAGTTTGAAGCATCTTAGCTACCCAGAGAGACATGAAGACTTTGGGAAGCATAGACTCGGGCAACATGAGGTCCGTAAAATAATGAAGGGATTAGACTATGTGCGCACTGACATTATTAATATCATTAGTTTGTCGAGGATTGGGGTTTGTGTGAATAAATTATGCAAGGAAAGAAATAGGTTAAGTGTGTTTGTCCCAGAGAATAGTGGAACACTTACTGGCGTATGAGGTGAGTATTTATTTACTGTGCACCTTTCAAGAGAGAGCTGGACCAGTTCCTGTCCCATATTGCATCACAGGTACCAAATGATATAAGTCAAGGTCAATGTGGTCTCCTGGTCTAGTTTTGATTGCCTGAAGGGATCAGAGAGGCATTTTCCAGTATTTATTCCTTTATTGGCCTTGGCTTTGTTATTTTACTTAACCCCTGTCCCAGGAGACTACATGGCTCCTGGGGAATAGGGAGTCTCTTTACATGATGCACAAGGGATCATAACAGACTAGGTAGACCAGCTGGCCTTTTCCTGTCTGTTGGTTTTGTATTGTTCATGTGTGGCTTTTACTGTTGAAAATTTAAGCGCTCTGGATTTGAGTGAAGTGTATCCCAATGGGGACAGAGCGTGTACTCCACTTCATGGCAACCTTACTTTACCAGTATGAATTTCTCAATATCTTACTAAGAAACTATTTGTCAGGATGGGTTTCTGCAAGTGTCTAGCATTGGTTTATTCCTTTTACGTTAAGGCTATAGCTGAGAAGACAGGTTGGTATCAGTGCTGTTTTAAATTAGCAGGGCAAGCTGGCACCGTCTCTCTCTCCCCACAGCGGAGGGACCTTGACTGTGCTTCTGATGAGAAAGGGGCTACACCTAACTGCCATTTGGCCCCTTTCTATGCTGACGAGCTGTGATCCAGAGCTTTGCAGCTTTTGGTTTCTCAACCAAAGACTGGTGCTACTGCCTGGAGCTGTATATTGGAATCAGTTGAAGCTGGGATCTGGTGAGCCTCCTGTAAGTTTGTTCACCAATTTTCCTCAAATTCTTCAATGCTTTTATTTTTCTTGTTTGCTGAAACCTGTGGAATGAAGGGCTTTACACCAGCAAAAGGTGGTAAAGAGAATGCAGCGACTACTATAGATTTCTTCCATAAACTCGTCTTCAGTTGGGGTTGTTTTAAGATGAAAAATTTATCAGGGAAACATAAAAGGAATAAGAGCAGGAGCAGACCACTCAGCCCCTCGAGCCTGCTGCTCTATTTCAGTAAGATTGTGGTTGATCTTCTACATTTAATAATTGGTGAATGATTTAAACAATTTTCTTGTGCCTGCCCTGATGGTTCAGAGAGTTTATCCTGTAAACAGCTTCTGTTCGTGGCCTGGGTGAAGTTAGCTGGCTCGTGTCAGTATGCTTGTTACAGTCAGTTTCAGAGCCTCTGGTTGGATGGGTGTATCTGCCACGGCTGCTGTTTATGCTTCCTATCCAGTGAACATACTGAAAGGCTGGGAGTCAGAATTGGGCTCTTCTCTGGTCAAATACCCACCCTCCCCCCTCACCCCATTTGGTTGGCCCAACATCTTTCCACCTGCATTCAGGCAGAGTTGGTGCATTCAGGATAAAAGTGGAAAAATTATGGTGCTTGTTTTAGGTTGTGAATTGTCAGTATTGTCATGACATGAGGTAATGTTGCTGTTATGGCTGTGAAATTGTTATTCCATCTGCTGTGTTCATTTCATTTCAGGCCTCCTCCCCACAACAGAATCAGCATTCTACCGTGGATGTCAGCCAGCTGCATGATCCTCATGCCTTTGCACAGCACTCCGTTCAGGTCCAGCATGTCCAAGTGTCGGATCAGTCCAGTGCCATGGCCCCCACTGGTTCCCAGGTAACACTTATTGGGATAGTGCACAACAGATTTCCTGCAGGCCAAGTTGAGAATGTTGAACAAAAACAAAAATACCTGGAAAAACTCAGCAGGTCTGACAGCATCTGCGGAGAGAAATACAGTTAACGTTTCGAGTCCATATGACTCTTCATCAGAACTGTTCTGGTGAAAAGTCATACTGACTCGAAACGTTAACTGTATTCCCCTCCGCAGATGCTGTAAGACCTGCTAAGTTTTTCCAGGTATTTTTGTTTTTGTTTCGGATTTCCAGCATCCGTAGTTTTTTGCTTTTATCTTGAGAATGTTGAGACAGGGCAGGATTTATTGTTCTACAATTTACCCTCCACACGCTACTGGAGCAAACTCACCCCAGACCCCATCCCTGAGACATCAGGCTTTGTGATATTGTCTCTTCTGACCTCTTCCTGACCTCATGTTCGTTATAAGTCAAGCCTTGCCCTTAAGCTTTCAGTTTGCTCCCTTGGCACATGATCTCAAATTGTAAAATTTGACACCTCGTTTAATTTACTCAAGAATTTTTGCTCCCTCTGTTGATCTGGATCTTGAAGCAATATGGCTCTGAACATGCTTTGTGCAGTAAATGCTCACCTGTCTTTTCCAAGTGGGCACAGTAAATGCCCACAGTGATTTCATTAACAAGAGCATGTGTGTTGTCTGTCCAGCTTTACCAATGGTGCCAACAGTGCATCCTTCATGTCAGGAGCAAGCCATTATAGCCCACGTTCTCCTAAATAACAGCAAATGCACTTCAAAAGTAATCCAACACCTTGGGACATCCTCAGGGTGTGATAAGGTGCTGGCTAAATGCAAATTCTATTTTCTTTATTTTACAACTCCACTTGGTTAAGCCATTGTAGGTACCTTGGATTTAATTTTCATAGATTCAGTTTTATCCTTCCTTTGTCCCATGGGGTATTTATAAAATGTCTTGCCTGTCTTTGTGACATATGTCAGGGTGGATCATTAGTACATTTACCTGGATCTGGACATAAGACCTCCACATTCTGGATCTGCTCAGAGAGCATGAAATGCCACATTCTAGGAGCTTTGTGTCAGATATGCAAAGCCTTACTTAGAGTTGATGCAAAACACTGCATTTCTATAGCATTTTTCAAGTCCTTGGGATTCCCCAAAGCACTTCACAGACCGATATTATTGAAGTGTTATTATGCAGCCAAACACAGCACTCAATGTAAGTACATCAAGGATTCACGATTGTCATGAAATGAATCATCAGTTAGCCTGGTTTAATGGATGAAAGTCGCTGGGAAAACCTGTCGTTCTTCTTCGAATAGTGCTGTGAAATCTTTTGCGTCCTGATGAGGGTTGTTTGAACATCTTGTACTGAAAGATAGCACCTCCAACAGTGCAGCAGCAAAGTGTCAGCCTAGATTATGATCTGCAGCCCTGAAGTTCAATCTTTCAGAACCAGCCTCTATCCTGGTATCTGATGGCAGTAACTAGAATGTCTTTCCTGAAACTGTTACCTAGATTTAGTCAGAGGCATTTCTTTTGGACGTTTTTCTCCATGGAAACTTCTGTCTGCTGCCTCGTTCAACATGACTTGCTGGCCTCCAATCGGGTATTGAGGAAGCAAACTGAATGAGAAGGCAAGACAGTTGTTTTTCTTCAAAGTGAATATCCTAAATGCATTGCTCCTCCTTCACCTTCCCCACAATCTTTGAAGAGTCTTTCATTGTTTGGCTGTTCTTGCCTGAAGAAATAACCAAGTGAAACCTTGGGGACTTGCCTCATATAGAACCTGAGCACATGGGGAACTTTTCTGATGACCAATGTCATGATGTCATGACATCCTCCAAGTAATTGTCTGCCCAGAAATGTGACCAGGAGTTGGCTCACTCCAGTGGTGAAGAAAGTTGAAGACTTTCAATGCTAGAGGATCTCTGTCCAAGGGAGCAGATAGCTGAGAATTGCACAAGAGAAGGACCCGTTGGTCCTTGGGGCTGAAAAAAAAGATGGAGCAGTATGTTTCAATATTGTACATTTTGTTAATCTGTATGGTGCAAAGAGTTTCCTCCAGCCTGTATCACAGAGCCTACTGGGGTCCAGTAATCTAACAACAAATGAAACAGTAACAGAGGGAGCATTTTACTGATTTAGATTTTGTAGCAATATTTGTTTATTAACTGATTTTCTCATGCTCTTTGGAATATGTGTTTGATTGTAGACTGGCGGAGGTCAGCCACTGAGCCCTTCATCGCAGCAGCAACAAGAACTCAGCCCTACTCAGATACAGGGTGGAACATCAACACAAAACCAGGTCTTACAGCAGCAACCAACAGCTTCTGTACAGCATACATACCTTCCTAGCACTTGGGGGACCTTTCGCAACTACTGTAAGTGATTGTTGTAGTTCAGACAAACACAGACCCAATCATGCTTCATCTTGTCATTAGTCTGTGCCCCCTCCCTTTCCCACATATGAAGTCAACACACTAGTTTTATAATCTGCTAACTCAAAATTTAATTCCTGCTATGCTGAGATTGTTCTGTTCAGAGTACTTAAGTCAGCCAGAGTTTCTAGGTTTCTGGAATCAATTGTGCACAAGTCACTCAAACACTGACAGAAATTTACAGAACTGTAATGAGGGGAGTTTAGCAGAATCAATGTAAGTAGATTGGATTTGAAATCTGTTGTCCATGGGTTGTATGCTTCCTAACAGGAAAAGTATGGAGGAGGACACTTAACCATTGATTTAAAGTTTATAAAAATAATTTCAATTAATTTGGGAAACATTTTGTTTGTCTCTCCTACCCATTTCTCCTGAGGGCATTGGCTCATTTAGATAGCTGCCCCTTCACACCTCAGCATTTATTTAGTGTGTTTCATGTCTCAGAAATCTAGAAGACCTTTATTGCCAGTGCACTATTTTTGAAGTGTGACCACTGTTGTTTTAGAGGTAACTGAAGCAGTCATATTATCCACAAATGAATCACTAGTTCATCTGCTTTTGATGGTTTTGGATGAGCGAAGAATGTTGGCCAGGACAGCAGGGTAACTTTCTGCTCTTTGAATGGTGCTATAAAATATTTTGGAACATAGGAACAGGAGGATGCCACTCAGCCTTTTGAGCCTGTTCTGCCATTTAGTAGATCATCGGTGATCAGTATTTAGCTCCATCCTATCTGCATGCCTTGCTTCCCTATTCCATAATCTTCTTGCCTAACAAAAATCTGTCAGTTTTAAATTGTTTGATTAACCCCAGCCTCAACAGTTTTATTGGGGAGAGTTCCAGACTTCATTGCCGTTTGTATAATGAAGTGCTTCTCAACATCACCCCTGAATCACTTCACTCTGATTTTAAGATTATGCTTCTTTGTTCTGGATGCCCCCAACAAAGAAAATAGTTTCTCTCTACCCGATCATCTTAAGCACCTCAAATAGAACACCCCTTAACCCTCTATACACAAGAGAATAAAAGCCAAGTTTCTGCACTCATAACTTAACCCTTTTAGCCCCAGTTGTGGTGAATCTGCACTACACCCCTCACACTTTCCCAAATTTAATTCCATCTGCCATAGTTTTTTTATTCATTCACAGGATTCGCTGACTGGGCCAGTATTTAATGCTGAAATCCATATAAACTACATCAACTGCACTACCCTCATCTACACACCTAGTCACCACCTCAAAAAATTCAATCAAATTTGTTAGTCATGACCTCCCTTTGACAAAGCCATGCTGACTATCCCTGATCAAACCTTGCCTCTCCTTTAGAAATTTCTCCAATAGTTTCCCTACCACTGACGTGAGACTCACTGGCCTGTAGTTCCCTGGCTTATCTCTACAACCCTTCTTAAATAGCGGAACCACATTAGCTGTTCTCCAGTCCTCTGGCACCTCCCCTGTGACCAGAGAGGAATTAAAAATTTGTGTCAGAGCCCCTGCGATCTCCTCCCTTCCCTCCCTCAGCAGTCTGGGACACAAATCATCCGGACCTGGAGATTTGTCCACTTTTAAGCCTGCCAACACCTCCAATACCTTGTCACTCCCTATATCAATTTGCTTAAGAACATCGCAGTCTTTCTCCCCAAGTTCGATACCTTCATCCTCATTCTCTTGGGTGAAGACTGACGTGAAGTATTCATTCAACACTCTAACGATGTCCTCTGGCTCCACCCATAGATTACCCCCTTGGTCCCTTATGGGCCCTACTCTTTCCCTGGTTATCCTCTTCCCATTGATATACTTGTAGAATATCTTGGGATTTTCCTTACTTTTACCAGCCAGAGCTTTCTCATATCTCCTCTTTGCTCTCCTAATTGCTTTCTTAAGCTCCACCCTGCACTGTCTGTACTCCACTAATGCCTCTGCTGATTTGCTTCCCTTGTACCTTCTAAAAGCCTCTCTTTTCCTTCTCATCGTAACCTGAATATCCCTGGTCATTCATGGTTCTCTGGGCTTGTTACACCTTCCCTATCACCCTAGAGGGAACATGTTGAGCCTGTACCCTACCTATCTCCTTTTTGAACCCCCCTCACTGCTCCTCTGTAGATTTTCCCACAAGTAGCTGTTCCCAGTCTACCTTGGCCAGATCCTGCCTTATTTTACTAACATCCACTCTCCCCCAATCCAAAACATTTTTTTGCAACTTGTCTATTTCTTTGTCCATAACAAACTTAAACTGTACCATGTTGTGGTCACTATCACTAAAATGCTACCCCACCATCACCTCAGCCACCTGTCTGGCTTCATTCCTCAGAATTGCTATTTAAATGGCTTTAATGATTCCGGTGCATGCCCGCCGAACCGAAGATCTGAATGACATGCAGTGATGTCAGGACACATGCCCGACGTCACTGTGCGTCATTTTATGCGTTGACGAGCGGGGCCCACCCCCACACGCCGACCAGAAGATTCAGGCCATTAACGCAATAGCACATCAAACTAACTAACTGCTGGACTCTCCTGATGTGAGACAATTCACAGATCCCAGATAAGAACTTCGCTCAGACTGAATAATTGCCCAGGCATGGATGGTAGTTATCCCAGACCACTGAGAGAGACTAGGGGGGAGATTTGTGAGGCATTAACTATCATTACAAAGGATTTCTAGACATTAGGGATGTGCTAGTAGAATGGAAAGAGCAGAACATGGTGCCCATATTCACAAACAGTGACAGCACAGACAACCATTGACTTATTCAGTAGCATATAGGATGTAGTCACCAACCTGTGCAGGGCCCTAGTCAGATGGCGCCTTGAGCACAGCATCCAGTTGTAGCTAAGAAATAAAGAAAGGCAGTGCAGAGAAAGACATGAGTATAACCCCAGTGTTAGGGGCTCCAGTTAAAGGAAAAGACTGAACAAACTTGAACAGAAGGCACCAGAAAGATGGCCTTAGAATTTTGTAAGATAATTAAGAGAATGGAAAAGCAGAAGAAATAGAATCAGAAATAGAAAATATGCCCCCTTGAACCTGCTTCGCTATTCATGAGGATCATGGCTGACCTTGGGCTTGAACTCCATTTTCTCACCCGTTCCCCACACCCCTTGACTCCCTGAGAGATCAAAAGCTGTCTATCTCAGCCTTAAATATACTCAACGATAACAGCATCCATAGCCAACTGGGGTAGAGAGTTCCAAAGATTCACAACCCTTAAGTGAAGAAATTTCTCTCCATCTTCATCCTAAATGATTGGCCCCTCGTCCTGAGACTGCACCCCTTCTAAATTCCCCAGCCATGGGAAACATCCTCTGTGTCCACCCTGTGAAGCCCCTTCAGAGTCTTGAATGTTTCAATGAACTTACCCCTTCAGAGTCTTATGTTTCAATGAAACTACCCCTCATTCTTCTAAACCCCAGAGAGAATAAGCCCAATTTACTCAACCTTTCATCATAGGAGAAGTCTCTAACCTCAGGAACCAACTTTCCCTATACTGCCTCCAGTGCAGTCTTCCTTAGTTATAGAAATGAAAAACTGCATAGTACCCCAGGTATGGTCTCACCAAAGCCCTATACAATTGTAGTAAGACTTCTGTTGTTGTGTTCCAGTCCCCTTGCAAGAAAGGCTAATATAACCATTTGCCTTCCTAATTGTTTGCTGTACCTACATGCTAACTTTGTGTTCCTTGTACAAGTACGCCCAATTCTCTCTGAACATCAACATTTATAAATTTCATGCCTTTTTAAAAATATTCTGCTTTTTTTATTCTTATTACCAACATAAATAGCCTCATGTTTTCCTACATTAGAGGATCAGCCATGATCATATTGAATGGCGGAGAAGGCTCGAGGGGCCAGATGACCTCCTCCTATGTTTCTGCCACCTTGTTGCCCATTTACTTAATCTGTCTGTATCTCTTTGTAGCCACTTTGTGTCTTCCTCGCATCTTACTTTGCACCAAGCTTTGTATCAGTAACAAACTTGGATTCATTCCTCTGTTTCTTCGTCTGTCATTAATATAGATTGTAAATAGCTGAGGCTGCAGCACTGATCCTTGCAGCACTCCACTAGTTATAGTCTGCCAACTTGTAAATGCCCCATTTATCCCTAATCTTTGCTTGCTGTTTGTTAACCATTCCTCCATCCATGCCAATATATTACACTCGATTCATGAGCTCATATCTTGCACATTAATCTTTTGCGTGGCATCTTATTCAATGCCTTTTGGAAATCCAAGTATACTACATCTACTGATCCCCCTTTATCTGTCCTACTAATTATATCCTCAAAAAACTCTGACAAATTTGTCAAACCCGATTTCTCTTTTGTGAAACCATGTTGTCTTTGTCTGATTGTACTATGATTTTCTAAGTGCATTGTTAAGACTTCCTTAATGATAGATTCCAGCATTTTCCTAACGATTGATGTCAGGATAACTGGCCTGTGGTGTCTTGTTTTTTCTCCCCCTCCTTTCTTGACTATAAGTTACACTTGCTAACTTCCAATTCCTGGGACCATTCTAGAATCTACAGAATTTTGGAAAATCATAGCCAGTGCATCCACCATCTCTGCAGCTATCTCTTTTAGAACCCTAGAATGTCGGCCATCAGGTCCTGGGGGTTTTTCAGTTTTTAGTCCCTTCAGCCTTCCAATACTTTTTCTCCACTAATGATTAACTTAATTTCCTCATGCTTTTTAGATTCTTAGTAGTTTAGTCCCTTGGTCATCTTCTATTTCTGGTATGTTTATGTCTTAAAGACATGCAAAATATTTGTTCAATGTGTCTGTCATTTCCTCAATCCTCATAATTTCTCCTGTCTCTAAGGGACCAATGTTTACTTTACTCCTCTCCTCCTTATGTACTTGTAAAAGATCTTACAGCCTGTTTCCTCTAACTAGTTTACTCTCATGTTCTATTTGATCCCTTTTTATTATTTCACTGGTTTCTAAAACTCTCCCAGTCCTCAGGGTTATTACAATTCTTAATCTAACATAATCCCCAATTTTCCTCGTAAACCACATGGCTCTTTCTGTCTGAGTTTTTTGTTTTAATGGGATGTATGTTTGTTGAACATTTTGAATTGTTCTTTAAACAGTTCCATCTATTTGTTTATTGGGATGTGACAGGAACTCCTGAATTGATGATTTAAATGTAATTACCCTGCAGTTGGGTCGGGCATTTGTGTGGTCACCAGTTGGCATGAGTTAATGCTATCAGTTCCCAGCTGGGATATTGGTTAAAAAGGAATAAGATGATCTGTCCCCAGATTTGGTGAGTTTTTAATGTGATTCGTGTGGGATCTCCAGGGTAAAATAAAATTTATATTTGCATAAGACAATTGATAAGAGTAGTTGATTGAACTGCAAGGAGAAAGGCTGCATGTGTTTTGCATGCTTCCTTGTTACATGCAGAGATTACTGTACCCAGTTACAGTGGGAAGGAGTGCATTGGAGAACTGCAGCAATCAAACAGATCTCAGAACAGGAGATTTGGGAAGTGCAGGTTGAAAGAAAAATTGTATTTATTTATTTACTGCTTTTCATGACCTTAGGACATCCTAAAGTACTTGCTGTCAATGAAATATTTATGAAGTGGAGTTACTGTTGTAATATAGAAATGCAAGAACTAATTGCATATAGCAAGCTCCCACAAACAGCTATTAGATCATGATCAAATAACCTATTTTAATGACTATAGTTTAGTGAGAAATGTTGACCTGGACACACAGGAGAACTATCCTGCACTCAGAAAAGACTGGTCCATCTGCCCAGCCCCAAAATCTAGTATTCCCTCAATTCTGAACTCCTTCAAATAGTCATTAGATTCTCCCTTCAGATTATTTCCCACACACTATTTTGGCAGTCAGTTTTTATTGCCAATTTAAAATGCTGAGGCTTTTCTTAGGGTTTTATGGTGCTGTTCTTAAAAGAAAGAGGGAAAATTAGGGAGATAAGTAGATCATAAAAAACTGAAGATTCAAAAAAAAAAATTAGTAAAAGGAATCTTTTTTCTTTTGAGTGTTACATAAATTCAAGAAAACAAACAATGGACTGAGAAAAGTACAGTTAAGATAAATAACACCCCATGCTGATTTACACAATTCTCACACACCAATTTTAAGGACTAACATCAGACTCTCATTTAATCATCTTTAACTCACCGTCAGCCATTTACCTGCTACTATGACTATGGCAAAATGGGAATCTGATGGGAACACAGTGCCTTGGTATGTGATCTGAATTAGTGTCTAATTAGAGTTTCAAGGATTGGGGCCATCAGTGTGGAACTGTCAATGCACTTTTGCACTTGCTCCCACCCAACAGGGAATGGAAGAAGGATTGTTCTCCCCACAGCAGCTGGAGATCATCCAGATCTCCTGAAAAAAAATTTTTGTTTCTTTTCATGCTAACCATCATGTTCAGAGATCCCAACATGTAATCTGATGTCACAAATATGACAAATGTTTGTGTGCAGATTCCATTTGTGGTCACTGAGGGTCTAAATCATAGAATCACAGAATGATTTCAGCACAGGAGGAGGTTATTCAGCCCATCGTCCCTATGCTGGCTCTCTGCAAGAGCAACTAGCTAGACCCATTGCACTGCCCTTGCTCCATAGCTCTGATTTTTTTTTCTCTTCAGATAATGATCCAACCCTTTTGAAAGTCGGAATTGAATCTGCCTACATCACACTTCCTGGCAGTGCATTACAGATCCCAACTACTTGCTGCATTTAAAAGAAATCCTCATGTCACCATTGATTCTTTTGCCATTCATCAAATTTGAAAGTTTTTTTTAAACTAATTCACAATCAGAAAAAAAATCATGCAATTTTTCAGTGGAAACAAATTCAAAAGTAATTTTTATAATCCATATGCGGGTTTAGTAGCACATGAACAAAGGCAGGGGTGAAGTCAGGCGATGTTACTTAGGCACTCTGTGTCGGTGACAGCTCAAACCAGCCCAGCCTCCTGGACAGGCACAGACTGCTGGCATCACCTGAGCCTGAAGGAAATCGCATTTGATTAAAGATCAGACTTTTATTTTGAGTATTATTAATTTTAATTCAGTAAGACTGCAGTATAGAGGGACTCTGTTTCTAACACCATGCTGTACTTGCCCTGGGAGTATTTGATGGGACAGTATAGAGGGAAGTTTACTCTGAAGGATATCTAGGAATGTTTAGACATCGGTGCCTGAAATTAGAAGTATTGATTCCCAGCATTGACAAACTTCACAAATGAAATTTTGAGTATCAGAGTACTCTGTAATCCATCTTAGCTCTTTTAACAAATAGCAAGTAGACTCTTCCCAAATAATTACCATCTTTGCATGATGTAAATAGTCTGTTCAATTTGCCAGTCAGCCACAGGTAGTTCTTTTGTGAAGGATTTGTGTGTAAATTACCTGCAAAGGCTTCTCTTCTTACTCCCGCACTGTTACCTCGAGTCCCCCAAGGATCTAACATTTCCCCGTCCTACTTCTCATCTAGTGCCATCAC
This sequence comes from Cetorhinus maximus, assembly GCF_964194155.1. NCBI lineage: Eukaryota > Metazoa > Chordata > Chondrichthyes > Lamniformes > Cetorhinidae > Cetorhinus > Cetorhinus maximus. Next base: position 186,482,969 of record NC_135880.1, read on the forward strand.
CATCATCTGAAAACACTCACATTTCACCTGTACGTTGACGACATCCAGATCTATCTCGCCACCACTTCGCTTAATGACTCTGCTGTTACTGATTTGTCACACTGCTTGTGTGACATCTGCTCCTGGATGAATAGAAATTTCCCAATCCATTTCACGGTTTTCACCACAAACATCATTCCCTGGCCAACAATTCCATCCCTCTCATCAACTGGCTGAAACTGAACCAGACTAGTCACAATCTTGCTGTCTTATTTGACCTTGAGATAAGCTTCCAACACCAAGACTGTTGTAGGGTTGTGGATACCATTCAGTAGGTCTTAATGAAATCATCATGGTCTTAAGTAGGTTAACTCTATGTATTTATTAACTACAAGAACTATGTACATATACATTAAAAGATTACCTGACTTAGGGGCTGTACTTGATTTATCCTTATTTTGTTAATTTAGTTAATTGTTTTAACTCGCAAAGAGTTACATTAAAAGATTCAAGTTCGGAGCTGTCTCCATGTTTGCTTGTGCACACGGCTCTGCCCAACACTAGCCTGACCCCTAGGTGCGGGTCATGTGTTCTCTTACACCACTATGTGGGCAGTATTGTACTCAGTCCCATGTTAACCCTATATGTGCCAGATCCTTATACTACGAAGACTGCCCACTTCCACTTCTGTAACATCACCTGACTTCACCCCTGCCTTAGCTCATGTGCTGCTAAACCCTCATCCATCTCTTTGTTACCTCTAGAATTAGCTATTCCAACTGTCTCCTGGCCTGCCTCCCATCTTCCACGCTGCATAAACTTTAGCTCATCCAAAACCCTGCTGCCCATGTCCTAACTCTCACCTAATACCCACCAATCATCACCTCTCTGCTTGCTAGTCTCCATTAGTTCTCAGTCTAACATTGACTCCGTTTTAAAATTCTCATCCTTGTTTTCAAATCATTCTTTGGCCTTACCATTCCTATCTCTGTATCTGTTCAAGCCCTACACTTGCACTCCTCCATTTCTGAAATCTTGTGCATCCCAACTCTCTTCGTCCCACCATTACTGGCCATATTTTCAGCTGTCTAAGCCCTAAACGCCAGAATTTCTTAAAACCTCTGTGTCTCTCTTTCCTCATTTAAAACCCACCTCTTGGTCATCTCTCCTAATATCCTCTTATTAGCAGTGTCAAATTTTGTTTGGTAGCACTTATGGAAAGTGCCATGTGATGTTTTACTACAGTAAAGGTGCTATATAAATGGAAGTTGATGTTTCTGGACTTTTTATTGTACTTCCAGCCTGGCCTCTCTATTTCTAGCCATGTGCTGTCTCAGGCTGTGGTTGAAGTCTTCCCAATTTTCTCTTTGTTACAGCCTCTGAGATTCAGATGATGACCATTCCTCAGACTCAGTATGTTATCGCAGAGGCTCCTGTAGCCACAGTAAACAGCGGCCAGGTGAAAGCAGTGACACAGGTAAGCTTATTTGGGTCATGGACTACAGCTTCAGAAAGTTACAGACTGGTGTTGAGATGGCTTGTTTCCCCTTAGAGTTGTAACCAGGAAATTCCTTTTTTAGTCATTGTAAACTAAATTTCTAATGATTCAAAGTGGATGGGAATGTAAACTGTGAGGAGGACACAAAGCTGCAAAGAGACATAGTGAATGAGTGAGCAACAGGGTGGCAGATGGTGTAAAATGTGGGGAAGTGTGAGGTTATTCACTTCAGTTGTAAGAATAGAAAAACAGAATATTCTTTAAAAGGCATGAATTATAAATGTTGATGTTCAGAGGGACTTCAGTGTGCTCGTACATGGAACATGAATGCAGGTACAGTAAGGCAAATAACATGTTAGACTTTCTTGCAATAGGACAAAAATACAAGAGCAGAGAAGTTTTACCACAATTGTACAGGGCTTTGGTGAGGCCACACCTAGAATACTGTGCACAGTTTTGGTCTCCATATTTAAGGAGATGGTAGAGCAAAGGCTCACTCGATTGGTTCCTGTGATGAGAGAAATGTCCTATGATGAGAGGCTGAGTAAATTGGGCCTATATTCTCTGGAATTTAGAAGAATGAGAGGTGATCTCATTGAAGCACACAAGATTGTGAAGAGAATTGACAGGGTAGAACACTGAGAGGTTGCTTCCTCTGCCTGGGGAATCTGGAACATGGAGGCATAGTCTCAGGATAAGGAGTTGATCATTTAGGGCTAAGATGAAGAGAAATTTCTTCTCTGAGGATTGTGAACCTTTCTAATTCTCCACCTCAGAGGGTTGTGAATACTTCATTATTGAGTATATTCAAAGCTGGCATACTTAGATTTTTGGTGTCTCAGGGAATTAGGGGAAATGGGGAGTGGGCGGGAAAGTGAAATTGAGGCGGACGATCAGCTGTGATCATGTTGAATGGCGGAGCAGGCTCAATGGGCTACTCCTTCTGTTTTATCAGTTTCTGGAAGTTTCTGTTAAGGTCTCTGTTATAACAGAGATGGGGGCCATTCACCTATGGCACTATCCAATTAATCCCACTTCTCTGTTCTTTCTACTCTCCTCTCAGCATGTATTCCAGATCATAAATCTTGTAAAAAAAAAAAATCCCATATTACCCCTGGTTCTTTTGTCAATCACCTTAAATATTTGTCCTCTGATTACTGACCCTTTTTCCAATGGAAGCAGTTTCTCGTACACTTCTATAAAATCTCCTCTTAACCTTCTCTGCTGCAAGGAGAAATATCCCAACTATTGTAGCCTTTTCACATAACTGGTGCCATTCTAGTAAATATTTTTTGGACCATCTCCATGGCTTTGACATCCTTCTTACAGTGCAGTGCCTAGAGTGGATCACAATACTCCAGATCGGGCTTAATTAGTGTTTTATAAAGATTTGGAGTAATTTCCTTGCTTTTGTTCTCTATGCCTCTATTAATAAAGCCCAGGATCCCACTTCTTTTTTGACAGCATTTACAACTTTTTACCTCTCTTCAAATTGTCAGATAGTAAATCATCATTGTGTGGGGTCACCATGCGCGTGCTCACCTGATATCCACCCGTGCTCACTTTCAGGAGCAATGACCAGAAACAGGAATCCTGGTTGATTTCCTCCCTACATCTTCATCCCTAACCCAGGGGAATTTAAGTCAGTTTCTGTGTCCTTTCCACTGACATCCGCTAACTTGGCACAGACTTCAGGTTAAACATGGACCTTTCAGGCCCACGTAGCTCAGTTCCCACCAATTGCCACCAGCCATCATCTCTTTTCAGGTTTGGTAATTTCCAGTAAATGCTGTGGCTCTGGTGTTGATCATCAAAAGTCAGTGATGCAGTCATTGCATGTCCTGCTCTGTATGTGACATCCTCAAACCTACAGCTGGGCCCACATATTGGCAGGCAATGAGATGTGAAGGTCTCTCTTATCAGTCAGAGCTGTCAGCACTTGGTTAGCTACACCCAAGAGGTTTGTTCAACAATAGAACTGATAAATGAATGTATAACACATCTGATAGAGCATATCGAAAAGGCCTTGCTGCTGTTAACAGCATCTCAGACTCTATATAGAGTATTTCACTCTTCACTCGCTCCTCAACTATTGAAGATCATAATTTGAGGAACAGAGCACTCAACTTAAGCACTCTAAGTGACGAGCCCCATCTTCTCACATGTCCCTATGTCTCCTCTTTCCACAGAGACACCCAGTTATCTCTTGAACCCACTTACACTGTCTATTTCATTACCTGTCCTTTATTCCACAATTCTATTAATCCTTTGAGGGAATTACAGAGCTTGGGACCCAGACAGCTGAAGGCAGGGCCACCAGTGGTAGGGTGAAGGAAATGGATCAATTTGACCTCAAGGATGAGAATTTAAAAATTGATGCATTACTGAGCTGGGAACGAATGTAAGTAAGCGAACACAGGATTTATGGATGAATAGGGTGGTGATAGCTAAGGGCAGTGGAGTTTTGGATGAGCTAACTGCTGAGTTTATGGAGGCTGGAAGGCTGGCCAGGAAAGAATTGGATTAATCAAGTCTGGAGGTAACAAGGGCATAGATGAGATTTCAGCAACAGATAAAATGAGGCAGGGACAGAATCAGGCAATGTTACAAAGATAGGAATAGGTGACTAGTGATGATGTGGATATGTGGTTGGAAGCTCTTCCTGGGGTCACATAAAACATCAAGGTTGCAAATAACCTGGTTCAGCCTCTGCCAGTTGCCAGGGAGAGGGATGGAGTTGGTGGCAAGGGAACAGTGTTTCTGGTGGTGTCCGGAGAAGATAGCTGTCGTATTCTCAATACTTTTGTAGAGGAAATTTCAGTGTATCCAGCACTATGTTGGGCAAGCAATGTGGTAACACAGGAGGCAGTGGGAATGTGTCACGTTTTCTAGCAGGAAAGAGATGTTCACAGGAAACACATGACCCTTAACACGTGTCATCTTTTTCAGACTCATTATGTGATATCAGAAGGACAGCCTGAGCTGGACATGAAGCAGAATTCTGCAGTACGACTTGGTGTGCCTCAGACACAGACAGACACCTCCCTACAGCAGCAAAATGCACAGTTCATCATTACCTCGACAGCTAGTGGGAATGGAACTACTGAGGTGCCAATCACAAAACCCTAGCAGTCATTTACTGAAAACTGATTCTCCCCAAATTCACACCAGCTCCACTAGGACTGGAGTTACAACTTGTGGCATGCATTTTATAAACGGAAAGAGAGAGAGAGCAGAGACTGTTGTTTACAGTTTTTCCCTTCCACATCTCACCTTCCCGTCATCACCTACCCCTCCGAGTGAAGTATTAGAGCAAGAATCAGGATATTGGGGTTGCTAGTGTTGATCGTGTGGGCTCAGCTAGATGGTGCTGATTACGTCATTGCTTAGGAATTGGACCCAGTTTTTAAAGAAATCATTTGGAGGAAATGGAAAGCAAAGACCTGGGAAAGGAATGATGAACTGACCAGCTCTGTTCACAAACCCTCACACCAATCACTCTAATCACCTTTTGGCCAAGTGAGCTGCATGTCACCAAACTGCCAGGAACATCGAGAGAGACTGTGATCCAAATGAACTCCTGTTGGATATAATTCAGGGGTTTAATGTTGAGGACTTGATATTATCCACCAGAACTCTTCTAAAGCTGCAGAGGTGGATGGACAGTAAGCTGGATTCTTGAAATGTGAGCACTCTGAGTGAGCCGCAGTGCTCAGGCGAGTTTGTAACTGAAGAATCAACAGGAACATTTACTGCTGGACTTGTGTGTGTTCTCAGATTGAGACATGGGGGCTCCTTATACAAGTTGCCCTGTGTCTGTTCTCCCGTAACTCTACAGGGATGCGTGCAATCTGGTCAACTCGAAACTGACACAAACACGGCGAGCACACACGCAGCCCAGCGCATGCACATGGCTAGAGCTGCACTCTGTTCACCTGTTACAAACAGACAAAGGTGGAAAAGTTTTAGTGAATGAGATTTTAATGCTTTATTATTTAAGAGTTTATGTTAATTGTAAATTTCTGTGGTTGTATCATTAGAGAAGCTGTGTTCTACAAGCAAGTGTTTAAAGATCAATAAAAATATAAATCTGGACCCACTGGCTTCCCTCCTCTCCCCAGCACTTATCCTGCCCCATTGCTGCTTAACCTCCATGATGTGGAAGGAGTCAGGATATTGCAGGGGAGGGGGCAGGGGCAGAGATCCAGAGTCAGTGCTCTTTAAATTGCAGTCGTTTGAGTCTCCATTTCTAATTGTGAAATACTCCTTGATGTCACCAGATTTTTGTTTTGCCGATTTGCTGATGTGAGATAAGTGGCAATGTTTTGAAAATGAATGTTGATACTGATGTACTAAGAGCACGGTAAACAGGTTGGAGCAGGAGCTCTGTCAGCTGCCTGTTATAGTCTTTCAGCAAATGAAGATTCTGGTGGTTAAATTTCCACTGTTACTTTTAGGATTTTAGGTCTCTGCTACAGTTTTACTGACATTTAATTCTTGTCTCTTAGCTTACCCTCAGGTGAACCCCAGCACCTTGTATCTTCTAGTGTGTCTGTCCCTGGCTTGATAACTCAGTAAACTTTGAGTGTCATGCTTAGGAAGCATATAGAAACCCCTAACTTTAGCAACTGGACTTACACACGTCTCCGTTAGCACTTACTCTGGTCTTAAATTGGTGAAACGTCACATCAGGCCTTGTTTTAACTTCCAAATATCTGCATTTTTTTTAGCAAAAGATGAACAAGCACATAAATAATGGACATATTACATAATTGGAGTGGCCAATCTTTTACTTAAATCCAAGTGGACAAAATAACACATCAAAATAAAGCTTTGAACAGTCTTTCTTTTTGATTGAAGCTTATCACTGAGAGGCTAATTTAAACTTCCTTGGAAATTCAGATTGATTTTGATCTTCCTGAAAAAGGGAGAGAAAGGTTGATTGTTTCTGAGAGTTTTAACCGAACTTTTCAATTTGCTCTTAAAATCTTGCAAGAGTTATTGGGATTTCCTCCATTGAATTTGCTGTCATTCAAATTTTTGAAAGAAATGTCAAACTGTCAAACAATTGCCAAGCACGTTTTAAGTTATTTCTCTCCTGTCTGTAACAACGTAAGCTTCTAAAATTGTATCAAAGAGGCTTGGTCCTGGGACCTGAATTGCAGTCAATCTTTAACTGTTTATGTATTGGAACAGGCACAAATCCAAAACTGGACAGTGATGCTTGTTTTTGTCAGACTTTGCTGTCTGCAATTCTCACTGGTGTTAAACCTTTCTCCTCTGCAAGATCTTTTTCATTTTCCCCAGGCAGATGCACAGTAAACATTTCACATGGTTGAATTTCCACAACTTGTATGAGTAAAGCAGCTTTAGCATAGAGACACAGCCCATGGCATTTTACAGAAGAGTAAGGAAAATGGAGGTCAACCCAGCAAAGGAGAGATTGACAGGGGTGACCAAAAGTTTAGTCAAAGAAATGGGTCTTAAGGAATGTCTACAATGAGGAGATGGTGGTGAGGAGGTTCAAGGAGAGATTTTCAGAGTGGGATCAAAATGATTCAAAGCGCAACTGCCATTCTGGGACAAAAGAAGGGCTGAGGAATACACAAGAGGCTGGAGCTGGAGGAGGTTACAGAGACTGAGAGGGCAAGCTAAAGAAACTCAGCCTAGAGCAGAACAGGATAGATTTGGCTTGAGACGGTGAGTGGAAGGGGCCAGTTTATGGTTAAGTCTTGGAAAATGGCTTCAGTCTTGCCAGTGTTCAGCTGGAGGAGGTTTTGGCACAACCAGTTGGATATCGAACAAGTAGCCTGACAACACAGAGGCAGTGGAAGCATTGACAGATCTAGAGAGGTGCAGAGCAGAAAAAGAGGTTTGGAGAGAAAAGGGTGATGTAGATGAGGTAGTTTGCCAGACTGAGAGGTCAAACATTAGGTTTTAGAGAAGGATGATGGCGACAGATTTAAAGGAGAGAGAGAATGCCATTAACGATGTCGGCTAACATAGAGACCAGGAAGAAAGTTGGGTTGTCAGCAGTTTAATGGGAATAGGGGCAAGGGAGCAGGAGATGGAGCTCATGGACAAGATGTACTCAGAGAGGTCTTGAGGGGAGATGAAGGGGAAACTGGAGAAAGATGCAAGTTCAGGGTTAGGGCAGGGGGGATCTTTAGAGGAGGTATGGCCTGGTAAACTAGAAGGGAGGAACATGTCAGAGGCAGGTGATCAAACAGTCTCAGTCATAGTAAGAAAGGCATCTATGAGCTCCTTGCAGTTATTGTTGGAGGTGAGGGCAGGTGAAACAGGAGAGGGGTTTAAGAAGATGGTTTGCAGTGTTGAAAATACTTTTCTAACACTAATGAGAAACACAAGGTTTCTGACTGGTTAATGCTCCAACTGGGTAAACTGCAGATCAACTGACTTGCCAAAATAATTGCTTTATCATGCTCTATTTTAAGTTTCATTTGGGCCTCTCCTTTGAAGGTTTATTCAACAGTAAAGTTATTTCACCAGATGACATCGGTACTTATAAAATGGCTTACTCTAGCAATTTTACATGGAATTACAACACTCTTTAGTAACATCAATATGTTGTCAATCACCAAGCACACAGCATTTTTATATTAACTTTGCATTGCTCTTCACCACTTAGTGAGTCAAAACAACATTTTAAAGCAGTCTTTCCCACATGCTGTTGAAGTACAAGCGTTATCCAGTACTGCACAGTCAAAGGAGGCCACATGGACAGATTCATCACGACTAAAACTCCTTGTGGCCAGTATATCTTGTTTGGATGGATCATTATCTTCATTCTTTTTGTCAGAATTCTCTTTGTCTTGTGTCATTTCCATGACCCTGCCTCCTCACTTAGGACAGTTCATTGCATAATAATGATTCGATTCAAACCTGAATTTTAACTGTTCCTTGGACGTTTCTGGGATTCATTGGTCCATTATTGCTGTTCCAATGTTGTCTTCTGCTGCAATAGCCAGATCTGTTAAAGATGCTTTCATCCTCATTGTGCCTGTCTTTAATCCTTCCGTTGTATTGACACCTGTGTCTAGTATCTGGACTAGGTAAAAATCTGGCAATCATTGACTCCTGTTGCATTTGTGTCACCGTGGAATTGTTCTTATTTGTTTCACAAAGACCTGCCAAAGAAATGACTCTTTTCCCGGAATTTTTTTTAAAGGCAGCAGATATCTGAACTAACAGCTCCCCTCTCCAAGAAACAAACACCAATTAGAACCAGGAGCCTGTATATTTGAGACACCTTAGCACAATCCAGCAATTTAAACACCAGTAGCAATCCAGAAAATCTCGTATTGAATTTAGTCAATTGTTTACACATCTGTTAGGATAGAATATTATGCTCGACGTGCGGGTGCACGCCCAACATGCCCGAGCATAAAATGGTCCATCATGACATCGGGCGTGCGTCCCAATGTCATCACGCACTCTCGCAATATTTCATTTGGCAGGTGCGTGCCCAAGTTGGCTGTGCACCTGCCGATAATTAAAAGGCCTATTAAAGCCATTAACAATCTAATTAAATAAAAAATTTACGCTGCCCGTCCAACCTAATAGTTGGTGGTCAGGCGAAAAGGCCAAGCGGCCTTCACATTTTTTAGGAAACCTCATCCACGAACGGGATGAGGTTTCCTAAAGCAAATAAACATTAAACAAAAGCTTTATTTTTGAATTAAAAACATGTCCCAGCTCATGTGACAAAGCCACATGAGGGGACATGTTTTATTAAGTTTTTATTCTCTTTTTTTAACACAGCGCTTCAATCTCCCTAAGGCAGCTCTGTGCCTCAGGGAGATTGATGTGCTCTTTCTTGCGCATGCATGAACTGTGCACTAGGCCTGGCTCCCCATCCTCCCCCTGCCTGCACAGGCAGCGCTCAGCGCTGTCACTTACGATCCACACAGGGCGGGCCTTAGTTGGCCCACCCACATAAAATCGCGGTGCAGAGCCAATCACGGGCATCGGTCGGTTTCTCGACCACACCCCCACTGAGCACCCCCGCCAAGGGAAAAATCCTGCCCTTAAAAGTCCATGATATTCCTCCATAGACAGACCATTTGATTTCCAAAATAATTAAATTCTGACCAGTTCATAATAACAGGTCATTGTTCCTGGAGATTTCATCCAAGAAATCTAATGGAAGGTCCAAGCCTTCATCATTGTCCAACTTATGGACAACCATCTCACAAAATACTTTATTCCTGACTTTACTACTTGTAGGAAGTGATAACACCAAGGTCACAATGTGATTTCTCTTTTTGGTAAGAACATAACCTGTAACCACATGTGCACTTCATTCTTTCATTTGTCATATGGTTCTTCTCCGAGAACATTGGAGAGTAATCATACACAACAATTTATACTTGTTTTTTGCCATTTTCCACAGTGACCACAAGGATTTTAGTTTCCTGTCTGAATTTTTTTTTCTTATGTTTGCAACTTTCACCTTCAGGCAGCCGTTCTCTGCTGCCATGTTATACTCCAGAAACCATTTGGTGAAGGATAGAACTGGAGCCAAACCTTACACGCATTCTGGAAATAAGTATTTATAAAGATACAGATTACAAACATGTACTTCTCACCCAACAATCACAATTTTAGTCTGTTTCTTTTGATAGGGTGCACACAAATCTGTATTTAATGCCCAGCACCTGCCTAGAATCAAACAATTATTATGCAATTATCGATTAAAGATATAATTTCTGACTTTCTGAGGGCTGTTTGAATGTTGAGCTAAGGGTGAAAACCTGATTGGAGGTTGAACCATGGAGATAAGATAAGCACATATTTGGGAGGTGATGTCATGGTGACTTTGGAGAAGAAAGATTGGATTTGGGGCAGTCATTTTCATGGGTAGAGGGATCAAGGGTGGGTTTGTGGCATTTACTGAGCAACAAAGGCTGTTGGATGCGTCTCACTCTTAGTCACAAAAAAGCGTCAGTCGGCCTCCTGGAATTTGTTGGTGTGACGGTGAAGAGAGGGATTTAAAGACATGGCCATACAGCAACATAGTGGGAAACAGTTGAAGGTTTCAGAGGCAAAAGCGAGTGTATGTGTATGGTATAATTATGGGATGTAGTTATTACATATAGATATATTATTACTGGATGATGTTGTAGATTATGGTATATGTTCTATAGCATACTCTGGAATCTCCCCGCCCTCACCTGCCCCCGGAACCAATCGCCTGGCGCTGGCGGAAGCGGTTCCCCCCAGACAAGAGATTGCGGCAACGTCCGGTCCGTCAGATGTATCTTCCCCCGGGCCGGAAAAACAGGAGTCAGGATAGGTAAGTGGGTGAGATTTGGGGGGGAGGGGAGGTTGCACTATTATCCTGAGACAGTTCGGTTGTCTCAGACAAATAAACTGGCTTTTTGTCTCCGGATTTTATAAAGAGCTCAGGTGTACAAAGTAATCAGAATTACAAGGAACAGTGTTAGAGAGAGAGACTCAGGGAGAACTGGCTGCTCAGTCCACTCACAGGCTTCCCTACTCCTGGTGTGCTCAGCCTCAGAAACAACCCCCAAATATCAGCTTTCAAACTGTTGTTATATTATGGACTATTACCAAAATACAAATTATTTAAATACCAGAGTAGCTCTGTGGCATAAAGGAGCCCCAACAAAAAGAACCTCTCTGGCAACAGTCCACTGAGCTGGACACGAAGCTGAAGAACGTGACTTGCTGCTGAACATGCGCTTGACCAAAGGTTTAGAGTTCCTCAGCTCTACCAAGGTCAGCCATGGCTCAGTGGGTGGCTGAGTCAGAAGGTTGGGTGTCCAAATCCACTACAGAGATATGAGAACATAATCTAGGCTGATACTCTCGGTGCAATATCGAGGGAGTGCAGCAGTGTTAGAGATGAGGTCCTTCAGGTGAGACATTAAACCAAGACACCATTTGCCCTCTTGGGTGGATGTAAAAGATCCTGTGGCACATTGGAAGAAGAGCAGTCAAGTTCTTCCTGCTGTCCTGCCCAATATTTATCCCACAACAGCACTAAAATAGATTAGCTCATCATTTATTGCATTGCTCTTTATGGCTTCTTCTTTTGTGCAATTTTTTGCTGATTGTTTGGTGGTGAGCTGTTGCCCTGAATACTACTGAATGTCTAGCCTGGCCATTTCAGAGGGCAGTTAAGAATCAACCATGTTGCTTTGGGTCTGAATTTGCATATAAGCCAGACTGGGTTAGGAATGCAGGGTTTCTTTCCTAAAGGGAACACTATGTCAATCTGGTAGTTTTTGTTTCAATTTCAATTTTATTTTCAGAAGAGTAAGAGGCAACTTGATTGAAACATATAAGATCCTGAGGATTCTTGACAGGGTGGATGTGGAGAGGAAGTGTCCTCTTGTAGAAGAATCTAGAATTAGGGGTCATCTTAAAAATAAGGGATTGTCTATTTAAAATTGCGATGAGGCAAAATTTTTCCACTCGGTCATGAGTCTTTGGAACTCTCTTCCTCAAAAGGTGATGGAAGCAGAGTCTCTTATTTTTAAGGCAGAGGTGGATAGATCCTTGGTAAACAAGGGGGATGATAGGTTATCGGCGGTAGATGGGATGCAGATTTCAGGTTGCTATCAGATCAGCCATGATTTTATTAAATGGTGGAGCAGGTTTGAGGGACTGAATGGCCTACTCCTCCTTGTTCATATGCTTGTACTTTAAGTAAATCTAAATTCTTCAGCTGCCGTGGTGGGATTTGAACCCATGACTCCAGACTATTTGTTTAGGCCTTGGTTTATTGGTCCAGTGTCCGAGCCAATGTGCTATTATATCCTGCCTGCAGAATTCTCACTACACAACAGTGATTAAACTTTTAAAAATCTTAATTGGATGTGAAATTTCTTGATGTTCTAAAAGGTATAAATTCAATTCTTTTTAGTATGCTATATTTCTGGAAGCTCTAACACATCACTGGTCACCCATTCTTGTGAACAGTCACGTGAGAGTAACTGGGAAGTCTCTGGCTGCAACAGCAGAGCTGACCGCAATGATGCTCTTGTGGATGGAACAAAGGAAACAGTGCGACTGGGTATGAGTGGAGCCAAAGTTAGAGAGTAGGACAAATCAGCAGACTTCTGGGTTTGAATGTTGTGCTGAGTGAATTCATCTCAGCTGAGGAAATGGAACAAACACAAACATTAACGTAAGAAATAGGAGCAGGAGTTGACCATATGGCCTGTCAAGCCTGCTCGCCATTCATTGTGATCATGGCCGAGCTTGGGCTTTAACTCCACTTTATTGCCTGTTTCCCTTGATTCCCTGAGACACCAAAGACCTGTCTACGTCAGTCTTAAATATATTCAACGATGAAGCACCCTCAGCCCTGTGGGGTAGAGAATTCCCAAGATTCACAACCTTTTGATTGAAGAAATTTCCCCTCATCTCAATCCTAAATGCTCAGCTCCTTATCCTGAGACTGTGCCCCGTGTTCTAGATTTCCCCAGCTAGGGGAAACAATCTCTCAGTCCATCCACCCTTTCAAGACGCTCAAATAATCTTATCATTTTCAATGAGATCACCTCTTCATCTCTTCATTCTTCTAAATTTCATAGAATACAGACCCAAGTTACTCAGCCTCTGATCACAGGACAACCCCCTCATCCCAGGAACCAATCGAGTGAACCTTCACAGTACAGCCTCCAATGCAAATATATCCTTTCTTAAATTTAGAGACCAAAATTGTATACAGTACTCGTACATGTGAACATATGAATTAGGAGCAGGACTAGGCCATTAGGACCCTTGAGCCTGCTCCGCCATTCACTAAGATCATAGCTGATCTGACTTGTCTCAGCTCCATTTTTTTTCCCTATACCCTTAGATTCTTGATTAAAAAGGGAGTCAATATAACTCAGTCTTAAAAATATTCAATGACCCTGTCTACACTGCTTTCTGGACAAGAGTTCCACAGACTCTCAACCTTCTGAGAGAGAAAAAAAATTCTCCTCATCTTCATATTAAATGGGAGACCCCTTAGTTTTAAACCGTATTCCCTGGTTCTAGTTGTTCCCACAGGGGGAAGCAGCCCTTCAGCATCCACCCTGTCAAATCCCCTCAGGATCTTACATATTTCAATAAGATCACCTCTCAATCTTGTAAATTCCAGTGGATACAGGCCCAGCCTGTCCAAACTTTCCTCATAGGATAACCCCCTCATCCCAGGTATCAGTTGAGTAAGCTTTTCTTTACTACTTCTAAAGCAGATTATGTCCTTTCTTAAATAAGGAGACCAAAACTGTACACAGTACTCTAAATGTGGTCTCACAAATACCTTATACAACTGTAGCAAAACATCTCTACTTTTATATTCCATTCCCCTTGCAATAAACAGCAACATTCCATTTGCTTCCAAGTTTACACCATACCTCTGTACAATTGTTGCAAGACTTCTTTATTCTGATTCTCCAATGCCCTTGCAATGAAGGACAACATGCTATTTGTCTTCCTAATTGCTTACTGTACCTGCATGCTAACTTCTAGTGTTCCATGTTTGAGCACACCCAAGTCCCTATGAACATCAAGATTTACATGTTTCACAACTTTAAAAAAAATTCTGCTTTCCTATTCCCACGACTGAAGTGAATAAACTCATTTCCCCACCTCATTCTCTATCTGCCACCTTGTTGCCCATAACCTGTCTATATTTTGGCTTTTTGTGTCCTCCTCACAGCTTGCATTCCAACCCAGTTTTGTCTTGTCAGCAAACGTAGGTACATTACTCTCTGTCTCTTCGTTTACATCATGAATATAGACCACCAAATCACATTATCTTTACAGCGTGGAAGACATTCAGCCCATCGAGTCTGCACTGGCTCTCTGAAAGAGCATTCTACCTAGACCCACTCCCATGCCTTATCCCTGTAACCTTGCACATTCTGTCTTTTCAGGTAGAATGCCTCGATCGAACCTGCCTCCACCACTCTTTCAGGAAGGTTGTTCCAGGCTCCAAATACCCTCTGGGTGAAAAACGTTTTCCTCGCATCACATTTACTCCTTTTGCCAATTATTTTGAATCTGTGCCCCCTAGTTCTTGATGTTCTGTTAGTGGGAACAGTTTCTCATTATTTACCCTGTCCATACCCCTCAGGACCTTGAATACATCTATCAAGCCTCCTCTCAGCCTTCTTTTCTCCAAGGAAAACTGTTCCAACCTCTTTAATCTCTTGTCATAGCTACAGTTCTTTATCCCTGGAATCATTCTTGTAAATCTCCTCTGTACTCTCTCCAATGCCTTCACATCCTTCCTCACGCATGGTGCCCAGAACTGGACGCAGTACTCCAGGGGCAGAAAATTGCGCTCAGCAGGTGTGAGTGCGCACAACCCGGCCTAGCATAAAATGATGCATGTTGACGTTGGGCGAGTGTCCTTGGCAGCACGCCCGCCGACAATTAAAAGGCCTATTAAGGCCATTAAAAAGTTAGTTAAATTCAAACTTACGCTGCCCAACCAACCTAATGGTTGGCGGGCAGGCGAAAACACCAAGCAACCTTTATGTTTTTTTTAGGAAACCTCATCCACGGGCGGCATGAGATTTCCTAAAGCAAATAAAAATCACATAAACATTTTACACTTGAATTAAAAACATGCCCCTGCTCATGTGACAGTCACATGAGCAGGGACATGTTTCATAACGTTTATAAGATCTTTAATTTTTTTATCCGAAATCAGTTCAGCTCATAAATCAGATTATGTAGTGCGCACTTGTGCTCGCCCCGCTTGCACTCCTCCCCCTGCACACAGTGCTGCTGCTCGCATTTCACGCTGGGCAGGCCTTAATTGACCTGCCAGCATGGAATTGCCTTTCAGGCGGAGGGGGGCGGTCAGCTTCCCAACTGCCCCCGCCAAGCCCACACGCCAAGGGCAAAATTCTGCCCCAGACAAGGCCTGACTAGTGTCTTATACAAGTTCAACATAACCTCCTTACTCTTGTACTCAATGCCCCTATTAATAAAGCCAAAGATACTATATGCTTTATTAACTCCTCCCTTAACATGCCCTGCCATCTTCAATGAGCTATGTACATATTCACCGAGGTCCCTCTGTTTTTGCACCTCCTTTCAGAGCTCTCCCTTTATTTTATACTGTCTCAACATATTCTCCTTCCAAAATGAATCACCTCACACTCTTCTGCATTGGACTTCATCTGCCACTTGTCTGTCCAATCCACCAACACTACTTTGTCTTTTTGAAGTTCAAGACTTTCCCCATCACAGTTGACAACATTTCCAATCTTTGTATCATCTGCAAATTTTGAAATCATGCCCTGCACACCACAGTCTAGATCATTAATATATATATCAGGAAGAGCAAGGGTCCCAACACTGACCCCTGAGAAACTCCACTTTAAACTTTCCTTCAATCTGAAAAACAACCATTTACCACTACTCTCTGTTTCTGTCACTCAGCCAATTTCTTATCCAAGCGCCTAATTTCCCCTTTAATCCAAGACCTAGAATTTTGCTCACGAGCCATGAGCGCTGTGTTGTGTGACACTGTATCAAATACTTTCTGAAAATCAATATACACCACATCAACAGCATTTCCTTTATCAACCTTCTCTGTTACCTCCTCAAAAAACTCAAGCAAGTTAGTTAAACATTTTCCTTGATGAAGGCTTTCCTTAATTATCCCGCACTTCTCTAAGTGATTATTGATTTTATCCTGTAATATAGTTTCCAGAAGTTTCCCCACCACTGAGGTGAAACTGACTGGTCTGCAGTTGCCAGCTTTATCCTTGCACCCCTTTTTGAACAAGGGTGTAACATTCACAATTCTCCAGCCCTCTGGCACTGCCCCTGTGTCTAAAGAAGACTGGAGGGTTATCACTCATGTCTCTGCAACTCTCACTTCCCTCAATAATCTTGGATGCATCTCATTCGGCCCTGGTACCTTATCTATTTTAAGTAACAACAGCCTTTCCGACACCACCTTCCTTTCGATTGTAAGTTCTTCTAGTGTGCCATCTACCTCCTCTCTCACCTCGGCCTGGGTAGCACATTCTTCCTTTGTAAAGACAGATGCAAAGTACTTGTTCAACACCCCCACTATTTCTCCAGCCTCCACATGCAAGTACCCTTTTTTTGCCCCTATTCGGCCCTACTCTCTCTTTTCCCACCCTTTTATTATTTACATCCTTATAGAAGACCTTGGGATTCCCTTTTATTTTCATTGCCAGCCTCTTTTCATGTTCTCTCCTTGCTTTTCTTATTAGTTTCTTCACTTCCCCTATGATCCTTCTATATTCAGTCTGATTCTCCATTGTATTTTCTACCTGACATCTGTCGTACAGGCGCTTCTTCCTTTTCATCTTCACCTCTATCTCGCTCGTCATCCAGGGCGCTCTAGATTTATTTATCCTAATTTTCCCCTTCAAGGGAATATACCTTGACATCGCCTGCAATACTTTTTTCTTTGAAGGTGGCCCATTATTCAGCCATTCTCTTTTCTGCTAACATTTGATTCCAACTCACTTAACTCCGATGCATCCTCATCCCATCGAGGTTGGCTTTCCCCCAATTAATTATCCCTGCTCTGGGTTTTCACCTGTCCTTTTCCATGATTGACCTAAACTTTAAGGTAGAATGGTCACTGTCCCCTAGAGGCTCTCATTGATATTTGGTCCACTTGGGCCAACTCATTCCCCAGAACGAGGTCCAAAAATGCATATCCTCTCATTGCACTGTAAACATACTGCTGTAGAAAATTATCTTGAATGCATTCCAGGAGACCTCACCCCTCTCATCCCTTTATACTATTCCTATTCCAGCCTATATTTGGATAATTGAAGTCCCCCATTATGATTATAATTCTTGCACCTTGGTAATTTCTTTGCAAATTTGTTTCTCCATATCCCTTCCACTAGTTGGTGGCCCATATACTATACCAATCAATGTTATTGCACCTTTTTCATTCCTTACCCCTAGCCAGAGAGATTCTGCCCTTGACTACTCTGGAACATCCTCTCTCTCCAGTACTCTAAAGCCATTTTTAAGCAATACTGCCATTCCCTCACCTTTTCTTCCTTTCCTGTCATACCTGGGTTAGGCAAGGATAAACCAGGTAGGAATACAGGAGTAGAAGTTTTGATGTGAACAGTGACAATCCTCTCTGGAGTACAATTTCCTTTCAGTGTCTTTACAAATGTAATTCTTAATGTTCCTGTTTCCTTACCCCATATTCCCTCAGGTTGGATAATTAAGAATGGACTGTCTTGATAATATGCTGACAGACCCCTTGGAACTGGGATCTGCTCCTGAGGTCAATGGTGCTGGTATTATGGAGGAGTGTTTGCTTGGTGGAACCAGGGTCAGTCTCCCGGAAGATCTGCTGGAGGATGTGAGTACTGTACAAACTGGGAGACCATGTATTGAGCTCTGCTCTGTCACTGAAGAAGTTTCTAGTTCTTTGCTAACTTTGTGTGGCTCTTCAGGCTCTTTATAGCTGATAATGTGAATCACTGGGTGGTATCGCCATAGGAGACTCGGTAATGGGTAAAGAACCAGAACAGATAAATCTATCTCAAGAGGAATGATCCTAATGTAATAAAGTGTCAGTTATGGCTCTGCCTCTGAGAGAGAAGGATGTGGATCCATGTCTCATGTACATATTCCAAGCTGGCACTCCAGTGCAGTTTTGAGGGAGTGCTGCACTGTTGAAGGTGCCTTCTTTAGGTTGAAACATTCAATCCAAGACCTGTCTGTTAGAATCCAGAAATACAGATGATGAAGGATAGCACTGGAACCAATCTTTGTACACTTCTATAAGCATTTATTTGGAGTTACACATTATAAGCATATCTCCTAACCTAAATGCAACAACCACAGTTTTACTCTGTGCCTATTGATGGGGTCACACGTGAATCATCAGTTAATGCCCACTACCTCCATACAATTAAACAAAATTAAATGCAATTAGAAACTTCCCTTCTCTTTGGATAAAAAATAGTGTTTATATTTTTGACCAAAATTTCAAAATAAATGAATCAAAAACTTCCATATTCAGTACAAAGCATTACATTGAGAGACACCTCCTCTAGAACCCCGAATAATTTCTTCATATACCCACACTTCTTTTTATAAAACAATCAGACAGCTTATGCCTTGCGTTGATTCATTTACTTTTAGAGATTGCCTTTTTCTCTAGCATTTGTTTCAAGCCAGTGAGGTCAATCTATAACTTTTTCCCACTCACACACAGAGTGCACATTAGACCACAGGGAACAAATTATCAACATAACCAATGGGTATACTGTATGTTGGTTTAGGTGTTTCGCAGCGTGAATCTGGAATAACTTGAAATCAACAATCCTATTTAGATGGTCTTACTCCCATTCTGGTTAATCTTACTAGGTCATCACAGAAAGGTGATGATATATCTAAAAAAGAAACAGACCAATTGCAAAGCTTTTTACAAAATTACAAAGTCGAACTGGTTGGTTAGGTCAGACTAATTTTGATGTGTTGAGTTAAGTACTATGATGAAATACTCTAAAGTCAAAAATGTCTTAAGGCAAATAAAACATTAAAAAAATTAAATGCATATTTCAATTCCCATCCCTAGTTGACCCAAAGAACATGAAACTACTCATTTTAGTGTTGCTTCACATGCTAATCTTCCTGGTGGGTATACGAGTGCAGCTGGTTTCATAATATTTCTGATGGGTGAAAATGCGAAATATTGTCCTTTAGCTTTGGAAGCAAGACATTTTTTAAAAAAGGATTGTTAAAAGTACTTTGGCTGCTGCATTGGCTCTTGTGGAGGCAGTGGATATGGGATTCTATTTGTCAAATATTTTAAATGAGATCCAGTGCATAGGGCAACTGAAGATAATACTGTATTTAGAAAGCCCCACAAGCCTAACTCCCAATTTTTAATTCTATTCTAATCTCATTAATAACACATTTCTCAAAATCATCAACATGCAAAATAAAGATGCCTGAAAGTTTTCCTTTATACCATCTATAAAGCATTGCAGAATCTGCTTTTAGTTGAACACCACCTATTTCAACAAAACAGATCTCAGTGGAAAATACCACATGCTGGAAGCTTTTCTTCAGGTCATGGGCTCATTTGTTTAGTTTCTTTAGTTTTCCTTCTGCATCTGATGCCTCTTTGAACAGTTTCAGAAACACTTCTCGCTGAATCATATCATTCTGCAGAAATGCTGCTTTTATGTTGATTGATCTTCACTCCCATGAATATGTGGCCAAAAGAACAAAAAAGATTTTCCTGATTACTTTGCCAGCTGAGAGTGCCCACCTCTAACATTCACATCACCCAGTCACTCTTCAAAACCCCGAGCAACTAACCTCACTTCATCCCTGTTCATTCCATCTGCAAGGACTCTTTCAGTACAAATCCACCCAAGTGACAAAGCTGGTTGCCCCTTGTCTGGTACTTCAGAGTCTGGAGTTTATTCTAAGTATCTACTTCCCTTTGTTTTGCCTCTGATTAATTTATCCTCAAGTTTATTGGCAGCCACCAAATTTTCACAATCATGAGCACTTCTGTTCTGAGACTGTTCTGTGGCCTTTATTTAATTGTCTAATCTATTCAAGCTATGTCCTCTACTTGCACTTTTATACCTGTTGCGACTACTGCT
This sequence comes from Cetorhinus maximus, assembly GCF_964194155.1. Classification (NCBI taxonomy): domain Eukaryota; kingdom Metazoa; phylum Chordata; class Chondrichthyes; order Lamniformes; family Cetorhinidae; genus Cetorhinus; species Cetorhinus maximus. Next base: position 186,503,081 of record NC_135880.1, read on the forward strand.
GAGAGATCGTAGATTGCCGCCTTGTACTACGTGAGGGTCTGTCTTCAGTATGTGAACACTCTCTGATGCATGAGCCACTGCCTGACCCACTATCAGTTCATCAGTTCTTGCAATGTGCTTTCTTACTCTCTATTCTTTCACCCCATTCTGCCAGCACATGGAGCTTGCTTCTTGGTCATCATCCTGAACATTCAATCAATGTTTAAACTTGTCAGGATCTTTGCCTACATGTCCCACAATTTCCGCATCCCTCCATTCACTAAATCTCTCTGAAATATATGTCACCTGAGTACCCACTCTAGGAAATTGGCCTTTAGATGTGATGGCTCTGTTTTGACCTTTTTGGAGAAAACCTCCATTCGCAGACCGCAAGCATGACCCCAAGCCTCCAGTAGCCTGCAATCTTAATTCTTCAACCTGCTCTCACACTGACATCTCTGTCCTTGGTCTGCTGCATTGTTCCAGTGAAGCTCAACATAAGCTCAAGAAACAATATTTCATCTTTCAGTTAGGCACTTTACAGCCTTCTGGACCCAATATTGAGTTCAACAGTTTCAGACTGTTAACTAATTTTGGTCCTTTGCATGTTTTGGTTTTTCTCTTATTGTTGCTTTCAGTCAGCAGCACCTGCTGTAGGCACATCTTTTGTTTCTCTTTTTGCCCCATCACCGTTCCATTTGGCCCTGGAAGACTAACTCTTCTGTAAGTCAATTTCTCCTGTCTTCCACGTTATCACAGACCACTACCCCCCCCCACTTTGCTCCTAACTTATTACATCTCTAGCCCTTTACCCAGTTCTGAGAAAAAGGTTATCAAGCTGAAACGTGAACTCTGTTTCTCTCCACGGATGCTGCCTGACCTGTTGAGTATTTCCAGCACCTAGTGTTTTATTTCAGAATTACATCTTCTGCATTATTCTGCTTTTTGATTACCCCTAAATTGTACAAAATACTGACAAAATTCAAGCAGGTAATAGTCCATGGTATATTCCCTGGCATGTCCATCTGCTTATTGAAATCTATCAAAGTCCGACCATGTCTCATTTTGGCAGTTAACAAATCATCTTTCTTGTTAATTTCATCCAAGAATAGAGGGTCCAAACCTTCACCAACTATTCAACTGATGGGCACCCAGCTCACAAAATGCTTCTGGTTTTCTTCTGGTAGGAAGTGACAATGCCGTACCTTGTATTTTCTTTGGTAGGATGTAACCCATGTCCTCATCTACTCCATTATTCCACTGGTTATATGGTTCAGACTCCAAGCATAATGGAATGAAATCATACCCTGACAAGCTTTCTGCCATTTTTCGAAATGCCCACTAAGATTGTAGTTTTCTGTCTGAAAGTATTTTTAGTTTCCAACCTTCACCTTTAGGCAACCATTCTCAGTTTACCATGTTATAATCCAGAAAGCCAGTTGGTGGAGGATAGAACTGGAGCCAATCTTTACATACTTTTATTAACCATTTATTTACAAAGTTAGACATTACAAGCATCAAACTCCTAAGCCAACAACACATGTCTGTCTTTATTTATAATGATTCAAGTGAAACCCCAATTAATGTACCCTCTGCTCTCCCAATTAAACACAATTATATACAATTAACACCATCTGCTCTCTCAGGTGGCGACCTCATGACATATTTGAGGAGGGGCAGTGGAGTTTCCCCAGTGTCCTACATCACTAAAGCAGATGATCTGTTCATTTATTTCTTGCTTTTTGTGTGGCCTGGCTGTGTGCAATTTGGTTTCCATATTTTCAGTTTTACAACAAAAATTACGCTTCAAAATTTGGCTGTGAATCGCTTTGTGGTGTTCTGAGATTGTGAAAGGTTCAACATAAATGCATGGTGTCAATTTCTTTAATTTTGATCAAAACTGTACTACCTGACACAGGATTGGCTGCTAAAAGCCAGGGTTGCATCTCCCACAGCTGGTTGGGAGAGCTTTAGCCATCTAAACAGTCTCCGCCATTCCTGACCTCAGCTGACTTGGAACTGACATTGTGTGCAGAAGTGGAGTGTGCTCCATTCTACAAAAAAAAAATCACTGACAATATTTTTGAGAAGCTGTCTTGCAGAAATCTGCTAGTATTTTTGACTGACACAGACTACATGGATTGCAATTTAAATCTTTGTCTCCACAGCCGGATATCTTTTTTGACGTGGTGAGCCGCAGTACCTGGGATGAGGTCCTGTCTCAGTCCCAGAGAGACCACTTGAGGAAGTTTCTTCCACAGTTCACTGAGAATAACCTGGAGCGACAGGACAACATCATCACAGGGCTCTTTGATGGAGATAACTTCCGCTTTGGTAATCCTCTGTACATCGCTCAGAAACTCTTCCGTGGTAAGTCCCTGCAGATTGGTCTTATACCTTGTCAGTGTACAGTTATATAACAAAGTCTTCATGTTTGCTTAACAACAGAAATTAATGGAAAGAGTTTGGTTTTTGAAATTCTGTATACTGTGAGTGAATAGGAAGCATATATGGAGTTTTTACCCTTTGGAATCCCATAGGGTGGGACTGAATGGGATTGAGTTTGTCTGATGGGAATTCAGTCTAAGGGATTGAATCGAAAGAGTTGTTTGAGCTTTATTGGGAGTGGAGGGAATTTATTTGGCGGTTCGACTGTTCATGTTGCTGGTGATTGTCTTTTTTCTGCAGATGGTTACTTCAACCCGGAGGTGGTTAAGTACAGAAGGCTGTGTATGAAGTCACAGTATAAACGTTACCTGTACTCCCAGCAGCAGTACTTCCACAAGCTGCTGAAACAGATCCTTATCTCCAGAAAGGTAGGAGTGATACCACGAACGGTAGAATGGTGAGAGAGAGGTTAGACAGTTAATAAATCAGATAGCTCAAAGATTGAACTGTAATGATTGTAACATTTCAGGTGAAACATGCTTCATGGTAAATGAAGCAGAAGGAAATGAGCAGACCCCAGAATAACTAAAGAGTGAAGTTTAGGAGCAGAATTGAGTGGGGTGTAGCAGGTGCCCATTAAGATTTGAGTTCACTGAGTTGGTACTTGTGCCCTGCCTGCTGGTACTGGTGCATGGTGATTCTCTGCATCAAGTCGGGCGCCTTGGTGTTGGTATGTCAGAGAATGTTTCTGTAAAGTTAACTTTGTCTGCTGGGCGTTTTGCTTCAAACTTAGTCTGACCACTGACTGATGAGTGCGTAGTTTACTGTGCCACCTGTCGGGCCGTACAGGGAAGTTTATATTTGCACATTTTGACTATTTTAATGTAGAGAAATTTTGAGATATTGGGGCAATGTGAGAAATGGGGGTTTGGCGAATTGCTGGATATTGAGACCGGTGGAGACGCTATGGGTCATGCGTGCAGGACCTGGTTAAAAGTGCTTCATTAAACACTGGTCATGAAGCAGTGATGGAAACTTGCATCCACTTCAAAATATGACCCTGTTGTAACATCAAATACACCATGGAACATTTCTGTTGATTTGTTGATGTTTCAGGAGTTGCTGGAACTGGCGAGAAAGAGTGGCCCTGACATGACCCTGAAGAGGAAGTACCAGGCAATCTCCAGCCAGAAGGAGGAAGAGAAGCGAGTACACAGTCGATATGAAAAGATTCTGCGAGAGGTCAAGGAAGAGTGTGAAGATAACAGCATTTCATCCGATGAGGAAGGTAAGAATTCCTATGGGCTGGCTTCATGCAGTTCAGCTGAGAAGATGCTGGGCAAGGAGGAGCGGGCATCAGGGTCAACCCACCTAACCTTCACATGCATTCAAGAACAAGTGTATCTTCCTGTGATTCAGTGCCCACAACTCTGACTGTAGGATGCCAATCATTTCAGCCCCAGGACATCACTGCAGGAGTTCCTCAGGGCAGTGTCCTAGGCCCAACCATCTTCAGCTGCTTCATCAATGACCTTCCTTCCATCATAAGGTCAGAAGTGGGGATGCTCGCTGATGATTGCACAATGTTCAGCACCATTGCAACTCCTCAAACTCTGAAGCTGTTCATGTTCAAATGCAGTAAGAGCAATCCAAAGTAGAACTTCTAAATTGGAAGAGGGCTAACTTCATTGGGATGAGAGGGTATCCAGCCAGGATAAAGTGGAACCAAAAACTGACAGGAAAAATTGTAATGAAACAATGGGCCATCTTTAAGGAAGAGATGTTTCAGGTACAGTCTAGGTATATTGAAACAAAGGTGAAAGGTAACGAAACTAAAGACAGTGCTCCTTGGATGATGAGGGAAATAAAGAATAGGGTGAAACAAAAATATGAGGGTATGTGAATTCTTCAAGTGAGAACCAGGCCAAATACAATAGGTTGAAAGGGGAAGTGAAGAGGAAAATAATTCTTGTGAAGAGCGAGTATGAGAATAGAATGGCAGTTAACATAAGCTTACTTAGACTTAGTTCCTCCGACCCCATGAGGGTCAGTGGGCAGCAAGACTCCACCACCAGCCTGGTCCATTGCAATCTCTTTCGCTCCAGCCCAGGTTGTGTCCCGTTCTCAGAAGTCTTCCTTAAATGTACTTCACCAGGTCTCCTTTAAACGGCCCTGTCTTCTTTTTCCATCTAGGAGTGTCCATTTTACTGCCACTCTGGCAGGGCATATGGCCGGAGGCGAAATACGTGTCCTACCAGCTCCAGTCGTCTCTCTGTTACGATTACCTGCGAGTGCCTCTGACCAGCCCTCTGTAGCACTTCTTTGTTGGTGATACTGTCTCTCCATGTAATGCCCAGGATCTTACTTAGGCAGTGCTGGTGAAAGAAGTCCAACTTAGGTGACACTTTCACTGTTCTCTTCTTTTCTCCTCTGTGTCTTGCTGGCATAGATTGTGGTGGCTATTGCTCTGGACATTTAGAGTCACAGCTTCATGGCTGTGTTGATCGTGTTGGATGCCTAAACCATGTGCAGCCTGGAAGACCAATGCTGCTTTTCCTATTCTTGTGTGGACGTTCATCTCTACATCACCCTCCCTGTAGATGTTGCTCCCTAGGTAGGGGACATGGTCGACATCCTAGATGTTCTGTTGCACAATGGTGATGGGAGGGACTTGTTGCCGTCCAGCTATCACTATCTTGTCTTCTTGCAGCTGATGTGTAAACCAAACTTGGCGCCGCTACTTTCAAGACTGGTGGTCATATCTTGGAGCATGCATCATTCTTCAGCCAGCAAGGCAGTGTCGCCTGCCAAATCCAGGCCCGTCTGCGCCCACCATCATTTTCCTCAGGATGAAATCAATAACCAAGAGGAAAATGAATGGGGGAGAGTATGCAGCTTTGCCGTACTCCTGTGATGATGTTGGAGTCTGTGGTGTCCATGCTGGTCTTGACACAGTAGCTGAATTCATAGTTTAAGGCTTTGAAGATATTAATATACCGCTCTGGGATGCCGTTCTGTGTTGCGATGTGCCAGAGTGACTTCCAGTAGATGCTAACTAAGGCTTTGTTGAAATCAATGAAGTTGATATTGAGTGCCTTCTGATACTCTAGACTCTGCTCGTTGCTGATGTTCCTGAGCATAAAGATCTGCTGACAGCATGATCTGTCGCCTCAGAAATCTGCCTTTTCTTCATAAAGGGCACTGTCCACTTCTGCTTTCAATCTGTTGAGGAGCACCATGCTGAGGACCTTGCCAGACCCTGACAGTGTGTTATGCCCCTCCAGTTATTGCAGTTGCTGAGATTCCCTTTCTTTGGCAGCTTGATGGTTATTCTTCTTTTCCAGTCATCCAGGACATCCTTCGCAATCCAGATCTTGTTGAACAGGTCCGTGAGCTCTGTTGTGACGGTGTTCTTGTCATGTTTCAATAGCTCTGCTGGTATCTCATCAATCTCAGGTGCCTGGCTGTTCTTTGAACCTCTGGTCTGGCATATTCCCCCAGGCTGATGTTCAATTGCGGTGCCGTCATCGAACTTGAATGTGGAACTGGGCTTGGGCTGGTTTGGGGATCTCCCATAAGTGTTCCACCCACCTCTCCTCCTGTCCCTCATCCACAATAGCGTCCTGCTGTCCTTGCTCTTGATTAATACAGTGGTGTTGTTTCTTGCACCAGTCAGTTCCCGTATGATCCTGTACAGCCTCTTGGAGTCATTCCAATTTGCTGCTTCTTGTGCCTCCGTGCCTTTTAACTCTATCCATCCTCATTTGTCTTTGCTGCAGCTCTTCCTCATGGCTTTATGCAGCCTTCTGTAATTCTCATTATCTTCTCTTCATTGCTCAATGTTCCTTTCCTGGTCCCACTTTCTCTTCGCCTGCTTTCTTTCATCAGTCACCTTGCACATTGGGTCAGTGATCCTTCTTTCTTGTTTCATCTCCTCCATCCAATGGTGATTTCTGCCCTCTCCTTAATACTTCTTTTGAAAATTTTCCACTGTTCTTCGATGTTGCCTGACCAGTAGTATTTCAAATCTGTTGGAGAGGAACACTGGACGGTGTTCGACAAGTCCTTGCCCTTCAGTTTTTCTGTTGCAAATGACTATTGTGCCTTCATGTTATTGCCGCCTTCAGCTTCAGGTGGATCTTGCCTAACACAAGGTGTTGGTCCAATCCTCTATCAGCACTTCAACACTTCCGGAAATCTTGTAGGGATGACTTCCATTTGCTGCTGATGCATATATAGTCAATCTCATTCAGGGTGTTAACATCTGGAGACCCACCCATGTCTTTTTGTGGATGTCCTTGTGTTTGAAGAATTTTTCCCCATGTTGAGCCCATTGCTGTTGCCAGAAGGCCAGCAGATGCTCGCCATTTCCAATGAGCATACTTGCTGACCCATGGAGCCCAAACGCTTAGCATTGAGGTCACCCAATCAGTAGCTTGATATGATAGCTGGGTACCTCACCCAGCTTGCCCTGTGATTGATGGTAGAATTCATCTTTCTCCCCCTCTGTGTTTGTCTCTGGCGTGTAAACTTGCACGACAGCGACTTTGACGTGCCCTTGAGTGGAATCAGGCAATGATGTGATGGTTTACTGGTTTCCACCCAACTAACACTTGTTCTGAACATCTGCTGAGTATGAAGCCAATTCCATGGATGTTATTTTCTTGCCTAGAGTACAGGACCATAACAGCCTCACCACTGCTTCATCCTTGTCCTGGGTACCGTATCTCGCTGATGCCTAAGGTGTCAAGTCGATAGGTCCTCACCTCTTGCAGAAGCTGAGGATCGTCCCACACCAGAAGTGTGTTCAGACATTCCGGCTGCCGGCTCTGGTGATGTTTTTGGTGTTGACGATTGGGTTTGTCGGATTGGACTTTCTTTCGGCTTCCATCCAGTCCCGTCGCACATACGTCTTCAGATATGCCGTCCTCTCTGTGCCAGGGTTTGCTGGTATGGCCACTTCTTGTTGTTTCTATAACAATGATATGTTTTTACAGGGTGAGTGTGCTAGCTCCATGCCTAATTCCACTCCTTATTCAACCAGACTTGGGACTGGCTTCGGTGGAGTTGTTAACATAAAAGAAAACTAAAAAATCTTCTATGGGCATGTTAAAATAATAAACCGATAGTAAGAAACACTGTGGATCCTACTGGGAACAAAGAAGATGATATATGATTAGAGGTAAAATAAGGCTAGAATACTTAATAAATGCTTTGTATCAGTGTTTACTAAGGAAGATGATGCTGACAAAATATCTGTGGAAGCGGAGATGGTAAAGGCAATAGATAGGATAGAAATTGATGGGCAGGATACATTGAAAAGGGTGATTATGCTTAGAGTCGATAAGAATACTGGGCTTGCATCCCAGGTTTCTAAAGGAAGTGGGAGTGGAGATAGTGGAAGGGCTTGCTATGATCTTCAAACCTTCCCTGCGTACAGATAAGGTGCCAGAGGATTGGAGAGTGCCAAATGTGGCACCCTTATTCAAGAAATGGCGTTAGGACATTCTTGGTAACTACAGGCTGGTCAGTTCAGCATCAGTGGTGGATAATATTTTAGAAACAATAATCAGGAAAAAAATCAACAGGAACTTGGAGAGGTTTGAGTTAATTAAGGAGAGTCAGCATGGAATTAAAGAAGAGATATATGGACTCTAAACGTTATTAAATGTTTCTCTCTCCACAGATGCTGCCAGACCTGCTGATTTTTACCAGCTTTTTCTGGTTTTATTTCAGATTTCCAGCATCTGCAATATTTTGCTTTCATATTATTATAAAAGGCAGATTGTGCTTGACTAAACTAATTGAATTTTTTGTTGAAGTAACAGAAGGTTGATGAAGGGAATGTGGTGGACATTGTTTATATGGATTTTAAGAAAATGTTTGACAAAGCACCACATAAAAAAGTTCAAAATTGAAGTTCATGGAATCAGAGTGTCAGTGTCAACTTGGATTTAAAAAATTGGCTTAAGGAAGAAAACAAGTGAGTTGTGGTCAGTGGTTATTTTTCAAACTGGAGGATGATAGACAGTAATGTTCCCCTAGGGTCAGTGCTAGGACCACTGCTTTTTTGATGTATATAAATGATTAGAATGATGGACTACAGAGTAACATTTCAAAATTTACCTATGATACTGAACTTGGGGTGTGGCACACCATGAGGACGATGTCAATTGACTGCAACAGATCATAGGAAAAAAGTAAAGGTCCTTGAGAAGGTGCAGAGATGATTTGCCAGAATAGTTCCAGGGGTGAGGGATTTTAGTTACAAGATTTAGTATCAGATTAAAAGAAAAGACCTATAAATTGGCCAGAAATAGTAAGAAACATGAGGATTGGGAGGGTTTTAGAGTATAGCAAAGGAGGACCAAGAAACTGATAAAGAGAGAGTAGAATGTTGAATGTAAACCAGCAAAACAACAAATTCGGACTGTAAAAGCTTCTATAGCTACATAAAAAGGAAACAAGCTAAGACAAATGTGGGTCCATTACAGGCAGAGTCAGGAGAATTCATAATGGAGAATAGAGAAGCTAAATGATTACTTTGTGTCTGTCTTCACTGAGGATGATACAAGATCAAAGGGACGAGGGAGAATAAGGAATTGAAGGAAATTAGTATTAGTAAGAAGGTTGTGTTGAAGAAATTAATGGGACTGAAGATTGATAGGTCCCTGGGACCTGATATTCTGCATCCCTGAGCATTGAAAGGGATAGCTATGGAGATAGTGGATGCATTGGTGGTCATCTTCCAAAATCCTATAGATTCTGAAACAGCTCCTGCAGACTGGAAGGTAGCAAATTATATCCCACTATTTAAGAAGGGAGGGAGAAAGAAAATGGGGAATTACAGAGCTGTTAGCCTTACATCAGTAATGGGGAAAGTGCTGGAATCTATTCTAAAGGATGTGATAAATGGATACTTGGATAATAGTGATCTGATTGGGCATGGCAAACATGAATTTATGAATGGGAAATCATGTTTGATGAACCTGTTGGAGTTTTTTGAGGATGTTACTAACAGAATTGATAAAGGGGAGTCACTGGACAAAGTACACTTGGATTTTCAGAAGGCTTTTGACAAAGTCCACACAGGAGGTTAATTAACAAAGTTAAAGGAGGTAATATACTGGCATAGATTAAAGATTGGCTAACAGGCAGAAAACAGAGAGTAGGAATAAATGGGTCATTCTCACATTAGCAGACTGTGACTAGTGGGGTACTGCAAGGATTAGTACTTGGGCCCCCAGCTTTTCACAATACATATCAATGATTTGGATGTGGGGAACAAATGTAATATTTCCAAGTTCGTGGATGACACAAAACTAGTTGGGAATGTGTGTTGTGAGGAAGATGCAAAGCGGCTTCAAGAGATTTGGGCAGACTTAGTGAGTGGGCAAGAACATGGCAGATGGAATAAAATGTGGAAAAAAGTGAAGTTATTCACTGGTAGGAGGAACAGATGCGCAGAGTATTTCTTAAATAGAGATTTAAAAGTGTAGGTGTACGAAGGGACCATCAGTAAAGTGATGGAAGGGGTCATCAACAGTGCCAGCAAGCGACACTTGCTTAGCAATAACATGCTCACTGACACCCAGTTTGGCTTCCGCCAGGGTCACTCAGCTCTTGACCTCATTACAGCCTTGGATCAAGCATGGAAAAAAGAGCTGAACTCCAGAGGTGAGGTGAGAGTGACTGCCCTTGACATCAAGTCAGCATTTGACTGAGTGTGGCATCAAGGAGCCCTAGCAAAACTGGAGTTAATGGGAATCAGGGGGAAAGCACTCCAACCATCTTTAGCCGCTTCATCAGTAACCTTCGTTCCATCATAAGGTCAGAAGTGGGGATGTTCGCTGATGATTGCACAACGTTCTGCACCATTCGCAACGACTCCTATACTGAAGCAGTCCATGTCCAAATGCAGCAAGACCTGGCTTGGGCTGACAAGTGGCAAGTAACATCCGTGCCACGCAAGTGCCAGGCAATGTCCATCTCTAACTAGAAAGAATCTAACCATTGCCCTTTGACATTCAATGGCATTACCATCGCTGAGTCCCCGACTATCAACATCCTGGGAGTTACCATTGACCAGAAACTGAACTGGACTAGCCATATAAATACTGTGGCTACAAGAGCAGGTTTGAGGCTAGGAATCCTGCAGTGAGTAACTCATCTCCTGACTCCACAAAGCCTGTCCACCATCTACAAGGCACAAGTCAGGAGTGTGATGGAATACTCCCCACTTGCCTGGATGAGTGCAGCTTCAACAACACTCAAGGAGCTTGACACCATCCAGGACAAAGTACCCACCTGATTGGCACCCCAACCACAAACATTCATTCCCTCCACCACCGATGCACAGTAGCAGCAGTGTGTACCATCTACAAGATGCACTGCAGGAATTCACCAAGACTCCTTCGACTGCGCCTTTCAAACCCACGACCACTACTATCTAGAAGGACAAGAGCAGCAGACACATGGGAACACCACCACCTGGAAGTTCCCCTGCAAGTCACTCACCATCCTGACTTGGAAATATATTGTCGTTCTTTCGCTGTCACTGTCATGGAAGCTCATTTATTGAGTATTTTTAAAGTAGAGATTAACAGTTTAAGGTATATGGGGATAGTGTCGGAAAAAGGCATTGAAATGGATGATCAGCCATTACCGTGTTGAATGGCAGACCAGGCTTGATGGGCTGAATGACCTACTCCTGCTGCTATGTTCCTAAGATTAGGTTGGAGAAACTAGGGTTGCTCTCCTTGGAGCAAAGGAGATTGAGGGAAAATATGATAGAGATGTACAAATTATGATTATATACAGATCCCTGGAGGAGACCACTATTCACTTCTGTCAATTTGAATGCACAATCCCGACTTCCTTTCTCCAAACTCCTCAACAATTCTCTACCCATGTCCATTTGTTTCCTCCAATTCTATGTACTAATTTGTCAGAAATCTTTTGGACAAAACCTTCTCGAATTCCTTCTGGAAGTACATATTAATAACACCCATTGACACTCCTTATCAAACATGTTAATTACTTCCTCCAACTAGGTTCATTAATCAGGGCGTAATCTTTACAAGTTCATGGAGGCTGTCTCTGATCAGCTCATGTTTGCCCAAATACTCAGCCACTCTATCCCTAGTAATACATTCTTGTAACTTTCCCAAACCAAGCGGTAGATTAATAGGCCTATAACTTTCCAGTTTGTCCCCTTTATCCTTCTGAAATAATGCAGTGATACTGGCAATTTTCTAATACAATGGGGCGGTTCCTGAATCAACGCTTTTGGAAGATCACCATGGCCTATCGGGGTTCATGGATGTCCAGTCCAGGTTTCAAAATACATGGGGACAGTGGGCAAATTCACCTTTGAAATTGCCCCAGAAACGCATGAAAAATTAATGGCAGCAGCGACAAAGGAAAGAAAAGTCACCCCCGTACATGGACGAGACAGAATCTGTGAAGAGCCACTTCCTCCAATCATAGATTCTGTCTCTCCTATTCTCGCTGCTCCAGGTCCTCCAATCACAGGTCCCTTCTCTCCTGCCTTTGCTGCTCCTCCAGAGACAGAATCCATCATTGGAGAGGCAGCAAGGGTGGCAGGGAGGAAACCTGTGATTAGAGGCAATGGAGTGCAATCTTGGGAGTGACAGGAGAATTGAAAGCGAAAAAACATTTTCCTGAGTTAGAGAGAGAGAAAGAGAAGGAAACAATTCTCTGCAAACACACTTGGCCCTCTCTCTTTCTGCATTCTCACACACCCCTCACACACACTCACCCTTCTCTCACTGTCACACACACTCATCCCTCTCTAACGCACACACACTCTTACTTCTCCCACAATACTTAGCCCTCACACGCATGCACTCACCCCTCACACGCAGGCACTCACCCCTCACACGCACGCACTCACCCCTCACACACGCACACACTCATCCCCCTCACACGCACGCACTCACCCCTCTCACACGCACGCACTCACCCCTCTCACACGCACGCACTCACCCCTCACACACGCACGCACTCACCCCTCACACACGCACGCACTCACCCCTCACACACGCACGCACTCACCCCTCACACACGCACGCACTCACCCCTCACACACACATGCACTCACCCCTCACATACGCACGCACTCACCCCTCACACACGCACGCACTCACTCACCTCTCACACACGCACGCACGCATTCACCCCTCACACGCACACACTCACCCCTCACACACGCACTCACTCACCCCTCACACACGCACGCACTCACCCCTCACACACGCACGCACTCACTCACCCCTCTCACACGCACGCACTCACACCCCTCACACACACACACGCACGCACTCATCCCTCACACGCGCACGCACTCACCCCTCACACACGCACGCACTCACCCCTCACACACGCACGCACTCACCCCTCACACACGCACGCACTCACCCCTCACACACGCACGCACTCACCCCTCACACACGCACGCACTCACCCCTCACACACGCACGCACTCACCCCTCACACACGCACGCACTCACCCCTCACACACGCACGCACTCACCCCTCACACACGCACGCACTCACCCCTCACACACGCACGCACTCACCCCTCACACACGCACGCACTCACCCCTCACACACGCACGCACTCACCCCTCACACACGCACGCACTCACCCCTCACACACGCACGCACTCACCCCTCACACACGCACGCACTCACCCCTCACACACGCACGCACTCACCCCTCACACACGCACGCACTCACCCCTCACACACGCACGCACTCACCCCTCACACACGCACGCACTCACCCCTCACACACGCACGCACTCACCCCTCACACACGCACGCACTCACCCCTCACACACGCACGCACTCACCCCTCACACACGCACGCACTCACCCCTCACACACGCACGCACTCACCCCTCACACACGCACGCACTCACCCCTCACACACGCACGCACTCACCCCTCACACACGCACGCACTCACCCCTCACACACGCACGCACTCACCCCTCACACACGCACGCACTCACCCCTCACACACGCACGCACTCACCCCTCACACACGCACGCACTCACCCCTCACACACGCACGCACTCACCCCTCACACACGCACGCACTCACCCCTCACACACGCACGCACTCACCCCTCACACACGCACGCACTCACCCCTCACACACGCACGCACTCACCCCTCACACACGCACGCACTCACCCCTCACACACGCACGCACTCACCCCTCACACACGCACGCACTCACCCCTCACACACGCACGCACTCACCCCTCACACACGCACGCACTCACCCCTCACACACGCACGCACTCACCCCTCACACACGCACGCACTCACCCCTCACACACGCACGCACTCACCCCTCACACACGCACGCACTCACCCCTCACACACGCACGCACTCACCCCTCACACACGCACGCACTCACCCCTCACACACGCACGCACTCACCCCTCACACACGCACGCACTCACCCCTCACACACGCACGCACTCACCCCTCACACACGCACGCACTCACCCCTCACACACGCACGCACTCACCCCTCACACACGCACGCACTCACCCCTCACACACGCACGCACTCACCCCTCACACACGCACGCACTCACCCCTCACACACGCACGCACTCACCCCTCACACACGCACGCACTCACCCCTCACACACGCACGCACTCACCCCTCACACACGCACGCACTCACCCCTCACACACGCACGCACTCACCCCTCACACACGCACGCACTCACCCCTCACACACGCACGCACTCACCCCTCACACACGCACGCACTCACCCCTCACACACGCACGCACTCACCCCTCACACACGCACGCACTCACCCCTCACACACGCACGCACTCACCCCTCACACACGCACGCACTCACCCCTCACACACGCACGCACTCACCCCTCACACACACTCACCCCTCACACGAGTGCACACCCACCCACACACTTGCAATTAACATTATAAGAATGGTCAGTCCTGTATTTGGATGGGTAATAACAGTAAACATTAGCTCAGTCAGTTCACAGAATCACACTGTGCAGAAGAGGCCCTTCAGCCCATCAAGTCTGCACCGACATGTAAGAAACATCTGACCTACCTACCTAATCCCATTTACCAGCACTTGGCCCATAGCCTTGAATGTTATGACATGCCAAGTGCTCATCCAGGTACTTTTTAAAGGATGTGAGGCAACCCGCCTCCACCACCCTCCCAGGCAACGCATTCCGGACCATCACCACCCTCTGGGTAAAAAAGTTTTTCCTCACATCCCCCTAAACCTCCTGCCCCTCACCTTGAACTTATGTCACCTGGTGACTGACCCTTCAACTAAGGGGAACAGCTGCTCCCTATCCATCCTGTCCATGCCCCTCATAATCTTGTACACCTCGATCAGGTCGCCCCTCAGTCTTCTCTGCTCCAACCTCTCTTCATAACTTAAATGCTTCATCCCAGGCAACATCCTGTGAATCTCCTCTGCACCCCCTCCAGTGCAATCACATCCTTCCTATAATGTGCGACCAGAATATCGCTCCTCACACACACACCCGCACCCCCACCCCCGCCACTTCACACACCCCACACACTTACAATTAACATTATAAGAATGGTCAGTCCTGTATTTGGATGGGTAATAACAGTAAACAGTTATCTGGACTGGCTATTTAGAGTAAATAATTGTTTCAGTAATCCGTGTGGATGGGTGTTCAACACTCGAGTTTTGCTAAGACAAATTGGATCATGCTTTAACACATAAACTTAGTTGAAAACTACCTACTGCAGAGACATTGTGCATAAACTACTTACTCACCCTCACTCAACCGCCCACTCACGCACTCAATCACCCTCTCACCCACCCACTCTCACTCTCACACCCACTCTTCCAGCCACCCTCACTCACTACTTCACACTCACTCATTCACCCTTGCTCAATCAATATGCTGGGGATGGTGGTGTGACGAGAGCAGAAGAAAGACCTAGAGTGAGGCCTGAGGCCTAATGGTGCCCGAATGAAGGTGTCTGCTGAGGGGAAAGCAGGGAGAACCAGGGGAAAGTGGCTTGAGCCAGGTCAAACCACTGGGAGCCGGGGGAAAGCGTGGTGAGCAGAGGCCCCCTGTGCTCCAGAGTGTGTCTATCTCCTCATACTCCCGGATGCCGGTGTTCATTGCTCCTCCAATCACAGCCTATTTCTCTCCTGCATTTGCTGCTGATAGGCTCACTATTAGGCTATGATTGGAGGAGCAGTCCCCGTGGAAGTCTTCAACCTCACTCCCCCGTCTTACCGGCGTTTTCAACAATCGCTTTGGAGACCACATACAGGGGCTTCGGTGGGCCACAGGTTGGACAAGCCTGCTCCAATTTTGATAGAAAGAGAGAGGGGTTTGGGGGAGAAGGAGAGAGAGGGAACGTGTGGGCCACAGGCAACTTTGCTCATTTTCACACTTACAGCTTATTTTATTTATTTATGTGTACAATTTCTCAACTCTTTTTTTTAAAAACTCCAGGTTGTCCAATAAATTATTTTGGAAGTAAAGTTTAAAGGGAAGAAATCTGGAGTAGAGGGAGATAAAAATATTTCGACACCAACCACTGCAGGAGGTGTGCGTGCGTGTGTACGCACACTGTTTCAGTATTGTTGGACTCTTGGCCCCATGTCATGCACCGAGTCTCTAATTTATTTAATACACTTTCATGGAGATGTGGAGCAGGTTTGCAAATTTCTCCTTTGACAACAATTTGATTTCTAACTTCAATCTTTAGATCTATGGACCCCTGACTAACAAACAATAGCCCCTGAGGAAATCTCAAAAAGAGCCCTCAAAACAAAATATTCTGACATTTGGCCCAGTACTGTAGCTTTCTTATTGAAGCCAATCCATCTAATTAACTTTCCACTGAAAAGAGGCACAGCCAGAATGCAAACAGCCCCTGGCATGGCCAGGTTACACAGGCTCCCGCACATGGCCAGGCTGTGTGCCCGCTCGCTGGCGCAGCCCGGCCGCGTGCCCTCTCGCTGTCGCAGCCAGGCCGCGTGCCCTCTCGCTGTCGCAGCCAGGCCGCGTGCCCTCTCGCTGTCGCAGCCAGGCCGCGTGCCCTCTCGCTGTCGCAGCCAGGCCGCGTGCCCTCTCGCTGTCGCAGCCAGGCCGCGTGCCCTCTCGCTGTCGCAGCCAGGCCGCGTGCCCGCTCGCTGGCACAGCCAGGCCGCGTGCCCGCTCGCTGGCGCAGCCAGGTCGCGTGCCCACTCGCTGGCGCAGCCAGGCCGCGTGCCCGCTCGCTGTCGCAGCCCGGCCACGTGCCCTCTCACTGGCGCAGCCCGGCCGCGTGCCCGCTCGCTGGCGCAGCCCGGCCGCGTGCCCGCTCGCTGGCGCAGCCCGGCCGCGTGCCCGCTCGACGGCGCCGCCCGGCCGCGTGCCCGCTCGACGGCGCAGCCCGGCCGCGTGCCCGCTCGACGGCGCAGCCCGGCCGCGTGCCCGCTCGACGGCGCAGCCCGGCCGCGTGCCCGCTCGCTCATACTGGAAGCTGTGGTAGAACGAATTGTGTCACAGTAATTTTGTAATCTAATAGAATGCCCTGTCCTCTTTCAATTGCTGATGGTCATATTTCTCTGTATTTTAGAGATGTGCTCCTGGCTCCCAAACTCTCCAACACATCCCACAAGTCCCAGTGTGGCGCTGAGAGCTGTACCCACCCTCTGCACACAGGACATGAAGACAGTCAGTAAGTGTATTCGTGCTTCATTCCACCCTTCTGTGAATTCTCTGATCAGTCACTGAAACCTGTTTCTGACAATTCATGCTGGAACTCATCTTGCTCAATGTGATATTTTGTTGAAATGAGGATGCTTGAGGATCAAGGCTTGCCATGTGGTGAGACTCATAATGCACCAAAGAGCCAGATACAGTTTGAATTTGCCTTCATGATAATATTTGTGGGTTATAAATTCACTCTTTGGGCTTGTGGCATGACTCAACAAGTTTCAGCAGAGGGTAACTGAGTTGTTCCACACCTCTGCTGATCAGTGAGCTGTGGTATCACACTCCACCAGGCTGCAATTACCCTCCCCTGTCCCCCAACGCTGTCTCACTCTCCCCCTCCTCTCGACACTATGTCTGTCCTCCACCTCACGCTGTGTCTCATTCTCCTCCTGGCCCGCGCTCAGCGTCTCCCCCTCCCCCCACTCACTGTATCTCCCCCTCTCCATCCACGCTGCGTCTATCTCTGCCACCCCTCCACCCCCTGCCAATCCCCTCAAATTGCTGAGGGTGGGATTGATGGGAGTTGTCAGGTACACAGACGTTCCCTTTTGTTAATGTTTTCCAGATAAACCTGAACTGGGAGATGAAGAGTTGAAGATAATGTTAAGGAAACATGTTGAAAAGCGAAGACAACAGCCGGTAAGCTGAGCTGTGGAGAGGTGTTAGGAACCTGATGTTCTTCCTGTCTTTATTATTTTAATGTAGTTTAGCACAGTGCAGTGTGCTCGAGCACAAACAGACTGCATTGGGCCAGGGTTAACCCGCCACTTGTGACTGTGATCAGTATGGTTCAGAAGGCATCAGCTCTGATCTTTGGTTATTGCTGAGCAAGGTGACCAAAGGCAGGGTAGGCTGAATATTTTGTGGATGAGGAGTAAGGTATTTCAGCCAGGATTCCTGCAAATGATCAGTATCTGAAAGCCCAAAGAGGCCTTCTGGCCTGAAAAACATAAAAGCATAAAAGCTGAATTCCACATGATGGTGTGCCATCCCAAAAGAAGGAAAGACTTAGTTAGCACCTTTCATGACCAGAGGACATCCTAAAGTGATTTACAGCCATTGAATTACTTCTGATGTGTAGTCACTGTTGTAATGTAGGAAACACGGCTGCCAATTTGCACACAGCAAGCTCCCACAAACAGCAATGTGATAATGATAAGGTAATCGGTTTTGTGATGTTAATTAAGGGATAAATATTAGCAAGGACACCCAGGAGAACTCCCCTGTTCGTCTTCAAAATAGTGTCATGGGATCTTCTCCATCCACCTGAGCAGGCAGATGGGGCCTTGGTCTAATGTCTCATCTGAAAGACAGCACCTCCAGCAGCTCAGTACTTCCGCAGTACTGCACTGTAGTACCAGCCTAGTTTTTTGTGCTAAAGCCCTGAAGTGGGATTTGAACCTGGGGAACCTTGGACTTCAGAGGCAAGAATGCTATGGCTGATGTACGAAATAAAGTATGGCCACATACATCACCAGTGAACTGATGACCAAAGCTGAAGAATCCCATTGAGTGCTCATCATTCCCCATTGCAACCAGAGCGGACAAGAAGACTAACATGAACATTTACAAGCTGCTGACAAAAACATGATTGGCCATCGCCCTACCAACTGCCAATCATCCAGCCATCTACATCGGTGATTTCAGCAGCCACCACTACGCATGGAGCTACCAGAAAGTAGACAGCACCAGCCTTGACTACACAGTGGCACCAGTGTATGTAGGCTCAGCAATTAGTGTGTGAGCTCTCAGTGTGTCACATTGAAAACTCACAGAGGGGGAGTTGTGCCTGTCCCGGCTCTTTAACAAAACTATCTAATTAGTCTCACCCTCTTGCTCGTTTTCCATAGCATTTTAATATTTGTCTTTTCAAATTCTTTTGAAAAGTCATATTGAATCTGCTTCCATCACCGTTTCAGACCAGGATACAATTCAATTATTTAACAGCCTTCCCAACTTGCCAACTTAAAACATTCGTGAACACTCAACCCCAGATCAGAACTTGCAGTGTAAAAAAAAAAGCTTTCTCATGTCGCCTCTAGTTCTTTTGCCAATTATCATAAATTTGTGCCCTACTGCTGCTGGAAACAATTTCTCCTTATTTAAAATCATGAATGGTTTTAATTAAATATGCTTATCAAATCTCCTCTTAATCTTTGCTGCTTTAAGGAGAAAACCGCAGCTTCTCCAATCTTTCCACATAACTAAGTCCCTCATCCCTGCTGCCATTTCAGTAAATCTCTTCTGCATCCTCTCTAAGGCCTTGATATCTTTCCTCAAATGTGGTGCCCGGAATTGGACTGTGGCCTAACCAATGTTTTCTAAGAATTTAGCATAGCTTTCTTACTTTCCTACTCGATTCCTCGGGGTGTGTCAGCTGTGGCTCAGTTTGGCAGCACACTTGTCTCTGAATTATTAGGTCCTGGGTTCAAGTCCCACCACAGAGCCTGAACACAAAGATCATAAGTGAGAGCTGTGGGACAGCGGTTTCCTCTACCCACACCTCTTTCAAGTGCGACTTGGCAGGTGATCCAGGATACTGGCCCTCAGAATCATCACCCATATACCCTTATCAGATCATCTGCAGGCTTTGAAATTATGTCCTGTGCACCCAAGTCCAGGTCATTTAGAAAAAAGCATCAAAACGAGCAGTGATATGAATATTGATCCCTATGATATGAATACTTTCCTTCAAACTGAAAAGGAACCATTCATTATTGATCTCTACTTTCTGTCCTTCAGCCAATTTTAAATCCATGCTGCCTCTGCCCTTGTTAATTCCGCGGGATTTAATTTTGACAACTGGTCTATTATGGGGTACCTTGGATGAAGGAACAGGAAGTATGGTTGCTAAATTTGCTGATGATACAAGGATAGGTAGGAAAGTAAGTTGAGGACATAAGGAGGCTACAAGGGGACATAGGTTAAGTGAGTGGGCAAAGATCTGGCAAATGGAGTATAATGTGGGAAAAGGTGAAATTGTCCATCTTGGCAGAAAAAATAAAAAATAAGCATATTATCTAAATGATGAAAGATTGCAGAGCTCTGAGATACAGAGGGATCTGGGTGTCCTAGTGCATGAATCTCAAAAGGCTAGTATGCAGGTGCAGCAAGTAATTAGAAAAGCTAATAGAAGGTTATCGTTTATTGCAAGGGAATTGATTATAAAAGTTGGGAGGTTATGCATCAGTTGTACAGGGCACTGGTGAGACCACACCTGCAGTACTGTGTGCATTATTGGTCTCTTTTTTTTGAGGAAGGATGGAAATCCATTAGAAGCAATTCAGAGAAGGTTTACTAAACTAATACCAGGAATGGGCAGGTTGTTTTATGAGGAAAAGTTAGACAGACTAGGCTTGTATCCACTAGAATTTAGAAGAGTAAAAGGCGACTTAAATGAAACATACAAGATCCTGAGGGGTCTTGACAGGATACAGGGTGGATGTGGAGAGGATGTTTCCTCCTGTGGAAGAATCTAGAACTAAGGGTCACTGTTTAAAAATAAGGAGTCGCCCATTTAAAATAAAGATGAGAAGAAATTTTTTCTCTGAGGGTAGAGAGCCTTGGAGCTCCCTTCCTCAAAAGGCAATGAGGCAGAGTCTTTGAATGTTTTCAAGGCAGAGGTAGATAGATTCTTGATAAACAAAGGAATGAAAGGTTACCAAGGGTTACAGTCAGATCAGCAATGATCGCATTGAATTGCTGAGCAGGCTTGAAGGGCCAATGGCCTACTCCTGCTCCGAACTCATATGTTCACATGTAATTCAAAGGAAAGTGTTACGATCCCCGTAGAAACCAATACCCTGAAAAGGAAGGAATCCCAAACGACCCAAACAGAAGGAACCAATGGATAAGATTTCACTTTTTAAAACTTTTAATGTAGCAGTTCAACACAAAATCAACATTAAATTAAGCATACATAAGTTGACAAATGGTGTTTCAGTAGAATTGATAAATTTCATGTTAAATAGCTGATACAACAAGGATAATTGTTATGCGATTCTCAGCATCAGCCCCGGCACACATATGCCACCACATGTAATCTCAAAGTTTTTTAACTCTGCTGACTGTCCGTGAGAACTCTCACTTTCCCCACTCACTGAATTTGGCCTTGATAATCCTGATGGCTGCCCAGAGTTCCTTTTCAACCGAGCAATCAACAACACAGTCTGGTCACCTCTGGTACAAACACCCAGCTCTTTAGCATGCTTGAGCTATTTACATAGCTTTAGGTTTCGGTCCCTCTTTGCTAGTTTGCACATTACTTCATCAAGAACTCTTGTCTGTTCCCTCCCCTGCTTAGCAGAAAAGTTGATGTTTTTTGTACAGAGCTGTGTTTGCTTCTCTTAAACATTAGGAATTCAGTAGCACGGCTGGCTGAAAGATGATACCATCAATTAGCTTCCGTTTGCCTTTTTCTCATTACCTAGCTTTCATTTCCATAGCAACCTCAAGTCACTGGTCACTTCTCAGAAAAGACCCTATAGCCAGGAAATCCAATTACAACCCCGTTTCCAGAATTATCTTAATTTCACTTTGCTAGGGGATGTCTCAAAAATACAAACTTCTTACAAATTGCAGACATCATCACAAATTAAATGTCAGAAATGTAATTCCCAGTTGATTACAGTTGTCTCTCTCACTGTAAGATTCAAAAGCATCACACAGATTTCTCTGAAACGTATTTGTATCCATATAACCCTCTAGGCTGTTAGTGCATTGCTTGTGAGACTCCCTGAGGGAACAAGTGGTTAGGTCTGTCTCTGCCATTTTGCATTGTTTTGGTGAAGAGACTATGAACAAGTATCACATCAAACAGCTCATTGGTTATGTAGCCAACATAACAGGAGACAATGACGTTAGAAAACTTTCTCTTCCAATCTGTTGTATCGCATCACCTCCTCAAATATAATTAAGGATATCAAAGGGATGAAGAAACTCACGCAACTTGTTTATGTAGATGAATTTCTCATTTTATGTCTTATGTTAGTGACAAGAGGCCATTCAAAATCTGTGTAGCTTCCCTTTAATAGGTGTAGAGAGTCACCATACCCTCTACCACCCTTCCAGCCCTTATCCTACCCTCCCCTGCAGCCACTGCATTATCTTTATCTCCCATTTACTGATCCACAGGACCATCCAGATCTAGCTACTGGTGACCTTACTCTCAATGACATTATCACCCGGATGAATGCTGGCCGTAGGGGCTCTCTAGCAGGTGAGTAAAACCCAGTCTCTGTTTTATTCATTCATGGGCTGTAGGAGAATGTGACAAGTCCAGTATTTAATCCCCATCCCTAGTCACTCTCAGAAAATTGTTAGTATTCTGCCTTTTATTTGATACAACTGAATTTCTTGCTTGGCCTTTCAGTGAATAGTCACCATATAGATCAAACTGACTAAGTAACACAGGTTCCCTTTCCCAAAGGACATTTGTGAACCAGTTGGATTTTTATCCAGCAACTTCATGGTCACTTTTACTGCTCCCAGATTTCTGTTTCCAGATGTTTATATTGAACTCGCTTTCTCAGGATTATTGCACCCCTACCCGGTATCTGCCTGGGATGCCTCCGGTTGCCAGCATCTGTGCTGGGACAGTGGCACTAATGGCACTGTAAGGGGAGGGGAGGAGCGGGCTGGGTGCCAGTGCCTGGAATGGTGGGGGTGGCAGGGTTGTTTGTATCTGGGCAGGTGTTGGATGGGGGTGTCAGGGCTGTGGTTGGGGTGAAGGTTGAGGTGGCGGGGTTGCCAGTGTCCGGTTGGAGGTTGAGGTGGCGGGGTTGCCGGTGTCTGGGTGGGGGCTCAGGTGGCGGGGTTGCCGGTGTCTGGGTGGAGGTTGAGGTGGTGGGGTTGCTGGTTGGGGGTTGGGATGGGGGCAGGGGTATGGGTGTCGGGGCAGGGGTGGGTGCCAGGGCGGTATCAGAGTGGGAGTCTAGGCTGGGGTGTCTATTCGAGTGTTGACGTGGGGGTGTCGAGGTTGGGGGCAGGGGTGCCGAGGCTGGGGTTGGGGCGGGGGTGCCGAGGCTGGGGTTGGGGCGGGGGTGCCGAGGCTGGGGTTGGGGCGGGGGTGCCGAGGCTGGGGTTGGGGCGGGGGTGCCGAGGCTGGGGTTGGGGCGGGGGTGCCGAGGCTGGGGTTGGGGCGGGGGTGCCGAGGCTGGGGTTGGGGCGGGGGTGCCGAGGCTGGGGTTGGGGCGGGGGTGCCGAGGCTGGGGTTGGGGCGGGGGTGCCGAGGCTGGGGTTGGGGCGGGGGTGCCGAGGCTGGGGTTGGGGCGGGGGTGCCGAGGCTGGGGTTGGGGCGGGGGTGCCGAGGCTGGGGTTGGGGCGGGGGTGCCGAGGCTGGGGTTGGGGCGGGGGTGCCGAGGCTGGGGTTGGGGCGGGGGTGCCGAGGCTGGGGTTGGGGCGGGGGTGCCGAGGCTGGGGTTGGGGCGGGGGTGCCGAGGCTGGGGTTGGGGCGGGGGTGCCGAGGTTGGGGTTGGGGCGAGGGTGTGGAGGTTGGGGTGAGGGTGTGGAGGTTGGGTGGGGCCGGGGGTGTGGAGGTTGGGTGGGGCGGGGGTGTGGAGGTTGGGTGGGGCCAGGGGTGTGGAGGCTGGGGTTGGGGCGGGGATGTCTGGGTCAGGGTGAGGATCTCTGGGCTTAGGTCCTGGTGCCTGGGCAGGCTTGATATTCAGCGACCAGGAAAATGCTTTTGAACTGTATGAGACACATCCATATTTTATGTGTCAACTTGCAGCTGCTTGGCAGCATTCTGTGCTCATGTTTTGATCTGTGTTCGCTGTTGAAACACGTTCACATTCCCAACGGAACACCTCAAATCTTGGTTAGAAGACAAAAACGTCAGTGCAGGAGAGTGGCAGGAGCAGTGATGGATGGCTGGTCAGTGGTTTGAAGGCTGATTAACTGGCTGCAGGGAGTAGAAGGGACAATTATTTTTATTCTTTCACAGGATGTGGGCATCGCTGGCTAAGTCAGCATTTATTGCCCATCTCTAATTGCCCTTGAGAAGATGGTGGTGAGCTGCCTTCTTGAACCGCTGCAGTCCATCTGGTGTGGGTACACCCAGTGCTGTTAGGGAGGGAGTTCCAGGATTTTGACCCAGCGACAGTGAAAGAATGCAATATATTTCCAAGTCAGGATGGTGAGTGACTTGGAGGAGAACTTGCAGGTGGGGGTGTTCCCATCTGTCTGCTGCCCTTGTCCTACTAGGTAGTCGCAGGTTTGGAAGGTGCTGTTGAACAGAAAAACAAAACTGCCCGGACACTAGACCCTTGGCAACCTCGCCACTCCAACCCAGACACCGGCCATCCCGCCACCTCAACCTCCACCTCCACCCAGACACCATAGGGAAGGGCAATAAATGCTGGCCTAGCCAGCGACACCCACATCCCATGAAGGAATTTAAAAAAACTCCCTTGCCTTATTCCCGTAACCTTGCACATTCTTTCTCTTCAGATAGCATTCCAATTCCCTTTGAAAAAGCTCAATCGAACCTGCCCCCACCGCCCTCTCAGGAAGTTCATTCCAGACTCCAACCACCCTCTGGGTGAAAAATTTTTTCCTCACATCATTTTTACTCTTTTTGCCAATTATTTTAAATCTGTGCCCCCTAGTTCTTGATGTTCTCTTGAGTGGGAACAGTTTCTCACTATTTACCCTATCCATACCCCTCAGGGCCTTGAATACCTCTATCAAGGCTCCTCTCAGCCTTCTTTTCTCCAAGGGTACAGTCCCAACCTCTCCAATCTATCCCCATGGCTACAGTTCTTTATCCCTGGAATCATTCTTGTGAATCTTCTCTGTACTCTCCCCAATGCTTTCACATCTTTCCTCAAGTATGGCGCCCAGAGCTGGACGCAGTACTTCAGATGAGGCCTAATTAGTGCCTTATACAAGTTCAACATGATCTCCTTACTCTCGTACTCAATGCCCCTATTACTAAAGCCTAAGATACTATATGCTTTATTAACTGCTCTCTCAACATGCCCTGCCACCTTCAGTGACTAATGTATATATACACTGAGGTTTCTCTGTTCCTGCAACTCTTTTAGAGTTTCTCCCTTTATTTTACACTGCCTCATTTCAACGGGAAGAATATGGAAAATCAGCTCACAATTCTCTGCATTGAACTTCGTCTGCCACTTGTCTGCCCATTCTATCAACATGTATATGTCCTTTTGAAGTTCAAGACGAACCTCATCACAGTTGACATTTCCAATCTTCGTATCATCTGCAAATTTTCAGTCATGCCCTGCACACCACAGTCTCGGTCATTAATATATATCAGGAAGAGCAAGGGTCCCAACACTGACCCCTGACGAACTTCAGTACAAACATTCCTCCAATCTGAAAAACAACCATTTATCAGTACTCTGTTTCCTGTCACTCAGCCAATTTCTTATCCAAGTGCCTACTTTCCTTTTTATTCCGTGAACTAGAATTTTGCCCACAAGTCTGTTGTGTGGCACTGTATCAAATGTCTTTTGAAAATCCATATATACCACATCAACCTTATCAATCCCCTCAAAAAAAACTCCAGCAATTTTGTTAAACATGACTTTCCCTTAATGAATCCATGCTGCTTTCCTTAATTATCCTGCATTTATCTAAGTGACTATTGATTTTGTCCCGAGTGAAAGTCTCCAGAAGTTTCCCTACCACTGAAGTCAGACTGACTGGTCTGTAGTTGCCAGCTTTATCCTTGCACCTGTTTTTGAACAAGGTTTAACATTCGCAGCTCTCCAATCCTTTGGCACCTCCCCTGTATCTAAGGAAGACTGGAAGATTATCAATTGTGCCTCTGCAATTTCCACTCTCACTTCCCTCAGTACACTTGGATGCATCTCATCCAGTCCTGGTACCTTATCCATTTTAAGTAAAGATAGCTTTTCGAACACCACCACCGTCTCAATTGTTAATTCTTCTACTCTGACTCTGGTCTGGGTAGCATCATCCTTCTTTGTCAAGACAGATGCAAAGTACTCATTTAATACCTCCGCTATTTCTCCAGTCTCCAGGTGCAGATCCCCTTTTTTATTCTTAATCAGCGCTACTCTTTCTTTTACCATCCTTTTATTATTTATATGCTTAAAGAAGACCATGAGATTCCCTTTTATGTTGGCTGCCAGCCTCTTTTCATGCTCTCTCCTTTCTTTTCTTATTAGTCTTTTAACTCCCCCCTCTGGTTCTTCTATATTCAGCCTGATTCTCCATTGTATTTTCTACCTGACATTTCTCATATGCACACTTCCTTTTCATCTTAACCTCTATCTCTCTCTCATCATCCAGGGCACTCTGGATTTATTTGTCCTGATTTTGCCCTTCAAGGGAATATACCTTGACATTGCCTGCAGTACTTTTCGTTGAAGGTGGCCCATTGTTCAGCCTCTGTCTTTTCTGCCAACATTTGATTCCAACTCACTTGACTCAGATGCATTCTCATCCCATCGAAGTTGGCTTTCACCCAGTTATTTGTCCCTGCTCAGGATTGTTCCTTGTCCTTTTCCATGGCCAACTTAAACCTTGTGATGCAATGGTCACTGTCCCTGAAAAGCTCTCCCACTGATATTTGATTCACTTGGGCCGACTCATTCCTCAGAACCAGGCCCAACAGTACCTGCCCTCTTGTTGGACCAGAAACATATTGATGAAGAAAATTATCTTGAACACATTTCAGAAACTCACACTTTGTACTATTCCTATCCCATTAATAGGATAATGAAGCCCCCCATTATAATTACTCTATAATTCTTGCACTTCTCTGTAATTTCTCTGCAAATTTGTTTATCTACATCCCTTCCACTAGATACTACACCGATCAATGTTATTGCACCTTTCTCATTCCATAC
Organism: Cetorhinus maximus; assembly: GCF_964194155.1. NCBI lineage: Eukaryota > Metazoa > Chordata > Chondrichthyes > Lamniformes > Cetorhinidae > Cetorhinus > Cetorhinus maximus. The sequence goes on from NC_135880.1 coordinate 186,530,080, forward strand.
CTTTAGCCAGAGAGATTCTGCCCTTGACTCCTTTGGAACGTCCTCTCTCTCCAGTACTGTAATGTCATCTTTCATCAATACTGCCACTCCTTCCCACCCCCCCCCCACTTCCTTTCCTGTCTCTCCTAAACACCTTATACCCAAGAATATTTAATGCCCAGTCATGTTCATCTTTGAGCCAGGTCTTTGTCATAGCAATAATATCATAATTCCATTTGTCAACCTGTGCATGTAGTTCACCAACCTTATCAACCACATACATGCACATTAACCTTGATTTAGGCTTTTTTACTTTCATTTTACTTTCCCCTTTACTCTGATCTCCATCAAATGACATACTGTTGCCTTCTCCAATTCTATCAAACTCTCCAAGTATTCTGTTTACCTTGATACCACTCTCTGATATATGCTTCTTATCAGTTAATACTTCTCTACTCCCCAATGCCAGTTTTTCTCTTCTCCATTCTAAATTTCCCTTCAGGTTCCCATCCCCGTGCCAACCTAGTTTAAACCCTCCCCAACAGCACTAGAAAACCTCCCCATAAGGACGTTAGTCCCAGCCCTGTTGAGGTGTAACCTGTCCAGGTCCCACCTGCCTCAGAACCAGTCCCAATGCCTCAGAAATCTAAAGTCCTCGCACCTACTCCACCTCTCCAGCCACGTGTTGAACTGCTCAATCTTCCGATTCCTAAACTCACTCGCATGTGGCACTTACTGTTCTTGAGGTTCTGCGTTTTAATTCCCTTCCTAACTCCCTAAAATCTGCTATCAGGAGGTCATGCCTTTTCCTACCTATGTCATTGGTCCCAATGTGAACCATGACCTCTGGTGTTCACCCTCCCCCAAAAGAATGTCTTGCATCCAATCTGTGACATCCTTGACCCTGGCTCCAGAGAGGCAACATACCATCCTGGAGTCTCATCTACAGCCGCAGAAACGCCTGTCTGCTCCCCTAGCTATGGAATCCCCTACAACTATAGCACTTCCACTATTCCTCCTCTCCTCCTTTGCAGTTGAGCCACCTGTGATGCCACGAACTTGGCTCTTGCTACAGCCCTCTGAGGAACCATCTCGCTCACCAGTATCCAAAATGGAGAAATGGTTAGAGAGCGAGATAGTCTCAGGCGATTCCTGTAGTACCTGCCTGTTTTTCTTAGATACTCTGGCGGTCACCCATTCCCTCTTTGCCCATGTATTTCTTAGGTGCGGTGTGACCACCTCTCTAAATGTGCTGTCTATGTAATCGTCAGCCTTGTGGATGCACCACAGTGACTCCAGCTGCTGCTCGAATTCTGCAACTTGGAGCTCAAGTTTCTACAACTGGTGACACTTCCTGCAGATGTAGTCATCGAGGGCACTTTGTGGCTGCACAGTTTCCCACATCCCACAGGATGCACACTCCCCATGGCTGAGCTGCATTGACATACGTTAAACTTTATGTAAAGTGTTTACTAAAGCATAGTATAATAGAAGCGGTCACCTGTCACTCTCCAGTGGTTTCCTCTGTGCTGAATTCGAAACGTTCCATACTTCCAGCCAATCAACTTATTGTGATGTCACTTTTAGATTTTATCTGTAAACCCCCGGCTGTCACTCTCCTCACTGCTTTATGGGCTCCTATGACAGTCAGCTTCTTCCCCTGTAGCAAAGTAAGAGTCAGCTACTGGAGGCTAAGGAACGGTAGAAAAAGAAATGAGCACCCCCTTCCCCTCTTCACCAAACTCCCCCACTCACCAAACTCCAAATTAGGCGCTCTAATGCACCCAAAGCAGCACTCTGCTTTGGCAGGAAGAATAGAAAAACAGAATATTTTTTAAATGGGAAGACTGCAAAATGCTGCAGTACAGAGGAATCTGAGTGTCCTTGTACATGAATCACAAATAATTAGCATGCAGGCCCATCTCGGCCTCCTCCAGAGGTCCCCAACATCACAGGTGGCAGTCTTCAGCCAATTATTCACTCCACGTGAAACAAGAAACGGCTGAAGGCACTGGATCCTGGAAAGGCTATGGACCCTGACAATGTTTCCAGCAACAATCCTGATGACTTGTGCTCCAAACCTTGCCACGCCCCTATCAAAGCTGTTCCAGTACAGCTACAACACTGAGATCTTATCCAGCAATGTGCATAATTGCCCACGTATGTCCTGCCCACAAAGGACAAATCCAACCTGGACAACTACCGCCCCATCAGTCTACTCTCGATCATCAGCAAAGTGTTGGAACAGGTCATCAACAGTGCTATCAAGCAGCACTTGCTCAGCAATAACCTGCTCACTGATGCTCAGTTTGTGTTCTGCCAGGGCCACTCAGCTCCTGGCCTTACCACAGCCTTGGTTCAAACATGGCCAAAGAGCTGAACTCCAGAGGTGAAGTGAGAGTGACTGTTCTTGACATCAAGGCAGCATTTGACAGAGTGTGACATCAAGGAGCCTAGCAAAACTGGGGTCAAGGGATCAGGGGGAAAACTCTCGGCTGATTGGAGTCATACCTAGCACAAAGGAAGATGGTTGTGGTTGTTGGAGGTCAGTCATCTCAGCTCCAGGATATCACTGCAGGAGTTCCTCAGGGTCGTGTCCTCAGCCCAACCATCTTCAGCTGCTTCATCAATGACCTTCCATCATAAGGTCAGCAGTGGGGATGTTCACTGATGATCACACAATGTTCAGCACTATTCACGACTCCTCAAATATAAAGTAGCCCGTGTCCAAATGCAGCAAGACCTGGACAATATCCAGGCTTGGGCTGACAAATGACAAGTAACATTCATGCCACACAAGTGCCAGGCAATGACCATTTCCAACAAGAAAGAATCTAACCATCACCCCTTGACATTCAATGACATTACCATCACCAAATCCCCCAACATCCTGGGGGTTACCATTGACCTGAAACTGAACTGGACTAGCCATAGTGGCTACAAGAGCAGGTCAGAAGCTAGGAATGCTGCGGCGAGTAACTCACCTTCTGAATCCCCAAAGCCCATCCACCATCTATAAGGCACAAGTCAGGAATGTGATGGAATACTCTCCCATTGCCTGGATGAGTGCAGCTCCAACAGCACTCAAGAAGCTTGACACCATGCAGGACAAAGCAATCTACTTGATTGGCACCTCACCCACAAACATTCGCCCCCTCCACCACGATGCACAGTGGCAGCAGTGTGCACCATCTACAAGATGCACTGCAGGCACTCACCCAGGCTCCACGACCACTACCATCTAGAAGGACAAGGGTAGCAGATACATGGGAACATTACTCTGTTCCAATCCACACACCACCCTGACTTGGAAATATATCGCTGCTCCTTTACTGTCACGGGGTCAAAATCCTGGAACTCCCTCCCTAACAGCACTGGGTGTACCTACACCATATGGACTTCATCGGTTCCAGAAGACAGCTCACCACCACCTTCTTAAGGGTTAAGCAATAAATGCTAGCCAAGCCAGTGACACTCACAACCCCTGAACAAATAAAAAAACAAGTAATTAGGAAGGCAAATGGAATGTTGGCCTTATTGCAAGGGGGATTGAGTATAAAAGTAAGGTAGTCTCTAAAATTAGAAGGACATTGGTGGTACTGTGTGCAGCTTTGATAGCCTTACAGAGGGACATAATTACATTGGAAGCAGTTCAGGGGAGGTTCATTAGGTTGATTTCTGGAATGAAGTGGTTGTCTTATGAGGTGAGGTTGAGCACGTTAGGCCTATACTCAGAAAAATGAGAGGTGACCTTATTGAAACATATAATTTTCTGAGGGGACTTGACAGGGTGGATGCTGGGAGGATGTTCCTTCTCATGGGGGAATCTAGAACTCGGGGGCACAGTTTACAAGTATAAGGTGTCCTATTTAAGAATGAAGTGAGGATGAATTTCTTCCCTGAGTGTCATTATTATTTGGCATTCACTTCCACAGAGAGCAGTGGAGGCTGGGTCATAGAATATATTCAAGCCCGAGTTAAGACAGATTTTTGATCGACAAGCGAGTTGAAGATTGTGGGGAATAAGTAAACAAGTGATGTTAAAGCCACGATCAGATCAGCCATGATCTTATCGAATAGCGGAGCAGGCTCAATGGGCTGAATGGCCTACTCCTATTTCTTATGATCTTATGAGGCATAAGAAAAAAATGAACATGAGGCATGGATGGAAATACTAAATATTAATCTGACTTTAATGAGAGCCATAAAGTCAAGAAAGAAATGGCAAGGCAGAGGAATTTAGGGAGGAAATCCTAGAGCCTGGGTTCTGGGTAGCTATTGAACTATTGCCAGTGGAGGACAAAGGATGGCGGGGGAGTGTGGAGACAGAGGAGGAAAGGTTCTGGGGATTTGGGAGATTACAAAGAGAAGGACAGGGATGTAAAGAGGTTAAATGCGATGATTTTAATTGTAGGCATTGGGGAATGCCTCCAGAACTGTAGTGGTCAGCAAGGACAGGGGCTGTGGGCAATTGGGACTTGGTGCAGGGCAGGGTACAAGCAGAGAAGTTTTGGCTGAGGTCACGTTCATAGAGGGTAAAGGATGGGAGGTCAACCAGGAGAGTATTGAAATTGTGAATCATAGGCATGAATAGTGGTTTTCACGGTTCGTGGACTGAGGTAGGGTGAGGACAGGAGTTGTAACAGAGCTGGAAATGTGTGTTTGTTTGTGACGGATTGGATAGCTCGGATTAACAGGAACCTGAATTTGCTGATTGTCCAATCCAGTACTGTAATAGGGTGGGGGACGGAGTTAGTGATGAGCGAACAGAGTTTGGGTTATGGGGCAAAGACAATGAAAATGCTCTTCCCAATGTTCAGCTGAAGGAAACTGTAGGTTATCAAGACTGGATATTTGATAAATTCTCACAGTGTGGGAGCAGCAAGCGAAGCTACAAAGAATAAGAGCTATGTGTCAGCAGGGTATATATGGAAGTGTTTGTATGGTGTTGCAAAGGGGCATGTAAATGAGAGGGAGGAGGGGCCAATTCTTAAAGTAAGCTTGAATTAGCGCTGGGCAATAAAAACTAGAAACGCCAGCAATACCCATATCCCAGGAATGAATAAAAAAGTTTGTAGACTTTCTGAATGAGATAAGGACATGGGAGCCAAAGAGATGCTGCCCAGAGCAAGAGATGGAAAGCTGCATTCGTGTAAAACACCTTTAACGTTGAGGACGTCCAGAGTCACTTCACAAATTGGCTTCAGATCGGGAGAGAGTGGGGCAGGAAGGGAGAGGCTAGGAGGGCTGCCCAATAGAAGGCTTCAGAGAATGCTGTTAGAGGGCAGGGGGGTGGGGGGAGGTTTGAAAAGGTAACTGTGGAGGTGAAATTAGATGGCTGAGTCCTGCTTCTGGCTGTGATACATGGGGTGTTCAATCATACCTATTGCAGGAGCAGACCCTTAACTCTGTAGGGAGGTGGGTAAATGTGGAATTAATGTTTTGTTTTCAACTCTACAAAGCTTTATTAGATCTTACATTCCCAAAGAAGCGAGTGAAAGATAAAGAGGAAAGGAAGAAAAAGAAACTCAAAGTGATAAAAACAGAGCCAGAAGATTTGGCAGAATCATCAGGAGCTGAGGGAGCTACTGCAGCAGCACCTGAGCAGCAGATCGTAACCAGGCCAGTCACTGCTCCTGAACAGTAAGTAACTTACCATTTATTGGATATTTAAGCCCCTGGTGCGAGATTGGTGGAGCTCAGAATCCGACCCGTATGAATGGCTGCTGATGAATTAATTGAGATTGTTCGATTCCTGCTATTGTGAGAAAAGGCCCAATCTCAGCATCGAGAGTGTTCCAAGATCTCCATTACCCTCTGAAGATTCCCCAACTGAATGGCACACAGTGGTGTGGCTTACTGTCTGGGGCTCTGGCTGCTGGAGATAGCGTAGGGTGAATTGTGTTTTAGCAATTGCTTTATAGGAGAGACTCTTACTGTATGTACCCTGTGTTATGACCCAGCAGTTGGTAAAGCTGAGTTATTTTTTTTAAAACCCTAGAGGGGAACTTTAAACAACTGTCATAACCTATATTTTTAATATGTTTGAGATGCAACTCTAAATTCAGGAATCAGACCACCAGTTCTCGAGAGGTTTTTATATTAAACTAAATGAAACATTTTATTAAGTTACAACACATGCACATGGCTACAAATTATTACTACTATCATAACTTTTAACAAATTCCCAGACTAATCTCCATTAAGGCAACAGCAACCCATAAATTTTTAAGCAGACACCAGACAAAGCATTTTCACCTTACAAATTCAAAATGAGGTTCTTTTCACTTTGGTTCCTGTGGAGACAGTTGTAGGCTTACAGCTGCTTTCATCTTATATTGCCTCTGCCCTACACACTCAAAACTGATGTCTGTTATACCCAACACAGTTTATTGAATGTAAATTCTCATTGTATCACCAGTCCCTTTGCACTCCACCTCTTCTAACAGTAAAACCCCTTTCATTGTACCAATTTTATTAGTAATATAAACATATTGCTTGGTCTCTGCTAGCTAGGTGCCAGATTTCATTTGCCTTCTTGAATGCTCTATCACTATTCAACAAAATGCAAATGTACTCTACCTCTCTTATATCTCAAAACTAGTATACAGCAAAGCACCCAGACTAGCTGGCTTTAATCCAATTAAGGCACATACACAAATTAACCCTTTATTTTTAAAAACATAATTTTCCATAATGTTATATACATTAATAGCTTCATGACACCCTGGTATTTGAAAGGCCCTTTTTTCCTCCCTGTGCTACCAGCACCTGACAATGCAATGGAGGAGTGTGTGAAAGACTGGGCAGGTAACAGACTTCCTCAACAGCATCTCCCAAATCTGTAGCCTGCAAGATTCTCTTGGAATCATACACCATCCTAACTAGAACATATATCAGTGTTCCTTCATCTTCACTGGGTTTAAATCCTAGAACAGTATTGTGAGAGCACCTCAACAGCACAAGCTCACCACCACCTTGTCAAGAGGTGCTAACATTGAGCGATAAAAGGCAGACACACCAGCAATACCCACATACAGTCATACAACACAGACCCAAGAATGAATTAAAAAATAGACTTCCTGAATGAGATGTGGACGTGGGAGCCAAAGAAATGCTGCCCAGAGCAAAAGATGAGAACCTGCATTCATATAAAACAACGTTAATGTTGAGAATGTCCAGAGTCACGTCACAAATTGGCTTCGGAAAAGGGGAAGCTAGAAGGAGCGGCTTCAGAGAATGCTGTCGGAGGACAGGGGACGAGATTTAACAAGTGTTCCAGGGAGTAAAATCAGTCGAACAGAGTGTTCAAGGAGGAATTATAAAACAACAGGAATTTACAGAGATTGGAGTGAGGCTGTGCAGGGTTTTAGAGACAAGATTGGAAATTCTTAATTTGGTTTACTTAGGGATGTGACACCAATACAAATGAACAAGGACGGGGTGATGAGCAAGTGAGACTTGAGTAAGGGGGAGATAATTCTTTCAGTGAGTCAGGGGTAATAGAGGGAAGAGGAGCCAATGCTGGGGATGATCTGACTCTCTTGTGATAGGAGTGAAACTAGCTGAGGGCAGCTGGAGAATCAAGGAGAAGCTCTGGTTTATTAACAGGGGAAGGCTTATGATTGAGAAACTGATTCATCGCATGCATGTTCCATACTGTCTAAAATAAAAGCAGGCTTGGTGGTGATGAGTAGATGAAGCCAGCATTTTGAATGCAGTCCTGTAGATCGATAAGTGGTTTATTGAAAAATCAGCATGGCAGCAGGTGCCAAATTATGATGACAATGCAAATAAAACAAGCAATCATAATTAATAACATAGTTATAGGCAATCATTAAAATAAAAATTAAGAATAAAATAATTTAAAAATTGGACAATTATAAGCAGTTAAGCATAAATGTAATTACAATAATGCAAAATGCAGATCCTAATTTACAGAATAAAAATGAAACATCTCCTGCACTCTGCATCTTGTGTTAAAGTTTATTGATCATATGTTGTCAGGTTGAGTTCATTAAATTCTCGATCATTTGCATAAATATTTCTGAGTCTTATCAGATAGGGGATTGACTGTCTCGTCATCTATTCTGCCTATATCTCATTTGCGGAATGGTGTCTTTTCTCCATAATTCCATTGCACATTTACTCTTGTGTGATTAAAGCAAGAGATTGTGGCAATGGTCGGTGGGATTCAAGAGTTTTCCAGCAAAGTCCAGACAAAGCTTCTTCCGCCTTTCAGCACAGGAACACATATTCAGCCGTTTGATTGTGTCAGAGTAGCTTTGCTACACTTTACTTAGGATCAGTTTCAGTGCTTGTTTCTGACTACTTCTGAGCTTGTTCACATGCTCTTTGGTAAGCCCAGCAATCCAAACTGGAGTTAAGCATTCATCAATGGGTCTTATGTAACTATTAAGCACAGAGAATAAGTCAGTTTGATGCTTGAGAAGGCGTAGTATGTGAGGGCTTCCATTTGCTGTCTTAAGCATTAAGTACTCTTAAGTACTTGGTAATCCCATTTGAGATCACTTTGAATATGGATTCCTAATAGTTTAATGCAGGTTTGTTGTACAATCACAGCATCGTCCAAGTTGATGAGAGGAGCATCAGGAGGGTTACACACAAAGCACAATTCCATAACGTTGCTGTTTTAGGGGTTCAGCCTGATGTGATTTGCTGTTGCCCGTTCACATGACAAAGTGATTGCTCCTTGCATGTGAGATGGGTTGCCTTGATTATTCCAAGTGGGTCAAATCAAGCACATACTTGCTGTAGAGGATGAATCGATGTGGTGATATCAATACAGGCTTTGTTCATGTTATGATAGCTAAAAATATGATAGGGCCTAACCTGTGCTGTTAAGCTCCTGTGTTGGTCTGCTTGGCAGCCATTGTGGTTGAACCCTTTGTGTATGTTGTGCAGGACTCTGGACGCAACGAAACTCACAGCAATTCCTGGGATAACAGCCAGTTTCTTTGGTTTGCTGCAGGAGATTTTACTGGCAGAGGGAGAGGCAAGTGTGGCCGGGGTAAGTGGAACAATAGTCACATCCAGAGTAATAGCAGCTTCTGATTTCCAGTGTAGTCTGTAACCAGCTTGCATCAGTGGACTAAGAGTTACAACTGGTTTCTGACTTTCGTGATTTATGCCCAATGGGGAAGGATTAATGTCTGCCACAGTAGAACTGAGATATTACAAAAAACCAATCTGTATTTACCATATACTTCGGAGTCACTGTTCTTGATATTCCTGCTTCCATCCCCTACCCCAGGGTTTGTTCACACTCCCTCTTTATCTCTCTTTCTCCCACCCTTTCTCTTTCTCCCTCTCTCCTGTTATCCCTCTTTCTCTCTCTCCCTCTCCCCCCTCACCCCCTCCCCTCCCCCTCTCCCCCCTCCCCCACTCTCCCCCTCCCCCCTTCCTCTCTTTTCCCATCCCTGGGTCCTCCTCCCTCTCTGCGTCCTCACCCTTTGTCTCTTTGCCTCCCCAACCCCCAGCCCAGTCCTCTCCACTACCAGCATGGTCCCCTGTTTGACCCACCCCCTTCTCCCTCTCCTGTTCTTCCACTTTCATCACTCTCCCCTTCTCTTAGTCCTCCTCCACCACCTCTCCTTCTTTCCCCCTCCCCTCCCTCTCTTAGCCCCACCCTTTTAGTCTAACCTTGTCTGTTGGTGATGCAGCTCGGGTTTATCCACTGCTGGTATTATATACATTTATATATAGTATATGTTATGATAGTGAGAGATGACATTTCCCTGAGCAGGGACCAGGGCGCAGAGGTTGGCTCCATATATTCTCACCTTGCAGTGTGCTTTTCATTTTGCAGATTGAGGAGAAGGTGCTTGAGTGGCAGATCTCTGCTCCCAGTACGTTAAACTCTTGGTTCTCAGATGCCTCCAACTGGTCAGAACTGGTTCATTCTGCTCTCCGCTTCCTTTCTGGCGAAGGTGGGAGTAAGTTTGGTTTCTAATAAATTATAGTCACTCTTTAAGTACGATTGCATCGTGTTTGACACAATGAAATATTGCTCACTTTCTTTCACCAATTAGTGTGGGCAAGATTTCTCTTGCCCTTCCTCTGCAGGCCCCAGTGTTTGCAATAGGGCTGAAGGTGATTGGAATCTGCGGCAGGAGTTATTCTAAACACCTCATGTTGACCCTTCAGGTAGTTGAGTACCAACAGGTTCCACTCACCTATTTCCACAGATTTAGACCATATTCTCTGCCTCCATTTTGTTCTTTTTTAAAACTGTTTTTTTCTTGTTTCTTTATTCTTTCACTTTGTATTTGGACAGCTGCTATCCAGCCATTCACACCTCATCTGGACACACCTACAGTTTCTTTAATTTACCAATTACCATTCTCTTTGGCCTTGTACCATGAAACCTTTTGTCACTCCTCCACCCCATCATAGACTTTCCCTTTTGTTCTTGCGCCTCCCTCTTTCTTTTGCTCAGAACCTATTATATTTCTGTCTTACCTCAGTACTGATGAAGGGCCATTGACCTGAAACATTAACTCTATGTAAACAGATGCTGCCTGACCTGCTGAATATTTCCAGCATTTTCTGTTTTTATTCAAGTCATCTATGGGCATTTTGGTGTATCTTATCAAAATATAAATATTTTATGTGGTTATTAGCCTGTGATTTCCATAAGAAATTAAAGCAGGAATAGACCATTCAGCCTGTCAAGCCTGCTCCTCATTCAATATGATCATGGCTGATCTTGGACTTCAACCCCATTTTCCTGCCCCCTCCCATATCCTTTGATTCCCTGAGTTACCAAAACCCTGTCTATCTCAGCCTTCAATATATTTAGAATGTACCACTCATCCCTACCCGGACTCCTGCTGCAGAGGAAGGGCAAGAGAAATCTTACCCACACTAATTGGTGAAAGAAAGTGAGCAATATTTCATTATGTTTCAAGCACCATGTAATCCCATCAGCTCTCCCTCACTCTCCGTCCCTCTGCCGTGGTCATATTTCATTTCCTTTCTCCCTCTGTCTGAACTCACCCCCGGTATTTGGTGCCTGTTCACGAAAATGAAACAGTTGGTAAGTTTTAGTGTTACAAATGGGCTCATTTGAAGAACACTATCTATACTATGAAAACATGCCAGATGCAAAGCTAATAGCTCAGTATTTGGGTGAGGAGCTTGTCAGTCGTGGCTTCATTGGTGGCACCCTCACCTATGAGTCCGAAGGTTCTGGGTTCAAGTGCCCCCCCCCAGGACTTGAGCAGAAAAATCTAGGCTGACACTCTGGTGGAGTACTGACAGATTGCTGCATTGTTGGAGGTACTGTTTTTCAGATGAGACATTAAACCAAAGCCCCTTCTGCCCTGTCAACTTTAGAGTAAAAGATCCTATGGCACAGTTTGAAGAGCAGTAGGAGTGGTATCCGTAGAGCCCTGGTCAGTATTGGTCCCTCAACCAACATCACTAAACCAGATTATCTGGCCATTAATGCAATGCTGTTTGTGATAGCTTGTTGTGCTCAAATTGGCTGCCATGTTTCTTGTTTTATAACAGTGACTGCACTTCAAAAATACTTTATTGGCTGTAAAGAACTTTGAGACGTTCTGTGAAAGGTGCTTTAGCAATGCAATTCTTCATTTTTTTTCTTGAGATGCAGTGTAAATGTGACATTGCATAGGATATATGGCACAGAAACAGGCCATTTAGCCTGACCAGTCCATGCTGGTGTTTATGCTCAACTCGAGCCCCCCATCTTTTCTCATCTAAATCCATCATCAAAACCACCTATTCCCTTCTCCCTCAAATACTTATCTAGCTTCAGTAGTGTGCTCCATATTCTCACCACACTCTGGGTAGAGAAATTTCTTCTGAATTCCCTATTGGATTTCTTGGTGACTATCTTATATTCATAGCCACGAGTGACGCTGTTCCCCACAAGAGAAAACATTCTCTCTCTCCCCACTCTATCTACACCTTTCATAATTTTAAAGGTCTCGATTAGGTCACACTTCAGCCTTCTTATTTAAAGAAAATGAAATCCATGTTGTCAATTCTTTCCTGATATATATTCCCATTTCTGGTATCATCCTTGTAAATATTCTCTGCATCCTCTCCAGTGCCTCTATATCCTCTTGATATAATGGTGACCAGAACTGCCCATAGTGTGGTTACTCAAGTGGCACATAAGTATGGTTTAACCAAGGTTCGATACATGTTTAGCATAACTTCCCTAATTATGAATTCTGTCTCTCTAGAAATAAAGCCTAATGGTTAGTTTGCCTTTTTTTTACGGCCTTGATAGCCTGTGGTACAACTTTTAGTGATTGATTCATTTGTAACGTGGCCTCCTTATTCTTTCTACTGAAATGTACTACTTCACATTTACCTGTGTTAAGTTCATTTCCCAATTACTTGCCCATTCTGTAAGTGCATTAATGTCCTGTAATTTGTTGCAGTCCTCAGTATTTGCTTCCCTCCCAATATGGTGTCATCCGCAAATTTAGAAATTATGTTTTTGATGCCAAATTCCAAATTACTAATGTAAATTAGACCATAAGACATAGGAGCAGAAATTAGGCCATTCGGCCCATCGAGTCTGCTCCGCCATTCAATCATGGCTGATAAGTTTCTCAACCCCATTCTCCCGCCTTCTCCCCGTAACCTTTGATCCCCTTACCAATCAAGAACCTATCTATCTCGGTCTTAAATACACTCAATGACCTGGCCTCCACAGCCTTCTGTGGCAATGAATTCCATAGATTCACCACTCTCTGGCTAAAGAAGTTTCTCCTCATCTCTGTTCTAAAAGGTCTTCCCTTTACTCTGAGGTTGTGCCCTCGGGTCCTAGTCTCTCCTACTAATGGAAACATCTTCCCCACATCCACTCTATCCAGGCCTTTCAGAATTCTGTAAGTTTCAATCAGATCCCCCCTCATCATTCTAAACTCCATTGAAAATAGACCCAGAGTCCTCAAACGCTCCTCATATGTTAAGCCTTTCATTCCTGGGATCATTCTCATGAACCTCCTCTGGACCCTCTCCAGGGCCAGCACATCCTTCCTGAGATAGGGGGCCCAAAATTGCTCACAATATTCTAAATGTGGTCTGACCAGAGCCTTATAAAGCCTCAGCAGCACATCCCTGCTTTTATATTCTAGTCCTCTCGAAATAAATGCCAACATTGCATTTGCCTTCCTAACTACCGACTCAACTTGCAAGTTAACCTTAAGAGAATCCTGGACTAGGACTCCCAAGTCCCTTTGCACTCCAGATTTCTGAATTTTCTCCCCATTTAGAAAATAGTCTATGCCTCTATTCTTCCTACCAAAGTGCATGACCTCACACTTCCCCACGTTGTATTCCATCTGCCACTTCTTTGCCCATTCTCCCAACCTGTCCAAATCCTTCTGCAGCCTCCCCGCCTCCTCAATACCACCTGCCCCTCCACCTATCTTTGTATCATCTGCAAACTTAGCCAGGATGCCCTCAGTTCCTTCATCTAGATCATTAATGTATAAAGTGAAAAGTTGTGGCCCCAACACTGACCCCTGCGGAACTCCACTAGTCACCGGCCGCCATCCTGAGAAGGACCCCCTTATCCCCACTCTCTGCCTCCTGCCAGACAGCCAATCTTCTATCCATGCTAGTACCTTGCCTCTAACACCATGGGCTCTAATCTTACTGAGCAGCCTCCTGTGCGGCACCTTGTCAAAGGCCTTCTGGAAGTCCAAGTAGATAACATCCATTGGCTCTCCTTTGTCTAACCTGCTCGTTACCTCCTCAAAGAATTCTAACAGATTTGTCAGGCATGACCTCCCCTTGATGAAATCATACTGACTTTGCCCGATTTTACCATGCACTTCCAAGTATTCTGAAATCTCATCCTTAATAATGGACTCTAAAATCTTACCAACGACCAAGTTCAGACTAATCGGCCTGTAATTTCCCGTCTTTTGCCTCACTCCCTTCTTAAACAGGGGGGTTACATTAGCAATTTTCCAGTCCTCTGGGACCCTCCCTGACTCCAGTGATTCCTGAAAGATCGCCACTAATGCATCCACTATCTCTTCAGCTATTTCCTTCAGAATTGTGAACAGCAGTGATCCCAGCACTGATCCTGTGGAACACCACTTCCCACCTTCTGCCATCTGAACAATTATCCTTTATTCCCATTGGCTGCTTTCTGTCTTGAAGCCAGCTAGCAATCCATTCTGCCGCTTATGCCCTGACTTTCTCTCTAACTTTATTCATCTACTGCATTTCCATTGTCTACTCTATCTCTTAGCTCTTCAAAGAATGGTGAAGCAAAATTTCCCCTTTTTTGAAATCCATACTGACTATTCATTATTATATTTCTCATTTCTTCACTTTCTTTTATTCTCTTCTTTAGTAAGGATTCCATTATTTTTCCTACCCTGATGTTAAGTTGACTAATCTATAATTCTCTGGACGTATTCAGTCCCTCTTCTAAAATTTAGGAATTACATCAGCCAGTCCTCTGGCACTACATTTTTTTCTAAACAAATTAAATTTGAGTAGTAATACCTCTGCTATCTCTTTGCTAGATTTTCTTTAAACATGTGGATGCAATTCATCCATACCAAGGGTGTTACCCTCTTTGAGTTTGTTTAAGTTATTCAATATATCCTCTTTTTATTTTAAATGCTCTTATCTCATTGCTCATCTCATCATCCAATGTCATGTCTCCCTGTTCTGTCTCCCTGTAAATACCAAAGTGAAATAATTCTTTAATATTTCTGCCATCTCTCTATCATTACCTTTGGCAATACCTTGTCTATCCCTTAATGGTCCCATTCCCATCACAGCCTTTTTTATTCATGCGCCTGCAAAATATTTTACTATTTTGTTTCATACCCCTTGAGAAATTGAATTTCATAGTTCCTCTTTGCCTAATTGTTCTTTTTACTTCTCTCTTAATCTCTTTGCTTCATTCGCTCCTCTGCTGTCTATGTACTTAATGTTCGCCACTTTCCTAACACTCAGTTGATCCCTTATGTCTTTATTCATCCATGGAATCTCACTAGCGTTAAGTTTGATCTTTCCTTGTAGCAGTGCACAGGCAAAGATGTCTGATGATGTAACTTGATTTCACACAGGTGGAATGTCTGCGCTTCCCTCCAACTTTGCACCCTATGTAAACTGCACAGAGCGAGGCCAGCAGTGGAAGTGGATTGGTGAGTCAGGGACACGCTATTACCATCTGGTGGTAGTATGCTATCTTAAAAGAAAGTCTTTTGCTTATATGAGGGGCTGAATGGCTTCTCCTTTTCCTGTGTTCTTTTTTAGCAGCTCATTTCGTCTCTCATGTCTCCCTGGAGAGAGAAGCAGAGTTAACATTTTGAGTCCGTATGATTCTTCTTCAGAGCTAAATAGATATAGAGATGTGATAGATTTTATACTATTTAAGAGGGGGTGGAGCAAAATGGAAGGCCAGGGATAGGTGGGAGCTCAGGAGAGTTGACAAAGATGTCATGGGCACAAGACAAAAGGAGTGTTAATGGAAGTTAAATACTAAAGAAGGTGTTGATGGTGGCATTAAGGTAAGATAGCAGAATGTGTTAATAGCAGGACAAGGGCCAGCGCTTTGAAAGCACAACATAGAAACAAGTGACAAATAGCCCTGTGGGGGGGGTGGGGGGGGTAGATGTGGTGAAGGGTTCGGGAAAAAGGATAAAAAATAAATTTTAAAAATAGAAAAAAATGAATAAATAAATAAAGGCCCCAAACACTCATTTCAGGTGAAGCAGCACTTCACTTGCACCTCTTTCAATTTGGTCTACTGTATTCGTTGCTCCCAATGTGGTCTCCTCTACACTGGGGAGAATAAACGCAGACTGGAGGACCACTTTGCGGAACATCTTTGCTCAGCTGCAAGCATGACCCAGACCTTCCTGACGCTTGTCATTTCAACACACCACCACTGCTCTCATGCCCACATGTCCATCCTTGGCCTGCTACAATGTTCCAGTGAAGCCTAACGCAAACTGGAGGAACAGCACCTCATCTTCCGATTATGCACCTTACAGCCTTCCGGACTTAACATTGAGACTTCAGACCATGAACTCTCTCCTCCGTCTTTATCCCTTTTTAAATCCATTTTTAAAAAATTTATTGTTTTATTTATTTTTATTTATTCAATTTTTACTTTTTTCTAATTTTTAAATTTTTTAAATTAAAAAATAAAATCCTTTTTACCCTTTTTCCCCAAACTCCGTCCACCTCCCCCACAGGGGCATCTGTCACTTGTTTCTGTATTCTGCTTTCACAGACCACTGACCTTAACACATTCTGCTATATTACCTTTATGCTACTATCAGTACATTCTTTAGTCTTTAACACTCCCTTGTGTCCATGACATCTTTGTCAATCCCGCCTGAGCTCCCACCTATCCCTGACCTTCTATTTTGCTCCACCTGCTCCACTGCCTCTTAAACAGCATAAAACCCATACATTTCTACTTCACTTTAGTTCTGAAGAGCCATACGGACTTGAAATGTTAACTCTGTTCCTCTCCCCACAGATGCTGCCAATCCTGCTGTGCTTTTCCAGATTTTCTGTTTTTATTTCAGATTTCCAACATCCGCAGTATTTTGCCTTTAACTTCGGGCTGAAGGTGTGATGCAGCTGAGAGGTGTTGCAGTGCCCTCTGCATCTATTGTTCATTAGTTTGGGGTAGATTTTATTTCACACATTCTGCCATTTGTTATCAAAAGATAAGTTTAATTTGACCTATTCTTCATACTTGCCCAAGTAACAAAAATTGCTTTTCAACCCCAGTGTTGCTATGGCGGGTGGGATGTTCCAGAATTCAGACAGGGTCCGTAAAGGTCAGAGAACAAGTGGAAATGTCATGAAATGGTAGCAAATGGGTTTTCTACATGCACATTGAACATGAAGACAAGGAAGGAGGGTGAAATTACCCAAGACACTGGTTCATTGGAGTATCATGTGGAATTACAGGAAGGATATTAAATTACTGGCAGGGTGTAGTGAAAATTCACCAGGACACAAATAATAAGAGGTTACGGCGTGAAAAAGGCTGAGAATTGTGACATAATTTTTAATTGGATTAGAAAAAACTATAAGAGATTTAATACAGGGTTTCAAAATCTTTCATGTTTCTGGCTAGTGAATCAATAACAAAGGGGTACAGAGGGGGGATTATCACTAGAAGAATGAGGGTTACTAGAATAAGGAACATGTACACAGTGAGGCAAATTATATAGAGCGCATATAAGGTGCACAAATGTGGAGCACAAATATGCTAAGTGCAATCAGTTAGGGAAGATCATCTTAGGAAAGGGGATTAAGGATGGCCAAGGTAACGTCTTGAAAAGGTAGCTCAGAAGATGCTGGATGGGCAAATGGCTTCCTCCTTTGCTACAATTTATGACTTGCTTGAATTTAGGGCAGTGAGTTGAAAATTTCCCCCGAGTCATGGGCAATTCCAGTGGCTGAAGGTCCATTTTGCCTTGAGAGCCATGAGCATTTTGAATGGCTGACCAGGCTCAAAGTGCTGAATGGCCTACTTCCCCTATTGTTAATGTTTTTATGAGAGACACAGATGTTTTGTGGTTGTCTTTCACACTCTACTCCTGTGGAACTTCAGCACCCAACCAGTTAAAAAGTATAAGATGGGACAGCACCATGTGAGGTAGTTGGGAAACAGGAAACAGTTCCATGTTGTTAGCAGTTTTGTACAGTTTAAGCCATTACTAAAAATTGTGAAATTAAGAATTGTGTGGAACAAGGCGTTGATAATGGGCCAAGGGCAGAGGAGGATCTTACCAGATACTTTGATGTGGACCTTGACCTTCACAGTGGGAGTCAATCAGTCAGCTGATAATTACATCAGGAATTCACCAAGGCTCCTCAGACAGCACCCTCCAAACCCATGACCACTACCATTTAGAAGGACAAGGGCAGCAGCCACATGGGAACACCATCACCTGGAATTCCCCTCCAAGTCACTCACCATCCTGACTTGGAAATATATCCCCATTCCTTCACTGTCACTGGGTGAAAATCCTGGAATCCCTTCCTAGCAGCATTGTGGGTGTACTTACACCACATGGACTGCAGTGGTTCAAGAAGGCAGCTCACCACCACCTTCTCAAGGGTAACTAGGGATGGGCAATAAATGTTGGCCTAGACAGCGAAGCCCACTTCCTGTGAATGAATAAAAAAAGCTGGACTCAAAACTACAACGAACGACTGCTTGTTCAGGAATTGGGTCATTGAGATTGAAAACATAGGAAAATCTTCCCTAGGCAGCACTATTCCCAGTCAGCCAAAGCAGGGACAACAGATTTTTGTGGAAATCAAGGGCAAGGAGAAAGCATCATGTAAATAACTGGGAAAGATGATGGTGGGAAGACTAAAGAAAGCTAGTTGCATCTTATTAATGTCTGGTAAATACAACTCCAGCCCTTAATAATTATAAATCTTTGTGTTTCAGCATCAATGATGCATGTAATCTTTTTCTTCAAATTGATTAAGCACTATCTTCAGTAAATTCTCTCTTTGCAAAAATGGACAAGCCCCAGTCGCAATTAGTGAGATCATAGTAACTGTCAGAAAGCACTCTTTGAGCGCTGCACCACTTGTAAGCAATGTTCACAAAGATTGGTTAGTAATTAAATTGAAAAATTGTAATTATTACCTGCTCAGTTGTAAAAATTTCCTATTCTCCGTTGCCCAGGTTCTGGACGGGATTCGGAGAAAGAAGTGACCTCGCTGTGTCAGCTGTGGTTTGAGGTTAAGGATCAGACGTTTCCCAAGGTATAGCTGCATAATGTCCAGGAGCTAGAAGATGCGATTAGACTGGACCTCTCTTCGGGCAGCACAGAAATGATCCCTATCGCCCTCCTTCTCAGGGGAGCCTCCCTCCATACCCCTTCCTCATAGGGAGCCTCCCTCCATCGCCCTTCCTCACAGGGGAGCTTCCCTCCATGACCCTGCATCCATTGCCCCCCCCCTCCCCCCCCCCCCCCCAACCTCACACTGCTGCTTTAGGAACTGGGTCCCTAACATAAAAGGCCGGCAGCCTTGTTTGTCCCTAGAGTAGGTTCTACATCTGTCCCTGTTCCAATTAAAATTCAGGGCTCTTTAAATCAAAAGAATTTTAAAGTGCACTTGTCCCTATTCCTAAACCATTAGTGTCAGCCATGGCTCAGTTGGTAGCACTCTCACCTTTAAATCACAAGGTTTGGGTTAAAGTCTCTGCAGGATTTGAGTACAAAAAGAAAGGCTGAGACTTCAGTGCAGTATTGAGAGGGAGTGCTGCAGTTGGAAGTGCCATCTTTTGGATAAGGCATTAAACTGATGCCCAGTCTGATCCCTCATGTGAACATAAAAGATCCCATTGACACTATTCTAGGGAGGAGCAAGACCAATATTTATTCCTTAATGAACATCATAAAAACAGTTTAATTGGTCATTGTCACATTGCTGTTTGTGGGAGTTTGCTGTATGCAAATTGGATGCAGTGTTTCCTACATTACAATGGTGACTACTTCACAAGTACTTCATTGGCTGTTAATTAATTTGAGATATTCGATGGTCTTGAATGGTGCTATATAAATGCAAGTTTTTCTTTTTACTCCCCACCTCTGCCCACTTTATTTTTTCAATAAAATGAATTTTTTCCTCTGGTTTGCAATCTCTGCCAGTTCTGTGTTTGAGCACTGTCAATACTGGACTGAAGCTGTCCACGCTGGGTTCTCGAAGGGTTAATGTTATGTTTGAGCCAAGGAGGCTGTGATGTATTGTTTCTTTCTCCTACAGGAATCTGAGGAACTTCCAGACATCGCACCCCCAACACCCAGGGTGTAAGTATCACTTAATTCAGGGTTCAGGGGCTTGAGGGGACCCTGCAAATGAGAAACATGGACTGTCAGTTGTGCTGTTATCAATACTCTGGATGTGGAAGGAGAGAGGCTGTGAGGTTGTACTTGATGTAAAATTGTATTATTCTCAATATAATCGATTCATAACTGACCTTAACAGTTGCTAAGGTGCAGGAGTTGGGTTTATGGTGCGTTCAGTGCTGGTTGCTTTGAGGCCTATGCTAGAAACATTGGCTTCAATTAAAGCAAGTGGTTTGAATAATGAGATAAAATGTGAAATATTTCCAAAGTGAGGCTACCTCCTGGGCTATGCACTAGTCAAAACAGTTCCCCTGAAGATTGCCAGTGCAGCTGGGTGAATACAGCCTGCAGTATCTACAGGAAAATCCAACCCATCAGAGCACACTTCCCCAGTCAGGCTTGTCACCTTTCATCAAAGGTATATGGCTGAATCCCAACATGGAGATGGAAATCCTTCAATAATAAGGGAGTGAAAGGGTATCAAGAACAGACAGGAAAGTAAAGTTGAGGCCACAGTCAGATTAGCCATTATCTTATCAAATGACAGAGCAGGCTCAAGAGGCCAAATGGCCTACTCCTGCTCCTAATTCATATGTTCGTACAAGGGCTGTCTTTATTCACAGAGCACAGGGTAGGTGCTTGGTGAGTACCTGTGGTTCCAGGGAGTGGGGTGGAGGATGCAATCTCGAGGTATGGTTCTGGGTTGTCCAGTGAGTGGTTCTGGGGTACAGTTTCAGGATGTAGCGTTGGTTATTGGGGTCACTTTTAGGGGGCTTGGGGTGGTTCCTATAAGTGACTGGTGACATTTGTTTAATTGCAGCAGAACAGACTATGTGGTGAGACCCAGCACTGGAGATGAAAAGCGTGTTTTCCAAGAGCAGGTGAGAATCGAGAATCAAATGTAAGATTTACATGCTCACCCTATATATCCCTGACAGAACTTTGATCACAATACTCTGATAGCCTCCCCCACCAACTCAATAACCCGCGACAGCCCCCCGCACCCAATACCCTGCGTCAGTGCCCAGTGCCCTGTGGCGTCCGATGCCCTGCGACACCCTGTGCCCTGCAATGCCCTGTGCCCTGTCACACTCTGCGCCCGATGCCCTGCGACGCCCGATGCCCTGCGACGCCCTGTGCCCTGTCACACTCTGTGCCCGATGCCCTGCAGCGTCCTCCCCGCCCAATGCCCTGCGGCGCACCCCTTTTGGTATCCCATGACAGCAAACCTCGACCCCCCCCTCAGCCCCATCTCAATACCCTGTGACACCCTCAAACCTCACCTCAGCACCCCGCGAAGCTGTCTACTCCCAGTTCCCTGTGCCATCCACATTCCCCCAATTACCCCACAGCAATGCTGAGATCTTCTGTCCCCAGTCTCCTGAAGTTCTAAGTTAGTCAATAGCTAACTGGGTTGTACTATATCCATATGCTGAAACAGTGTCATACACCATTGCTGTTGTTATAAGCCAGACACCATGCTCTGCCTCAGCCAGAGCTGACAGTGAGCTTTAATGAGCAGTGCCACTAGAGCAAAGTCTCTAATGACTGAGTCAGATTCCTAGAGAGATGGAGCTCTTTTTGTTCATTGTCCTAGCTCAAGAGGTTTGGGCTGTGGATAAGATAAGCTCAGGGCATGTCAGTTTACATAACTTAAGAAATGGGAGTAGGAGTAGACCATATGGTCCATTGAACCTGCTCCGCCATTCAATGCTCTCATGGTTAATCTTTGACTTCAACTCCACTTTCCAGCCTGCTCCCCCATCCTGTGATTCCTTGAGAGACCAAAAATCTGTCTATCTTATCCTCAGATATATTCTATGATGGAGTATCCACAACCCTCTGGGGTGTAAAATTCTAAAGATTCACAACTCTTTGAGTTAAGAAATTTCTCCTCATCTCGGTTCAAAATGATTGTCCCCTAATCCTGATATTGTTTCCCTGTGTTCTGGATTCCCAAGCCAAAGAAAACAGCCTCTCAATGTCTACCTCTTTCAGTCCCCTTCAGGATTTTGTACGTTCCAATGAGATCATTCTAATAAACTTCAGAGAATATAGCCCCAGTTTATTCAGCCTCTCGTCATAGGACAACACTCTCATCCCAGGGAGCAATCTAGTGAACCTTCGCTGTACTGCCTCCAATGCAAGTATATCCTTCCTTAAATATGGAGACCAAAAGTGCACACAGAGCATTCCAGCTGTGGTCTCACCAAAGCCTTGTACAATTGTAGCAAGACTTCTTCATTCTTATATTCCAATCCCCTTACAAGGCCAACATACCATTTGCTTTCTTAATTGCTTGCTGTACCTGTCCCTCTGAACATCAACATTTACAAGTTTCACATCTTTTAAAAATGATTCTGCTTTTCAGTTCTTGGAACCAAAGTGAATAAACTAAAAATGTTTACTTTAGCTCTTCCCTTCCATTTTATATACCTGTGAAAGCTCTTACATCTGTTTTTATATTCCTGGCTAGTTTGTTCTCGTATACAGTTTTTTTCCCTTTTGATCAACTACTGTTCTTTGCAAGATTATAAGTCTCTTCTTTTAATCTAATACTATCCTTAACCTTTTTAGTAAACCGCAGATGGATCTTTCTTTTAGGTTTTGTTTCTTAGTTGAATATATTTGGTTGAACATTTTGAATTGTTTCTTTAAATATTTCACATTTTTTATTTACTATCATATCTTTTAGTCTATCTACCCGATTACCTTAGCCAGCTCTCCACTCACACATACATAATTGCCTTTGTTTTAGATTAAGATTCTTGTTTGGGACTTGAATATGTTGCTCTCAAACTTAATATGGAATTTTCAATTGTCATATGATCATTGTTTCCCAGAGGAGCTTTTACTATGAGACTACTAATTAATTCTGCCTCATTGCACAATGCCTGACCTAAAATAGTTTTACCCTAGTTGGTTCCACAGTGTATTGCTCCAAGAAATTATCACATAAGCTTCTGACAAACTCATCTTCTAGACCACCTTTGCAATTTGTTTGGCTTAGTCTATATGAAGGATAATGAAATCTGTGTGATCAATCTGACTTATGCAAGTTGTACAACTGAATTCAATAAAAACCTGGAACCAGAAAACAGCTGCTGCATTGTTGTAAAACCCAATGGTTCACACAGTTCAGGGAAGGGAATAATCGGCCAGTCCTGACCTGATGTAAATGTGACTGTAATCCTAACCAAGGGCAACTAGGGATGGGCAATAAATGCGGTCTTTCCATACTGCCTGTAGTCTAAGAAGAGAAAGGTGACATCTCTATTGTTTAGATGCAAAGCTGCACCTTCTAGCTGCTTGGATCTGTCTCCAGGACTGAAGTTGGTGGCAGCTCCTTTACTGGAGGGATATGGGGGGGTGGTTTGAGCTGGAGAGTATTCCGACATTACTGCCTTTCAATTGACAGGCTGGGGGAAGTTTTCCTTTGAAGTGTATAAAACCCCACGCTATACTTGTGGATCTTACTGCAAAGCAGGTTGTGGAGACCTCTGTTTGCAGCTAGCAAATCCTGCTCAGCGTCCAGGAGATGGACATTCTTATGTTTCATTTGTTCTGTAAACCCGGAGTGGGATTTCTAAGCTTATTTTAGCCTGTGTTATTGAGCAGTATGTCATGGACTACAGCAAATAGTTTGCGGTTCTTTCCACAGGAGCGCCAGCGATACAGCCAGCCCCACAAAGCCTTTAGCTTCCGCATGCATGGCTTTGACTCTGTTGTGGGCCCAGTAAAGGGAGTGTTTGACAAGGACCCTTCTCTCAACAAGGCACGCGAACATTCTCTGCTGCGATCTGATAGGCCGGCCTACGTCACCATTCTGTCACTGGGTGAGATTCTGACACTAGATTTCAAAATTCAAGATTAGGTAAAGAAGTTGGGCAGATTGTTTTTATATAAATTTAATTTCCAAACAATCCTTCAAAGTTTATAGAAAATACACTCTGTCCAGAATCAAATGGAAGGAAAATTCAGAAATGGATTAAAAAAACTAGATATCTGTCCTGAGTTAATGCACCCTTGAGCAGTGTGCCCCCACCCCTCCCCACTCCACCTGCTCCCAGCTGCCTTGGGGTAGAGGGGGTGCAAGTTGTATAAGCATTTGGCTTGGGACTGAGTCACTTTGAATAGTCTCGGCTAACGTTCCCTCCAGTGCTCTGTGTGTGTGCAAAAGCTGAGGGCCGGAGACGGTAATAAAAACAAAAAACTACTGCGGATGCTGGAAATCCAAAACAAAAACAGAATTACCTGGAAAAACTCAGCAGGTCTGGCAGCATCGGCGGAGAAGAAAAGAGTTGACGTTTGGAGTCCTCATGACCCTTCAGCAGAACCAGTTCTGCTGAAGGGTCATGAGGACTCGAAACGTCAACTCTTTTCTTCTCCGCCGATGCTGCCAGACCTGCTGAGTTTTTTCAGGTAATTCTGTTTTTGTTGTGGCCGGAGACTGTGTTTGGTTTGAGGCCCCGTGGGGTTGAAGTTATTTCTCCAAGTTTTCTCTCTCTGCTGAGGGCTCTAATTTGTGCCAGTAAATGGGTTGAGGGAAAAGGAAGGGATGGGGTGTAGGGGCATGTGTACCTGGGGGAGATGTGCAGCAGCTGGGTTGGATAAACACCTTCACTAGCACTGATTCATTGTGTTGCCTAAATGTGAATAAGGTGAGTATGATCTTCAAATCTGAACTAAAAGTTGACCATGAATGAAATGGCAGTAACTCTGTTGTCACCTGTGAGAGGAGACAGATTGACATTTTGGTGCCAGTTCTGATAGAGAGCCTCTGCCCCACACACCAGCATAAGATACTGAACTACAGCAGTTTCTGTCTCTAGTGTGGTGTCCGGTGGAGACCCAGTATCTCAACTCTCATTTATATCACTGGGTTTGTACAAATATCACCATATTGTGTGGAAAGAAGCTGGCATGAATTTTATATTATTCAGATGGTCTTTCTGTCCTCCAAACTCTTCAACATATATCTCACTCCCTCTGCCATTTCTAAGAATCTCTTTATAAGAATTGACTGTTTGTTTAAATATCCTGTGTAACACAATGATTCGCCTCCCACAGTGCGAGATGCAGCTGCCCGTCTTCCAAATGGAGAAGGGACTCGTGCAGAGATCTGTGAGCTTCTGAAAGACTCTCAGTTCCTAGCTCCTGAGGTCACC
The DNA here is from genome assembly GCF_964194155.1 of Cetorhinus maximus. Classification (NCBI taxonomy): domain Eukaryota; kingdom Metazoa; phylum Chordata; class Chondrichthyes; order Lamniformes; family Cetorhinidae; genus Cetorhinus; species Cetorhinus maximus. The sequence goes on from NC_135880.1 coordinate 186,555,098, forward strand.
AGTGCCCAGGTAAAGGAACTGGCCAGAATTGAAAAAGAACTGTGTTCTTAGCTTAAATGAGTGATTGAAATATCAAGACAAACTCTGGGAAAAGGAAAAGGACTATGATTGTTTACACGGTGAAGAGGGATCTGTAATCATGTACATGGTGGAGGGGAGCTGCGATTATGTAAGGGGTGGAGACTGGTGTAGGAGGAGGAGGCATAGGGAGTCATTGCACCCTATAAGCAGATGTGTAAGTTTTAACATGCGCGGTGGGTAATAAAATGGACAGTGGAAAATCATGTAGAATTGAAGAGCTGTAACTGCTGAGATTATGTTGCCTCACTGAAAGAAGCTGCCCCTTCATGGAACTCAGCATTGGTCTCATACCTCAGCCTCTCGATTCCATACAGCCTCCAATATTTTCTTACAGATTAACACTGTTGTGAGTGGGGCTCTGGACAGGCTACACTATGAGAAAGATCCCTGTGTGAAGTATGATATTGGGCGCAAGCTGTGGATCTATTTGCACCGGAACCGGAGTGAGGAGGAATTTGGTGAGTCCATTGTTAATTAGGTTATTTACCCTGATGCTGGTTCTCAATCAGGAGCAGCTATCTGTGTGTGCGTGTGTCTCGCTCTCATTGTTGATGAGAAAGTTTCACTTTGCCATCTCTGAACCTGTTGAATCCATCCATCTTATGGGGATAATGAAAGATGAGAGAGGGTCCCACCCTGATTATCATCCAGTGATGTTGCTGGACAGTGAGGACTAAACTGATACCCCTGCAGTCAAATGTTGAATCCTTGGTTAACATTAGCTGTCTCAGTTCTTAAATAAGGAATGTCCAGTTGGGTAAGACACCTGTGGAATAGGACCCCAACTTCAGGAGGGAAGGGCAAAAGGAAACACAAGCTGACAGTGACGTAAGCTGACACAGCCCCCACCGTTTCAAACAAAACATTCAAGCTGTCAGCTTTCCCTGAGATTATTACATTGGACGTGGAGACTCATTCTATTGCATAACCATTGGGCATCAATCTATTTGGTGTCAACCATGGTTCAGTGGGCAGCGCTCTGTCCTCGGTGCATTCAAGTTCCACTCCAGAAACATGGGCACAAATTCTAGGCTGGAACTCCAGTCCTGCCCTCTCAGATCCCATGGCACAAAGAAGAACAGAAGAGTTCATCCTGTTGTCCTAGCCAATATTTATCCTGCAGCCAGCACTATGTTTAAGCAAAATACAAATTATTGCTCACTTACCTCTGCTTTTTGTGGCAGCTTGCTGAGTATAAATTGGGTTCTGTGTTTCCTACATTAGAGCAGCGATTACACTTCAAAAGTACTTCATTGACTGCTAAGCACTTCGGAACATCCTGAAGTTGTGAAATGCAACTTTTTTTTAACCTTCAGATCATTGTCAGCACTGTTCACAAAAGTCATTATGGTCGTGATTCTGCTCATGCTATGGTACCTGAATGCCCACTTGTGCTATGAGTACGAGCTCATCAGTGCTTCCTCTTAACTCCATACTTGCAGGAAAGTGAAGCATTTGAGTTTTGAATTTACTGGATAGATTGAATTTTCTTGTAGATTGAAAGAATCAGCAACTTCACCGAAAATTCTGGGTCCTGTCTAGTGTTTGTTCAGAAATCCATTCTGTTCAACATCAGTCCTATGCTCGCTGACCAATATTGGCACCTGGTCCACCAGTGCCTCAGAATTAAAATTCTCATTCTTATCTTCAAACCCTCCCATGGACTTCCCCTTCTTTATTTCTAACCTGATCCAGTTCTATATCTGTGCTCCTCCAATTTTGGTCTTTTGTGCATCCCCAATTTTAAACATTCACCATTGGCAGGCCATGCTTTCAGCTGCCAAGGCTCTAAGCTCCGGAATCCCCTCCCTCCACCTCTCTCCCTCCTTAAACCTACCACTTTGACAGGGTTTTGATCACTTGTCCGGATATCTCCTTTGGTTTGGCACCAGGTTTCATGTATGAGATAATGCTGTCCTGAAGATGCTGAGACATTTGAATATGTTAGGTTGGCAACCTTCCATCTGCAAGAGATGATGGGAATGCAGCCTCAGAATTGATGAGGCCAGATAAGATCATCACTTTTTTTGATGGCTGAACAAACCGATTCTGGAAAGGCAAAGTTTGTCACAAGTGCTGTACATGAAGTTGTCCCTTGCTAGCGATGCAGGGTGACCTCTACTGAGGCCTTTTTTTGCAGGGCTGGTGACTGCATTGGAGCTTCTGAAACCACATGTTGTCATGGTGGTGAATTCTTGCCCATCACTGGTATCGCCATTTGCATCAATCATCAGCTAGTGTTTCTCACTTGTCATGACTGATGTTGAGGGCTTTCATGTCACTTTTGACAGCATCCTTGAATTGGAGCTTTGGGCACCATGGTCTCTTGGCATGGGCTGCCTCTCCATATAGCATACCATTGGGGATGTAGCCATCTTCCATCCTGTGCACATGCCCAAGCCAGTGAAGTCGTCTTTGCTTGATTAGCAGTAGCATACTTGGCATGTCGGACAGGTACACAGGAAGAATTAATGGGAGCTTCTAAGAAAGGCACTGCAATTATTATGGGTGATTTTAATCTCCATATAGATTAAATGAATCAGATTGGCAAAGGTAGCCTGAAAGATGAGTTCATGGTGTGTTTTCAGTGCAGCACACTCTAGAGACAACCAGAGAGCAGGCTATTCTAGACCTAGTAGTGTGCAATGAGCCAGGATTAATTATCGACCCCAGAGTGAAGAAGCCTCCAGGTAGCATTGATCATAATGTTATTGAATTGCGTGTTCAGTTTGAGGAAGAGATGGTTAGAGGTGTGAAGACAGAGCTGGCTAAGGTGAAATGTCTAAATAGGTTAAGGGGTAGGTCAGTAGAAATGCACAGGCAGACATTTAAGGAGATATTTCATAACGTTCAGCAAAGAAATGTTCCAGTGAGAATGGAAGACTCTAGGAGACAAATGCATCATCCGTGGCTAACTAAGGAATTAAATATAATGGCAAATTGAAAGAAAAAGTGTACAATTCTGCTCAGAAGATTGAACAGAATTTAAAAACCAGCAAAGAAAGATGAATAAAATAATGAGAGAGAAATTAGAGTATGAGAGAAAGCTAGCTAGAAGTATTAAAAACAGGTATTAAGAGTTTCTACAAGGATTTAAAACGGATGAGTAGCTAAAGTGAGTGTGGGTCCTTTAGAGAGTGAGTCTGAGGAATTAATAATGGGAAATAAGGAAGCATTTTGTGTCTGTCTTCACTGTAAGAAGACACAAATAACATCCCAAAAATACTTGTAAATCAAGAGGTGAAAGGGAGGGAGGAACTTAAAATAATTAGAATCACCAGGGACAGGGTACTGAGAAAACTATTAGATCTAAAGGCTGAGAAGTCACCAGGGCCTGATGGACTTCATCCTAAGGTCTGAAAAGAAGTGGCTGCAGAGATAATAGATGAATTGATTTTAATTTTCCGAATTCGCCTTGATTCTGGAAAGGCCCCATCAGATTGGAAAATATCAAATGTAGCGCCTCTATTCAAGAAAGGAAGGAGACAGAAAGCAGGTAACTACAGGCCAGTTAACCTAACTCTGTCATAGGGAAAATGCTGGAATCCATTATTAAGGAGATTATAGTAGACCACTTAGAAAATCTTAATTCAATTAGGCAGAGTCAGCATGGTTTTGTGAAAGGGAAATCATGTTTGACTATTTTATTATAGTTCTTTGGGGAAGTAACATGTAACATGGTTAAAGGGGAAACTGTAGCTGTGATGTACTTGCATTTCCAACAGACATTTGATAAGGTGCCACAGCAAAGGTTAATGTGCAAAGTAAGAACTCATGGTGTAGGGGGTAACATATCCTCATTGAAAGAGAATTGGTTGACTAACAGGAAGTTAGGAGTAGGAATAAATGAGTCACCTCAGGTTGGTAAGCTGTAACAAGTGAGGTGCTACAAGGACCAGTACTGGGCCTTCAGCTATTTACAATCTATATCAGGGACTTGGATGAAGGGACCAAATGTATGATTGCTAAATTTGCTGATGACACAAGGATAGGTTAGAAAGTAAATTGTGAGGAGGACATAAAGTATTGGGACCCTTGCTTTTCCTGATATATATATTAATGATCTAGATCTTGGTGTGCAGGAGACAATTTCAAAGTTTGAGGATGATATGAAGTTTGGGAGTGTTATAAATTGCGAGGAGGACAGTGGAGAACTTCAAAAGGACATAGACAAGTTGGTGGGGTGGGCAGATAGGTGGCAGATGAAGTTCAATATGGAGAAGTGTGAGGTGATGCATTTTGGTAGGAAGAACATGGACAGACAACATAAAATACGGGGTGAAATTTTGAAGGAGGTGCAGGAGCAGAAAGACTTGGGTGTATATGTGTATAGATTATTGAAGCTGGCAGGACAGGGTGACAAAGCAGTTAATAAAGCATATAGTATCCTGGGCTTGATTAATATGGGCATAGAGTAAAAGAGCAAGGAGGTTATGCTGAATTTATATAAGACTCATTAGACCTCAGCTGGAGTATTGTGTGCAGTTCTGGGCGCCACATTATAGGAAGAATGTGAACACATTGGAGAGAGTGCAGAAGAGGTTTACAAGAATGGTTCCAGAGATGAGAAACTTCAGTTGTGAAGATGGATTGGAGAGGTTGGGACTGTTCTGCTTGGAGAGAAGGCTGAGAGGAGATTTGATAGAGATGCTCAAAATCATGACGGGGCTGGACAGAGTAAATAGGGAGAAGCTGTTCCGCTCGTAAAAGGATCGAGAACGAGAGGGGACAGATTTAAAGTGATTTGCAAAAGAAGCAAATGTGATGTGAGAAAAAGCTTTTTCACAACGAGTGGTCTGGAATGCACTGCCTGGAAGTGTGGTGGAGGCAGGTTTAATCGAGGCAGTCATGAGGGCTTTAGATGATTATTTGAATAGAAACAATGTGCAGGGGTACGGGGAAAAGGCAGGGCAATGGCACAAGACATAATGTTCATTTGGAGAGCCGGTGCAGCCATGGTGGGCCGAATGGCCTCCCTCTGTGCCGTTAAAATTCTGTGAGGCTGGGCCTGTACCCATTGAAGTTTGAAAGATTGAGAGATAAGCTTATTGAAACATATAGGATCCTGAGGGAAATTGATGTGATGGATGCTGAGAGGGTGTTTCCCTTATGGGAGAGACTAGAACTAGGGGACAGTTTAAAAATAAGGGGTTGCCCACTAAAGACAGAGATGAGAATTTTTTCCCCTGAAAGTGTTGTTGGTCTGTGGAATTCTTTTCCCCAGAGAGCAATCAAAGCAGGGTTATTGAACATTTTTAAGGCTGAGTTAGTTTCTTGAAGAACAAGGGAGTCAAAGATATATGGGGGTGGACAGGAAAATGGAGTTGAGGCCACAATCAAATCAGCCACGATCTTATCAAATGGTGGAGCAGGCTTGAGAGGCAAATGGCCTACTCCTGCTTATATGTATGTTCATATGTTTGCCCCAGAAAAGACTGCTTGATTGGCTATTTTGCCTTTCCACGTGATACCAAGGATGCACCTTCGACACCAGAGAAGGAAGTTAGAGTATTTTTTTCTTGGTAGATGTAAGTTATCTAGGCTTCGCTATCTTACAGCAATGTACTGAGCATACTGGCCTTGTAGATAAACATCTTGGTTCTGCAGATCAGTTTGTTGTTTTTCATTAATGAAAACAAAAATTGCTGGAAAAACTCTGCAGGTCTAGCAGCATCTTCCAAAGAAGAGTTGTATTGGACTTGGAATGCTAACTCTGTTTTTCTCTCCACAGATGCTGCCAGACTTGCTGAGTTTTTCAAGCATTTTCTGTTGTTATTTTAGATTTCCAGCATGTGCAGTATTTTGCTTTCTTTTTGTCTTCCATCGCCTGTTTTGTTTATGGGGCATAGCTGGCGGCTACCTTTCCAATGCTGACCTCCTCGTCGAGGGACAGATTTTCTGTCACCGTAGATCCAAGATTTGCTACTATTTGTCGTGGTGTGTTGTTGAATCTGATCACAGGTGGGGACACAACAGCCTGTCCCTAAACTACAGTTTTCTTGACACTGATGGCGAAGGAGAACATAAAACAGGCATGGGACAGATGATCCATGAGTCTTTGAAATTGGTCTCCTGTCTGGGCAGCTGGTGTGACATCATCAGCACACACAAGTTCTCTGATCAGGGCATGCTGCACTTTTGTCTTGGCTTTCAGTCTCGATAGGTTGAGGAGTTTCTCGTCTGATTGTGTGTGGAGGTACACTCCTTCCACATCAGCAGGGAAAGCATTGGTCAGTCGGACAGAGAAAAAGATACCAAACAGAGTAGGGGTTAAGACGCAGCCCTGTTTCACCCCATTCTTCATCTCAAAACTGTCAGAGGTGGAGTCATCGAACTGAATGGTGCCATGGATGTTATCATGAAAGGACTGTATGAGACTGTGAAGCTTGGGAGGACAGCCAACTTTCTCTAGTATCTAGTAGAGACCTGTCCTGCTCAGTGTCAGGTGCTTTTGAGAGATCCACAAAAGCAAGGTAGAGTGGTGTTTGCTGCTCCCTGCACTTCTCTTGAAGCTGATGTGGGGAGAAGATCAAGATCTATGTTAATGGTGCTATATAAATGCAAATTGTTATAAAATCAGAAAATACTAGAAATACTCAGCAGGCTTGGCAGCATCTGTGGAGAGATAAACAGGTAATTAATGTTAATGCCTCAGGTCAATGATCCTTGATCAGAACTGAGAATACTTAAAGATATAAGTTTTTGAACAAAACACGGAAAGTGGGGACGGGGGTGGAGAACAAACGGGAAGATCTGTGAGCGGGTGGAAGGTAGGAGAGATTAAATGACAAAAAGGGATGATGTTGAAAGGCAAAAAGAGCCGTTGAAGGGGAAAGTAAAGGAACAAAGAAAATGAGAAAATGGGGCTTTCACTAAACATCTGGAAAACTGAAGTCCTCTTCCAATCAGTTCCCTCAGTACAACACCTCCCCCCACCGATTCAGATTCAGGGCGAGATCCTGGAAAATATGGACCATTTTCCATATCTTGGGAACCTCCTCACAATGAAGGCAGACATAGACGACAAAATTCATCATCGCTCCAATGTGTCCAGCTTCGGCAGACTGAAGAAAAGAGTTTTGAAGACCAGTATCTAAGGTCTTGGTTACTAGGCAGCAGTGATTTCTGTGCTCCTATAAGCTTCAGAAACTTGGGCAACCTACAACGAAAGAGAAGTGCCACCAATGGATCTTTGCAAGATCCTCCAAATCCAATGGCAGGAAAGGTGATCCAACAGCAGCACCCTCTCCTAAGCCAACTTGCCTAGCATCAAGATGCTAATGACTCAAAACAAGCTCCGCTGGGCTGGACATTTACCTCGAATGCCTGACACCAGACTTCCGAAGCAACTGCTCTATTCAGAACTTGATCACAGCAAGAGCCTCCGAGGAGGACAGCGGAAATGCTTTACAGATGTCCTCAAAGCGTCTCTGAAGAGGTCATGTGAAATCCTTGCTTGTGACCAATCAAAATGGCGAAAGTTTATTTGGTAAGGTATCAAACACATCAAGAGATATTGTCAGGAACGTGCAGAGGCAAAGTCAAGGTGGCAGAGAGAGTGTACAAACCTCCAAACTACTACCCAACTCTCCAAGCATCACTTGCCTTGTATGTGGCAGAGCCTGCAGATTGCGTATTGAACTTAGCAGCTATCTCAGAACCCATCAAACCAGAGGGACTGCCTAAAAGGAAGTGAAAGAAACAAAAGATGGAGAATGTTTTATTTTCTCACCATAATGGCCAATTGTGTACCTATACCTCTAGTACCCAGAAGAAAAGAGACTCTGACCAGTCTTCTTTCAAAAACTTAATGATTAATTTTTTTTAAAACAAAACTTCTTTGAACAAGTTGCAAGCGCTGGTTAACACACAGTTGTAATCGGGAAGTATTAACTATCTATCTCTTCCTAAAGAATCCCCCCAGCGCACCACACAGACAAACAAAGGACAAACAGTCTCTCTTCAGAGATGGGCTTGTATTCCTTCTAAAAACCACCTTGACTATGTTTGCACTGAGACAGAAGATCTGCTTGGGGATTCTGTAATCATCCATGTGAGTGATTTGGACTGCCCAGCTGTGTTGGATTTTGAGGGTGGCCTCCATGCTGTTGAGCTCAGCACAATGAAGGACCTGGTTGTCTGAGTTTTGTCCTGCAATCAAATTCTCATGTTGGATCTCAGGTGTCTTTGGTGGAAGCGTTCAGAGCTTTGATGTGGTGCCTATAGCGGATCCAGGACTACGTGCCATACAGTGGGGTGGTAAGGACAATGGCCTGATAGAGTTTGGTTTTAGTCTTCAGCTTAATGCCATGCTGCTTCCAGACACGATTATGGAGTCTGGATACGTGCACTGATATCTTCATCAATAGTTGCATCCCAAGCAAGCACACCACCAAGGAATGAGAATCTTTCTACACCCTTGAGAGTGGTGCCATCAATGGTTACGTCTGATGCTTCATGGTGTACATCTGGTGCTGGCTGAAGCATAACCTTGACCTTGGAGACATTGACTTGGAGACCAAAGTTTTTGGCAGCACTCGAAAATAACTCAGCGATTCGCATTAACTGTCCCTAGTACTTGGCTGTGCTCTGTTAGTAAACAGTGTTGGTAACACTGACTCCTTTTGATGCACTTAACACAGGGCCAAAGAAAAGGGAGCTTTCTATTTCCTATGATTATTGCAAAGGGTTTTTTTATGGGTAGAAGGATCAGATATTTGTAGCTAGGTGAAAACAGGAAATAGTGTAGCAACAGTTACAAAGACAAGACAGGGCTTCCTAAGTAGGAGAGCAAAATAATTGTAAGAAAGAGAAAGTATTGGAAAATGGGTGACTTTCAGGAATACCTTTGTCAGTTTTTTATTTGAAAATATTGCAAAAGTGCAGCTATTTAAAGCTTACAGGCTTTTCTGTTTAACTCTTTTGTGAACTTGGACTGTCTTTAATAATCAGCTGTTCCTGCTTTCTGCTGCAATGAGTTGATCCATGAATAAAGCTGCTTGGTGCTTTACCCTGTAATGAAAGTAACTGATTCAGCTGATCACTTGAAATTATGACCGAGTGTGTTAGAAATGCAAGAACAATAAGCAGATTTGTTTCAAAAATAGAAAATGCTGGAAAAACTCAGCAGGTCTAACAGCATCTGTGGAGAGAGAAAAAAAACAGTTAATGTTGCGAGTCCTTATGACTTTTTTTTCTCTCCACAGATGCTGTTACACCTGAGTTTTTCCAGCATTTTCTGTTTTTATTTCAGATTTCCAGCATCCACAGTATTTTGCTTTTATTTAAGCAGATTTGTTTACATGGGACATGTTGTGCCAAATTAGTTTGTGTGTCAGGGCCACCATCAATCCCGAAAGAATAAGGGCTGTCTTTTTTGTTGGATACAACAAGAAACTGGGAAATGAAAACAAAACACTCAAGTTGCTGGAAATCTGAAATAAAAGCAGAAAATGCTGGGAAAACTCAGCAGGCCTGGCAGCATCTGTGGAGAGAGAAACAGAGTTAAAGTATCAAGTCAGTATGACTTCTTCAGAACACCCCGGAACAGTTCCAAAGAAGAAACTGGGAAAACCCAATGTTAACATAAGAAATGCCATGTCTGTCTGAACCTAATGCATTCAAATAATAGTCACGTTGCCTGCTTATTGAACCATCATGACTGCTGGAACAATTTTATCCTCAAACTGTAATGTTCACCCCCTGCTCACCCTGAGCAACACAAAAGCAAAACACTGCAGATGGAGAGAAATAGAATTAATGCTTCAGATCTTACATCTCCACAGGTGCTGCAGACTTGCTGAGTATTTCCAGAATTTAACAGCTGATTTGGCAAATAACGCCATTACTAACTGACGCAGCCCCTGCCTCTCCTCACCAATGACCTTCCCCGGTTAACTGTACTGGCGCAGCCCCCTGATTAAAGACCAGCATGGGCCCCTCCAGTTAACTGTAACTTTGGTATTTCGAAGTAACAAATGCTTGGCTGGACCTGTTCCAGATTAATTTGGAATCATTAGGTGAGGGAATCTTGGGTCTCATATTTCATGCAGCTTTTGGATTACTTCTATTACATAGGATAAGGCAACACAGAAACAGGCTATTCGACCCATCTATCTATGTTGGTCTTTATGCTTCACTTGAGCCTCCCCCATCTTTCCTCATCTAAATCTATCATTGTAACCCTCTATTCCTTTTTCCCTCATATACTTGTGTGGCTTCCACTTAAATATATCTATACAATTTGCTTCAACCACTCCCTGTGGTAGTGAGTTCCACATTCTCACCACTCTCTGGGTAAAGAGGTTTCTCCTGAATTCCCTATTGGATTTATTGGTTACCATCTTATATTGACGTCTCTAGTTATGCCCTATCCAACAAGAGGAAACATTCTCTCTGTATTCATTCTATCAAAACCTTTCAGAATTTTAAAGACCTTTATTAGGTCACCCCCTCAGCCACCTTTTCTCAAAAGGAAAGATACCCAGCCTGTCGATCCTTTCTGATTTTTGGTATCATTTTTGTACATCATCTCTGTACCCTCTCCAGTGCCTCCATGTCCTCTTTAGAAATGACTGGGATATTGAATACTAAGTAAAATTTCTAAATCTGCTGATAATTGCAAACTTGCAGGTGTCACAAACGGTGAGACAAATGGTTCCAGTTGACTGCAACAGGACAAAGATATAGGCTAGCAGAATGAGAAAATCAGTGGCAGATGGAATTTAATAGAGAAGTGATGTGTTTTGGCAGAAGGGATGAGTAGAGGCAATATGGACTAAATGGCACAGTTCTAAAAAGTGCACAGGGACAGAAGGCCCTCAAGTTCCTATACTGACAGCTCCATTCTTCAAGGCACCGACTCCACTGGAAAATTGACTGAGTGCCAGGAACCCCAGTCCCTCAGCAACTGGCCATTACTCAAGAGTGTGAGCACTTTCCCACCTGAGCTGCCCTTCGCCTTACCAAGCCCACACTGTCATTCCTGACAGGTTGCCAAGGATACTGGTGATCACAAGTGAAACCTTTGTATTCTTGATAGTTTTCTATTCTTGATAGTTCTGAAATAACTTAATTTCAGGATGATTAACGGCACCCTGGTGTCACTGGCGAACAGACACTGAGGTCTAACTCATTCTCAATCTTGATTATTGCAGAACGAATTCACCAGGCCCAGGCTGCAGCGGCTAAAGCCAAGAAGGCGTTGCAACAGAAACCTAAGCTGACAACCAAGATCGTGAGTATTATTTACTCAGGAACTGAGAGAATTCCTGGCATCCCCCTACCCTCCACATCGAATCGGAGTTCAAGGGTTAGGACCATCACACTTGGTTTGTTGTATGATTTGTTGGTACTCGTGCTTTCCCATGCTCAGGTGACTTTCCCCTTCCTGAGAGTGGCAGCTGGCCTCCATTAAGCACTTGTTAACACCACAGCCCAATCAGCACAAGCTACAAACATATGAACATTGGGAAAATGTTGGAGTCCGTTATAAAGGATGCAATAGCAGAGCATTTAGAAACACATAACCTAATCAAGCAGAGTCAGCATGGCTTCATGAAGGGGAAATCATGCCGAACAAATTTATTAGAATTCTTTGAGGAGTTAACAATCAGGATAGATAAAGGGGAACCAGTAGATGTAATATATTTGGATTTCCAAGACGTTTAATAAGAAACCGCGCATTAGGCTACTTAATAAGATAAGAGCCCATGGTGTTGGGGGTAGTATATTAGCATGGATAGAAGATTGGCTAACTAATAGAAGACAGAGTTGGGATAAGGGGGGCAATTTTGGGATGGCAACCTGTAACTAGTGGAGTGCCACAGTGATCAGTGCTGGGGCCTCAGTTATTTACTATATATTAATGACTTAGATAAGGGAGTGAATATACTATTACCAAGTTTGTGGTTGGCACAAAAGTAGGTGGGAAGGCAAGTGGTGAGGATGACACAAAGTCTACAGAGGGATATAGACAGGTTAAGTGAGCAGGCAAAAACTTGGCAGATAGAATATAATGTGGGAAAATATGAGGTTATGCACTTGGGCAGGAAGAATAGAGGAGCTGAATGTTATTTAAATGGAGAAAGACCACAGAAAGCTGCAGCACAGAGGGATTTGGGAGTCCTTGTGTATGAATCCCAAAAAGCTAACATACAAGCTCAACAGGTAATAGGGAAGGCAAATTGAATATTGACCTTTATTTCAAAGGGAATGGAGCATAAAAATAAGGAAGTCTTGCTATAACTATACAAGGCACTAGTTAGACCATACCTAGAATACTGTGAGCAATTTTGGTCCCCTTATCTAAGGAAAGATATACTGGCATTGGAGGCAGCCCAGAGAAGGTTCACTCGGTTGATCCCGGGTATGGAGGGATTTTATTATGAAGAGAAATTGGGTAGGTTAGGCCTGTACTCATTGGAGTTTAGAAGAATGAGAGGCAACCTTATTGAAACATATAGGATTCTTAGGGGGCTTGACAGAGTAGGTGCTGAGAGGTTGTTTCCCCTTTGTGAGAGAGTCTAGAACTAGAGGGCATAATCTCAAGAGTAAGAGGGGGCTCCCATTTAAAACAGAGATGAGGAGGAATTTCTTTTCTGAGGCTAGTGAATCTGTGGAATTCTTTACCACAGAGGGCTGTAGAGGCTGGGTCATTAAGTATATGCAAGGCTGAGATAGACAGATTTTTAATCAGTAAAGGAATCAAGGGTTATGGGGAAAAGGTAGGAAAGTGGAGTTGAAGATTATCAGATCAGCCATGATCTCATTGAATGACGGAGCAGACTCGATGGGCCGAATGGCCTACTTCTGTTCATACGTCTTATGGGACAAGGAGCAGGAGTAGGCCATTCGGCCACTCAAGCCTGATCCGTCATTTAATGAGTTCATGGTTGATCTGATAGTAACTTGATCTGCATCCCTCCTACCCCTGATAACCTATCATCCCCTTGCTTACCAAGAATCTATCCACCTCTGCCTTAAAAATATTCAAAGACTCCGCTTCCATCGCCTTTTCAGGAAAAGAGTTCCAAAGACTCTCAACCCTCTGAGTGAAAAACTTTTACCTCATCACCGTTTTAAATGGGCGACCCCTTATTTTTAAACAGTAACAACTAGTTCTAGACTCTCCCACAAGAGGAAATATCCTCTCCACATCCATCCTGTCAAGACTCCTCAGGATCTTTTATGTTCCAATCAAGTCGCCTCTTACTCTTCTGAACTCCAGCAGATACGAGCAATAAATGATAACATTCTATTAGCTTTCTTAATTACTTGCTGTACCTACATATTAGCCTTTTGTGATTCATGCACCAGGACACCCAGATCCTTCAGCACCTCAGAGCTCTGCAATCTCTCACCAATTAGATAATATGCTTCTCCTTTTTTCTTCCTGTCAAAATGGACAATTTCACATTTTCCCACATTATACTCCTGCCAGATCTTTGTCCATTTTCACTTAACCTATCTATATCTTTTTGTAGCTTCCTTATGTCCTCTTCATAACTTACTTTCCTACCTATCTTTGTGTCATCAGCAAATTTGGCAACCATCCCATCCATCCCTTCATCCAAGTCATTTATATAAGTTGTGAACAGGTGAGGCCCCAGCACTGATCGCTGTGTTACACCACTCGTTACATCTTGCCAACCTGAAAAAGACCCATTTATGGGTCTACTCTCTGCCTCCTGTTAGCTAGCCAATCTTCTATCCATGCCAATATGTTGCCCCCTATACCATGAGCTTTTATTTTCCACAATAACCTTTGATGTGGCACTTTATCAAATGCCTTCTGGAAATCTAAGTACAATGCATCCATTGGTTCCCCTTTATCCACAGCACATGTTAATTCCTCAAAGAACTCCAATAAGTTGTTTAAACATGATTTCTCTTTCACAAAACCATATTGACTCTGTCTGATTACCTTGAACTTATCCAAGTGTCCTGCTATAATCTTTAATAATAGGTTCTAACATTTTCCCTAAGACAGATGTTAAGCTAACTGGCCTGTAGTTTCCCGCTTTCTGTCTCCCTCCCTTTCCCTCCCCTGTCTTCCTGAATAATGGAATTACTTTTGCTTTCTGCCAATCTAATGGGGCCTTCCCCGAATCTAGGGAGTTTCAGAAAATTAAAACCAGTGCATTAACTATCTCACTAGCCACTTTTTTTAAGACTCTAGGATGAAGTCCATCGGGACCCGGGCACTTGTCAGCCTGCAGCATAAACAATTTACCCAGTACCACTTCTCTGGTGATTGTAATTTTCCTGAGTTCCTCCCTTCCATTGGTTTCCTGGTTTATAGCTGCTTCTGGGATGTTACTTGTATCATCTGTGGTGAAGACTGATGCAAAATTCTTGTTCAATTCATCTCCCATCTCCTTGTTTTACATTATCAATTCTCCAGACTCACTTTCTATAGGACCAACGCTCACTTTGTTAACTCATTTATTTTTTAAGTATTTATAAAATTTCTTACTATCTGTTTTTTTTATTTCTGGATAGCTTTCTCCTGTACTCTAATTTTTTCCCTCCTTATTAGTCTTTTAATCATTCTTTGGCGTTCCTTATATTCTGTCCAATCTTCTGGCCTTCCACCTATCTGCACAATTATATACTTTTTCTTTAAGTTTGGTACTATCTTTAACCCTTCTAGTTAACCACGGATAGTGTGTTGGACTTTTTCTTACTTGTTGGAATGTATTTAGTCTGTATGTCCTGAAATATCTCCCTAAATGTTTGCCACTGCATCTCTATTGATCTAGCCCTTAACATAATTTGCCAGTTCACTTTTGCCAGCTCTGCTTTCATGTCCTCATAATCCTTATTTAAGTTTTATAACATTGTCTCGGACTCCTCCTTTTTCCCTCAAACTGAATGTAAAATTCAATCATTTTATGGTTGCTGCTACCTAGGGGTGCTTTCCGTATGAGGTCATTATGAGGTACTTATTTATTTCTATGTATTCTCTCAGTTCATCTTTTGTTAATTAATCCCATCTCATTGCACAATACAAGGTCTAGTTTAGCCTGCTCTCTGGTTGGTTGCAGAATGTGCTGTTCTAAGAAACTATCCTGGAAATATTCTATGAACTCCTCATCTCAGCTACCTTTTCCAGTCAATATGTAGATTAAAATCTCCCATGATTATTGCCATGCCTTTCTGATGAGCTTCCATTATTTCTTCCTTTATGCTCCATCCTATCATGTAGTTACGATTAGGGGGCCTGTACACAAATCCTTTACCAGTTCTCATCTCTATCCAAACAGTTTCCACATCCTGATTTTCTGCACTTAGGCCATCCCTCTTTATTGTGCTAATATGATCATTAGCTACCAGAGCCATCCCTCCATCTTTTCCTCGCTTCCTGATGTTCTTAAATGTCCTATGCCCATCAACATTCAGGTCCCAATCCATGTCCTCATGCAGCCATGTCGCTGTTCTGACTATCACATCGTACTTATTTATTTCTACGTGCGCTCTCTGTTCACCTCTTGTTTCAAATACTTCATGCATTCAAATACAGTGCCTTTAGTTTTTATCCTTTTATTCTTTTTACAACCTCTAGTCTCATCTGTTGATGTACTGTTAGATTTGTACACTCTATCCCTTCCTGCCACGGTCTGTTTTTTATTTCCTGTAATAATATCTTTCTCTTTTGCCTTGTCTCTGCTCTTTGATTCACCGCATCTTCCCAAATTTGTACTGTTGCCTCCACTACTTAGTTTAAAACCCTCTCTACTTCCCTGGTTATGCGGCTCACAAGAACACCAGTCCCAGCATAGTTCAGGTGTTGTCCATCCCAATGTACAGGTCCCACTTTCCCCATTACTGGTGCCAGTGTGCAACGAACCAGAACCCACTTCTCCCACACCAGGCTTTGATCGGTCCTGTGCCAATTTTCACGTGGCTCAGGTAATAGTCCAGAGATTATGACCTTTGAGGTTCTGCTTCTTAATTTGGTGCCTTGCTCCTCATACTGACTATGCAGAACCTCCTCCTTTGTCCTGCCTATGTCATTGGTACCAACATGGACCACAACAACTGGGTCCTCCCCCTCCACTGCAAGCCCAGCCCCGAGCAGATGTCCTGAACCCAGGCACTGGGCAGGCAACACAGCTGTCTGGACTCACGCTGTTTGCTGCAGAGGATAGTGTCAATCCCTCTGACCATATTGTCCCCTACTACCACTACATTCCTTGTTACTCCCCCTGCTTGAATGTCTTCCTGAGACACGGTACCATGGTCAGTTTGCTCATCCACCCTGCAGCCCCCACTCTCACCCAAACAAGCTGAAAAAGCCTCAAACCTGTTGGACAATTGCAACGACCGAGGCTCCTGCCTCTGGGTCCTCTTAACTGCCTCACTTGCAGTCACACCCTCCTGTCCCTGACCACTGACCAAATCAGAAGACCCTATCCTAAAGGGTGTGACCGCTTCCTGGAATAAAGTATTGAGATAACTTTCCCCCTCCCTGATGTGCCGCAGCGTCTGCAGCTCGGCCTCCAGCTCAATAACTCAGAGCCAAAGTTCGTGCAGCTACAGTGTGTTTTGTCCTGGATCACACGTATCCAGAAGCTCTCACATCCTACATTTGTAGCACACCACCTGCCCTGCCATCTCCAATATGTGTTAATGAATTAATAATTGCTAATTAATTAATAAAGTCTACACCTCCCAATAGGTTTTGCCACTGCCAGTAAACTTTACAATTCTGATAAAACAATAGAATACTTAGAATATTGATAAAAACGTATAGTACCAGTTACTGAATTGGCTTCTCCTTCTGCTGCATCAAAGTGGAAATTAAATACTGGAGGCTGAAAAAGGGTAGAAGGAAAAAGCACCACTTCCCCGGCCTTCACTGAACTCCCCACTCAACATACTTTACTACTTGGAGTAAACCTAACCTAAAGCACCTCTTTCTCCCTGTGCACCAAATTCCCAAATATTCTCACGCGGCCTCTGTCCAACTCAGGCTGAAGTATCGCCTCACTGACTGTGCACCTCTTACTCAGTTAAACATACTCTCTGAGTCTAATGGAATGTTGGACTTTCTCTCAAGGAGCTGAATGACAAGGCAAGGAGGTTATGCCTTGGGAGAATGACACTCCTTTCTGGGCAGTGCACGTCAGGAAGGATATATTACCTTTTGGAGGGAGTGTAGCTAAGATTCTCCAGAATGATACTGTAGCCTAGAAGGTTAAATTCTCAGGTCAGGCTGCTAAGGCTTAGCTTTTATTCCTTTGTGTATAAAAGACTAAGAATGACCTAATTGAGTTGTTTAACATGTGATAAGGATCCAAAAGGGTGGATAGAGATAATTTCCTCTGCTGGTGAAATCCAGAACAATAATCTTAAAATCAGAAGGCCTTTCAGGAGTGAAATCAGGGAGATCTTTTTCACAAAAAGGGTCATGAAAATCTGGAACTCTGTTCCGAAATAGATGTAGATGCAGAGGTCAGTTAGCGCTTTCAAGACCAAGGTCTGCGGATCTTTGTTTGATCAGAATATCAAGAAGTAGGGAGCACCAAGGAAATGGAGTTAAGATATAGAGCGGCCATGGTCTAATTCAGTGGAGGAACTGACTCAAGGGGCTGAATGGCCTCCATCTGTTTCTGTGTTCACAGGTAACCGTGCATCACAGGCACTCCTGGTGTACCACAGCACTGGGCCCTGAACATTACAGAACTCTCATTACAGCTCAGGCCCCGACTCGGGGCAACAACACTGTAAACAAAGGGGGAGGGGGTCTCATGGGCTAGGGGCAATATTATCCCAAGGTTTGAATCAAGGACTTTGTCATTAGAAATAGATACTTGCACTGTCTACTAGTGTGAGCTTGACCTGAAAATGGCATTATTTACAGGAAGAGATTGCAGTCCTGGAACTAGTTCACACCCTGTAATTAAAAACATTTCAATCTGAATTGATAAAGATTAAATACTTAGAAGACTTGAGCCATTAAGCTGTAAGAACTATTCCTGTACCCTAATCCCCTCACTGTTCAGCTGATATAGTGCTCAGACTCTCAGCTTCTCTGGAAACACTGGAATTGCTACACGAGAAGTCTAAGCTCCATCCAATGTGCCTTCATCTTATGCGATGATAATGGAGTTATTGACTAATAGAAATCAATCTATCAATCAGTCTACAACAGACCAGGACATGAGGCGACAATCATAGGTCCAAAGTTTTCAGTTCCTCACATCTGCTGCGCTCACCATGTCATTTCTCAAGTCTATCCTAAAATGTTATTTTCTGCAAGAAATCGGTCTAACTTGAATGAATCAACATGTTATATTTCCAGAGTCTCCCTCGGGGATCTGTTAAACAGATTCACCACTTGCTAAGTAATAATGTCAAATAATCATAAAACCCAGAAGGAGGCCATTCAGTCCATAGTGCCTGGGCTTGTTCTTGCCCAACCAGTAAAAGCTTCATTTTCACTCAGTATCTTTTACCTCCTGATGTTGCCCATTTTCTTTGCCCCTTAGTTTTGAATCCCCCCAGTAATTGTACCCCAATTGGAACAGTACAATTTTTGTTTACAAAACAGCTTAGTACAAGGATATCAGTTTTAAAGCTGCTTTGAGCAAGATCCTGTCAACGAGTCTGAATAAATCAGTGAAGTTAGATGGTGATTGAGTAGCCAGAAGGTCTCCAGCAGACAAAAGAATTATCCATTAGCATGGGGAATGATAGGTAACCAACTACACCTTATCTTCCTTTCCATGTACTGGGAATGGATTTTAATGTCATATTTGTTTTCTCTAGAAGTCCTCTGGTAAGGAGAGTGCAACAAAGCTCCCTCTTTCTGAGCAGTCTCTGGGATCCCAGGTGTTGGCTGATTCCAGCTTGCCTGTAACACCTGTAACTCCAGTAACGCCCACGTTACCAGTTACACCCACATCATCACCGGTATCGACTGATGGCAACAAAGTTCAAACAACTAGTGCACCAGAACTGGTCAAATCTGGTCAAAGGTCAGTTATTCCTGGTACTCTCTAGTTTCACACAAGACTGTTCTATCCTGCAGGAAGCATCTGTATGAGTTACAGGACGAAGCTGCTTTGTTTTTTTTCATTTATTCGTTCATGAGTCATCAGATATACTTGACCTCTTGAAGGATTCTTTGATCACATCCCTTAATCTCAGATTTTTTTAAAAATCATTTACAGGATGTGGGCGTCGCTGGCTAGGCCAGCATTTATTGCCCATCCCTAATTGCCCTTGAGAGGGTGGTGGTGAGCTGCCTTCTTGAACTGCTGCAGTCCATGTGTAGATACACCACAGTGCTGTTAGGGAGGGAGTTCCAGGATTTTAACCCAGCAACAGCTCTTTCACTGTCATCATTTCACAGGAGGATGCATTGCTGAAGTCATTAGAGTGAATACAGCACAATACTCACGTCCCAGCCACCTGTGAAGTAATATTAAGGGTGCATTTTATGGATGAATGGAAAGATTAGATCAAATCTGAAACTAGAGAGGGAAGCATTTAGCTATTTGATCAAATAACAAAAATGAAAGGCAGGATTCCTGAGGAATATTGTTCACTGCCGCTGGGTCAAAATCTTGGAACTCCCTCCCTAACAGCTCCATGGGTGTATCTACACCACATGGACTGCAGCGGTTCAAGAAGGCAGCTCATTATGACCTTCTCAAGGGCAATAAATGCTGACCTAGTCAGCAAAGCCCACATTCCATGAATGAATGAAAAAATATAGGGAGCACAAAAATAAATGACCATCAAATCCCCCATCATCAACATCTGGGGTTTGCCATTGGTCAGAAATTTAACTGGACCAGCTACATTAATGTTGCGGCTACAAGAACAGGCCAGAGGCTGGGAATTTTGTGCGAGTAACTCACCTCCTCACTCCCCAAAGCTTGTACACTTAAAGCACAAGTCAGGAGTGTGATGGAACACTCTCCACTTGCCTGGGTGAGTGCGGCTCCAACAACACTCAAGAAGCACAACGCTATTCAGGACAAAGCCATTCAGTCCATTGGCACCCCACCCCATCCTCATTCGCTCCCTCCACTGCCGATGCACAGTGTGTATCATCTACAAGATGCACTACTGCAACTCACCAAGGCTCCTTCTACAGCATTTTCTAAACCTGTGACCTCTACACCTCGAAGGTCAAGGGCAGCAGATACGTGGGAGCACCACCACCTGCAAGTTCCCCTCCAAGCCTTACGCCATCCTGACTTGCAACTATATCACCGTTCCTTCACTGTTTTTGGATCAAATTCAAAGAACTTACTCCCTAAAAGCATTGGGTGCAGTTAAGAAGGTGGCTCTCCATCAGTGACAGCTGAGCAACCCAGAAGTCCCCGTGCACGCCGCACACAAATCAGCCTCTTTAAGTTACTACGTGCATAGCCAAGAGGCCTTGCACTTGAATAAATCACCCGTGTACTCAAAAGAGACATTGAGGGAATGTTGCTCACCACCACCTTCTGAAGGGCAGTTAGGATGGGAAATAAATGCTGACCTTGCCAGCGACTCCCCTCATCCCATTAGCTGTGGGTCAGTGGGTAATATCCTTGCCATTGAGTCTGAAGATTGTGGGTTCATTTGCCCTCCAGATATTTGAGTACAAAAATCTATGTTGGAACTTCCAGTGCAGTACTTGAGGGAGTGCTGACTTTTGTACCAAAGCCCAGTCTGTCCTCTCAGGGGGTGCTAAGATTCAAAGGCACTACTCAAAGAAGAGTAAGAGAGTAATTCCCAGTATCCTAGCCATTATTTATCCCTCAATCAATATCACTGAAATATATGATCTGATCAGTTTCACATTGATATGAGCAAATTTGTGACTGCATTTTCGACATTACAGCAACGACTACAGTTCAAAATACATCATTGGCTGTAAAGTGCTTTGAGACATCTTGAGGTTGTGAGAGGTGCTATAAAAATGCAAGTCTTTTTCAGTTGTAGGGTGAATACTGAAAGAATGGGTCAGAGAGGTTTGAGATGTTTGGACTGCCTCAGGCCGAGTTTGTGAGAAACAAAGGTTCGTAACTGTTTCATCTGAAGGGCCTTTTCTATTTGCAGCGTTTTGTTGGTGTCCTCACCGACAATGCCTCAGCTTGGAAACCTTCTATCTGGAACACAGCCAGGACAATATACTGGGCCACAGACTCAGGCACGGGTCCTGTCTCAGTCTGTAGCAGCCCCTCTACCCCAGGTTCGGGTAGTCTCTGCTCAGCAAGGCTTGGCTTCCAGTTCACACCAAGCTTCTGTCGTACAACAAGTTCAACAACATCAGCATCAGATCCGGCTGCCGACAGTCACTGCGGCTGCTCACACTAAAGTACTGCCTCAGGTAAGGAACAAATGCACAGCCGGCTGTACACCGTGATTTATGGACATGTTGACTTGGAGAATACAAGCATTCTGAAATGAAATTCCTTTCACCTACTTTGAGATTGTTGACATTGCATTGTGTGCATTTGGAATGTAGAGGAACTATTTTTATAGAATTAGAAATTACAGCACAGATGGGGGTCCATTCGGCCTGTCATAGCTGCACCAGTGCTCACTGCCCAGCTGTTGCTTTCATCCCATTTCCCTCCCTTCCCCATTTTTTTATTTGATACTTTTCAAATACTTACCCAATTCCATTTGCAAAGATGTTCTATCCTCTGTCCCAATAGGATTCTTGCTGTTTTGGATGTACTACTTTTGATTTGTGTCCTTCCCAAAATTTAATATTTCCCATTTCTCCACTTTAACCTCTATCTTCTACCTCTCTGCTCACTCTACAAAACTATTTGTGCCCTCCTGCAACTTTCTGCAATCTCCTCCCAGCTTGCCATGTTGTTTAATCTGGTGTCAGCAGCAAACTGCAATATCATTTGGCTTGTGTCTGTGTCCAAGATCTTTATATAATTGAAAGATAAAAGGATGTCAGGTAGTGCTGAGGCACGCATGAATATAGGAGGTATGATGGATAAGTTCGCAGATGACACGAAAATTGGTGGTGTAAATAGCGAGGAGGAAAACCTTAGACTCCAGGGTAATATAGATGGGCTGGTAAGACGGGCCGAGCAGTGGCAAATGGAATTTAATCCTGAAAAGTGTGAGGTGATGCATTTTGGGAGGACTAACAAGGCTGGGAGTGCACAATGAATGGCAGGATCCCAGGAAGTACAGAGGATCAGAGGGACCTTGGTGTGCATGTCCATAGACCCTTGAAGGCAGCAGAACAGGTAGATAAGGTGATTAAGAAGGCACATGGAATACTTGCCTTTATTAGTCAAGGCATCGAATACAAGAGCAGGGAGGTTATGATGGAGCTGTATAAAGCGTTAGGCCACATCTGGAGTACTGTGTGCCACACTATAGGAAGGATGTGATTGCACTGGAGAGGGTGCAGGGAAGATCCACAAGGATGTTGCCTGGGCTGGAGAATTTCAGCTATGAAGAGAGAACGGGGTTGTTTTTCTTAGAGCAGTGAAGGCAGAGGGTGACCTGATTGAGGTGTACAAAATTATGAAGGGCATAGAAAGGGTGGATAGGAAGAAACTTTTCTCCTTAGTGGAGGGGTCACTAACCAGGGGGCAAAGATTTAAGTTAAGGGGCAGGAGATGTAGAGAGGATTTGAGGAAAGGTTTTTTCACCCAGAGGGTGGGGGATATCTGGAATTCACTGCCTGAAAGGGTAGTAGAGGCGGGAACCCTCATAACATTTAAGAAATATTTAGATGAACACTTGAAATGCCATCATATACAGGGCTACCGGCCAAATGCTGGACAATGGGATTAGAGTAGATAGGGGCTTGATGACCGGTGCAGAAATGATGGGCTGAAGGGCCCCCTTCCATGCTATAAAACTCTATGACTACTATCCACACTCTCTCCATTTGCCTCCACTCTCCTGCTTTTTGTTCCCTCTTCAAGTGGCAACATTCTTGCTAGTACCTTGTACTCCGATTTCTGTAACAGGTTGGAATGTATATTGAGAAAGGGACAGGAAGCCCTCTCTGAATCTCCAGGTCCGGATGATTTGTGTCCCAGACTGCTGAGGGAGGCAAGGGAGGAGATCGCAGGGGCTCTGACCCGAATTTTTACTTCCCCTCTGGCCACGGGGGAGGTGCCAGAGGACTGGAGAACAGCTAATGTGGTTCCGCTATTTAAGAAGGGTTATAGAGAGAAGCCAGGGAACTACAGGCCAGTGAGTCTCACGTCAGTGGTAGGGAAACTATTGGAGAAAATTCTGAAGGAGAAAATCTATTTCCACTGGAGAGACAAGGTTTGACCAGGGATAGTCAGCATGGCTTTGTCAGAGGGAGGTCATGCCTAACAAATTTGATTGAATTTTTTGAGAAGGTGACCAGGTGTGTAGATGAGGGTAGTGTAGTTGATGTAGTTTATATGGATTTCAGCAAAGCTTTTGACAAGGTCCCACATGGGAGACTTATAAAGAAGGTAAAGGCACATGGGATACAGGGTAATTTGATAAGGTGGATGCAAAATTGGCTTAGTTCTAAGAGGCAGAGGGTGATGACAGAAGGATGCTTTAGTGACTGGAAGCCAGTGTCCAGTGGCGTACCACAGGGACCTGTGCTGGGTCCCCTATTATTTGTCATTTATATAAACGACATAGATGACTATGTGGGGGATAGGATTAGTAAGTTTGCGGATGACACAAAGATTAGCCGGGTGGTTAACAGTGAGGTTGAGTGTCTTGGCCTACAGGAAGATATAGACGGGATGGTCAAATGGGCAGATAAGTGGCAGATGGAATTTAACCCTGAAAAGTGTGAGGTGATACACTTTGGAAGGAATAATTTGACAAGGAAGTATTCAATGAACGGCATGGCACTAGGAAGTTCTGAGGAACAAAGGAACCTTGGCGTGTGTGTCCATAGATCTCTGAAGGCAGAGGGGCATGTTAGCGGGGTGGTGAAAAAGGAATATGGGACACTTGTCTTTATCAATCGAGGCATAGATTACAAAAGTAGGGAGGTCATGTTGGAGTTGTATAGAACCTTGGTGAGGCCACATCTGGAGTACTGTGTGCAGTTCTGGTCGCCACATTATAGGAAGGATGTAATTGCACTGGAGGGGGTGCAGAGGAGATTCACCAGGATGTTGCCTGGGATGAAACATTTAAGTTATGAAGAGAGGTTGGATAGACTTGGGTTGTTTTCGTTGGAGCAGAGAAGACTGAGGGGCGACCTGCTCGAGGTGTACAAGATTATGAGGGGCATGGACAGGGTGGATAGGGAGCAGCTGTTCCCCTTAGTTGAAGGGTCAGTCAAAAGGGGACATAAGTTCAAGGTGAGGGGCAGGAGGTTTAGGGGGGATGTGAGGAAAAACTTTTTTACCCAGAGAGTGGTGACGGTCTGGAATGCACTGCCTGGGAGGGTGGTGGAGGCGGGTTGCCTCATATCCTTTAAAAAGTACCTGGATGAGCACTTGGCACGTCATAACATTCAAGGCTATGGGCCAAGTGCTGGTAAATGGGATTAAGTAGGTAGGTCATGTGTTTTTCACGTGTCGGTGCAGACTCGATGGGCCGAAGGGCCTCTTCTGCACTCTGATCCTGTGAATATATTTTGCACTATCTAAGGATATATTGAACTGCCAGTCAGTACACAGGGCTGGAATTCCAGTCCATTGCTGGTTGAACCTCTGAATGAAGTGATTCCTGGACAGTGCTTTGATTTGATTTCTAAAATGTAACAGTGTCTTTGGGGAGGATATACTAGTAGAATAGGAACAGCTACAGAATTAGTGTCTAATACTGATCTTATTCACTACACTGCAGTGAATGGGCTGCTTCAGATTGGAATTGTGTAGGAGGAGTGCATGTATCTTGAGTTGGGCATAATTAAAATTGTTCATCAAGCTGACAATTTCACAAATGAGAGATGGGTTTTCTGATTCTGTACTAACTTTTTCTTGCAGTCTATTCTGACAGTGCCAGTGAAGGCTCAGTCCGGTGTCAGTACTGTCCACATCCAGCAGAGCTCTGCAAAAGCAAATCTGACAATGGCTGGAATCAGTGCTGCTTCAAAAACAGTGTCCAGTACACTGAACGGAACCACATCCAGCTCTGCTAGCACCATCATACAGAGCGTAGCTGGACAAAGCATCATGAGGCAGGTGGGCACAGCGAGAACGAACCTTTGCTTGTATTGGGTGGGGAGAGGGTGGGGTAAGGGCAGGGGTTATTTTATGGTGACATTGCTGCCCTTTGAATTTTCCTTTCTTACTGTGTGCTGCCCTATGAGTGAAGTCAATGCTATAACTTATTTAGCTCGACAGAGCTTTCAACCCTCCCTCCTCTGATATCTTCTTTAACCACCTTCAGTTCTTTACCCCCATCAGCAGCATCAGTCACTATTGCAGAGTTCAAATCTGATCCACCAGAGGATAAAAGTCATGATACAGAGACACCTTCACACTAGGATGTTGCGAGACTTAAATCTGCTACCGAGGATTATGCCCAAGTCTCATCCATCTGCAGAAGTCGTAGAGGAAGGGAAGGTGTTTTACTGGAGAGCTCATTGACTTTAAGCCTCCTGATTTTACAGTTAAATAACTTCTACTTTTGTTCAAACAGCACCTTTTCACCCTAAGCCTGATATACTAATTCCATCGTCCTTGGGACACAGCAGAGGCTTAGAACAGTCACTCATCTCCGTTTATTGGGTCGTGCTGCATCCAGCCAGCAGCAATTCTAATTACCTGGCTGAATCACTCGAGCTACCCATCCCAGCCTGACACATGATTGCAGTTCCTCCTCTTGTTTTGATGTCTGATCCTGATCTCCTTGTGCAGTTTTCAATCGTCAGTGAATTGCTGTTGATGCATTGTGAGAGGTGTATGTTGGTGTTTTATAAAATAACTGAATCATTTGCTGTGAAACAGACTTTTGATAAACAGTCCTCATTTTTCTAGGCTTTCAGCAGGACTAAGACCCCTGTTTTTAGGTCTGACCTTTAAACTCTGGTTGTTAAAGCTGAGAATTGTCAATAAATGCTTGCAGTAATTGATTGAAGAATATTTTTGTCTAGGTTGCTATTGCAGGCCAGCTTGGGATGAAGACACAGTCTAGTACTGGGATCCCACTCACAGCAACAAACATCCAGATCCAGGGCAAAGATGTTCTGCGGCTGGCACCATCCTCAATCACCACTGACTCCAAGGGCCAGACAGTGCTTCGCATTACACAGGACATGATGGCCACACTGACCAAAGCACCAGTCACCACTGTGAAACTCACCCCAGACATGCTTGGAGGTAAAGGCATTTCAGCCACTCTACATGTCACTCCAGCCATGCCACCAACAGATTCCATGGTGAAGGCATCCACCAGCACCACCTCCTCCACCACCTCCACAGTGGTCAAGGTGACACCAGACTTAAAAGTAACAGAGGCAAGCAGCACAGCCATCCGGCTAATGCCAGCACTGGCTGTAACAGTAGCTGACCAGAAGGGTAAGGCCAGTGCTTCTCTCTCGTCAACAGACACCAAGCCGGCAGCTACCATTCGAATAATGCCTGGACTTGGGGTCATTCCCAAATCAGGACAGGCCATTGCTGTGGCAACCTCCAGCAAACTGTTCACAGCTGCAGGTACAATGACATCAACTGCAGTAACTCTGGCAACAGCAGGATCAAAGGCAATCACCAAAGTAACACCAACGGCTGGACTGCCAATCTCTATAGGAACAGGTACAACTACAGTGAGGCAGGTTCCTGTTAGTGCAACTATGGTGTCCACAACACAGGCGGTAAGTTCAAACTTTTCCCTGTTCATTCTTGGCAATTACATTCTTCTCTGGGTACTGCCCATGCTGTTATGCCCCAGCAGTTGGTAAAGCTGAGTTATTTAAAAACCCCAGAGGGAAACTTTAAACAACTGTTATAACCTATATTTTTAAATGGTATTTTTGAGATGCAACCCTAAATTCAGGACTCAGATCATCAGTTCTCAAGAGGTTTTTATATTAAACTATACGAAACATTTTATTAAGTTACAATACACTAAACACATACGTATGGCTACAAATTACTACTATCATAACTTTTAACAAACTCCCAGACTAATCTCACTAAGGCAACAGCAACTTGTAGATTTTTAAGCAGACACTAGGCAAAACATTTTCACCTTACAAATTCAATACAGTAATATAAGCATATTTCTTGGTCTCTGTTAGCTACATGCCAGATTTCACTCCACTTCTTCAATGCTCTATTTAAAAAAAATGCAAGTGCACATCCTGAATGGGGAGGGTGATAAGGCAGAGGTCATGGTACATGTTGGTACCAATGACATAGGTAGAAAGAGGGATGAGGACTTGCATCAAGAATTCAGGGAGTTAGGCAGTAGACTAAAAAGCAAGACCTCTCAGGTTGTAATCTCTGGGTTACTCCCAGTGCCACGAGCTAGCGAGCTCAGAAATAGGAGAATAGCGCAGATGAATACAAGGCTTAAGAATTGGTGCAGGAGGGAGGGTTTTAGATTCCTGGATCACTGGGACCGTTTCTGGGGAAGGTGGGACCTGTACAAGCGGGACGATCTACATCTGAACCAGAGTGGGACTAACATTTTTGCGGGCGGGTTTGTTACTGCTGTTGGAAGGAGTTTAAACTAATTCGGCAGGTGGAGGGGACACAGAATGTTAGCAAAATAGGGACACATTGTAATACAGTAAAACAATCAAGTCAGAGGGAGTACAGCTGTATTAAGTTTCAAGGGAGTAAGGCAAGGCTGGATGGCCTCTACTTTAATCCAGAAGTATTACAGGTAAAACGGATCAGTTAAGGGTGAGGATTGACACGTGGAATTGTGATATAGTAGCCATCACTGAGACGTGGTTGAGGGAGGGGCAGGATTGGCAGCTCAACATTCCGGGATATAGAATCTTCAGGCGAGACAGGGGAGGGGGTAAAAGCGGAGGAGGCATTGCATTATTAGTTAAGGAGTCAGTTACTGCATAAAGGAGAGATGATACCTTGAAGGGGGCATTGAATGAAGCTTTGTGGGTAGAGCTTAGGAATAAAAAAGGGGCAGCCACATTGTTAGGTGTTTATTATAGACCCCCAGATAGTCAGCGGGAAATTGAGGAGCAAATATGTGCACAATTTGCGGAGGTGTGTAAAAACAATAACAATAGGGTAATTATATTAGGTGATTTCAACTTTCCCAACATTAATTGGGATAGACATAGTGTTAAGGGCTTGGAGGGAGGGGATTTCTTGAAATGTGTACAGAAGAACTTTTTAGGTCAATATGTAGAGGCTCCAACAAGGGACGGCGCAGTGCTGGACCTAATTCTGGGCAATGAAGCCGGACAAGTGGCTGAGGTGGTGGTGGGGAGCATTTTAGTGATAGTGACCACAACATGGTACAGTTTAAGTTTGTTATGGGCAAAGAAATAGACAAGTTGCAAAAAAATGTTTTGGATTAGGGGAGAGTGAATTTTAGTAAACTAAGGCAGGATCTGGGTAGACTGGGAACAATTACTTGCGGGGAAATCTACAGAGGAACAGTGGGGGCGTTTAAAAAAGAAATGAGGAGGGTACAGGCTCAACATGTTCCATCTAGGGTGATAGGAAGGAGTAACAAGCCCAGGGAACCATGGGTGACCAGAGATATTCAGGATACGATGAGAAGGAAAAGAGAGGCTTTTAGCAGGTACAAGAGAAGCAAATCAGCAGAGGCATTAGTGGAGTACAGAAAGTGCAGGGTGGAGCTTAAGAAAACAATTAGGAGAGCAAAGAGGGGATATGAGAAAGCTCTGGCTAGTAAAAGTAGGGAAAATCCCAAGATATTCTATAAGAATATCAATGGGAAGAGGATAACCAGGGAAAGTGTAGGGCCCATAAGGGACCAAGGGGGCAATCTATGGGTGGAGCCAGAGTTCATCGCTAGAGTGTTGAATGAATATTTCTCATCTGTCTTCACCCAAGGGAATGAGGATGAAGGTATCAAACTCAGGGAGAGAGACTGCGAGGTTCTTAAGCAAATTGATATATGGAGTGACAAGGTATTGGAGGTGTTGGCAGGCTTAAAAGTGGACAAATCTCCAGGTCCAGATGATTTGTGTCCCAGACTACTGAGGGAGGCAAGGGAGGAGATCGCAGGGGCTCTGACCCGAATTTTTAATTCCTCTCTGGCCACGGGGGAGGTGCCAGAGGACTGGAGAACAGCTAATGTGGTTCCGCTATTTAAGAAGGGTTGTAGAGATAAGCCAAGGAACTACAGGCCAGTAAGTCTCACATCAGTGGTAGGGAAACTATTGGAGAAAATTCTGAAGGAGAGAATCTATCTCTATTTGGAGAGGCACTCTACCTCTCTTACATCTCAAAACTAGTACACATCAACACACCCAGACTAGCTGGCTTTAATCCAATTAAGACACACCCACAGCCTAAACCTCAATTTAAAAAAAAAAATATTTTCCAATAACATTTTATACATTAATAGCTTCATGACACATACCAAGCATTTGGGGAGGCCCAACAGCAATAGTGCAAAAACCATGGCAGCTTCTATTCTCCATGACTTGGATCTTGTGTGTGTCCATCCAAGTGCCATTCACCTATCTCTGCTCTCTGACCTACATTTAGTGTATCAGTCAGGCAATGTCTAAATTTTAAAACTCTTTGCATTATTTTCAAATTGCTCCATGGTTTCGTCCCTCTCTATCTTTGTAACTTCCTCTAGCCCACAGGCGTTTGGGATACCTGAACTCATCCAATTTTGACCTCTTGAACATCCTTGACCTTAATAACTTCACCATGGTGGATATGTCTTAGCTGCCTGAACCCTAAGCTGTGGAATTCCTTTCCTAAACTTCTCTATCTCTTTCTCCTTAAAACTGACCTCTTTGACTAAGTATTTGCTTACTTCTCCTACGATATCCACATGTGACTTCGTGTTAAGTTTTGTTTGAAATGCTCCTGTGAAACCTTCAGATGTTTTACTGTGGTAAAGGTGCTGTGCAAATGCAAGTTGTGATTGATGTATGTACCATTGTCATGTCTCTCATGTTTGATCTTGGTTTAACGAAACAAAGTGTTTGAAGTGTCATCAGTAGGGCAGTCCCTCCAACAGTGCAATGCTCACTATGTACCAAATGTCAGCCTGGATCATATTTCTTATTTCTGGAGCAGTGTAGAAGAGTTATTGCAATTGGTCAGGAGAAAGCTGCTGGATCATGTAACTAAGAAGAAATAAGCAGACCATCCATGATTTTAAATAGTCTTCTGGTGTATCTGGCCTGTCAAAAGGGTGATAATTTTGGGCACTAGCTGCCCAGTGCTGCGGAATATTCTGACATTGGATGCATGAGCAGTGGCAGGGGTGGTTGAGTTTGGGGGCATAATGGTTACGGGGAGAGTTCAAGTTTTTGGAGAGACAGTGGTAGAGAGGGTCTCGGGTTTTGTTATACAGTGTATCTAGGGTTTGGGGCACAGTGGCAAAAGATGTCTCTTGTTTGATTGATGTTAGGCACAATAGCAGGAGAGATTGTCAGCTTTGGGATACCGGGAAAAAAAATGGCAAAGTAGGTGTAGGGTTTGGGGCACTGGACACAATTCTTTAGATTTTACTCAAAACAAGTGTTGTGCTCAGTAACCCATAGTTTTTGCCTTGTCTCTCGCCCCTTATAAAGATCTTTCATCCATGTTCCAATCCTCTGATAATTCCTCATGATTTCCTCAGGGTAGTGGCCAAAGTGTGACCTTTTGGAATTCCTCTCTTTCCTCTCTCAAGTGCCTGATTTAGTGGCTTATAGAAAATATCTGTTTCTGCTGGCACCTCCAACCTGCTGAAGTGCACCCTCAGTGCTGGGAATGAAGCCTTGCTGGGAATGTTCTCTTAACACAGAAGGACTCGCTTAGTATACTTACACTGATATCCTATCAATGGACCCAGCACTGCCTTTTTAAAAAATTGTTTGCTTTATTTTTTTGAGAATGGCAGACATTTCTTTCAATATTCCCTCTGACTGCACAGTGGTGTCTAGTCCAGTTTCTTCTGTTCACCCCTTTCTAAAATTGGATGTTTCGTTGTACTTATTGTCTTTTCAACTGTGAACCTAACCACTGTTCTAAGGTGCCTCTGCCTCAGACTTGCTGTCCTCAATCCTGGCTGTTGCTAGGGTTCCTTGATCAGATGCTGCCTATAGCAATCCAGTACAGTGCCCAGGATCATGTTTTTGGTACAGGCCTCTGATGTTGTAGCTTCCATCTCCAGCAAGAATCCCCAGGCCTCCTATTTTATCAAAAGGCATTTGATAAAGTCCCTCATAAGAGACTGTTAACTAAAATTGAAACCCATGGAATTGAGGGAAAATTATTGACCTGGTTAGGGATTGGATGAGCAGCAGGAGACTGAGAGCAAGGGTAATGGGCAGGGATTCGAATTGGCAGGACTAGTGGTGTCCTGCAAAGATCTGGAGCCTCATCAATTCATCATGTTTACCAATGCCTTCGATGATCAGACACAAAGCTGTGTAAGTAATACACCGAAACAGATAGGTGGCATTGTAAGTAGTGTACATGGAAGCATAAAATTGCAAAGATGTTCTTAGATTAACTGAATGAGCAAAACTATAGCAAATGGATTTCAATGATGGCAAATGTGCGGTCATCCATTATGGACCTAATAAGGGTAGAACAGGCTACTTTCCAAACAGAGGAAAACTAGAAGAAGTGGAGATCCAAAGAGACTTGAGGGTCCAGGAACACAGATCATTGTAAACTTGGGATTGGGTATCACTAAGATAAAAAGTCACCTTTACTTTTTGTTTTATCCGTTCATGAAATGTTGGTGTTGCTGGCTAGACCAGCATTTATTGCCCATCCCTAATTGACCTTGAGACAATCGTAGTGAGCTGCCTTCTTCAAACGCTGCAGTCTATGTGGTGTAGGTACATCCACAGTGCTGTTAGGAAGGGAGTTCCAGGATTTTGACCCAGCAACAGTGAAGGAACGGCAATATATTTCCAAGTCAGGATAGTGAGTGACTTGGAGGGGAACTTCCAGGTGATGACGTTGTCATGTATGTGCTGCGTGGGTTTGGAAGGTGCTGTCTAAGGAGCCTTGGTGAAATCTTGCTGTGCATCTTGTAGATGGTACACACTGCTGCTACTGTGCGTCAGTGGTGGAAGGAGTGAAAGTTTGTGGATGTGGTGCCAATCAAGCGGGCTGCTTTGCCCTGGATGGTGTCAAGCTTCTTGAGTGCTGTTGGAGCTGCACTCATCCAGGCAAGTGGAGAGGATTCCATCACACTCCTGACTTGTGTCTTGTAGAAGGTAGACAGGCTTTGGGGAGTCAGGAGGTAAATTACTCACTGCAGGATTCCTAGCCTCTGGCCTGCTCTTGTAGCCACAGTATATGACTAGTCCAGTTTAGTTTCTAGTCAATGGTAACCCCCAGGATGTTGATAGTAGGGGATTCAGCAATGGAAATGCCATTGAATGTCAAGGGGTTATGGCTTGATCCTCTATTGTTGTAGATGGTCATTACCTGGCACTTGTGTGGTGTGAATTTTACTTGCCACTTGTCAGCCCAAGCCTGGATATTGTCCAGGCCTTGCTGCATTTGGACATGGACTGCTTCAGTATCTGAGGAGTAGCGAATGGTGCTGAATGTTGTGCAATCATCAGCGAACATCCTCACTTCTAACCTTATGATGGAAGGACAAAGCAGCTGAATATGGTTAGGCAGTGGACACTACCCTGAGGAACTCCTGCAGTGATGTCCTGGAGCTGAGATGACTGAGCCACAGCAACCACAGCCATATTTCTTTGTGCTAGGTATGACTCCAACCAGCGGAGTTTTCCCCCTGATTCCCATTGACTCCAGTTTTGCTAGGGCTCCTTGATGCCACACTCGGTCAAATGCTGACTTGATGTCAAGGGCAGTCACTCTCTCCTCACCTCTGGAGTTCAGCTCTTTTTTCCATGCTTGATCCAAGGCTGTAATGAGGTCAAGAGCTGAGTGACCCTGGCGGAAGCCAAACTGGGTGTCAGTGAGCGGGTTATTGCTAAGCAAGTGTCGCTTGATAGAACTGTTGATGATCCCTTCCATTACTTTACTGATGATGGAGAGTAGATTGATGGGGCAGTAGTTGGCCGGGTTGGATTTGTCCTGCTTTTTGTGTACAGGACATACCTGGGCAATTTTCCACATAGCCAGGTAGATGCCAGTGTTGTAGCTGTACAAGAAGCGTTTGGCTTGTCCTGGAGCACAAGTCTTCAGTGCTGTTGCCGGAATATTGTCAGGGCCCATAGCCTTTGCAGTATCCACTGCCTTCAGCCGTTTCTTGATATCACATGGAGTAAATCGAATTGGCTGAAGACTGGCATCTGTGATGCTGGAGACCTCCGGAGGAGGCTGAGATGGGTCATCCACTCGGCACTTCTGGCTGAAGATTGTTGCAAATGCTTCAGCCTCATCTTTTGCACTGATGCACTGGGCTCCCACATCATTGAGGATGGGGATATTTGTGGAGGCTCCTCCTCGAGTGAGTTGTTTAATTGTCCACCACCATTCACGACTGGATGCAGCAAGACTGCAGAGCTTAGACCTGATCCATTGGTTGTGGGATTGCTTAGCTCTGTCTGTCACATGCTGCTTATGCTGCTGGACATGCAAGTAGCCCTGTGTTATAGCTTCACCGGGTTGACACCTCACTTTAGTTTGATTTTCAGCATTGTTCCCCTGGCTTGATGGTAGTAGTAGAGTGGGGGATATGCTAGGCCATGAGGTTACAGATTGTGGTTGAGTACAATTCTGCTGCTGCTGATGACATCCATGAGGTGCTGTGGACCATGCCTTGAGTTGCTAGATCTGTTTGAAATCTATCCCATTTAGTACGGTGGTAGTACCACACAACACGATGGGGTGTATCCTGAATGTGAAGACGGACTTCGTCTCCACAAGGACTGTCCGATGGTCACTCCTACCTATACTGTCAGGGACAGATGCATCTGCGGCAGGCAGGTTGATGAGGATGAGGTCAAGTACGTTTTTCCCTCCGTTGGTTCCATCACCACCTGCTGCAGACCAAGTCTAGCAGCCATGTCCTTTAGGACTAGGCCAGCTCGGTCTATAGTGGTGTTACCGAGTCACTCTTGGTGATGGACATTGAAGTCCCCCACCCAGACTATATTCTGTGTCCTTGCCACCCTCAGTGCTTCCTCCAAATGGTGTTCAACATAGAGGGTCAGTGATTCGTCAGCTGAGGGGGAGGGAATGGTATGGGGGGAGGTATATGGTAATAAGCAGGAGGTTTCCTTGCACCTGATGCCATGAAACTTCATGGTGTCCAGAGTCAATGTTGAGGACTCTCAGGCCAACTCCCTCCTGACCGTATTCCACTGTGCCGCCACCTCTGCTGGGTCTGTCCTGCCGGTGGGACAGGACATACCCATGTCTGGTGATGGTGGTGTTGGGGACATTGACTGTAAGATATGATTCTGTGAGGTTGACTATGTCAGGCTGTTGCTTGACTAGCCGTGAGACAGCTCTCCCAATTTTGGCACAAGCCCCAGATGATCGTAAGGAGGGCTTTGCAGGGTCGACAAGGCTGGGTTTGCTGTTGTCGTTTCCGGTGCCTAGGTTGAAGCCAGGTGACCCGTCTGGTTTCTTTCCTTGTTGACTTTCTAGCGATTGTGATACAACTGAGTCGCTTGCTCGGCCATTTCAGAGGGCATTTAATAGTCAGCCACATTATTGTGGGTCTGGAGTCGCACTTAGGCCAGACCAGGTAAGGACGGCAGATCTGTTTCCTAAAGGACGTTAGTGAATGTCCTTTGAAATTAACAAAGCCTGAACAGCTGTTTCTACCTGAAATAAAGATACTGTTAAGGAGCTCTAGTCAGCAATTTTAAAATTGATGTTAATGCAAATTGATAATGCTTCACATTTAGCTAATATAAGCAACTGCCCATTTAAACCTTGGCAACTTAATTGGTGAAGACTGTATCAATGTTAGAGCACATTCAGAAATCCTTAAATGCAACACCAATTAACTTTATTAACATTTAAGTTAAAGTATTTAACCTTGAAATGGACCTTAATCAGCATAATCATCGCTAGGCCTCAGTTACATCAGCACATTCGCAGCATTGTCACCAGCTTCAGTTCAGGTGCACGTATTTCTTTATATTTTCAGTATTACCTCACTCTGTTACCTTATCACCTGAGGGAGTGGATGGTGGGGTGGGGCCAAATTGCCCTGCCTTTCTTTAAAGGAGCAGCTGGCTGTGAGAAGAAAAAACTTTTTTTCCCACTTGACAGGCATATTGTTGATTGCTGTGGCAAAAGTAAAGAATTTTAGTCGAGTTTTGAGCAGCATTGTCTCCTTAAATTCCATCCCTGCATGAGAACCTCTGCAGGAGACCTCTCAGTGTCATGTCATGATGCAAGTAGGAGCTTGGCGGGATGCAAGTCTGCAGAGTTTGCACCAAAGTTGCAGTGGAAGTTTGTGGTGGTTTTACCTCAGGGAATTTTAACAGCACAGCAAATCAGAATCTCAAATCAGCATTTCAAACGTCTTCGATTTTAAGCTGAATGAGGATTAATTTTAAGCTTTTACAGTATGATTTGTTCAATCTGTAAATGACTGCTTTTAAATATTCAGAATTCAGGAACCAGTCTGTTCTTGATACCACCTGGAGTGAATCAAATTCCCAGTACCATTTTCTAAGATATAAAAGGAGCTGTTCTGTTCAATTCCATGTGTTTTGAATTCTCAGAGAAGGAACCTCTCAGTCTGAAAGGGAGAAGTCAATTTGATTTTTTAAGGAACTATTTAGATTAGTTTGGATTCCCACAGTGGTTAGAAATTCTAGAAATAGAACATTATTTAAAATGTGCTTATTATTTTGTCCACTCGCTGGTGGAAAGATGTCCATAAATATTAATGATTCTAATTGATGTGCTTGTTCAACTTTTACAAAGTAAGTTTGATATTTAAACGTAAAATGTGGTCTGATGTGCTGATTAACTGTTTCTAGAACTGGAGTGAGGTCTTATGGACAAACCCGAGAGCTATTAGCAGGCTGGGTTTGCTGTTTATTGGTAGGCGGTTTCCCAAAAGCAAACCTTAATCTCAAAGCAATTATAGCCTCTCCCTAAGGCATATAGGGTTGGAAGTTACAATGAGTGTGATCTCAGATATAAGCACCAAAGTAATCATAGGAAAAGCAGTCAGTAAGTATTTAATATTCAAAGCTGTCTAGAGAATTTCTGGGGCACTTAATGGATATGAAACAGTAATGAAGGAATGGTGATATATGTCCAAGTCAGGATAGTGTATGATCTTGAGGGGCAGTTGGAAGTGATGGTGTTCTTTGCATCTCCTGTTCTTGTTCCAAGTGCTAGAGGTCATTGGTTTGGGATATGCTGTCAACTTACTTGGCAGCTTACTGCAACACCTCTTGTAGATATTGCACACTGATGCCAGTAGCGAAAGGGAGTGAATATGTAAGGTGCTGGATAGCTGCTGATTAGGGAAACTGCTTTGTCCTGGATGGCATCGAACTCTGAGTGTTGGAGCTGCACTCATCCAGGAAAGTGTAGAGTATTCCATGACATTCCTGACACATTCCTGGCCCATGAATCATAAATAGTTAGTATACAAGTACAGCACGTGATTAGGAAAGCAAATGGAATGTTGTCGTTTATTGCAAGGAGGCTGGAATATGAATGCAGGGATGTTTTGCTACAGTTGTACAGTTGGTGAGACCACATCTAGAGTACAGTGTACAGTTTTGGTCTCCTTATTTCAGAAAGGATATAATTGCATTAGAAGCAGTTCAGAGAAGGTTCACTCGACTGATACCTGATACGAAGGTGTTTTCTTATAAGGAAGGATTGGACATGTATCAATTGGAATTTAGAAGGATGAAAGATGATTTTATTGAAACATATAAGATCCTGAGGGGACTTGACAGGGTGGATGCTGAAAGGATATTTCCCCTTGTAGGAGAAACTAGAACTCAGGGACACAGATTAAAAATAAGGGGTCTCCCATTTAAGGCAGAGATGAGGAGAAATATTTTTTCTCAGAGGGTCATGAGTCTGTGGAATTCTCTTCCCCAGAGAACAGTGGAGGCTGGGTTTTTGAAAATTTTTAAGGCTGGGTTAGATAGATTCTTTACTGACGAGGGAGTCAATGGGTGTAGGGGGCGGACAGGGAAGTAGAGGCCACAGTCAGATCAGCCATGATCTTATCAAATGGTAGAGCAGGCTTGAGGGGCTGAATGGCCTGCTCCTGCTTCTAATTCATGCACTCATATGACTTGGGCCTTGTAGATGGTGAAGAGCCTTTGGGCAGTTGAAAGTTGAGACACTGCCACAAATTACCCAGCCTCAGACCTGCTTTTGTAGTCACTGCATATATGTGGCTTGTCTAGCTGAGTTTCAGTCACTGATGACCCCCTCACGTCCACCCCTCAGAATATTGAAGATGGGGATTCGCCATTGGTAATTCGAAGAAGAGCAGGGGAGTTCTCTCTGGTGTTTTGGCCGAGATGTATTCCTCAATCAACAGCACTAAAAACAGATTATCTGCTCATTGTCACATTGCTGATTGTGGGAGCTTGCAGTATACAAATTGGCTGCTTTATTCCCTACATTGCAACAGTAACTATACTTCATAAGCAATTCATTGACTGTAAAACTCTTGGGGAGTCAAGAATCTATCTAACATTTGCCACTGTTTCAACCACAACGATTGTTTCAGATTGTTGAAAACCTTGCACACCTATTGGACCCTGAGCTGAGTTTCCAACCCAATACCCTTTGTATTACAAAATCCAAATCAATAATATAAACCCCCCCCTCCCCTGACCTCAGTCCTTCTGCTGCTGAAATCCTTAACCATGTTTGTGTCACCTCCAGACTCAGCTATTCCCATGTTTTCCCTGCTGACTTCCCATTTATCAACCCCTGTAAATGGCAGTGCATCCAGAACTCTGCAACCTGTATCCTATCCCATTGTCCTCACTGACCAGCATTAGCTTCTTGTACCTCTAGGAGGTTTGGAAGAGATTGTGTACCAGGAAGTTCTGTATAGTGGGGTCAGACTGTATGCCAGGAGGTTACAAATAGCAGGGTTAGACTGTGTACCAGGAGGTTTGTGTATAGCAGGGTTAAACTGTGTGCCAGAAGGTTGTATCTAGCAGGGTTAGTCTGTACCAGGAGGTTGTATATAGCAGAGTTAGACTGTGTACCAGGAGGTTATATATAGCAGGGTTACATTGTGTACCAGAAGATTGTGTATAGCAGGGTTAGACTGTGTACCAGGAGGTTGTATATTGCAAGGTTAGACTGTGTATCAGAAGATTGTGTATAGCAGGGTTAGACTGTATACCAGAAGGTTGTATATAGAAGGGTTAGACTGTGTACCAGAAGGTTTTATATAGTAAGGTTAGACTGTGTACCAGAAGGTTGTATATAGCAGGGTTAGATTGTGTACCAGGAGGTTGTATATAGCAGGGTTAGGCTGTGTACCAGGAGGTTGTATATTGCAGGGTTAGACTGTACCAGGAGGTTGTATATAGCAGGGTTAGACTGTGTACCAGGAGGTTGCATATAGTGGGACCTGGGAATGTCTTGAAAATATACCAGGATTGATAAATAACAGAATCTGGAATGGAATGTGTAATAGGCTTCCTATAAAGTATGATCTGGCAATAATATCGTGGGCTAGTATACAGTTTGAAATGGAGTTACCATGTGTGATTTGTATATAACACCGTATGGGAGTGACTGTACCAAAGGTTTTCAATTGTAAGGCCTGGAAGTCACTGCAACCCACATTTTATTCATAGCAGGGTCTAGGAGTGACTCTAAAAAGCATACTGTCCCGCTGACAGATATTACTCTCTTTGAAACATGCTGTGCTCATGTGCTTACTCAGGCGACTATGTCCAATGAGTGAGGAATGTATTACCTCTAACAAGTAACCCTGAATGTATAACAGCAGCTAGAACAATATTTCAGGTGATGAACTAATGACTTGTTTCTGATTTCATTCTGCAGACCAAGTTGCCCGCGACAATCACTGTGCCGTTATCAGTACTAAACCAACCACTTAAAGGAAAAGGGGTGATGGCAGGACAAATCATCAAGGGTAACCTTGGGGCAAAGTAAGTAATACTTGGAATAAAGTGGACAGGGAATGTAATACCTCAGGTGAACTAAGTGGAGTGTCCCAAGGACAGGTGCTGCTGCCTCTATTTTTCTTTTACAAACATGACCTGGATTCAGAAACTCAATGTCAATTGGTCAGATTTGCAGATGATCCTAAATAGAATGGCAATCAAGTCTGATTAAACTACTGAAGAACCTAGACAATATTTATGAGCAGGCAGAGCTATGAGATATTAAAGTTATTATTGATAAAGTAAAATTGTTAAGTGTTGAAAGAAAGGTTAGAGGACATAGAATCACAGAAACTTACAGCTTAGAAGACAGTTCAGCCATTGTACCTTTTGCCTGCTCAAGGAAAGAGCGATCATGCTTAGCTCTCCATCCCCATCCCACTGTTAGTTTCTCATGCTCAAGTACCTGTCCAACTGCCTTTTAAAATTAATGATGGTTTCAGCTTCCATCACCTCTTCAGGTTGAGTATTCCGGATCCTGACAACTTAGTGAATAATATCTCCTCATATCCCCTCTAGATCATTTGCCAATGATTTTAAATGTCTGATCTCTGACTATTGACCCACCTTCCGAGGGAATCATTTTTCTTTATCTTCTGTAGCAAAACCTCTCATCATCTTGAAATCCTATATTAGGTCATCTCTTAATCTTCTCTGATCCAAGGAGGACAATCTGAATTTTTCCAACTGTTCCTCATAACTGAAGTTCTTTATTCCTGATAACCATCCTCTGTAACTTTCTGAGGCCTTTACATCTTTCGTGAAGTGTGATACTGAGGCCTAACCAGTGATTTATAAATTTTAGCATGATCTCTTTGCTTTTATGTTCTATTCATCTTTTTATAA
Source organism: Cetorhinus maximus (assembly GCF_964194155.1). Taxonomy (NCBI): domain Eukaryota; kingdom Metazoa; phylum Chordata; class Chondrichthyes; order Lamniformes; family Cetorhinidae; genus Cetorhinus; species Cetorhinus maximus. The sequence continues at coordinate 186,595,176 of NC_135880.1, forward strand.
ACCCAAGTAGCCCACATGTTTCTTTAACCACTTTATCAACTGGCCTTTAAGCATTGCGTATATGGACTAAAGTCTCTCAGCTCATCTACACTTTTCAAAAACAGGTCATTTATAGTAAACTGTCTTTCCATATTAGTCATTCCAAAGTGTATCACTACTTTTTTCCACATTGAACTCCATCTGCCATGCTTTTATCCATTTCACCATCGTGTTTATGTCATTCCTGAAGTCTATAAACTGCAACTTGAATAAATGTCAAAGTAGTTTGACAAAGAGTTCTGAGAGTGATGTTCTTGCCAGCATCTAGTTGGCATTTCAGAATGATATAAAGTAAACTGAATGTAGAGTCAGTGCAGTGCAGCCTTGAGGTCCAAGTCCTGAAGCTGCTGTGTGCTCAGGCCACGTGAGGACAGCCAGTGTGACATTATTCCTACAAGCCAGAAGGATCAGATTCCATTACTAGTCTGTGTTGAGTGAGGTAAAGCAGACTAGGGAGTACAATTATGAGGACAGGTTGCATGCCCTGAGTTTGTAATTCCTTCAGTATAGAAGATTTAGGGCTCATCTAATTCTCAGCATTGGGAAAGCTTTTGGAATGATAATTTAGGACAAAATTAACAGTCACTTGGAGGAATTAAGGAAAGCCTGCACAGATTTATTAAAGGCAAATTGTGCTTAACTAAATTGATTTTGTTTTTGATGAGGTTCAAAGAGGGTTGATGAGGATGATGGGTTGGTGTGGTGTAACTCTTTTGAGTACATTCACAGTTCTTGGTTTCCGGGAGTGGGACGTGAACCCACAACCCTCTGATTCAAAGGCGAGGGTGCTATGAACTGAGCCACAGTTGTTTGATAACGTGCCACATAATAGGCTTGTCAGCAATGTTGAGGTCCATGAAATAAAAGGGGCTTGGATGTAAAGTTGGCTGAGTGACAGGAAGCAGAGGGTAGCGATAAACAGTTGTTTTTCGGACTAGAGGAAGACCATACAGTGGTGTTTCCCAGAGGTCAGTGCTAGCACCACTGTTTTTCATGATAAATGGTAATTATTTATGGTAATTATAAAGACATGGGTGTGATTGGATACAATTTCACAATTGCAGACATCAAAAATTTGGAAGTATTTTGAACTCTGAAGAGGATAGTGCTAAAGTTCAAGAGGATATGGACAGGCTTGTGCAAAGGTTGAACACATGGGAGATGAAATTTAATGCAGAGAAAAGTGAGGCGAAGCATTTTAGTAGGAAGAATAAGGAGAGGCAATTTAAAATAAAGGATACAATTCTAAAATGGGTACCAGAACAGAGGGACCTGGGGGTGTATGTGCACAAATCATTGAAAGTGGCAGGGCAGGTTGAGAAAGTGGCTAAAAATGCATATGAGATCCTGGGCTTTATAAATAGAGGCATAGAGTACAAGAGTAAGGAAGTTTTGATGAACCTTTATAAAACTGTGGTTCGACCTCAACTCGAATCTTGTGTCCAGTTCTGGACACCACACTTTAGAAAGGATCTCAAGACATTAAAGAGAGTGCAGAAAAGATTCCACAAGAATGATTCCAGGGATGAGGAAATTCAGTTACATAGATAGATTGGAGAAGCTGGGGTTGTACTCCTTAGAAAAGAGAAGATTGAGAGGAGTTTTGATAGGGATGTTCAAAATCACAAGGGTATCTAGACAGAATAAATAGAGAGAAACTGTCCCCATTGATGAAGGGGTCGAGAACCAGAGAACAAAGGTTGAAGGTGTTTAGCAAAAGAACCAAAGGTGAAATAAAACAATTTTTCAGGCAGCGAGTGGTTAGGATCTGGAATGCACTACTTGAGATTATGGTGATGGCAGATTTGATTGTGGCTTTCAAAAAAGAATTGGATAATTATTTGAAGAGAAAAGATTTGCAGGGCGAAGGTGGGAAAGTGGGACGAGCAGTGTTGCTCTTAGAGAGAGCCAGCGTGGACACAGTAGGCCAAATGGCCTCTCTTTGTGCTGTAACCAATCTATGGTAATTGAGAGATTTAAGATGATCAAAGGACTTGATGGGATCAATGGAGAGAAACTATTTCTTCTGGTGGGGAGTCTGGAACAAGAGGACATAACATTAAAATTAGAGCCAGATTGTTCAGGGGTGATGTCAGGAAGTACTTCTTTACACAAAAGATAGTGAAACTCCATTCTCTCCTAAAAAGCTGCAGAGTCGAGGGTCAATTGAAAATTTCAGACCTGAGATTGATAGATTTTTATTAGGCAAGAACACTGACAAGAGTTATGAAACGAAGGTAGGTAATAGAGTTAAGCTACAGATCAGCCATGGTCTAATTCAATAGCAGAACAGTCTCAACTGGTTGAATTGCCTATTTCTATTTTATGGCCATAATCTCAGTTTAGAAAATTTTCAAGGATCATCCTGGTTGCTGCTGAGTAAATCATGCAGGAAGCTGTGGCCACCCTTGGAGTGAGGACAGGGCCTGGCTGTGCAGTGAGCATTTCAACACACCCTGTGTCAGGCCATATCACCAATGGCCGCCTGGCTGAGCAACCAGAGGCTGCTGAGCATACATGGGACTGATTCCCAGAGAGAGAGAGAGCACCTTCTGGACTGATGGGGCAGCTCTCGCTTGTTTTTATCAAAGTTCTCAAAATGTAGCTGTTTCTCAATGAATTTTATTTCTTTCTAGTATCAGTGGACTTGGTAGAAACATTATTCTAACGACCATGCCAGCGGGGACCAAGCTAATCACTGGGAACAAACCTGTCAGCTTTGTCACAGCACAGCAACTCCAACAGCTTCAACAGCAAGGACAGGCCACACAGGTAACGGGAGTGGGAAGTGGAAGGGGAATGGGGATCAGGGGAAATGGAGTCAATCTTTGGTGTTTGGGTGTACAGGGTATCAGTTATTAGGAAATCGGTTGTGGTTTAAAAATCCAGGCAAATTGATTGATCGTCACTTTTTGACCCATGTTGTTTTTCTTTTTCCTCTGTTGCCACTTTGGTTCTCATGACTTTATGCCAACTACATTATGAAATAATAACCCCTTCCCACCATCACTGATATTAATGGGATTCTCGGGGACTCCCTGTGTGAAGTACTTCTTAGAGGAAGTGATGTCTGGCAGGTTAAACTTGTGAGGACGCTCTGTACTCATTGCTGAGAACTTATGCCAGCAACTGTTTGTGAGAATTTACTCCTTGGTCCTGCCCTAATGTTCTGTCTGTCTCATCTTTTGTTTTCAGGTGAGGATTCAGCACCTGCCAGCTCAGCAGCTTCACCAAGGAACAGTCATCAGCTCCACCAAACCTATCTCCACTGTTGTCGTGACAACTGCACCATCAGTGAATCAGCAACAGGATCAGTGAATATTGGAGCAGGACTGTCAGTCATGAGTGCCCAGAGGGATTTATTTATTACCCAGATCATCCACTGTCTGCTCATTGTTTCATGATTTGTGTCTGACTGGCAGCTGTGCCCAGTGCTTGGGAACCTGCTCCCTTTCTCCCCTCATGTACTGACTACAAGTGTAATCTATTTCAATCTATAAAACTATATCATTACAAACCTGTACAGTAAATGCAATAAAACAGCTTCTGAGTCATGAAGATTTTGCACCTGGAATCCTTTCTCACTGACAGGGTTGTAGTATGTGTACAGTGAACACAGACTGACACTTCATTACCCACGCTTTAAGATCCCCAATCATATGTCAGTCTGTACCAGGTTCACTGATCTCTGGCACTGCAGTGGGCAACTTGTAGTCAGTTTCACTGCTTCTCATAGGGGATGAAATATCAGCATAGGCCCCTGTTCCTGATCACAGGTGAGTCTGTGTGTGTGAAAAGGGAAGATTGGACATTGTAACGTCACTGTCGAACAATGGGCTTTTGCGTGAGGCATCTTGGCTGCTACCATGTAATTGTTCCTCATGAGAGGCAGGGAGAAGTCACCAGCTGAACACTTTGTGCAATCCTGTTTGTATACAGTGATGTTTGCTTTACTTTACTTTGAAGAATGCTTAGAGTGCTGAATGTATAAATAGTGTTTAAGTGCTGTGGAGATACGGTGCAGTTTACTGCATTGTGTATATACAGTGTTGTTTCTCTGGATGTCAGTCGAAGGCTGTTTATATTACTGCTCTCACAGCAGCTTTCTGTTTGCACCTGGTGGTTTATGGTGGATGGTTGTGGAAAATGTAATGTTTTCAGAAACTTTGCACATCAGGTATTGGGTTTACTGCAGTGATGGTGCTGTCCCATCATCTGTGCTCTGTAACACACTCAAAAGCTACGAGACTTAAATCTTAAAGTCCTTGAACAAGTTGCCTCCCAAATCCTTGTCCATCTTTTTCACAGCTACATCTTTGAGCCGTCCTAATCCAGTTCCATCCCTTCCACAGCACGGAAACAGCCCTAAGCTAGGTCACAAATTACTTTGGCCCAGACCTTGCAGTGCCAGTAGCGGTGAACGTTAAGAAGTTTGCCATTATTAAGGGCTGCAATAGCACTGCCCCAGCACCACACTTCTGGGGAGCCCATTTACGCTTCAATCTGGCAGTTGCGGTTTGTCAGAAATGGCTCCCGGGGAGCGCACGCTTCATGGCTTTTTAAAAAATTCATTCACGGAATGTGGGCTTCACTGCCTGGGCCAGCATTTATTGCCCATCCCTAGTTGCCCTTGAGAAAGTGGGGGTGAGCTGTATTCTTGAACCGCTGCAGTCCATGTGCTGTGGGTACACCTACAGTGCTGTTAGGAAGGGAGTTCCAGGATTTTGACCCAGCGACAGTGAAAGAACGGCGATATATTTCCAGGTCAGGATGGTGGGTGACTTGGAGGGGAACTTCTAGGTGGTGGTGTTCCCATCTATCTGCTGCCCTTGTCGTTCTAGGTGATAGTGGTCATGGGTTTGGAAGGTGCTGTCTAAGGAGCTTTGGTGAATTCCTGCAGTACATCTTGAGGGTGACACACACTGCTGCTGCTGTGCGTCAGTGGAGGAGGGAGTGAATGTTTGTGGATGTGGTGCCAATCACATCTCTATGGCTAGTCCAGTTCAGTTTTTGGTAAATGGTAACCCCCAGGATGTTGATATTGGGAGATTCAGTGATGCTAATGCCAATGAACATCAATGGTGCTGAACATTGTGCAATCACCAATGAACATCCCCACTTCTGACCTTAGGATGGAAGGAAGGTCATTGATGAAGCAGCTGAAGATGGTTGGGCTGAGGACATTACCCTGAGGAACTCTTGCAGTGATGTCCTGGAACTGAGATGACTGACCTCCAGCAACCACAACCATCTTCCTTTGTGCTAGGTATGACTCCAACCAGCCGAGAGTTTTCCTCCTGATTCCCATTGACTCCAGTTTTGCCAGGGCTCCTTGATGCCACATTCGGTCAAATGCTGCCTTGATGTCAAGGGCGGTCATTCTCACCTCACCTCAGGAGTTCAGCTTTTTTGTCCATGTTTGAACCAAGGCTATAATGAGGTCAGGAGTTGAATCGCCTTGGCGGAACCCAAACTGGGTGTCAGTGAGCAGGTTATTGCTAAGCAAGTGCCGCTTGATAGCACTGTTGATGACCCCTTCCATTACTTTACTGATGATGGAGAGTGGACTGATGGATCTGTAATTGGCTGATTTGGATTTGTCCTGCTTTTTGTGTACAGGACATACCTTGGCAATTTTCCACATAGGCAGGTAGATGCCAGTGTTGTAGCTGTACTGGAACAGCTTGGCTAGGGGCACGGTGAGTTCTGGAACACATGTCTTCAGTACTATTCCCGGAATAATGTCAAGGCCCATAGCCTTTGTGCCTTCAGCTGTTTCTTGATTTCACATGGAGTGAATCGAATTGGCTGAAAAGTGGCATCTATGATGCTGGGGACCTCCAGAGGAGGCCAAGATGGATCATCCACTCGGCATTTCAGGCTGAAGATTGTAGCAAATGCATCAGCCTTATCTTTTGCATTGATGTGCTGGGCGCCTCCATCATTGAGGATGGGGATATTTGTGGAGCCTCCTCCAGTGTGTTGTTTAATTGTCCACCACCATTCACGACTGGATGTAGCAGGACTGCAGATCTTCGATCTGATCCGTTGGTTGTGGGATCGCTTAGCTCTGTCTATCACTTGCTGCTTGGTATGCAAATAGTCCTGTGTTATAGCTTCACCAGGATGACATCTCATTTTCAGGTATACCTGGTGCTGCTCCTGGCATGCCCTCCTGCACACTTCATTGAACCAGGGCTGCTCCCCTGGCTTGATGGTAATGGTAGAGTGGGGGATATGCCGGGCCATGAGGTTACAGATTATGATTGAGAACAATTCTGCTGCTGCTGATGTCCCACAGCGCCTCATGGATGCCTAGTCTTGAAACCGGGACTTCATCTCAACAGCGACTGTGCAGTGGTCACTCCTACCGATACTGTCATCTGGGGCAGGCAGGTTGGTGAGGATGAGGTCAAGTATGTTTTTCACTCTTGCTGGTTCTGTCACCACCTGCCACAGACCCAGTCTAGCAGCTATGTCCTTTGGGGCTCGGCCAGTAGTAGTGCTACCGAGCCACTCTTGGTGATGGACATTGAAGTCCCCCACCAGAGTACATTCTGCGCCCTTGTCACCCTCACTGCTTCCTCCAAATGTTCAACATGGAGGAGCACTGATTCATCAGCTGAGGAAGGGTGGTACATGGTAACCAGCGGTTTCCTTACCCATGTTTGACCTGATGCCATGAGACTTCATGGGGTCTAGAGTCGATGTTGAGGATTCCCAGGGCAACTCACTCACGACTATATACCACTGTGCCACCACCTCTGCTGGGTCTGTCCTACCGGTGGGACAGGACATACCCAGGGATGGTGATGGTGGTGTCTGGGACATTATCTGTAAGGTATGATTCCGTGAGGATGACTATGTCAGGCTGTTGCTTGAGTAGTCTGTGAGACAGCTCTCCCAATTTTGGCACTCGCTCCCAGATGTTAGTAAGGAGGACTTTGCAAGGTTGACAGGGCTGAGATTGCTGTTGTCATTTCCGGTGCATAGGTCGATGCCGGTTTCATTCCTTTCTTGTGACCTTGTAGCAGTTTGTTACAACTGAGTGGCTTGCTAGGCCATTTCAGAGGGCATTTAAGAGTCAACCACATTGCTGTGGTTCTGGAGTCACGTGTAGGCAAGTCCAGGTAGGGACGACAGATTCCCTTCCCTAAAGGGCATTAGTGAACCAGATGGGCTTTTACAACAATCGACAATGGTTTCCTGGTCATCATTAGATTTTTAATTCCAGATTTTTATTGAATTCAAATTCCACCATCTGTTGTGGCGGGATTCAAACCCGGGTCCCCAGAGCATTGCCTTGGGTCTCTGGATCACTAGTCCAGTGACAATACCACTATGCCATCGCCTCCCTCTTCCGGCTTAATGGCTCCCAGAGAGTGCGCGCTTAATGGCTCCTGGGGATGCATGTTGATGCTTCAGCCCACAGGCAGGCCCAGCTTTGCTCACATCCCCTGACCTCACCCCCAGCTCCACTCAGTTCCCTCCTCCCATGATGTTGAAGCAGAGTGTGTCCGGGGAGGAGTGGAGAAGGAGCAGAGCTTGGGCTGATAGATGGTGCAGCTAGACTTAAAATTTAATTTAGAAAATATCCAAAATGATTAAAACCATGTTAAAAGCTCTTCCCTGTCATTGGGGCACGTCTTCAGCTAGTGACACCAGCCTTGCCGTTTTGTCTCATCATCCTTCAATACCTCTTTTACATTGTCCATGTGGGTGGGGCTGCCCTCCCCAGCTTCCACTCTTACCTAATATAATAAAAGCAGCAAGTGCTGGAAAAACTCAGCAGGTCTGGCAGCATCTGTGCAAAGAGAAACAGTGTTAATGTTTCAAGTTGAATATGACTCCTGTTCAGAACTCCATTCTTACATACTCGGTCGCGGCTGGTGAACCTCCTGCAATGGCTTCTCTTTCCACTCCCAGACCGTTATTTCTGGTGTTCCGCCAAGGATCTATCTTCAGCACCCTCCCATATCTCATCTACTTGCTGCCTCTTGATAACATCACCTGAAAACAATGTCAGATTCTATATGTACGCTGCCGACACCCAGCTCTACCTCACCACTTCTCTTGACTCCGCACTGGTACTTAATTTGTCAGATTGCTTGACATTCAGAACTGAATGAGCAGAAACCTCCTCCAATCGAACATTGAGAAGACAAGCTATTGTCTTTAATCCATAATCTAAGCTCTCTTCCTCAGCAACCAATTCCAGCCTCTTGCTGACCACTGCCAGAGGCTGAATCAGACTGTTTGCAACCTTGGCAACCTCTTTAACAATGAACTGAGTTTCCAACCCTATATCTGCACTATCGCTAAGACCATATACTACCTCGGTAACATCACCTGTCTACCACCCTGCCTCAGCTCATCTGCTGTGAAACCCCGCATCCATGCCTTTGTTACCCTTGGATTCGACCATTCCAATGCTCTTCTGGCCACGTTCTCATCTTCCGCTCTCCATAACCCTGAGTTCATCCAAAACTGTTCCCTTTACCCAAGCTCATACTGCTCCATTTAACCATCGCCCCTGTACTCGCACACTGGCTCCCAATCTAGCAACACTCCAATTTTAAAATTCTCATCCTTGTGTCCAAATTCCACTTTGGCCTTGCCTCTCCTCCCTGACTGTAATCTCCACTGTCCCTACAGTCCTCCAAGATATTTGCACTCCTTCAATCCTGGCCTTGTGCATCCCTCATTTTAATTGCTCCCCCAATTCGTGGCTATGCCTTGAGCTGCCTTGGCCCTAAGCTCTGGAATTTCCTCCCAAACTCACCTGCTTCTCTAACTTGTCCTTACTACTAAAACCTACTTCTTTGACCACGTTCTTTTTTTCTGGCATGTTTTAATAACACCTTTGGCGGAGTACCTTGGCACTGTGTTAAAGGTGCTCTGCGAATGCAAGTTGTTGTTAAACTACTGCTGATAAAGAGGGAGAGTTTAAAACGGATTTGCGTTCTTAAGGTCAGCATTCTTAATGTTTTAAACCTATCCTGCTGATTACCACAAAATCTGTTCTCAGACTAAAGATGTTTGCAACAGAGAGGAAGGTGATATGGCTCAGTGTGTATGTTTACCATTCCTGTTTTAGAGCAATCAAAACTAATCCCACTGCTCCATTGTCTCCCCATAGCTCTGTATCAATCCCAAACTAATCCCACTGCCCCATTCTCTCCCCATTGCTCTGTATCAATCCTAAACTAATCCCACTGCCCCATTCACTCCCCAAAGCTCTGTATCAATCCCAAACTAATCCCATTGCCCCATTCTCTCTCCATAACCCTGTATTAATTCCAAACGAATGCCTCTTCCATGCTCTCTTTGAGGTTATCATTCCTTGGTGCTGCTGCTGTTTCCCAGTGGTGCTGAAGTAATGCTCCAGGTACATGAGTTCAAAGTCCAAACACAACCCAACTGATTCACTCATATCTTTAGGGAAGGGAATCTGCTATCTTTATCTGGCCTGGCCTACATGCGACTCCAGACCCACAGTAATGTGGTTGAAACTTAACTACCCTCTGAAATGGCCGAGCACTCAGTTGTATCAACTCGCTACAGAAAAGTTAAATAAGACCTGGAACTTCCTCCCTATCGGCATTATGGGTATACTGACACCACACATACAACAGTTCAAGGGCAATTAGGGATGGGCAATAAATGCCGGCCTTGCCAGAGCACTCATAATCCCATGTATAAATTTTTTAAAAGGTTGATTTGAAAGTCGTGAGCATCCCCCACTCCCTCCAAGGTTCCTCATTGACCCCTCAGTGACCTGATACAAGGAGTTGGCATCAGCTTCCCTCTGATTTTTGTGATGTTCCTTCCTGCTCCCAGGGATTCTCAGGGCAGCAATGTGTTAGGAGGGAACCATCATCCTTTAACTGCTGCTCACTGATCCCATTGCTAAATGAATCCCAGCCATTCCTAACCCATCCTTGTGGAGGGATGGTTATAGACAGGGGTGTAGTGCTGCCGGAGCACACCAGAGTGCCGCTCTGGCACCTCCAATTTAAAGGTTTTAATGACTACTTCTGTAATCCACCACCCTGCATGATTCATAAGGACCATAACGAATAGTTACCAACGCTGCCTGTGGCATTTAGACGCTCTTACTCAACTGAAAGAGCTGATGGGTCATCTCAATCCGTCCAAATAAAGTGTCTCTTTCCTGACAAGACAAAACATTGCTAAGGAAGTGAAATCAGTCACGAAAGACACACTGATATATACTTCCAGAGGTCAGCTGTGAATTTTAAAACTAACTTGGGAACAGTCCCGAAGATTAGTAGCCAGGTAAAATCATTGGCTTTTCCTAACTCTAGCTCCAGCCTTATCCCACTCCCAATACCTCCTATTTAAAGAACAAAAGAACAAAGAAAAGTACAGCATAGGAACAGGCCTTTCGGCCCTCCAAGCCTGCGCCGATCATATTGCCTGTCAAACTAAAACATTTTGCACTTCCCGGGTCCATATCCCTCTATTCCCATCCTATTCATGTATTTGTCAAGCTGCCTCTTAAACACCATTATCGTACCTGCTTCCACCACCTCCTCTGGCAGCAAATTCCAGACACTCACTACCCTCTGCGTAAAAAACTTGCCCCGCACATCTCCTCTATAGTTTTCTCCTCTCGCCTTAAATCTTTGTCCCCTAGTAATTGACTCTTCCACCCTGGGAAAAAGCTTCTGACTATCTACTCTGTCCGTGCCACTCATAATTTTGTAAACTTCAATCAAGTCGCCCCTCAATCTCCGTCGCTCTAGTGAGAACAATCCGAGTTTCTCCAACCTCTCCTCATAGCTAATAACCTCCAGACCAGGCAGCATCCTGGTAAACCTCCTCTGCACCCTCTCTAACACCTCCATATCCTTCTGGTAATGTGGCGACCAGAATTGCACGCAATATTCCAAGTGTGGCCTAACCAAGGTTCTATACATCTGCAGCATGACTTCCCAGCTTTTATACTCAACACCCCTGCCGATGAAGGCAAGCATGCCATATGTCTTCCTGACTAACTTATCTACTTGGGTTGCCACTTTCAGTGACCTGTGGACCTGTACACCCAGATCCCTCTACCCGTCGATGCATTTAAGGGTTCTGCTATTTACTGTGTAATTCCTACCTGTATTAGACCTTCCAAAATGCATTACCTCACATTTGTCCGGATTAAACTCCATCTGCCATTTCTCCGCCCAAGTCTCCAACCGATAAAAGGCTGGATAGTAACCTCTCCTTTTGCTGCTGGGCCATTCGTTATATGTCCCACTTGACCCTTCTTTCCACTGACCTCAGTGGAATCCACTCCATTAATTGTCTGACTGGATTTTCAATCTTTAAGATTGATTTTAACCCTCACTGCATCCAATATTGAAGCTACTTATTTCCAGAATTAACACATGCAGAGCGATTTGGCTTATTGATGGCAACAATCAGAGCTGGAGGGAAATCCTTTTGCAACCATGGGGGACTGTGATGTATAACGCAGGGGCGGTCGGCATGGGGACAATGTTGCGTGATTTCTACCTCCGTTATTATGTGGGGCACAAAGGCAAATTTGGCCACGGGTTCCTCTGAGCTCAGGCCAGATGATAAGAGTTAACCAGAATGTCCGGAGCTTACAGTGTGGCTTTGAATCCAGAGCCTGGGGTGGTTAAAAGGTGATGGGAAGACCAGGTGTAGGCTCCAGCTGCTGCTGAATGTCTCTGAGTCAATGTGCAGCAACAGCAGTAATCCCCCTGTACAGCTCCCTGACTGTAAAAAAAAAATGCAGACCTTACTCCCTGCACACAGCTTTCTCATAAACGGGCACTTCAGGGCCTTTGAAGCTCAAGATTCCTGGGATCTAAAGCAGCATCAGTATCACCAAACACACTGCTGTGTTTGCCTACTAAACATTAATTCCTTGGCTGTGATGGCCTGAGGATGTGAAATGCAGTATCATGTTTGTATTCCCTGCATCGAATTTACAGCACAGAAACAGGCCATTTGGCCCACCTCATCTATGTTAGTGTTTATGTCCCACACAGGCCTCCTCCCATCCTTCTTGATCACATTATCAGGGTAACCTTCAGCTTCTTCCTCATGTGTTTGTCAAGTTCCTTGAACGTTTCTATACTAGAACCATAGAAAGATTACAGCACAGAAGTAGGCCATTCAGCACATTGTCTCTGTGTCAGTTCTCTGCAACAGCAACTCAGCTAGTCCTGCTCCTCCACCTTTTCCATGTAGCCCTGTAATATATTTTCTCTTCAGATAATTATCCAGTTCCCTTTTGAAAACCACAATTGAATCTTTCTCCACCACGCACTCAGGCAGTGCATTCCAGATCCAAACCACTTGTTGCATAAAGAAGTTTTCCCTCATGTCGCCTCTGGTTCTTTTGTTAATCACCTTAGGGTTCTCGACCTTCTGCCAATGGGAATAGCTGCTCCCCATTTACGCTATCCAGACACCTCATGATTTTGAACGTACCCAACAAACCTCTGAACCTCCAAGGAGAATAGCCCTAGCTTCACCAATCTATCCAAACTTTACTTCTGACTAGGGGATGGTATATAGAGGGACCACTGCTTTTCTTGATTTATATTGATAACCTAGACCTGGGTGTACAGGGCACAATTTCAAAATTTGAAAATGATGCAAGACTTGGAAGTATTATGGACTGTGAGGAGGATAGACTTTAAGAGGATATGAGGAGAGGTGACATAAAATTACAGAAGCCTCTCATCCTCAGAACCATTCTCATAAATCTTTTCTGCACCCTTCCTAAAACCTTCACATCCTTCCTGTTGAGGTTGAACCAGTGTTTTATGAAGGTTCATAACTTACTTGCTTTATTACTCTGTGCCCCTATTTATAAAACCCAAGATTCAGTATACTTTATTAAGTACTTTCTCATCCTGTCCTGCCACCTTCAATGATTTATGCACTTGCACACCCAGGTCCCTCTGCTCCTGGGCTTCCTTTAGGATTGTGCCATTTATTTTATGTCACCCCTGCTCATTCTTCTGACTAAAATGTATCACCTCACACTTGTCTACATTAAATTTCACCTGGCACGTGTCTGCCCATTCCCCCAGCCTGCCTATATCCTCATGAAGTCTATCACTATCCTCCTCAGATCACAAAATTTCCAAAACTTGCATCATTTCAAATTTTGAAATTGTGCCCTGTACACCCGGGTCTAGGTTATTAATATAAATCAAGAAAAGCAGTGGCTCCTCTATATACCATCCCCCAGTCAGAAGTAAGTAAAGTTTTCTGTAATTCATGTTTTTAATAGGCTTGAATTAAATCATTAAACTAATGCATAATGAAATTCTAGCTATGATAAAGACTAATGATTCAAAATATTACATGCTTCGAAATAAAATGCCTACCAGCGGTAATATTTTTCACGTAAAAAGTATAGTTTTATTTACATTTGGGGACTTGAATGATCAATGCGTAGCAAAACGTGATAGTAGATTTAGAAATGATATGACCAACACATTTTCTTCGAGCTTCGGCATCTGAAAATTTGGCGCTAAACCCCTGGTTATCGAGGAAAATGCGAAGTCCCCTCTTTCTTAACATTGAATTGCTGCACCATGTTACACGCATCTTATTAACTACCAGTGGTCTCTCACTTCACATGGTGCCGTCTTTCTTTCTTTGAATCTTTAGTTGCGTCTATAATTGTAGGTTTCTGTGACTCTGCACTGCAGGTTCTGCCCACTACGAGTTCCCTGCCAAAGTTACATGACAACCAGTTACAGTATTATTTGGTAGAGAGTCATGGTAGCATGGTGTGAGAAAGAGCTCTGGGTGGCACATGGGCACAGCCTCACATCTCGTAGTCTGGTTGCCTAGTGCTGGGGGAGAATCAAATATTGATACCTGAGCAGGTTCAGAGTCTCCTGAGTGGTTAATGAATTGTGAACACCTACATTGGCACTATCCACCTGTTGAGTGTCTGAAACTCTGCTGGTTTCTGCAAGGTTTCTATTCACTGCTTTCTCATGTTTGGCTTCTTATTCCCACCTCTGCTTTCTGTGTAGTGTGTTTTCCATGGACGCTTCAGGCAATGAGACTTGGTTCAAGCTGAGGACCCTGACCCTGATTCATGTACAAGGCTGTCATTGGAGGGCGTGCATGGCAATAAGAATTAGTGCTTCTCAGGTAGGTGTGAGATTGGACCCAACTGCTTAATTATCGTTGACGTGACCTCACATAACAAGAGCTGAACTGGCCCTGCTAGTTAGACCAGTCAAACAACCAGTTTCATAATCTTCCTCAGGCCCAACACATTTAACCCACTAAAGAATTCCAGCACAAAAGTGTTGAGAGTCGAGCCCTCCTTGACTATTGAAGCAAGAACAACGGCAAAGGTAGAGGAGCCTGTGTCACAGAAGCAGCTGGTCTCTGCGGGTGTTAATGCTCCATTTGGATCTCCTTACACTCAGCAGAATTTAACACCTTAATGTCTAGACAATAATTTACAGTTGTGAACAAATCATAGATCACCTGTGAGGCAACTGGAGGGGGTAGCATGAATCGTTCAGCTCCTTCAGTGAGAGGGTGTTAGGTTCCAATAAGTATTAACACCTGTTCTGTTGAAGGGTCATATGGACTCGAAATGTTAACTGTTTCCTCTTCGCAGATGCTGTCAGACCTGCTGAGTTTTTCCAGGTATTTTTGTTTTTGTTTAACACCTGTCTATACAAGTTAAGGTGTTTTCTTCTTGTCGTCTTCTCCTGTGTCCAAATCTCTCTTTTATCTCCCAAAGTGTTGGTCACCTGCTCACCTCTGAACTGAACCATGAACCACCATTGTTACATTTATTATCGATCTTTTATAAGCAATAGCAATTGCTGATGTTGCTCACAAGCTTCAGTTATCAATCACAGCTGCTTCTCTTAACCCCGCCATGTTTTGACAGGGGGGTCTGCTCAGAACATGAATTAATTAAACCACTGCATTTCTAAAACTATATAGGCACTTTTAGAATTTAGAATTTACTTAGATTACTATATTATCAAAGACAAAATTTTATCTATCAGCGAATGAACCAGGAAAGCAAGTATTAGTAAATTAATCCATGAAAATCTCATTCAACATTTTTAAGGGCAGCACAACTCTTACCACATCAAATGTCAGCTGTGGCTCAGTTCATAGCACCCTCGCCTTTGAATCAGAGGGTTGTGGGTTCATGTCCCACTCCTGGAAACCAAGAACTGTGATTGTACTCAAAAGAGTTGCAATCTGTGACTGTTGATAACTCGAAAGAGTATCAAATGACATTCATTTCAAACTGGTTAATACCAGGAAACACATTCTCCAGTTCTGTTTTATTTATATGCCTTCATTTAGTTTACATTTAACACATCCTTTTACACCTCGCATGACAATCGTAAACCGCAGTTCATTCTCATTCATATCATTAGTAAATACTTATTTTAAAAAATAGAGAAGAGAAAGCTAATACCATTCCTTTGCACAGAACTGGGTGCCAGTAGTGCACTGGGCCTAAATTTTCATGAAACACGTTTTCAAATTGGTGCCAGGAACCCAGACCCTGAAGCCATAGCCCCATTTCCCATGGATCCAGTGACTCTCATATGAGGGGAACCCAAACTCAGCAGGGCCATTTGAACTTAGTATTGAGTTCAAACAGACCCCATTTTTGCTGGAGCAAGACCCTAAACCCATAGTGTGAGAGTTATGAATTTTTAGAATAGACATAAGTGCTCATAAAGGGTGAATAACACCTGTGGAACTGTCAAGTAATGTCAATACCCTGTCCTTTAAATGTTGTGAAATAAACAGCCTGCCTGTGCCTGAGAGTTAAAAAAATTTGTGCTTGCACTTTCAATCGGTGTTGCCATAGTCCTAAGTGCTATTGTTATAGTATTATTACTGCTTGACAGCTTCGACAACCTGTCTTTATCACAGTGGAAGGGGTAGGTGGTTGGTTGATTGACAGCTCCAATAGGTTATTAAAGGATTAGCTGTCTTTGTTGTGAGGTTTTGAATCCAAATGTTTGTGCCATAAGGGATTAAGCACTTGAGGGGATTTCAACATATTTAATCTTTTATGAGTGATTTTTTTATATAGTGAAATCTGTAATAGATAATTAGAACTTTATTTTATTTCATCTCACCATGGCTCCTGACATCTGCCTGGTGGATTCTGGGTGAGTGGTACAGAGGGTGTAAGGGCAAAGGGTGGTGGGTTGGCATGAGTTGCCACTAAGTTCACATAGGGGCTATCAGAGGCTATGGAGAAGGGGGGTTCATGAGTTGGCATGAAGTTGGCATGGGGTTATAAGAGGTAATGGGGGTGAATGGAGGGGCATGGCTTGGCATGGAAGCTATGAGGACCCATTGAGAATAGGTGGAGGCGCCTGGGTTGGGATGGAGGGTATAGGCGCCATGGGGTTCTGTGGGCCATCTGATTGCATAAGTTGTCACAGGGACCATAAGGGGCCATGGGGCTGGGTGGGGCATGAGTTGGCATGGAAGGTATGAGGACCCATTGAGAATGGGTGGAGGGGCCTGGGTTGGGATGGAGGGTAATAGGGGCCGTGGATGTGCGTGGGGGCATGAGTTGGCATGTATGAGGAGTGGGTGAGGGGGTGTGAAGGACGAGGAAGGTCATGTTCTGTTTAACAGAACAACTGAGAACCAAGGCAGACATTTAAAACAACCAACTTCAGCACTCAGCAGCCCCTGTGCCTGCCTCAGACCTGCATTCAAGGTGGGTGGGCCTGACTCCATCCATCGCCCTGCCCACCCACCCCATCGGAACTAAGATTGCACTTTCTCTGTAGATGGGCGCGGCGAGCCGAGGAATTCCCTGACTCTGCAAACCCGCCTTGAGGGTGAAAATCCAGGCCTCGATTTGCAGTGTGCTCTGGGAACACTGGGTGATCAGCCAAGAGCTCTGGGAACACTGGGTGATCAGCCATGAGCTCTGGGAACACTGGGTGATCAGCCATGTGCTATGGGAACACTGGATGATCAGCAGTGCACTGTGTGAGCACTGGATGATCAGTGCGCTGTGGGGACACTAGATGGTCAGCCGTGAGCTTTGGGAACTCTGGGTGATCAGTAGTGTGCTGTGGGAACACTGGATGATCAGCAGTGTGCTGTGGGGACACTGGGTGATCAACAGTGTGCTGTGGGAGCACTGGATGATCAGTGCACAGTGGGAACACCAAATGATCAGCAGTGCACTTTGGGAACACTGGATGATGATCGGTGCATTGTGGGAACAATGGATGATGATCAGTGCACGGTGGGAACACTGGAACATCAGTGCATGTGGGAACACTGGATGGTGATCGGTGCATTGTGGGAACAGTGGATGATGATCGGTGCACGTTGGGAACACTGGGTGATGGTCAATGCGCGGTGGGAACACTGGATGATGATCAGTACGCTGTGGGAACACTGGATGATGACCAGTGCACTGTGGGAACACTGGATGATGATCAGTATGCTGTAGGAACACTGGATGATGACCAGTGCACTGTGGGAACACTGGATGATGATCAGTGCACTGTAGGAGCACTGGATGATGATCAGTGCATTGTGGGAACAGTGGATAATGATCAGTGCGCTGTGGGAACACTGGATGATGATCAGTGCGCTGCAGGAACACTGGATGATGATCAGTGTGCAGTGGGTACACTGGATGATGATCAGTGCACTGTAGGAGCACTGGATGATGATCAGTGCATTGTGGGAACAGTGGATAATGATCAGTGTGCAGTGGGAACACTGGATGATGATCAGTGCGCTGTAGGAACACTGGATGATGATTAGTGCGCAGTGGGGTCACTGGATGATGATCAGTGCGCGGTGGGAACACTGGGCGATGATCAATGTGCTGTGGGAACACTGGATGATGATCAGTGCATGGTGGGAACAATGGACGATGATCAGTGCGCTGTAGGAACACTGGATGATGATCAGTGCGTTGTAGGAACACTGGATGATGATCAATGCGCTGAGGGAACACTGGATGATGATCAGTGTGCTGTGGGAACACTGGATGATGATCAATGCGCTGAGGGAACACTGGATGATGATCAGTGCGCTGTGGGAACACTGGATGATGATCAGTGTGCTGTGGGAACACTGGATGATGATCAGTGTGCTGTGGGAACACTGGATGATGATCAGTGTGCTGTGGGAACAGTAGATGATGATCAGTGCGCTGTAGGAACACTGGATGATGATCAGTGCGCTGTAGGAACACTGGATGATGATCAGTGTGCTGTGGGAACACTGGATGATGATCAATGCGCTGTGGGAACACTGGATGATGACCAATGCGCTGTGGGAACACTGGATGATGATCAGTGTGCTGTGGGAACACTGGATGATGATCAGTGTGCTGTGGGAACACTGGATGATGATCAGTGTGCTGTGGGAACACTGGATGATGATCAGTGTACTGTGGGAACATTGGATGATGATCAATGCACTATGGGAACACTGGATGATGACCAATGCGCTGTGGGAACACTGGATAATGATCAACGTGCTGTGGGAACACTGGATGATGATCAATGTGCTGTGGGAACACTGGATGATGATCAATGCGCTGTGAGAACACTGGATGATGATCAATGTGTTGTGGGAACAGGTTGCGCTGACATGTTTCTTTTTGGTATTATCAATTTGGAAGCTGTCAAGTTTTATTGAGGTTAGACATTGGGGAATGGCAGCTGTAAATTTAAATGGCACAGGATTTTAATTCTTTAGAGCCAATGGCACCAAGAGATTGAGGACCCACTGAAACAATGAAAACAAACTATCCTGCATATTTATTGAGGAACTGTGTTCTTACCAGTGATTAAGGACACAGTAAACCTAACAGGAGAGAGCCCAGAAGCACAGGAGACATGTGTGCGCCCATTATAGAGGATATAGTCAGAAGGGGCAATTTAGCCTTCGAGTCCATGCTGGCACTCTGTCAAACAAACCAGTCAATCCCACTCCCCTGTTTTCTCCCCGTAGGGGAAGGGACGAGACAAGGTTTCTTAATAGACAGTATGGGTTTGAAGACCCAATGATTCATCCATTTAGCCCTGACCAAGAATTAACAAAAAACATTTTGCAAACCAAGTCACATTACGCTGCAGTTTAATAATGACACACTCACATGAGCATTAAGAAAACTTAACTTTTCTACTTCTTCCTGAAAATGAATCACACGATTTGTATAAATAGAAAACATATTGGTCGTGGGACCTGGTGGAATGGAGGTGGCAAGGCATCAACAATAGGCTTATCTGGAATATCAGAATTAAAGTGTGTAGATCAGTTGAATGTGGTGGAGGTGTGCAAGCGAGAAGGAAGGAATTTGTACAAGTGCTGGGTCACCAGGATATCAGGGGTGGAATATCAACACAAAACCTCATATTAAAAAAACTTTAGACAGGCAACTTTTGATGTTGGGTTTGCTGAAAGCGGACTGTAGCACAGCTGAACCTCGTCTTGTTGCTTTCTCTGACTGAAGCCTCCTGGCCACAGTCAGGAAGTTTTTGGGCAGATCCAGCTCCTGCGTATCCATGGTGATTCCATGGATATTCAATAGTGTAATTGAAAAAAAACAAGTAGAAGGTTCAAAAATGCAGCAAATGCAGCAGCAACATTTTCAGACCAGTAATGTTTGGGGCAGGGTTTGTGGGTAGGGGACTGGAGAAAGACGAAGATGTAAACTACCATCTCAAATTACTACTAGAGTTTATTTACCCATTTATTGATAGTTAGGGCGTTTCTTTAAAAACATTGATAATTCTGTCAATTTTCAGCTAGATTCTGAAAGAAAGCACTAAGGAAACCTTAGGTACACTTCAAAAGGTGAGAGGGTTCACATAATGTAGTTTACATAACACCACCCACACACTGGAGTTTAAACAAGCCATAAAACACTGAAATAAATAAAACACGATTAGAGAGCGAACTGAAACAAATATAGGGGTACTAGCACAGGACAAATCGAATACTTCTGATAGGATTCTGGTTGCTGTACCTGCCCAATGAAACCTCACATACAGCTCAGGGTTCATGCAAATTTTAAATTAAAAAATGATATTTTTCATTCGGAAACAAGGGAAATGTATCAATTTTTATGAAGATGGGAGACAGGTCTATTGGGCAAAGATGGGACCGCCACAAAGTCTGACCTTATGGAATAAAGCTCGAGATTTAGGCAGTCTCCTGGGTGATTTTAAAACCAGCTACAAACTCTTTGCATTTAACCCAGAAAGATACTGAGATACAGGGTTGTCAGCCGGACTTCCAAGTTCTGCTCTGTTCCTGTACACCAGTTCCCAGTGGATCAGCGCCATGTCACTGCCAGATATCTCCTCCAGCTCATTCCCACTCCCTCCCCCAGAGCAATAAGTGAATCAACAGAAGTTAAGGAATAAAGCAAAAATATTTTTTTAAAGTTTACAGTTAAAAAATAATTGGACAGAAATCATCAGCTTCTCAACAGGGATTGAGGAATGTATCGGGGGCTGCTTCTCACTCAGGGTCTTCAGTCCTCATCACCGCTTTGCAGCAGGTGGACATGTGAGTTCATCTCTGTGCTTTTCAACTGCCCCAGCTCCATTGCACCAGATTTCTTTGATCTTCTGAGCTGTATGATCCTGCAGGGAAACAGAGAGAGCAGGATAAGGGTGTTTTGCATAGCAAAGATTAATGTGGGACTGGAGAGCTGTACTGCTCACGGTGTGATGTAGAATCACATGACAAGAGACCTGCACACAGAGATAAAAGCAAAAAACTGCGGATGCTGGAAATCCAAAACAAAAACAGAAACAGAAATACCTGGAAAAACTCAGCAGGTCTGGCAGCATCGGCGGAGGAGAGCACAGTTAACGTTTCGAGTCCTCATGACCCTTCAACAGAACTAAGTAAAAATAGGAAAGGGGTGAAATATAAGTTGGGACAAGCAGCCAGTAATAGGTGGAGATAACCAAAAGATGTCACAGACAAAAGGACAAAGAGGTGTAAGCAGCCAGTAATAGGCTTGTCCCAACAACCTCCGCCCCCCCCCCCCACCCCCCCACTTAAACCAGCTTATATTTCACCCCTTTCCTATTTTTACTTAGTTCTGTTGAAGGGTCATGAGGACTCGAAACGTTAACTGTGCTCTTCTCCGCCGATGCTGCCAGACCTGCTGAGTTTTTCCAGGTATTTCTATTTCTGTTTTTGACCTGCACACAGAGGCTAGGACATGGAGCCTATATGATCTGGGGTCGTGTGTCGAGGAGAGCATGAAGTTAGCTCTTAGTTTTGGCTATACCTTGTACATACGTATATCGTTATGTGTTACCAATAAACAGTTAATGTTCAACCTCACAAGCCTCTGAATCACTTCGTGAGACCTACTGACCAGAACCCTCACTGACAACGTGGTGGTAGCTGATGAAAGAACCCAGACCCCAGAGAAGCTGGTGAATGACCCCGGAATCAGAAAAACTGAAGGAACAGCATCCTGACCTGACTGCAGTGCACCTGAACCGAACACACGACTGGAGATCGCTTCAAAAAAAAAAGCCCCATTGCAGATGTGGAGGCTGAAGGGCAGAAGAAAAATCCACTGTGCAGTGAAAGGACTCCGCCAGACCCCGCGGAGGTCCATTGTGAATTTCCATCGACTGCAGAGTTAAGGGACTGAGAAAGGGTGAGTAAAAATTCAGTTCTATGGCTGAACTAGTCCTTAAAAGTCTTCAGGCCATTAATCAGTCAGGCCAGTCCGTTTCGTTAATCACCATGGCCAGCCCGGGTTCAGAGCCGGCAGCCGATCTCCGCTGAAAAAAAATGAAGTTTGAAACCTCAGCCACAGCCGGGAATCGCCTTTAATTGGGTTAAAATACTCCAAAAATGTTCTAAAGGGCCCAAGCCTTTGATTTAAAGAATCGCTGCGGTCAATCAATCCCATTGAGATCGGGTCCGTGATCGTGGCAGAAGCCCATCAAAACCCGACAAGCGTGGGAAGAAGTAGTGAGAGAAACGGTTACTGCAGCACCATCTTTAAAAGTACAGCAGCATTTAAAGCTGTACTTCCCCTGAGGTGAAAAGCAACCATGAGTCTCAAATCAATCCTACCAGGCCAATTTGGGCCAAACCAGGCGCAGAATTTGGGACTTGCGTAGCAAGGAATAAATGAATCTACAGATAAATTTAAAGATGTTCTGAAATCATTTGACACTGATTCTAATTTAAGACCTAATAAGATTTTAGAACAAGCAAAATTCAATAAATCAGTCCGACAGCTTGGCGAACCATTGATTCTTTTATAAATGAATTGTACAGATTGGCTGAGGGCTGTGACTACAGTGTCCTGAAGTCAGAGCTCATAAGAGACGAAATTGTAGTCTGAGTGACTGACTATGCCCTTTTGGACATACTACAGGCAAAAGAAGACCTGACTCCAGAAAAGGTGAGCCAAATAGTCAGGCAGTCTGAAATTCACCAACAACTGGCCCGTTTTACATGGCTGGGTTAAGCCATGGTATAGAATAACCCCAACTGTCTGGCTTGTAAAGCAACAGAAGGGCAGGAGACTCCAGGCCGAGGAAGGCAATACCCAAACAGAGTACACGATGGTGGGAGATCATGTCAGTGCTGTGGAGCCAAAAGCCCTCACAGGTGACAGCAATGTCCAGCAATCTCTACACAGTGTTTCAACTGCAGCCGCTGGGACACTTTGGAAAGCTGTGTAAGGCTAAGACATCCAGATGTGTGGAGGATCCCAAAATAGTCCATGAGATTGAAGTAACCCACCAGGAAGAGGCCCAACCGTACTTCTTGGGTGAGATCAAGGATCCTGGATTCTCTTTTAGGAATTATGACATCTCTGTAAACGGCCACCTCACCAACTTCAGATTGGACACGGGAGTCAGTGTTATGGTGCTCTCAGACAAGGAACCGTGGCTGATGAAAAAATGCCTGATGCCACCCACAACACAGCTGTATGGAGCAGGCGGTATCAAGCTCCCAGTTAAAGGTACGTTGCAGGCGACACTCCAATGCAAAGATAAACGAATATGGAAGATGTAATTTGTTCTCCACAATCAATACTTTCCCCTCTTGAGCAGGAAAGCCTATGTCAACCTCAACCTCCTTCAGAAGGTTGACGAGGTTAACCAGCAAGGGTCTGCTTCCAATTTTAAGAAACAGTGTCCAAAACTTTTCACTGGATTGAGGTGATTGAAGACAAAATACCATCTGCCTTCCTAATTGTTTATAAACTCAGAGACTTGACAGGGGAGAAAGGGTAACACATAAAGGAACATACTGTAAATATGTTGGATAAAGACCTGTGGGAGCTGTAGTATAAGGGTATTTGGCTAGCAAGGTGAATGTGAGACTGGAGAATACTACTGCCCACAGTGTTATGTAAAGAGTCATATGACAAGAAACTGCACGCAGAGCAACCGGGTTAGGACATGGAGCAGACTTGATCTAGAGACTTGTGCAGAAGCGTGGAGATAGGTCATAGTCTTCACTATACTTTGCACATATGTAAGTAGTTATGTGTTATCAATAAACACGGTTCAACTTTACAAGCCTCTGAACCTATTTGTGAGACCTACTGGACAAACAAAGAAAGAACAAAGAAAAGTACAGCACAGGAACAGGCCCTTCGGCCTGCACCGATCATATTGCCCGTCAACTAAAACATTTTGCTTTTCCCGGGTCCGTATCCCTCTATTCCCATCCTATTCATGTATTTGTCAAGCTGCCTCTTAAACACCATTATCGTACCTGCTTCCACCACCTCCTCTGGCAGCGAATTCCAGACACTCACTACCCTCTGCGTAAAAAACTTGCCCCGCACATCTCCTCTATAGTTTTCTCCTCTCACCTTAAATCTTTGTCCCCTAGTAATTGACTCTTCCACCCTGGGAAAAAGCTTCTGACTATCTACTCTGTCCATGCCACTCATAATTTTGTAAACTTCAATCAAGTCGCCCCTCAATCTCCGTCGCTCTAGTGAGAACAATCCGAGTTTCTCCAACCTCTCCTCATAGTTAATAACTTCCAGACCAGGCAGCATCCTGGTAAACCTCCTCTGCACCCTCTCCAACGCCTCCATGTCCTTCTGGTAATGTGGCGACCAGAATTGCACGCAATATTCCAAGTGTGGCCTAACCTAGGTTCTATACAGCTGCAGCATGACTTCCCAGCTTTTATACTCAATACCCCTGCCAATGAAGGCAAGCATGCCATATGCCTTCCTGACTAACTTATCTACTTGGGTTGCCACTTTCAGTGACCTGTGGACCTGTACACCCAGATCCCTCTGCCCGTCAATGCACTTAAGGGTTCTGCCATTTACTGTATAATTCCTGCCTGTATTAGACCTTCCAAAATGCATTACCCTCGCATTTGTCCGGATTAAACTCCATCTGCCATTTCTCCGCCCAAGTCTCCAACCGATCTATATCCCGTTGTATCCTTTGACAATCCTCTTCACTATCTGCAACTCCTCCAACCTTAGTGTCGTCTGCAAACTTACTAATTAGCCCAGTTACATTTTCCTCCAAATCATTTACGTATACTACAAACAGCAAAGACCCCAGCACTGATCCCTGGGGAACTCCACTAGTCACAGCTCTCCATTCAGAAAAGCACCCTTCCACTGCTACCCTCTGTCTTCTATGACCAAGCCAATTCTGTATCCATCTTGCCAGCTCACCTCTGATCCCGTGTGACTTTACCTTCTGTACCAGTCTGCCATGAGGGACCTTGTCAAAGGCCTTACTGAAATCCATGTAGATAACATCCACTGCCCTTCCATCGTCGATCATCTTTGTCACTTCCTATAAAAACTCGTTCAAGTCAGTAAGACACGACCTCCCCTTCACAAAACCATGCTGCCTCTCACTGATATGTCCATTTGCTTCCAAATGGTAGTAAATCCTGTCACGAAGAATCTTCTCCAATAATTTCCCTACCACTGACGTAAGGCTCACCGGCCTGTAATTTCCTGGATTATCCCTGCTACCCTTCTTAAACAATGGAACAACATTGGCCATTCTCCAGTCCTCTGGGACCTCACCCATAGCCAGTGAGGATACAAAGATTTCTGTCAAGGCCCCAGCAATCTCCTCCCTTGCCTCCCTCAGTACTCTGGGGTAGATCCCATCTGGCCCTGGGGACTTATCCACCTTAATATTCTTCAAGACGCCTAACACCTGCTCTTTTTTGATCTCAACATGATCCAGGCAATCTACACACTCTTCCCTAGATAAATCGACCGCTAAGTCCTTCTCTTTGGTGAATACTGATGAGAAGTACTCATTTAGTATCTCTCCCATTTCTTCTGGCTCCACACACAGATTCCCACCTCTGTCCCTGAGTGGGCCTACCCTTTCCCTGGCTACCCTCTTGCTTTTTACATATGTATAAAAGGCCTTGGGATTTTCCTTAATCCTGGTTGCCAGTGACTTTTCATGACCCCTTTTAGCCCTCCTGACTCCTTGCTTAAGTTTCTTCCTACTTTCTTTATATTCTCCACGGGCTTCATCTGTTCCCAGCCTTCTAGCCCTTTCGAATGCTGGCCTAGCCAACGATGCTCACACCCCATGAATGAATTTTTAAAAATTCAGTGATGGAAACTGCACTTCAATCAAAACCCTTGGAACAAGCAGCAGCTTAGAGTGTAACATAACCTGTTACCGTACATTACCATCCTGACTTTACAACCAGTTACAGTCAGTGCAGGGGCCAGACTCTCGATTTGAGACAATGGGAGGATCATCTGTACCAGTGCCTGGCCCTATCGCTATCAGTGCTTGTACCAGGGGAGCTGATGCCCTTGTGGCATTTATTGGCCATCCCTAGTTGCCCCTGAGAAGACAGTGATGAGCCTTCTCTTGATCTGCTGCAGTCCATGTGATGAAAGCTGTTGTTAGGGAGGGAGTTCCAGGATTTTGACCCAGTGATGAAGTAATGCTGGAGAGGTGGGGAGTTGCTGACTACTGGAGCTCCAGGTTTCCTATCACTGACACATTAAACAGAAGTTATGACCATTTTGGACCTATGACCAATATTTAACACTTTCCTTTTGGTTCAGTGATGCAGAGAGCAGGACGTGTGCTGACTGCTGCAGCCTCATACCTTGCTGGATGTCAGTTTAAACTCACCAGTACACTAATGTATAATTGACAGCCACGATACTCAGGGCAACTGCAAAATGCCAGCAGAAGCACAGTGTTATGAACATGATATTTCCGTGGTCATTTTCATTCCACATGGGTCCACCGCTGGGAGGGTACAAGACAAAGGCAATCTGAAAGAGAGCAGACACTTCCATTAGAACATGCTGTTAAACTTATTTCACACCCAGGGACTTAGGGCTGGATGTTTCCTGCCACAGGGTGGTGAGTAGGGAGATAGATGGATATGAAAGTTTGTTCTGTTGGCTAGTTTGCTGGTTTCCCAGCATCATCCTGCCCCTGGGCCATTTTTCTAGAGGTGGAATTGGCGGGCTGGATGGTGGGTAGCCAGTTGAAGACACTTAATGGTCCATTAAGACCTATTTCCAGAGGCTGACTGGAATTTTCCAGTCGACCTGTCAGTCACTAAAGGTCGGTTCCAGGCCAGCTGCCTGGAGGGAGACTTCCTGTGGCAGACCAAGGCTTTGAGGCCTACCTGCATGCGGAGCCTCAGTTGCATCTGCAGGGCGACCTGTGGAGGAGCTCCCTCTCACTGTGGCCTGCCTGCTGAGGCCAATTTTTAATTTAAATGTTTTAAAAGTTGCTGAGAGGGTGCCTCAAGATGCCGCCTCCCTCCCACCCTCTCTCTCACCTAAACTGCAAGCTGCAGCTCCTTCAGTGCTGGAAGGTACCCTGTTAGCCCTGCAACTTCCAAGAGCCCGCCCGTTCTCTCCCCTCCCCCCATCTTTTCATTGGCCAATGCAGATAAAAGCAATGCCAGGTGACTATAGCCTACACAGTGCAGACTGGCAACCCCTATTTAACCCCGACCCCAAAGGCAAAACCCTGCCCATGGAGTCAGAGATGTGGAGGGCGGAGGTGGTGGAGGGGAGTTGAGAGCTCATTGTGAAGGAAGCTACTCACCTGCCAGAACCAGGTCCCCTGTAGGATTGCCAAACTAGTTTGGAACAGCTCCAGGGCTAAGTTATCGCGCAGGAAAACCTCCAGCATTATGATTAAGGAGCCTCCAAACACAGCGGTGAGCAGAAGTGAGTGGATGTGCTGGTCGAGGGGAGGCCGATTTTGGACATGGAAATAAAATAGGAAACCTGCAGAAAATAAGAGATGACCAGTCACATGATGGCTGGCATTAAACTGTCAATCACACAGATGCTGATTTCTGAAACGTTAACTATCGGAGCTGGGATACTTTGTGTAAACTGTCACAATCTTCCTTCCAATTCATTAGCTCCTGATTTGTTTGGAGTTTCTGTTCCAAATCTCTGCTCCAGTTAATCCAGATAGAACGTGACCATCCAGGAACTCCCTCCCTAACAGCACTGTCGGTGTACCTACACCACATGGACTGGAGCAGTTCAAGATGGCAGCTTACCACCAGCTTCTCAAGGGATAGTTAGGGATGGGCAATAAATGCTGGCCTAGCCAATGATGCTCACATCCCATGAATGAATTTTTAAAAATTCAGTGATGGAAACCGCACTTCAGCGTGTGGGAGATTTTCATTGTGCGTTTGTTTTGTGTGACTTTAGCTGATGTGTTACATAGGTTTTAAATGGGCTTGTGATATGGGGACCTTTATTTTTAAGAAGATGATTTTGTCTTTGGTTTAGGGAAGTGCCAGTAACATCTCCCCAGTAACATCCACACAGCTTGTGGTCCCAGGAGGCAGGATTTTCCCGCCTGCTCCTACATTCTGACCCTGTCACGACCCCAGTCCACTCCCCTGAGTCAGTAGATGAAGGCTGGATTCTCGTGGGATCACAGGGTTAACAGGAAGAAGCTGCTGCTGATGGAATTCTGCTGGTATTCCTGGGGATTTAAGTTGTCTCAAGTGGTGTTCCACAGGGCTCGGTGTTGGGACCCTTGCTGTTTGTGTTATATATTAACGATTTGGACGTGAACGTGGGGGGCACGATTGGGAAATTTGCAGATGACACAAAGATTGGCCGAGTAGTGGATAGTGTAGAGGATAGCCATAATCTCCAAAACGATATAGATGGGTTGGTGGAGTGGGCGGTAAAGTGGCAGATGGGTTTTAACATAGGGAAGTGTGAGGTCATACATTTAGGGAGGTCAAACTGTTACAGGGATTACAAAATAAATGGGAATATACTAAGAGGGGTAGATGAAGTGAGAGATCTTGGCGTACAAGTACACAGGTCCCTGAAGGCAGCAGTTCAAGTAGACAAGGTTGTAAAGAAGGCATATGGAATGCTCTCCTTCATTGGCAGAGGTATAGAATATAAAAGTAAGGATATAATGTTGGAATTGTATAAAACATTGGTGAGGCTGCAACTGGAGTATTGTGTGCAGTTCTGGTCACCGCATTACAGGAAGGACGTAATAGCTCTGGAGAGAATGCAGAGGAGGTTTACAAGAATGTTGCCAGGGTTAGAAAAGTGTAACTACGAGGAGAGATTGGATCGGTTGGGGTTATTTTGCCTGGAACAAAGAAGGCTGAGAGGTGACTTGATTGAGGTGTACAAAATTATGAGGGGAATAGATAGAGTGGACAGGATAAAATTGTTTCCCTTGGTGGAGAATTCTAGAACCAGGGGACATAGATTCAAGATAAGTGGCAGAAGGTGTAGGGGGACATAAGGAAGGACTTTTTTACGCAGAGGGTAATGGGTGTCTGGAATTCGCTGCCCAAGTTGGTGGTAGAGACAGAAACTTTAAATTCTTTTAAAAAATACCTGGATCTGCACCTTAAGTGCTGTAAGCTGCAGGGCTATGGGCTGGGTGCAGGAAGGTGGGATTAGAAAGGGCACCTGGGTGTCCTTGGGCTGGCATGGACAAGATGGGCCAAATGGCCTCCTTCTGTGCTGTAACTTTAGTATGGTTCTGTGGAGTTCTATGGATGGTCCTATTGAGGATTTTCTTTATGCCTCCTGTGTGTCAGAGGCCAAAACATCTGGAGATCAAAGAGGACAATTCTAGACTTTCACAGGAAGTAGGGGGGTAAAGTACATTTTCGAAATGTGTTGTTGAATCCAAATTGGATGTATAGTTAATACTGAGGAGGATTGGGACAAATCACAAAAAGATTTACACAATGCGTGTATCACTGGAAGTGAATTTCAGTCATAGGTAAGTGGGTGGTCGGACACTCTGAGAGGAGGAATAGGGAGGCTGTAATGGCTGAGGATATAAGTGAATGTGATAATGGAGAACCTTGCAAGAGAGAAACTCACATTCTCATGGGGCAAGATATGCTTTCAATTCTAGAAATTCAGGGGATAAAATTGATCTCAAAAAGCTGGGCTGGTTACTAAAGTTCAGGAGAGCCACCAACTGCAGGAAAACCTCCAGGTAACTGAGAAAGTGAGACAGTGTGTGTGGGGGAGGGGTCAGTGTTATTGGGGCAATGTGGGTGAGGGGGTCAGTGTTATTGGGGTGAGTGTGGGGGAGGGGGTCAGTGTTATTGGGATGAGTGTGGGGGAGGGGGTCAGTGTTATTGGGATGAGTGTGGGGGAGGGGGTCAGTGTTATTGGGGTGAGTGTTGGGGAGGGGGTCAATGTTATTGGGGTGAGTGTTGGGGAGGGGGTCAGTGTTATTGGGGTCAATGTGGGTGAGGGGGTCAGTGTGGGTGAGGGGGTCAGTGTTATTGGGGTGAGTGTGGGGAGGGGGTCAGTGTTATTGGGGTGAGTGTGGGGGAAGGGGTCAGTGTTATTGGGGTGAGTGTGGGGGAAGGGTTCAGTGCTTTTGAGGTCAGTGTGGGTGAGGGGGTCAGTGCTATTGGGGTCAGTGTGGGTGAGGGGGTCAGTGTTATTGGGGTCAGTGTGGGTGAGGGGGTCAGTGTTATTGGGGTGAGTGTTAGGGAGGGCGGCAGTGTTATTGGGGTCAATGTGGGTGAGGGGGTCAGTGTGGGTGAGGGGGTCAATTTTATTGGGGTGAGTGTGGGGGAAGGGGTCAGTGTTTTTGGGGTGAGTGTGAGGGAAGGGGTCAGTGTTATTGGGGTGAGTGTGGGGGAAGGGGTCAGTGTTATTGGGGTGAGTGTGGGGGAAGGGCTCAGTGCTTTTGGGGACAGTGTGGGTGAGGGGGTCAGTGTTATTGGGGTCAGTGTGGGTGAGGGGGTCAGTGTTATTGTGGTCAGTGTGGGTGAGGGGGTCAGTGCTATTGGGGTCAGTGCTATTGGGGTCAGTGTGGGTGAGGGGGTCAGTGCTATTGGGGTCAGTGTGGGTGAGGGGGTCAGTGCTATTGGGGTCAGTGTGGGTGAGGGGGTCAGTGTTATTTGGGTCAGTGTGGGTGAGGGGGTCAGTGTTATTGGGGTCAGTGTGGGTGAGGGGGTCGGTGTTATTGAGGTCAGTGTGGGTGAGGGGGTCAGTGTTATTGGGGTCAGTGTGGGTGAGGGGGTCAGTGCTATTGGGGTCAGTGTGGGTGAGGGGGTCAGTGTTACTGGGGTCAGTGTGGGTGAGGGGGTCAGTGCTATTGGGGTTAGTGTGGGTGAGGGGGTCAGTGTTATTGGGGTCAGTGTGGAGGAGAAGCTCAATGTTATTTGGGGTTGAGATCAGTGTTATTGGGGTGAGTGTGGGGGAGGGGGGTCAGTGCTATGGGGGTCAGTGAGGATGAGGGGGTCAGTGTTGTTGGGATCAGTGTTATTGTGGTCGGTATGGGGGAAGGGGTCAGTGCTATTGGGATCAATAATGAGGAGGGGGGGTCAGTGTGGGGGAGAGGCTCAGTGTTATTGGGGTCGGCGTGGGGGAGGTGGGCCACTGTTGGGGAGGGGTCAGTGTGGGAGAAGGGTCTGCCTGTGGAGGGGTCAGTGTGGGGAAGGGGTCTTGTGGGGGAGCTAGTCAGTGTGAAGTGTTAGCCAGGAGATAATGTTGACCATGTGTGTTGGTGTGTAACTTGTGTGATGATATGTGTGTGATACATGTGCAATACACGTGCGATGCACATATTGGTGTATAACATATGGTTAAAGTGATGAGGTTTGTGTTACATGTTGTGTTCAGCAGGCAATACACAAAGCCACTCACCTTCATTAAATACTGCCAGTGAAAGGACCAAGCGATCGAAGCCAATGGGGATCCTGAGTGAGGAGTATGTGAGGACGTCTACAATCCCGGAGATGCCAAAGAACAGGTACATGGTGCTGTGCTGCCAGTTCATCAGTTTGACCCAGGATTCTCTGTCCTCACTCAATAGGTGTAGGTGGGGCCCATCAGGAACAAATTGCTCAGCCAGAATTCCTACAGTTAGATGCAGAGCAAAGCTAACGTCTCTGACATACATCCATCAATAGTCAGTCACAGCAACCAGTAGAAGAGTGCACCATCTTAACTGCGGCCAGAGACTGCTCTGGTATTCTCACTGAGGGAGAAAAGCCAAGGTCAGAGTGCAGCAAAGAAGGTGATGTGTGTCATTGTTCCTGTGGGTTCAGGAGGGACAGTAATGTTTTCACTGAAATAGTGCATTCATTGTCACACCCCCACATGAACCTAATAAGAATAAACCTGAAATGGATGCTTTTCTGTGACTCAAAATGAAGATGAGAGGCCAGGCAATCTTTTCTTTCCTAGCTGCCAATAGACATGGAACTGCAAGAGCCTTCGGCCATTCTTCATGTCTGGACAAGTCTTGGACGAAGTCCTCAAAATGCAAATGACCTTTCTGGACATATCTTTGAGAAGTTATTAAAATGAAAACAACACTTTCAGTAGTTAATGGCTGAACTTCTCCAACTAATTCAAAAGACTAGTTTCACAATGCAAAATCTTTGACTCCAAACTTGAAATCTAGAAAATGACAGTGAAAAGCCCTATTTTATCATGTAGCACGTGGACGAGTGGCCTAACCATCAGAAACTGTTTATGAGGACAATGGAAAGAGATGCTCCGGTCACATGACAGAAGCTAGGTTTCTGATAGGGCAATTTAATTCTGAACAGACAAGAGAGAAACATCTCGATCCGAAAAGATAAAAGACCCTGCCTGAGAAACAACAGTGGGCAGAGACTTGGCTTTGCCTTGAACTCTTGACCTGAGGAACTGTACCAGGGCTTCACTAGACTGGAGTGGAAAGAAGAAATCAGCTACTGTGAACGTAAATCAGCAGTGAATCTGTCCCCCTCCTCTTCCCACTCCCAGAGCTTTTCTTTTCAGTGGACACACAGGTTTACAGGCCTGCATCATTTCAAGCCTTCACTTTGGGCAAAAGCATGTATAACAATAAGACCAAATCGCAATCTACTTTTATAATCGCAATCTTTCCTTGAGTGTGTGTGTGCCATTACAAGTGTGAGAGTGGGTGTAGTTGTGTGTGTTTGGGTGTTGAACAATAAACATATATCTTTCTTCTAAAACTCATGAGAAGACCTGTCATTGTTGCTGACACTTACAGCACTCAGGAGTTAAAGCACTTTGTAAAAAAAAGCACACTGTCTCCAGTCAGTCAAGCGGTGGGTGAAAAGGGGAACCATCGTTATCATCCCTCCCCTGTCTGTAACATTACTGTGACACTGTGTGTGTATGGTCACTGAGACAGTGTGGTTATTGTGTTGTTTGTGTGTGTGATCACAGTATTGGTACAGTCACTGTGTGTGTGTGTGTGTGTGATCACAGTATTGGTACAGTCACTGTGTGTGTGTGTGTGTGTGTGTGTGTGAGATCACAATATTCATACAGTCAGTGTGTGTGTGTGTTTGTGTGTGATCACAGTATTGGTACAGTCACTTTGTGTGTGTGTGATCACAGTATTGGTACAGTCACTGTGTGTGTGTGTGAGATCACAATATTCATACAGTCTGTGTGTGTGTGTGTGTGTGATCACAGTATTGGTACAGTCACTGTGTGTGTGTGTGTGTTTGTGTGTGATCACAGTATTGGTATAGTCACTGTGTGTGTGTGATCACAGTATTGGTACAGTCACTGTGTGTGTGTGTGAGATCACAATATTCATACAGTCACTGTGTGTGTGTGTGTGTGTGTGTGATCACAGTATTTGTCCAGTGAGTGTGTGTGTGTGATCATAGTATTTGTCCAGTGAGTGTGTGTGATCACAGTATTTGTCCAGTGAGCGTGTGTGTGTGTGTGATCACAGTATTGGTACATGGAGTGTGTGTATGCGTGTGTGTGTGTGATCACAGTATTTGTCCAGTGAGTGTGTGTGTGTGATCATAGTATTTGTCCAGTGAGTGTGTGTGTGTGATCACAGTATTTGTCCAGTGAGTGTGTGTGTGTGTGATCACAGTATTTGTCCAGTGAGTGAATGTGTGTGTGTGTGATCACAGTATTGGTACAGTGAGTGTGTGTGTGCGTGTGTGTGTGGTCACAGTATTGGTACAGTCACTGTGTGTGTGTGTGTGTGTGATCACAGTATTGGTCCAGTGAGTGTGTGTGTGTGTGTGTGTGATCACAGTATTTGTCCAGTGAGTGTGTGTGTGTGTGATCACAGTATTTGTCCAGTGAGTGTGTGTATGCGTGTGTGTGTGAAAACAGTATTGGTACAGTGAGTGTGTGTGTGTGATCACAGTATTTGTCCAGTGAGTGTTTGTGTGCCTGTGGGAACATTTGCTTTGTCTCAGGACAAATTCCAGCCCCCCCACTGTCTGGTCAGTTAGTTACTCCCTCAGGCAGCAAACAATCACTCAAAGACTCAGAGTACTCACCCACCAATGAGAAAACAACTTTGACTATCCCCTCAGCAAGTTCCACTCGCTCGAAGCACCGTTTGGATGACTTGGTCCTCTTCATTAAGAATTTGAATGGATACTTTGCTGACCACCACAGCCCGAAGAGTAGGAAGAAGCTGCCTGGTAGGGCATGCCCTTTGAAATTTGCCATGGCTGATTTAGATTCAAACCCTGTACAGATAAACATTTCAAAACTCTGCTCACTTCAACAGTCCGGACCTGAATTCTAAATTTCATCACGTTCAGCTCTGGGTTTAACCATCACTAACAGCAACATACATTTATAAAGCACCTTTAGCACATTAACAGAACAAAACATCCCGAGATGCTTCACAGGAGTGTCAGAAAACAAAAATTGACACCGAGCCGAGTAAAGAGACATTAGGCGAACAAAGGTTTGGTCAACAAGTTAGATTTTAAGGAGTGCCCTAAAGGAGGAGAGAAAGGCCGAATGGTTTAGGGATGGAATTCCAGAGTTTAGGACCCAGGCAGATGAAGGCATGGCCGCTAATGGTGGAGCAATTAAAACCGAGGTTGCACAAGAGGCCAGAGTTAGAGGAGTGTGGAAATTTGGAGAGTTGTAGGAGGAGATTACAGAGCTGGAGGTAAGATAACATGGATTATATTTATCAGCAGATGGACTGAGACAGGGTGGGACCGGTCTTTGTGATGGGGAAGATAAGGGCTTAGGAAGCTCAATTCTGGGTCAACTAAGATGCGGAGATTGTGCATGGTTTGCCCTGAATTAGTTTGCAGGGATATAAGTAGTTATTTGTAAGTGGAGAGAGTTCATTGTGGGGCCCAAAGACAATTGCTGTGATGTACAACATGTGCTCATCACCACCTTTTATAATAAAAACAGAATTACCTGGAAAAACTCAGCAGGTCTGGCAGCATTGGCGGAGAAGAAAAGAGTTGACGTTTCGAGTCCTCATGACCCTCCAACAGAACTGAGAACCCAGTTCTGTTGAAGGGTCATGAGGACTCGAAATGTCAACTCTTTTCTTCTCCGCCGATGCTGCCAGACCTGCTGAGTTTTTCCAGGTAATTCTGTTTTTGTTTTGGATTTCCAGCATCCGCAGTTTTTTGTTTTTACCACCATTTATAACTTGTGTTTTCTCCTTTTCCCTTCTGTCCTGAAAGTGTAACTTTGCAAAAAAGCCTGTGACATAAAAGGAACCATAGAACCATAGAAAAGTTACAGCACAGAAGGAGGCCATTCGGCTCATCTTGTCCATGCCAGCCCGAGGACACCCAGGTGCCCTTTCTAATCCCACGTTCCTGCGCCCGGCCCATAGACCTGCAGCTTACAGCACTTAAGGTGCAAGGTGCAAAGTGTCATGTTTTAATCAAACATCTGCTCTGAATACAGGAAGTGTTTGATAACTCGCTTCACAATCTTGGCTTCAATCAATACGTATGTTGTCAAGTATTTACAAACAATGTATGATGGAGGATCAAAGACATACTTTACAAATCAAATCATGCTGTGTGATTGGCTTACTTTTCAATGTGAGAAATGGTAATGTTTGAACCTTCCTCCCAGGTCTGTAGATGTGTTGGGTGGGATGTACCT
This sequence comes from Cetorhinus maximus, assembly GCF_964194155.1. Taxonomy (NCBI): domain Eukaryota; kingdom Metazoa; phylum Chordata; class Chondrichthyes; order Lamniformes; family Cetorhinidae; genus Cetorhinus; species Cetorhinus maximus. The sequence goes on from NC_135880.1 coordinate 186,630,625, forward strand.
GTAGCTAAGCTGTTCAATAAACTGAGCTGACTTAAGTTAGCAGAGAAAATAGTAACAAGTAGAATGGTATCAAACACAGAAAGAAAATGTGCACTAGCCAGTTCCCAGAGTTCAGAGAGATTACAAAAGAGAAGGATCTACTTGATCATATAGATACAATTCAGTGTCCACCATGTTAGTGACTTCCTCAATACATTCTACTAGCTTTAGTTAGACATGACCTCACCTTCACAAATCTATGCTGACACTCTTTGATCATTTCACATTTGTCCACGTGCTCAGTAACTATTGACAGAGCAGCAGGAAGCTGACAGCTCTGCAGTTTCTTGATTTCTCTCTCCAGCCCTTTTACTGACATTTGCAATTCTCTAAAATCCAAAGGCAAAATTCTCAAATCAAGAAAACTTTGGAAAATTTTGACGAACACCCTCTGCAATTTCCCCACTTGTTTCTTTAAACACCCCAGGGTAAAAGCCATCAGATCCTCGAGATTTATATTTCTGAAGTACCCACTTAAATTATATTAACTCCAATAAATTCTTTCCTTGACTTGTTTTTAGCAACCTTGGTATCATTGATTATTTTGTGTCTCTTTCTCTGCTGTGTAAACAGATACAAAGCACTCATTAGAAAAACTCTGCATTTCCTTGTTATTGATATAATATCACAGGCTTCTTGTGCCTTTAGAAATATAACCTTGTCTCAGATTGTACCAAATACTCCCGAGAATACCTTCCCACTAAGATAAATGCTGACTTAGCCAGCAATGCCCACAGCCCGTCAATGATTAAATTTTTAAAAATCTTTGTAGGTTTAGGCATTAATGGTTTGGCCCAGTTATCAGTTTATGTCTGATCACTATATAGTTAGCCTCACTTAAGTTTAAAACCTTTGTTTTGTCATTCGCCCTTGTCCCTCTCAAACTTAACAGCAAATTTAATCATATCATAGTTGCTATTCACAAGATGTTCCCTCACTAAATTCAGTGTTGCTATGCACCGTTGTAAGCTTTAATTGTTATAGGAAACTGTCCCAAATAAATTTTGGAAATTAATCGCTGTGAATTTTTGAGGTCTTTTTTGGCCCATGTGTAAATTAAAATCTTCCATTATATTCACTTTGCTTTTGCTTCATGGTTCTTTGATCTGAAAATTATACACCTCCTGACTTCTTCATCAGCCCTGTATCAACTCCCACCAGGATCTCATGTGAGTCCTTTGCTCTTCCTTATTTCCACCTGCACTGTTTCTATTGCCCACTCCCCACACTCAAATCCCTTCTCCAACTCCTGTATTTGTGTTGATTATCAATAATTGCTGGTCTTCCTTCTTTGTGAACTTGTGTAGACAGTTCCCTTCTTGGTAATTAACCCCATCCTGACCATGCCTGATTTGTATTTTTCTCAGTTTTTAACTTGCAATACTCTCTTATTTTCACCGTCCCTATTTTGTTATCTTGTGATAACTTTCTCTACTTTGTCCTGAACCTTGACACTATCTCAATCACTGTTTGTAGGTTCTATCCATTTTTTTATCTTATCTTTAAGTTATTAGTTCTATCATTGCTTCAGTCCGAGCTCCTTCCTCTCTATTGGTTTAAAGTCCTTTCAATATATTTATCCTTCCCATGGAAACCTTGATCCCAGTCCAATTGATGTGGAGTCTATCCCAGTGGTATAGTTCCTTCCTATGTGCACATATTTATTGTTTATTTAAGAAAGTCAGTTAAAAGTCTCAAACCTAATGGGAGACCTGATGTGGTATTCTACCACTATTAAACGCACAATTTCTGGTAACTCGAGTGTTAATAGAAAGGCTTTTATGTTTATTATGCGAGTGAAAACTCTCAGGGACAGATCTTGGGGCTCACTATCTGGCATAAGATCATACCCAGAAGGAGAAAACAGTTTGGACCAATATTCTTATTTCCCAGTTTTTACTGTTTTTCCCTTCTGGGTAAGAAATAGGAGCATGAGTAGACCAGGATTACTTGGCTAAACATCTAAAACAAAAACAGAACTGGAAAAACTCAACAGGTCTGGCAGCATCGGTGGAGAAGAAAAGAGTTGACGTTTCGGGTCCACACGACCCTTCAACAGAACTGAAGTATAGTTAGGAGAGGGGTGAAATATAAGCTGGTTTAAGGTGGGGGGCGGGGGGAGAGAAGTTGAGGGTGGGGTGGTTGTAGGGACAAGCAAGCAGTGATAGGAGCAGATAATCAAAAGATGTCACAGACAAAAGGATCAAAGAGGTGTTGAAGGTGGTGATATTATCTAAGAAAAGTGCTAATTAAGAATGGATGGCAGGACACTCAAGGTACAGCTCTAGTGGGGGTGGGGTGGAAAGATTGACAAGGTATTAGTTGTAGATTTAAAAATAATGGAAATAGGTGGGAAAAGAAAAATCTATATAAATTATTGAAAACAAAAAAAAACAAAAGGGAGGGGGAGGAAACGGGGTGGGGATGGGGGGAGGGGGAGTTTAAGATCTAAAGTTGTTGAATTCAATATTCAGCCCGGAAGGCTGTAAAGTGCCTAGTCGGAAGATGAGGTGCTGTTCCTCCAGTTTGCGTTGGGCTTCACTGGAACAATGCAGCAAGCCAAGGACAGACATGTGGGCAAGAGAGCAGGGTGGAGTGTTAAAATGGCAAGCGACAGGGAGGTTTGGGTCTTTCTTGCGGACAGACCGCAGGTGTTCTGCAAAGCGGTAGCCCAGTTTGCGTTTGGTCTCTCCAATGTAGAGGAGACTGCATTGGGAGCAACGAATGCAGTAGATTAAGTTAGGGGAAATGCAAGTGAAATACTGCTTCACTTGAAAGGAGTGTATGGGCCCTTGGACGGTGAGGAGAGAGGAAGTGAAGGGGCAGGTGTTGCATCTTCTGCATGGGCATGGGGAGGTGCCATAGGTGGGGGTTGAGGAGTAGGGGGTGATGGAGGAGTGGACCAGGGGGTCCCGGAGGGAACGATCCCTACGGAATGCCGCCGGGGGGGTGAAGGGAAGATGTGTTTGGTGGTGGCATCATGCTGGAGTTGGCGGAAATGGCGGAGGATGATCCTTTGAATGCGGAGGCTGGTGGGGTGATAAGTGAGGACAAGGGGGACCCTATCATGTTTCTGGGAGGGAGGAGAAGGCGTGAGGGTGGATGCGCGGGAGATGGGCCGGACACGGTTGAGGGCCCTGTCAACGACCGTGGGTGGAAAACCTCGGTTAAGGAAGAAGGAGGACATGTCAGAGGAACTGTTTTTGAAGGTAGCGTCATCAGAACAGATGCGATCATGACCCCACCACGGAACATCAAGCCATTGTTTCCAGGACTGTCACTGACCTCATCTCCTCTGGAGATCTTCCTCCCACAGCTTCCAACCTGATAGTCGCCCAACCTTGGACGGCCCGCTTCTACCTCCTACCCAAAATCCACAAACGGAACTGTCCTGGCAGACCGATCATGTCAGCCTGTTCCTGCCCCACGGAACTCATTTCTCGTTATCTTGACTCCCTTCTCTCTCCCCATGTCCAGTCCCTTCCCACCTACATCCGTGATTCCTCTGACACCTTACGTCACATCAACAATTTCCAGTTCCCTGGCCCCAACCGCTTCATCTTCACCATGGATGTCCAATCCTTCTACACCTCCATCCCCCACCAGGATGGTCTGAGGGCCCTTAGCTTCTTCCTTGAACAGAGGCCCGAACAATCCCCATCCACCACTACTCTCCTCTGTCTGGCTGAACTTGTTCTCACACTGAACAATTTCTCCTTTAACTCCTCTCACTTCCTCCAAATAAAAGGTGTGGCTATGGGTACCCGCATGGGCCCCAGCTATGCCTGTCTCTTTATGGGGTATGTGGAACATTCCTTGTTCCAGTCCTATCCGGCCCCCTCCCACAACTCTTTCTCCGGTACATCGATGATTACTTCGGTGCTGCTTCATGCTCTCGTTGGGACCTGGAAAAATTTATTAATTTTGCTTCCAATCTCCACCCCTCCATCATTTTCACATGGTCCGTCTCTGACATTTCTCTTCCCTTCCTTGACCTCTCTGTCTCAATTTCTGATGATATACTGTCCACCAATATCCATTACAAGCCTACAGACTCCCACAGCTACCTCGACTACAGCTCCTCACACCCCGCTTCCTGTAAGGACTCCATCCCATTCTCGCAGTTCCTTCGCCTCCGTCGCATCTGTTCTGATGACGCTACCTTCAAAAACAGTTCCTCTGACATGTCCTCCTTCTTCCTTAACCGAGGTTTTCCACCCACGGTCGTTGACAGAGCCCTCAACCGTGTCCAGCCCATCTCCCGCGCATCCACCCTCACGCCTTCTCCTCCCTCCCAGAAACATGATAGGGTCCCCCTTGTCCTCACTTATCACCCCACCAGCCTCCGCATTCAAAGGATCATCCTCCGCCATTTCCGCCAACTCCAGCATGATGCCACCACCAAACACATCTTCCCTTCACCCCCCCGGCGGCATTCCGTAGGGATCGTTCCCTCCGGGACCCCCTGGTCCACTCCTCCATCACCCCCTACTCCTCAACCCCCACCTATGGCACCTCCCCATGCCCACGCAGAAGATGCAACACCTGCCCCTTCACTTCCTCTCTCCTCACCATCCAAGGGCCCAAACACTCCTTTCAAGTGAAGCAGCATTTCACTTGCATTTCCCCTAACTTAATCTACTGCATTCATTGCTCCCAATGCAGTCTCCTCTACATTGGAGAGACCAAACGCAAACTGGGCTACCGCTTTGCAGAACACCTGCGGTCTGTCCGCAAGAAAGACCCAAACCTCCCTGTCGCTTGCCATTTTAACACTCCACCCTGCTCTCTTGCCCACATGTCTGTCCTTGGCTTGCTGCATTGTTCCAGTGAAGCCCAACGCAAACTGGAGGAACAGCACCTCATCTTCCGACTAGGCACTTTACAGCCTTCCGGGCTGAATATTGAATTCAACAACTTTAGATCTTAAACTCCCCCTCCCCCATCCCCACCCCGTTTCCTCCCCCTCCCTTTTGTTTTTTTTTGTTTTCAATAATTTATATAGATTTTTCTTTTCCCACCTATTTCCATTATTTTTAAATCTACAACTAATACCTTGTCAATCTTTCCACCCCACCCCCACTAGAGCTGTACCTTGAGTGTCCTGCCATCCACTCTTAATTAGCACTTTTCTTAGATAATATCACCACCTTCAACACCTCTTTGATCCTTTTGTCTGTGACATCTTTTGATTATCTGCTCCTATCACTGCTTGCTTGTCCCTACAACCACCCCACCCTCAACTTCTCTCCCCCCGCCCCCCACCTTAAACCAGCTTATATTTCACCCCTCTCCTAACTATACTTCAGTTCTGTTGAAGGGTCGTGAGGACCCGAAACGTCAACTCTTTTCTTCTCCACTGATGCTGCCAGACCTGCTGAGTTTTTCCAGGTAATTCTGTTTTTGTTTTGGATTTCCAGCATCCGCAGTAGTTTTTTGTTTTTATGGCTAAACATCTACCTCAATTCCTAAACCATTTCCATATCCCTGGATTCCTCCGGAGTCCATAAATCTATTTGCTTCATTCTTGAATACACTCGCTGACGGAACATCAATAACCCCTGGGGATTAAGAATTGAAAAATTCACAACCCTCCGAGTGAAGTAATTTTGCGTCACCTCAATCTTAAATGGCTGACTCCTAAGACTAACTCCTAAGGGGAAGGTGTGAGGGCAGAGGCTCGGGAGATGGGCCGGACACGGTTGAGGGTCCTGTCAACCACCGTGGGTGGAAAACCTCGGTTAAGGAAGAAGGAAGACCTGTCAGAGGAACTGTTTTGGAAAGTGGCATCATCAGAACAGATGCGACGGAGGCGAAGGAACCGAGAGAATGGGATGGAGTCCTTACAGGAAGCGGGGTGTGAGGAGCTGTAGTCGAGGTAGCTGTGGGAGTCGGTAGGCTTGTAATGAATATTGGTGGACAGTCTATCACCAGAAATTGAGACAGAGAGGTCAAGGGAGGGAAGGGAAGTGTCAGAGATGGACCATGTGAAAATGATGGAGGGGTGCAAATTGGAAGCAAAATTAATAAATTTTTCCAGGTTTCCTTAACCGAGGTTTTCCACCCATGGTGGTTGACAGGGCCCTTAACCGTGTCCGGCCCATCTCCCGCACATCCGCCCTCACACTTTCCTCTCTCTCCCAAAACCATGATAGGGGCCCCTTGTCCTCACTTATCACCCCACCAGCCTCCGCATTCAAAGGATCATCCTCCGCCATTTCCGCCAACTCCAGCATGATGCCACCAACAAACACATCTTCCCTTCACCCCCCGGCGGCATTCCATAGGGACCATTCCCTCTCTGGTTCCGACTCTGGTCCACTCCTCCATCACCCCCTACATCTCAAACCCCTGCCACACCACCTTCCCATGCAACCGCAGAAGGTGCAACACCTGCCCCTTTACTTCCCCCCCTCCTCACCATCCAAGGGCCCAAACACTCCTTTCAAGTGAAGCAGCATTTCACTTGCACTTCCTTCAATTTAGTCTACCGCATTCGCTGCTCCCAATGCGGTTTCCTCTACATTGGAGAGACCAAACGCAGTCTGGGTGACCGCTTTGCGGAACACCTTCAGTCTGTACGCAAGCATGACCCAGACCTCCCTGTCGCTTGCCATTCCAACACTCCACCCTGCTCTCATGCCCACATGTCCGTCCTTGGCCTGCTGCAATATTCCAGTGAAGCTCAATGCAAACTGGAGGAACAATACCTCATCTTTCGATTAGGCACTTTACAGCCTTCTGGACTTAACATTGAGTTCAACAATTTCAGATAATGAACTTGCTCCTCCATCCCCACCCCCTTTTTCATCCCTTTTTTCTAATAATTATTATTTTTTTTTATATAGAAATTTTTTCTTTTCCCACCTATTTCTATTATTATTTAAAAAATTTATTTCCATCCATTGATTTATCTCCACCTTTTAGCCTATTTGGATCCCTTCCCCCCTCCCCACCCCACCCCCACTAGGGCCATCTGTCACTTGCTCGTCCTGCTTTCTACCCTTAATGTCCCAGTTAGCACATCCTTTAGCTAATATCACCACCGTCAACACCCCTTTGACCTTTTGTTTATGACATCTTTGGGAATCTCTCCTTTGCCTCCACCTATCACTGGTCCTTTATCCAGCTCCACCTATCAAACCCCTTAAACAGCTTATATTTCACCACATTTCTATTTCTCTTTAGTTCTGACGAAGAGCCAAACGGACTCGAAACGTTAACTCTGTCTTTCTCTCCACAGATGCTGTCAGACCTGCTGAGTTTTTCCAGCAATTTTTGTTTTTGTTTCAGATTTCCAGCATTTGCAGTATTTTGCTTTTATCTAAGAATTTTACACATTTCAATGAGTTTGATTTTCATTGTTCTAAACTCCAGTTTCTTCTGAACTTCTTAAATATAGGCTGATTCTAAGTAATATCTCCTCACAGGACAATCCTCTCTGGAATCAATCCAGTGATCTTTTATTGCAAGTATATCGTTCCTTAGGTGAGGAGACCAAAACTGCATACAGTCCTCCAGGTGTAATCTCACTAAAGCCCTATTATTGCAGCAGGGCTTTCTTACTCATATATTCCAAACCCCTTTGCAATTAAGGTTAGCATATCGACTGTCTTCCTAATTGCTTGCTGTAGCTGCTTGTTAACGTTGTGTTACATGTACAAGTACACACAAATGCCACCGATTATCAACATTTACTCGTCTTCCACCTCTAAAAAAAATTCTGTTTTTCCATTCTTCTTGTCAAAACGGATAATTTCCCATTTTTCCACATGATATCCTATCTGCCATAATCTTGCCCAATTACTTAACCCCTCCATATGCCTTTGCAGCCTTTCTTCCACCCTTCTCACAGCTTACCTTGCTCTCCAGCTTTGTATCCTCAGCAAACCTAGATACATTACACTCAGTCCCCTCCTCTAAATCATTGAGGTCAGTTGTAAATAGCTAAGGCCCCAGCACTGATTCTTGGAGCATGACCGACACAAAAATGACCCATTTTTTCCTACTCTCAGTTTTCTGTCTGTTAACCAACCCGTGCTAATATATTGCTCCCAATGCATGAGCCCTAATCTTATCAATAACCTCTTGTTGCTTGTTAAATTCTTTCTGAAAATCGAAATATACTACATCCGCTGGCTGTCCCACATCTAACCCTGCTAGTTACACCCTCAAAAAACAATGAGATTCATCAAACGTGATTTCCTTTCATAAAGGCTGAGAGGTGACTTGATTGAGGTGTACAAAATTATGAGAGAAATAGATAGAGTGGACAGGATAAAATTGTTTCCCTTGGTGGAGAATTCTAGAACCAGGGGGCATAGATTCAAGATAAGTGGCAGAAGGTGTAGGGGGGACATGAGGAAGAACTTTTTTATGCAGAGGGTAGTGGGTGTCTGGAATTCACTGCCCAAGTTTGTGGTAGAGGCAGAAACTCTAAACTCTTTAAAAAAAGTACCTGGATCTGCACCTTAAGTGCTGTAAGCTGCAGGGCTATGGGCCGGGTGCAGGAAGGTGGGATTAGAAAGGGCATCTGGGTATCCTCAGGCTGGCATGGACAAGATGGGCCGATTGGCCTCCTTATGTGCTCTAACATTTCTATGGTTCTATGGTTCTAAAGCCATGTTGACTGCATAATCATATTTTGATTTTCCAAATTACTGGTTAGCACTTCCTTAATGATACATTTCACAATAATGTTTTCTTTCCCATTGAAGTCAGGCTAACTGGCCTACAGTTCTCTGTTTACTCTCTTCCTGAACAACAGATTTATCTTTGCTACCTTCCAATCCATGAGAATTATTCCAGAATCCAGGGACCATTGGATCCACTTTCTCTGCAGCCGTCTTTTTAAAATCCTAAGACGTAGGCTACTGGATCCGAGGGATTTGTTAATTTTTCTAATACTTTCTCTTTTATTACTGATTACTTTAAGTTCCTCAGTTTCATTAGGCTCTTAGTTTCCAACTGTTTCCAAATGCAATAGATCTGTTCATGCCCCTTGTGTTTCTTTATTCTGCATTGTAGTTTCTCTTGTCTCGGCCCCTAAGGGATTCATGGTTAGTTTTGCTACTCACTTACTTTCAACGTACTTTTGGAAGCTCTTACAGTCTGTTTTTATATTTATTGCTAGTTTACTTCCAAATTTTATTTTCCCCTCTTTAACAACTTCTTGGTCACCCTTTGTTGATTTTTAAAAACTCTCCCAATCCTCAGGCTTACTAATCTTTTCACAATATTGTAAGCCTCTCCTTTGAATTTAATACCACCCTTAACTTTTCGAGTCAGTCAAGGCTTTTTCAGTGGATCTTTTAATCCCTCAGGGCTTTGAGAAATATTAATTACTTTAAATGTTTGCCATTGCTTATCTATCTTTTAACCTAGTTTCCCAATCTACCTCAGCCAACTCACCCCTCATATCCCTGTAATTAGTTTTGTTTAAATTTGAGGCCCTAGTTTCAGACTTAACCACATCTTTCTCAAACTTTATGTCAAATGAAACTTAATACCCTACACTCAGGAGGATCCCTTGCTATAAGATTACTAATTAACCTTCCCTGGGAGCTGAGTCCCTGGGGTTAAGCTCCTCAGCGATCCCCTTCTCACTAATGAGGATTTCCCCATTATGTCACTGCATACAAGGAGTCCCTATTATCCCACCACATCACACTACATAGACTGAGATTTGAACCTGTTCCCCTCCTTCACAGTCTCATTGCATTAACAAGCTGAGTTGTTGGAAGAGCTACTGTTTAATTTATAAATTATAACTATCTTTATCTTATAATTAGGCATCTTTTTGACATTTTACTTTATCCTAAATTATAATCAATGTAAGAATGGGCGTGCACTCACATACATATACCCTCTGCTGCTTGCTCTCTTCTGCGTTGCTGACATACAGCCAATAACTCCAAAGCTTTCAATTTGTTTTGTACAGAATTCTTGTTTCCATTTCAGACCTTTCTTTTCAATAACATTCAAATTAATTATTGTTTTCCTTTATTAATCAAAACAAACCTGCTGGAGTTAATAAACTTACTGAAAACTCTGGACACTTCAATGCTTTCGGTTCCTTGTTCTGTTTGGTTCAATAACCTTTGGTTTACATACTTGTGTCAGAACCTATGCAGCTTCTGACAGACACACGGACCAAACACACACTCCATGCTGCAAACTTACCAATGTTCTATAGAGTTTATATTGAACTCCTGTGAATTGCCAGTTTTCTTCGACCTGTTAACTTCCTGACACGGCTCCAGATCCTCCCGAGTTTCACAATAACAGGTGTAAGGTACACCTGTCTCCCAGAAAAGGTGTCAGTGTTACCTTGCCACTCCCTGAAGCTGGCCTGATGGTACTCTGCCACCTTTTGGACCAGTCTGGCAGAGCAGCATATTGGTCTTAAAGTGGAACTCCACCCAATATGATTGCACTCACTCACCCTTAATGGCTCTCATCATGTTGTCTAACTGAATCTTTAAGAAATCAATTCCTTTTCCTCCACTCTCTCACCCAGGGACCATGAAATATTTTAGTAACCCTGTATCAGGAAACTCTCCTTGGCACCTCCTTTAGCCTGTTCATTTATAGAATCACAGTAACAGTGAAGGAGGTCCTTCGGCTCATTGTGCCTGTCTCCAGCTCTTTGTTTTCCCCTGTTCTTTCCCCATAGCCCTATAAATTATTTTTCTTCATGTATTAAACCAATTCAAAGACCTGTCAACCGCGCGGGCTTTTGGAGTATTCACCTCAAATTTGGCTGTCCATATGTCACCATCCTCCACCCACTCCACAGTGACATGCAAACTGTAACCCTCACCATTGGAACCATCACAGACCCTATCTCAGTGAAAACTGGGTTTAAACAAGGCTGTGTCAATTCACCAACTCCTTTCTCCTTTTCCTCGCTGCAATACTTCACCTCCAGCAACTTACCCACAGGCGTGGAGATAATCTACAGAACAGACAAGAAACTTTTCAATTTAAGCCGCCTGTGGGATTGAAATCTAAAACTAAAATCATTTCAACTTCAGTCATAGAACTCCAGTGTGCAGATGACACTTGTGTGCGCACTCACGCAGGAACTGAGCTCTAGGCTCCTTGACTCCTTCATGAAGCTTCTGAGAAAATGGGACTTTCACTGAACGCCTGGAAACCAAGGTCCTCTTCCAACCAGTTCCCACATCACAAACATCACAACACCTCCCCCTGTCAATTAAGATTAACAGTGAGATCCCGGAAAATATGGACTATTTTCCATACCTTGGGAACCTCTTCTTGACAAAGATAGACATAGATGATAAAATTCTTCATCGCCTCCAATGTGCCAGCTCAACATTCAGCCGACTGATGAAATGAGCATTTGAGGACCAGGGTCTCAATCCTGGGACCAAGGTCAAGGTTCACCGGGCAGCAGTGATTCCCGTGCTCCTATATCCTTCAGAGACTTGGGCGACCTACAGCAGGCAGCTCAAAGCACTGGAGAAGTATCACCAGCGAGGCCTTCATAAGATCTTCCCAATCCAATAGTAAGAAGGGTGATCCAACAGCAACGTCCTCTCCCAGGCCAGCTTTCCCAACATCGAGGTGCTAATCACTCAAAACCAGCTCGGCTGGGAGGACATGTTGTTCGTATTCCTGACACTGGATTCCCAAAGCAACTGCTCTACACGGAACTCGGTCATGGCTGGAGACTCCCAGGAGGACAGTGGAAACACTTTAGGGATGTCCTCAAAGCATCTCTGAAGAGGTCAGACATCCCCACTGACTCATGGGAGACCCTGGCTTGTGACTGACAAAATGGAGAAGGTTCTTTCGGGAAGACACCGAACACAATGAAAGACTTCGTCAGGAACGGGCTGGGGTGAAGTCGCGGTGTCAGAGACAGCACACTAACTTCCAAACAACCCATCTACTCAACCCTTCAAACACCACCTACCCTGCTTGTGGCAGAGTCTGCAGATCACACATTGGACTCATCAGCCATCTCAGAACACATCACCCTCGATCCCAAGGGACTGCTTAAGATGATCCAATTCTCACAATGACTTCTTGTTCTGATTTTTAAAAAATTAATTTATGGGATGTGGGCTTCGCTGGCTGGGCCAGCATATATTGCCCACTCCTAGTTCCCCTTGAGAAGGTGGTGGTGAGCTGCCTTCTTGAACTGCTGCAGTCCATGTGGTGTAGGTGCACCCACAGTACTGTTAGGGAGGGAGTTCCAGGATTTGGACCCAGCAACGGAGAGGAACAGTGATGTATTTCCAAGTCAGGATGTTGAGTGGCTTGGAGGGGAATTTCCAGGTGGTGGTGTTCCTATCCATCTGCTGCACTTGTCCTTCTAAATGACAGTGGTCATGAGTTTGAAAGGTGCTGTTTAAGAAGCCTCGGTGAGTTCCTACAGTGCATTTTGTAGATGGTACACACTACTGCTACTGTGCATTGGTGGTGGAGGGAGTGAATGTTTGTGGATGGGCTGCCAATCAAGCGGGCTGCTTTGTCCTGGATGGTGTCCAGTTTCTTGAGTGTTGTTGGAGCTGCACTCATCCAGGCAAGTGGAGAGTATTCCATCACACTCCTGACTTGTGCCTTGTAGATGATGGACAGGCTTTGGGGAGTCAGGAGGTGAGTTACTTGCTGCAGGATTCCTAGCCTCTGACCTGCTCTTGTAGCCACAGTATTTATATGGCTAGTCCAGTTCAGCTTCTGGTCAGTTGTAACCCCCAGGATGTGGATACCGGGGGAGTCAGCGATGGTAATTCTATTGAATGTTAAGGGACGACGGGGCGATGTGGACATCCCTACCACAGAGCTCTGCAATATGGATATCTCTACAACAGAGCTCCACGGTGTGGATATCCCAACCACAGACCTCCACAATATGGATATCTCTACCACAGAGCTCCAGGGTGTGGATATCCCTACCACAGAGCTCCACAATATGGATATCTCTACCACAGAGCTCCACAATATGGATATCTCTACCACAGAGCTCCACAATATGGATATCTCTACATCAGAGCTCCACGGTGTGGATGTCTCTACCACAGTGCTCCACGGTGTGGATATCCCTACCACAGAGCTCCACAATATGGATATCTCTACCACAGAGCTCCACAATATGGATATCTCTACCACAGATCTCCACAATATGGATATCTCTACCACAGAGCTCCAGGGTGTGGATATCCCTACCACAGAGCTCCACAATATGGATATCTCTACCACAGAGCTCCACAATATGGATATCTCTACCACAGAGCTCCACAATATGGATATCTCTACCACAGAGCTCCGCGATATGGATATCTCTACATCAGAGCTCCACGGTGTGGATGTCTCTACCACAGTGCTCCACGGTGTGGATATCCCTACCACAGAGCTCCACAATATGGATATCTCTACCACAGAGCTCCACAATATGGATATCTCTACCACAGAGCTCCACAATATGGATATCTCTACCACAGAGCTCCACAATATGGATATCTCTACCACAGAGCTCCACGATGTGGATATCTCTACCACAGAGCTCTACGGTGTGGATATCCCTACCACAGAGCTCCACAATATGGATATCTCTACCACAGAGCTCCACGATGTGGATATCTTTACCACAGAGCTCCACGATGTGGATATCTCTACCACAGAGCTCCACGATGTGGATATCTTTACCACAGAGCTCCACGATGTGGATATCTCTAACACAGAGCTCCATGATGTGGATATCCCTACCACAGAGCTCCACGGTGTGGATATCCCTACCACAGAGCTCCGCAATATGGATATTTCTACCACAGAGCTCCACAATATGGATATCTCTACCACAGAGCTCCACAATATGGATACCTCTACCACAGAGCTCCACGATGTGGATATCCCTACCACAGAGCTCCAGGGTGTGGATATCCCTACCACAGAGCTCCACGGTGTGGATATCTCTACCACAGAGCTCCGTGATATGGATATCTCTACATCAGAGCTCCACGGTGTGGATATCCCTACCACAGAGCTCTGCAATATGAATATTTCTACCACAGAGCTCCACAATATGGATATCCCTACCAGAGCTCTGCAATATGGATATTTCTACCACAGAGCTCCACAATATGGATATCCCTACCACAGAGCTCCGCAATATGGATATTTCTACCACAGAGCTCCACAATATGGATATTTCTACCACAGAGCTCCACAATATGGATATCTCTACCACAGAGCTCCACAGTGTGGATATCTCTACCACAGAGCTCCACGATGTGGATATCCCTACCACAGAGCTCCAGGGTGTGGATATCCCTACCACAGAGCTCCATGGCGTGGATATCTCTACCACAGATCTCCACAGTCCATCATTCACCAAATGTCACAGGACCAATTGGCACACATTTTTGGTGAGGCCCTGGCCTGATAGGTGGATGATATTTTACTCAATATGGATTTCAGGTACAGCCATGTTGAACCGTTCCAAAAATTGCTGACATTCGTCACCCAGAATGCACTGCTATTAAACCCCCAAAAAGGCACAGAGTGAAAACCTTTGGCATTATCTTATTGCACAGATGCAGAAAGATTACTGAGGTTGAGATAGACTCCACAGAGGGTGCACTGATTGGATGTCCCACCATTATCACAGTTGCTCAGATTGTTAGAATACCATAAGATGTTTATTGAGGGTATTGCAGCCCACCCATCCAATGCACTACTGAGGAAAGGTGCTCCCTTGGAATGGGAACTCTGACAGGAACAAGCAGCGGTGCCGATTCAACAGGCTGCCACTGGGGCACTGCCAATGTAAACACCAGAGGCAGGGAAATCCTTCTGCATGGAGTTGGCTACCAACAATGGGTCTCTGAGACTGGTTCTTTCAAAGGAAGGACATGAGGCTGTGGTTCCTGTGGCATGTGCACTCCATAATCGATCACATGTGGGAGAGACATGATCTACTGGATGTGTACTGGGACATTAACAGTACATTAACAATACTCCCGCTAAACTGTTAGTGCCTGGGCTGTGGTAGAATGATGAACAGTAACCGGGTTGAGTGATGAATGTATGGTTTGCAGAAACGAAACCTGATAGTCAAAGACACGGCCTCCCCGCGTATTCAGAGACACGGCCTCCCCGCGTATTCAGAGACACGGCCTCCCCGCGTATTCAGAGACACGGCCTCCCCGCGTATTCAGAGACACGGCCTCCCCGTGTATTCAGAGACACGGCCTCCCCGCGTATTCAGAGACACGGCCTCCCCGCGTATTCAGAGACACGGCCTCCCCGCGTATTCAGAGACACGGCCTCCCCGCGTATTCAGAGACACGGCCTCCCCGCGTATTCAGAGACACGGCCTCCCCGCGTATTCAGAGACACGGCCTCCCCGTGTATTCAGAGACACGGCCTCCCCGCGTATTCAGAGACACGGCCTCCCCGTGTATTCAGAGACACGGCCTCCCCGCGTATTCAGAGACACGGCCTCCCCGCGTATTCAGAGACACGGCCTCCCCGCGTATTCAGAGACACGGCCTCCCCGTGTGTTTAGAACTGGCCTCATGTTATCAGGGATGCCACAGAACAGTACTTTAGTGATCATAGAATGGTTACAGCACAGAAGGAGGCCATTCAGCACATTGTGACCATGCTGGCTCCCTGGAAAAGTAACTCACATAGTTGCACTCCACCTTTCCCTGGGACCAGGTGAAGAACCTTTTGACACCCACCCCATTCCTGACTTACTGCATATCTCCACTCTGCGGATGGGCCTATCACAGGCACTGGTGCCAGGATTTGGGGTTTATCTATGCGAGGAGGGCACAAGAAAGTTGGTTAAGTGCCTATTGCCAAAGTAGGCTGAATTGGCAGCAATAACCTCTGTCCTCGAAATGTCACTGGGGGAAATGTCACTTATGCTCTCTGATAGTCACTTCACCTGCCTATTTCTGAAGGAGTTTCTACCCATCTGGGAATAGATGTTTTACCTCTGGGGATGGTAAACCACTCCCTCCAGCTACATTCCTGCAATATGTTCTTAACCAAGTGAGAGCTGTAACATCCTGTGGTGTTATGACACAGCAGATGGTAAATGCTGAGTTGTTCAAATCCCAGAGGGAAACTTGAAGCAATTGTCACAGCTAATTTTCAATTTGTATAATTTTCAAGATGTGTGTCTTTAATTCAGTAGTAATAAGACCACCAAGTCTTATAGGTTTTTTATAAAACTAAATTAAACATTTATTAATAAGAGGAATGGTTTTAATGATTTTAAATACATACATAGATCTATAAATTACTACTATGATAACTTCTCACTCCCCTAATAATCTAACTCCCAGTTACACTTCGTTAAGGCAACAGTAAGACACGCAGATTTTAAAAGATCCAGGCAAATAAACATGATACCCTGAACAAATAGACTTCAGAGTGAGTTCTTTTCACTTCAGTCCTTGGAGACAGCAGCTTGGGGCATAGATGCTGAAGGTTTTTTCACACTTGTAAGATCTTAAAAATGCCTTCCTTGACACACAACCTTTACTCCTTTATACATATTTTCCCCTTTGAACCCATTGTCTCACTATGCCTTTGGACTTTATCTCCCTGATAATAAAAACCTCTCATAGCACCAAATTTTACCAGTAATCTTTGGGAAAAATAAACACACTGTTTCTAAACTTTACCTGGCTAGGTGACACATTTCACCCCTCCTTCTAAAACATTCTAGTATATCTTCCTGACCACATCCAACAGTGCAATGGTCCCTTAGCCATGAACATTGGCAATACTCTCATCCTCCAGACCAGGGTCATCCAGCTTATAACCACATTCTACCTTAAGCATGCACCCAGGGCCGCACCCAAATCACATTAAAAACTCCAGCTTGCGGGGCAGCTAGAGTCACTGCAGAACATCAAAGAGGGCAAGAATTTCCTGCATTGTACTTCCCGGGAGGTGGTCACCCCACAAGCAGTGAGTGGTCGGGATAGTAGGTGAATGGCCATCAGGAAGAGTAGGAAGAGGCAGAAAGTACAGGAGTCTTCAGGGTGTGAGCGACTCTCAAAAATTGGAGAATGCTGGGAGTGATGCCACCCTGAAGGAGTACAGTCCAAACCATGACACCAATGGTCAAGGCACTTCACAGGAAGGAACAGCAAAGCGCAGAGATGCAGTTGTTACAACAGATTCTATAGTTAGGGGGATGGACAGATATTTCTGTAACTGTCATTGGGAGTCCCACTATGGTAATCTGATGTGTAATATACCTTTAAGAAGAATGTTATAATGGAAGATCACGTGATCTTAGTATCCAATAGCAGAGTAGCATGGGCTACCTCTGTAGTTAGTAGTTGCAAGAGTATAGAGATAGAGTTTGAAGTGTAAGCACATGTTTAGTTTCTGCTGAGTACCTTTGTGAATAAACACAGGGGTTCGACCAATGTACTTTCTGCTACTCAACTCTATCAATAGTACAAAATTGGCCACCCCTTACAAGCGTGCGAACAGGATCCAACAAACTGGTGACTAGGATTCAACACCCACATAGTGTGATGTCTCACTAGTGCCAGGAGAGAGGACATCACGGAGAGGGTGCAGAATATTCTGGAGGGGGAAGGGAGTGAGCCAGAGGCTGTGGTACATGTTGGTACCAAAGACATAGTGGGGGCAGGTGTTGAAGCCCTTATTAAAGTCCTAATTTTCAGAAGCTGGGGGGAAAGTTAAAGAACCTGGAGGATAATAATCTCTGATTTACACCCTGTGCCATGCGCTAGTGAGAGTAGCTTAAAGAGGCATGAGAGAGTGGTGTGAGCTTAAGAGATGCGAGAGGAGAGATAAAGCAGCGAGAACTTAAAGAGGCAGGAGAGGAGAGAGAGGGCACCAATAGCTTAAAGGGACATGAGATGGGAGAGAGTAACAAGAACTTGAAGAGATGCGAGCACGGCTGTCGTGCTTTTACAATGGTATAAAATCACTCACGAGAGATTATGTAAACTTGTTTTGTGTTCATATATTTAAACTAAGCACATAAGAACATATATATATGAATAGAAAGCTTGAAGACATTAGCATCAGAGCTGTGTGTGCTATGTTCTGCTCACAGGCCAAAGTGAAACTGAGACTGGATCACATGACACACTTCCTTCTAGTAATGGCATGCTGCTGTCTCTTAAAGGCATATCATAACATCCCCCTTTCTTTTGAAAGATACTTTTCCCTCTTCCAAAGAAGTATAATTATTTACAATACAAGTTTATGTTTAGTTACCATTTCATAAGTACATAGAACTGATGAATCTATAAGTCTCTAAAGCGTAAGGTAATCTGCTGGTACGCCCAGATCCTGTAATGGTAACCTTGTCTGGAGGAACCTTTAATTGCTCACAGTGATCTGTGGGATTGTCATTCTTGGATGCTGTTCCTGGTTGCAATTGTGATTTGTCCTCAATGCAATAGGACTGTACAGTGGTTGAGGATCTGGAATGGATCTGATTTGTCCTCGGTTATGATTCACCATTGCGCCTTTGTGTGTAATGACTTCATCGGGCCTGGGTTCTGAACAAATCCTTGTCACCTCAGCTGGTTGCCATGTACCACCTGTGGGATCCTGGATGTGGACTTGTTGTCCCAACTGTAAACTTGGCAATTCTGTACCTGCATTTTTATCGTGCACGTTGGTTATCTTCTCTTGCAGCTTTAAAAGTTGCTCTCTAGTTTCTGAGAGAGTAGAATGGGTAAGAGTAGGTAAATTGGGATGCACTGGTCTGCCAAACATGAGCTCTGCTTGTGATGGAATAGTTGCACTTAAAGGTGGCACCCTCAGATGTAATATTGCAATGTGTAGATCTTGCTTGGTTGGTCAACATTTGAGAATTAGGAATTTCACCATGGAAATCATTAATTTAGCTAGGCCATTAGACCTAAGGTAATGAGGAGAAGAGGTAGTGTGATCGATATTCCACTTCTTACACATATCCTGAAACAGCTTGCCAATAAATTGCATTATCTGTAATGATCTCCAGGGACACCAAGTAAACTGAAAATAGCACTTAAGAGTGTTTGCAACAGGTTGTGCTTGATGTATTGTGCAATTGTCGAATAATAGGGTACTTGGTAAAATAGTTGATGACGACGATGAAGTCAGTGCCATGCGCACACAAGAAGTCAGAGACGCTTTTGGATCAGGGATGATAAGGAACTTCATGTAGAATCAATGGTACTTTGTCTTATTTGGCACATGCTCCTGACATGCCTCGTGCTTCTTGACGACGACTTCAATGTCACTGTTCATATCCGGCCAATAGACTGTCTCTTTTAAAAGTCTTCTTGTCTGATTTGTGCCCACGTGTGACTGATAAAGTTGTTGAAGAATATCAAGCTGGAAAGATTCTGGTATGGTGACCTGCCTGCTTTTACAAATGACTCCCTAGTTCATCCTGGTAAGGCCAAAAAGGTCTCACATGTTCATGGGCTGTTGAATTGAATCTGTCCACCCTTCGATGATGGTTTTCCACAGTTCCTGTAATGTAGAATCTTGCACCGTTTCTTCTTGTAGCTGCTGGCATTTACATCAATTGATGGACGTGATTCTCCTGCAAGTGTAACATTGCAGCTCCCTTGAAACTGCCAATTTTGTCAAAACATTCTGGATATTTCAATGTTAGGTCATGAACTGAGGTGATAGGAGCAGTTTTGGACATTGTCCTGCTGTATGTGGTCTGACTGGTTCCATGAATTGTCACTAGTACGAGGTCATGCCATGCTGGCAGACTTACGATCGCTGGACCTTTAGTCACTTTCTGGTTTGTCAATCACCTCATGTTTGTGTTCCTTATAGGATACCAGACTATATCAAATATACCCATTGGGTATGGTCTGTTTGGATCAGTGCACGGCTCTTTGTAGCTGCATCAGCCTTTGCTGTATTACACTGCTGCTGCCAATGGCCCTTTCTGCCACAGGCTTTGCAGAATTATTGGAAATCTGGGAATGTCCTTGGTGTATACAGAAGGCCACACCTTCCACATGGCGCGCTAGGTTTGGATGTTCTCGTGAGCACGTCAACAATTGGGGTTGTGGTTAGGACCTGTAAGTTTTGTTGGCCTGCAAGGATCACTTTGTATTTATGTCCATCCTTGAGTCGTTCGTCAATGTGATACATTTAGGACTTGTCTAGCAGATCTTTCTGGAGTTCGCCCATGGGAGTGGATGTAATCACCAACTCAACAATTCTACCTGCTAGTTCTGTGTTTGAAAAATCACAGTATGTACCCTTCTCTCTGCACCTGCTGATGAAGTGGTCTGTGGATTCTGTAGGCTGTTGTTGAAATGACATGAGCTCTAGTCAATGAATACAGCAGTTTAACCTGATTCTAAACTGGTCTTCCAATGTGGTCCATATCTTTTGGGGACCCTTTAACTCTTCTGTTAATCCTGGTGTGTTGAGCCTGTGTAGACCTTCATTCCCAATTGCTAGTTGAATTTTTATGGCTTGTCTTTCTGGTTCAGACACACCTGAATCAAGAAACCATAACTCTGTACATTGTTTAAAGATTTTGAATTTGGATAGTAGGTTAGCTGCATTCCAATTTAAACTGGGGAATTTTGTGGACATTTTGACAATATCCCTTTGACCTTCCTCCTTGTTTTATTCAATTTATTGTTCAGCAACTCCCGAAGCCACCCATTATAATCACAATCTTCTCTGCCTTGAATTTTCTGACGGAGTTGTTTTTTTGTTTCATATTTTATTTGTTTGACTCTCCTTCATTCGTTATCGATCTGGCCCACACCTTGGTCACTCCCCTTTCCCACCTGAGCTAACCCAATGCTAGTCCTCTCGATGCACTGTCACACTTACAGAACTGACAGGCTATATGCTGCAATGTCAGGGTGAGGGATTCGACTGCTTACCAGCTCCTTATTGGAACACGAGCCCAGCCTGTGTCTTCAAAGCTTTTCTGTGCAGTCACCACACTGCGATTTCAACACTCTCCGATGCTGCAAACTCTGTCTGACCAAAATGTCAAGGGTCGTCTCGTGCCAAGTAGCATGATCTAAGACTGTTCACCATGTCATACCTGTACTTAGTCTTGCTGTCAGGCTGTTTGACCATTGCTGAAAACCATCTGTGTTTTTACAATGTTACAAAGGCACCAATCACTCATAAGGGATTGTATACAAAATGTTGTTGGTTAATTTATTTAAACTAAGCACATGAGAAAATATATATGTGAATAGAAAAGTTGAAGACATCAGCAGCAAGACTGTGAGTGCTGTGTTCTGCTCAAAGGCCAAAGTGAAACTGAGACTGGATCACATGACACACTTTCCTTCGAGTGATGGCATGCTGCTATCCCTTAAAGGTGTATTACAACAGCAGCAAGAGCTTAAAAAGGCATGAGAGGGGAGAGAACGTGGAGCAATTAAAGAGGTGGAGAGGAGAGAAAGAGAATTAATTAACAAACAATAAAGATGGCAAGGCAGGTGATGTGTTGTGACTGCAGAATGTGGGAGCCCCTGGACATCAGTGTGATCAAGGGAAAACACGTCCGTAGTAAGTATCTGCATCTTGAGGAGTTTCAGCTCAGAGCCATTGAGCTAGAGGCTGAGCTGCAGACACTGTGATGCATCAGAGAGGGAGAAAGTTACCTGGACACTTTGTACCAGCATGTACTAGGATAGGGCCATCTGATTTGTTCAGTAGTCAGGTACGGGAAGGTGTGACTGCAAGTGAGAAAGGTGTGGGGACTCAGAGGGTAGAATTGGAGGACCCTCAGCCTTTGCAATTGTCCAACAGGTTCAAGGTTCTTGCAGCCTGTATGGAGGAAAGCAAAGGCTGCCATGTAGATGAGTGAACTGATCATGGCACCATGGTACAGGAAGCCTTTCAAGCAGGGGACATAAACCGGAATGTAGTAGTGGTTGAGGACAATATAGCCAGGGGGATTGACATAGTTCTCTGCAATTGAGAGCATGAATCCAGACAGCTGTGTTGCCTGCCTAGTGTCAGAGTTTGGGACATCTGCTCTGTGCTGGAAAGGAACATGCAGTGAAAATGGGGGACCCAGTTGTCATGGTCCACGTTGGTACCAGTGACATAGATACGACTAAGAAAGAGGTTCTGCCTAGGGGGTATGAGCAGCTATTGTCCAATTTGAAAAGCAAAACCTCAAAGATAATAATCTCTGGATTACTACCTGAGGCACAAGCAAATTGGTGAAGTGTAAATAAGATTAGAGAGATGAATGTGTGGCTCAAATGTGTGTGTGAAATGGGTTTCAATTCATGGGGCACTGGCATCTGTACAGGGGAAAGTAGAAGCTGTACCATTGGGACAGTTTTCATCTGAACCTGCTGGGACCTCATCGTGAAGGAGCTTCTAGGTGACAGCGATCATAACATGATAGAATTTCATGTTCAGTTTGAAGGGGAGAAGTGTGTGTCTAAGACTAGTATTTTAAACCTGAATAAATGTGTGAAAGAAGATCTAGCAAAAGTGAATTGGGAAATTAGGTTAAAAGGTAGGACAGTACAGATATAGTTGCAGATTTTTAAAGATATATTTAATAACTCTCAGCAAAGATTTATCCCAGTGAGAAAGAAAGACTATTTGAGAAGGATGCATCATCCATGACTGAATAAGAAAGTTAAGGATACTATTAAATTGAAAGAAACTCTGTGCAAATCTACAAAGATTAGAGGTAGGTCAGAAGATTGGACAGATTTTGAGAACTAGTAAATAATGATAAAAAAAATAAAGAGGGAGAAATGAAAATATGAGAGAAAGCTAGTTAGTAATACAAAAACAGATAGTAAGAGTTTCTACAAGTATTTAAATAGGTAAAGAATAATTAAAGCTATTGTTAGTCCTCGAGCGAGTGAGTATTTTTAAAATTCATTCATGGGATGTGGACTTCGCTGGCTGGGCCAGCATTTATTACCCATCCCTAGTTTCCCTTGAGAAGTTGATAGTGAGCTGCCTTCTTGAGCCGCTGCAGTCCATGTGGTTTAGGTACACCCACAGTGCTGTTAGGGAGGGAGTTCCAGGATTTTGACCGAGCGACAGTGAAGGAACGGTAATATATTTCCAAGTCCAGTTGGTGAATGACTTGGAGAGGAATTTCCAGGTGGTGGTGTTCCCATCTATGTGCTGCCCTTGTTCTTCTAGATGGCAGTGGCAGTGGTCGTGGGTTTAGAAGGTGCTGTCAAAGGAGCCTTGGTGAATTCCTGCAGTGCATCTTGTAGATGGTACACATTGCTGCTACTCTGCATCGGTGGTGGAGGGAGTGAATGTTTCTGGATGGGGTGCCAATCAAGTGGGCTGCTTTGTCCTGGATGGCGCCAAGCTTCTTGAGTGTTGTGGAAGCTGCACTCATCCAGGCAAGTGGAGAGTATTCCATCATACTCCTGACTTGTGTCTTGTAGATGGTGGACAGGCTTTGGGGAGTCAGGGGGCAAGTTACTCGTTGCAAGATTCCTAGCCTCTGAGCTGCTCTTGCAGCCACAGTATTTATGTGGCTAGTCCAGTTCCGTTTATGGACAATGGTAACCCTCAGGATGTTGAAAGTGGGTGATTCAGTGATGGTAATGACATTGAACATCAAGGGCTGATGGTTGGATTCTCTCTTGTTGGAGATGGTCACTGCCTGACACTTGTGTGGCGCGAATATACCTTGCCAATTGTTAGCCCAAGTCTGGATATTGTCCAGGTCTTGCTGCATTTGGACATGGACTGCTTCAGTATCTGAGGAGTCATGAATGGTGTTGAACATTGTGCAAACATCCCCACTTCTGACCTTATGATGGAAGGAAGGACATTGATGAAGCAGCTGAAGATGGTTGGGCCGAGGACACTACCCTGAGAAACTCCTGCAGTGATGCCCTGGAACTGAGATGACTGACCTCCAACAACCACAATCACCTTCCTTTGTGCTAGTTGTGACTCCAACCAGTGGAGAGTTTTCCCCCTGATTCCCATTGACTCCAGTTTTGTTTGGGGGATTGATAATGAAAAACAAATGGTGGAAGAGTTGAACAGGTATTTTGTATCTGTCTGCATTGTAGAATACTTAGAAAACTTCCCAAAGATACTTGAAAATAAAGAGGTGAATGGGGAGGGGAAGCACTTAAAACAATCACATCACTAGGGAAAAGGTACTTGGAAAACTATTAAAGGCTGAGAAGTCCTCAGGACCAGATAGCCTGCACCCTATGGTCTACAGTGGCTACAGAGATCGTGGACACATTGGTTATAATCTTCCAAAATTCCTTACATTTTAGGAAATGTCCCAGTGGATTGGAAAATAGCTGATATAACACCTTTACTCAAGAAAGCAGAGAGACAGAAAGCAGGACATTAAATATCAGTTTGCCTCACATCTGTCATAGGGAAATTGCTAGAATCCATTATTAAGGAGGTCATAGGAGACTTAGAAAATGAAAGGTAATCAGGCAGAGTCAACATGGATTTGTGAAAGGCAAATCATGTTTAACTAATTTAATAGAGTTTTTGAGGAAGTAACAATCAAGGTGGATAAAGGAGAACCAGTAGATGTGGTGTACTTGGATTTCCAGAATGCATTTGATAAGGTGCCACATCAAAGGTTACTACACAAGATAAGATTACAAGGTGTAGGGGGTAACATATTAGCATGGATAAAGGATTGGTTAGCTAACAGGAAGCAGAGACTAGGGATAAATGAATCTATTTTTGGGTTGGCAAGCTGCAACTAGTGAGGTGCCACAGTTATCTGTGCTGACGCCTCAACTATTTACAGTCTACTTTAATGATTTAGATAAAGGAAATGAATGTATGGTAGCTAAATTTGCTAATGACACCAAGATAGGTAGGAAAGTAAGTTGTCAAGTGGAGGATCTGCAAAGGGATACAGACGGGTTAAGTGAGAGGGAAAATATTTGGCATGTTGAGCATAATGTGGGAAAATGTGAACTTGTCCACTTTGGCAGGAAGAATAGAAAAGCAGTATACTATTTAAATGGAAAGGGATTGCAGAACTTGGTGGTACAGAGGGATCTGGGTGTCCTGGTACTTGAAGTACAAAAAGTTAGTATGCATGTACAGCATGTGATTAAGAAGGCAAATGGAATATTGGCATTAATTGCAAGAAGAATGAAATATAACAGTTGGGACGTTTTGCTGCAGCTGTACAGGGCCTTGGTGAGGCCACATCAGGAACACTGTGCACAGTTTTGGTCTCCTTATTTAAAAAAAAAAGATACAATTGTATTAGAAGAAGTTCGGAAAAGGTTCACTTGACTCATTCTTGGAATGAAGGGCTTATCCTCTGAAAAACGGTTGCATAGGTTGGGCCTATACCCATTGGAGTTTAGAAGAATGAGAGGTGATCTTATTGAAACATTTAAGATCCTGAGGGGATTTAATAGGATAGATAGTGGGAGGAAGTTTCTACTTGTGGGAGGGATTAGAACTGGGGGGCACAGTTGAAGAATAAGAGGTCTACCTTTTAAGATGGAGTTGAGGAAATTTTTTTTTTCTCAAAGGGTCGTTAGGCAGTGGGGGCTGAATTTTGCGTTTGTTGGGTGGGTGGGCCCGATCCAATTGGCAGCGGGCGCAGAGCTGATCTCCGCTGGCGAAATGGGCCACGCCGCCATTTTGCGCGGCCGGGCCAATTAAGGACCGCCCAGCGCATTTCAGACTCCTGTGTTCAGCGGGAAATTCAAATCAGCGGCAGGCGTGTTCAGACCGCCGGTTCCAATGGGGAACCAGCAGTCTGTATAAAGAATGGCCAGGCAGCCTCCTTTAGGCTGCGACTGGGCTCCAGAAGAGGCGAGGGCAGAGGAGGAGGAGGGGGGCAGGCTGCAGGGTAGGCCAGCGGGGGGGCCAATGTGCCTCTCGGTTCCCCGATGCCTGCCTTGCTGCCCTCCTGGAAGAGGTATCAAACCATCGGGAGGTGCTGTTTCCGGAGGATGGGAGGAGGAAGGCCCCCCACGTGACCAGGCAGGCGTGACAGGAGGTGGCGGAGGCTGTTAGCTCCCATGATGATGTGCGGTGCACTGGAACCCAGTGCCGCAAGCGCATCAATGATTTGCTGCACTCTGGAATGGTGAGGACCATATCGCCTAGGCCATTTGACCCAGCAGGTAGCCTTAGCCTTTGAGGCCACCCCCCACCCCCCCACATCTTACTGTCGTTACTGCATTGGGCATTTGGCGCACGCTGGGTGGGCAAACAGATAGTGACCATGCTTACATCAGCCTTAGTGGTTGAAGAGAAGATGGGTTCTCCCTGCAGCATATGTTGGTGTTTGTCGCATTTGAGTAGTCTGGGGGCAACCTGCAGGGGAGGCAGCTAGACACATACTCAGAACTCCAACGCATGTCTTATTGATGGTGATGAGGTGGTGGAAGGGAAGCCTCAAGGTGTCGTGGCCAAGAGCCATCTGCTGGCCTCAGCGCCGCACCTAGTTGCGCCTCCTTGTCATGGGCGCTAAGACCCGTGTGTTATTCAAAGTGATGGATGCCGAATGTGTCCAAGGTGGCTGTTGGGGGAGAGGGTTGGGGCCAGCTGTACTATCTTCTGGTGACTGATCACCAGTAATGTGGACAGGAGCCGCTGGAGGTCTCAGATGGGCCACTGTGGTTGGGGTGCGGCGTGCGCGTGCAGAGTACATGAGCGATCAGCCCCAATAAATGCTCTTCTCTGTTCTGCAGGTGAAAACAGAGAACAATAGCCGGGAGCGCCAGCGGACTGGTTGTGGGCACGCTGTGCTGCAGCACCTCACCACCTTCGAGAAGCAGGCCATGGAGCTGGGGAAGAGGCAGGCGGCCAGGGTGGCAGGTGTCGGTGAGGCTGGGGTCCAGAAGCCAGGTATTTGAAGGCCACAGTCCCATTCACTCTGTCTCCCCACCACCCAAAGCACTGATGGTTGCTGCAATCGTTAATGCAGCAACACTGCTCATTCACAGACTGATACAGTCAGATGTGTGGGTCATACACAAAGGTCCCTCGGCCCCTTGAGGATGCGCATTTCTAGCACCTTCCAAAGTCTCCTTATCCCATTTGTGACCACTATCCCCATGGCCTAACATGCCATGGCATCACTGCTGCACATCCAAAGACTTATATCATCTTAGGAGGGTTTGTACCTCTACCACCCTTTCAGCCAGTGCGCCCCACATTACTCTGTCCAAAAGGTCCTCAGCACCTCACTTATTAACCTCATGGCACTCAACCTAAATAAATGCCACCCCGTTAGTCATCCCTGCGCCAAGGGGAAATGTTGCCTTCTGTCCACCCGGCCTGTGCCCCTCATAACAGTATGAAGGTTAATAATGTGACCTGTCAATCTCCGGTGCTCCACGGCAAATGTCTCCAGTGTTTGCAATGTTTCCTCATCACTCCAACTCTCCAGGCCAGCATGCATCCAGGTCAGGAACCTCTGCACTCCCCACTCCAATGCCATCCCTCCCATGAAGCGCAGGTCATAACTGAACGCAGAAATGTAGATGTGGCCTCGACAGCGTTTTCTGCGCTTGCAACATGACCTCCCTTTTCCTACATTCTATTCCTCAGCTAATAAAGGCTTTGACCTTGTTAAACGCCTTATGCTCTGGTTCTGCTACCTTAATGGGTCTGCCCAGCAAGGTCCCTGTAATCGTCGTGACTTCCCATGGTCCTACCATTACTCATGTATTCCCGTACCTTGTTTGTCTTGCCCAAGTGCTTAACCGAACACTTATCCACATAACGTTCCATGTGGCATTCCTTAGGCCATCTGACCAGCCTGTCTGTATGCATGTGCAATATTTGGGCCTCCTTTTGACTATTTACCACCGCAACAATGTTCGTCTCCTTAGGTTATTGAAGGATGAGCACATTATGAGGCTGGGGGGGAAAGGGATGAAAGGTGTTACTGACTGAACGCTAACCGATGCACTGTCCTTGTTGTTAATTTCAGCATCACCACCGCATGGCCGCCCCCAACACGTC
Source organism: Cetorhinus maximus (assembly GCF_964194155.1). Classification (NCBI taxonomy): domain Eukaryota; kingdom Metazoa; phylum Chordata; class Chondrichthyes; order Lamniformes; family Cetorhinidae; genus Cetorhinus; species Cetorhinus maximus. Next base: position 186,658,621 of record NC_135880.1, read on the forward strand.
CAGAGTGCCCCCTCCACACCTGAGGGCCAAGACTTGCAACTTGCGTCACATCCTTTCAGCCAGCCAGGCACCAGTGCAGCGACAAACACTTCGTTGGGAATATAACGTCGGCTAGTGTCCCGGGGCACAGTGGAGAGGGCACTTCACAATCGCTGGAGGAGATGGCACAGACAGAGAGTGCCGATGGCGCCAGCAGCCGGAGAACTGCAGGGGACCAGGCACATGCTGAGTCCGGCAGTGATGATGTGCCTCTGGAGATGTCACCAACGCAGCAGCTGCAGGACAAGCGGCCGGGTACGCGGGAACTTCTGGTAGGGTTGCATGAGGGTGTGCTTCACTTGGTCTCTGTGGTGGAGGAATCCAGGCAGAGTGTCAGTGAAGGCATGAACCTCAGGACAGAGCTTCAGGCTTCCTCCATTGAGAGATTGGCGACTCACTTGGATAGGGGCTTATCGGATTGAGAATTTTCTGATTGGGTTATGCTCTGGCCTGCAAGCCCTCACAGCGGTACTGGCCACAGGTGGTCATTCGCAATTGGGAGATGTTCTGGGCACCAAGTGTCGACGCTCGGTGCCCATGCATCTGCGGTGAGTAGGGAGGTGCAGCAGCTGCCTGTCATCGCTGCGATCTCCTCTCAGGGCGCTCCGGATGAGGGCAGCAGCTCCTCCGCACCTCTGCCAGTGACCGTTGCATCCATTGAGGCTGCGACAACTGGGGAGGTGCCAGTTCTGGAACTGGCCACTCCCTCCCAGGCGGGGCCAGCACCGGCTCCACGGGCCAGAGGACGATCGCCAAGGTCATCGAGGCCAATAGGCCAGCAGAGGTCACAAGCCACTCCGAGTGATGGGGCGGCACCAAGACGTAGCACCCACAATGTAAGCATAAGGCACGTTAGGCACTGGTGATTTTGTGTTGGCCCTAGATTAGGGAATGTATCATTATGTAAGTCAGAGCGACGTTTGTGCTTTATTTTGGATGGAATAAAGTCCACTTTTCTGACCATGGCTGAGGGTGTTTCCTTTGTGCTGCATTTGTATGTTTCACAGACATTATCATGAGTGTTTGAGTGGACATTGATGTTTCTGTACTAAGCCTTTAGTTGCAGCTGATGAGGTGGAAGATGTAGCACCTAAGTGCCACGTGTGGAAGCGCCAGGCAATGCTGGTCCCACTGATCCATGTGTGTGGAGCTAGTTGAAAGTTCGTTGGATTAAATTGTCCCAGATGTTCCTGCCTCCTTGGTGTAATAGCGGGTCGGCGTGCTGCCCCTCATCATTGCCCTGTGCTTCCTCATCCTCTGAGCCACTGCTGGATTCATCATGTGCAGCCTCATCCACTGCGTCAAGGTCTTCATCGTCCACTGCATCCCCCCCCTTTCCAGCGCAAGATTGTGCAGGGTGCAGCAGACTACCACTATCACAGAGCCGCGATCTGGGGGTTACTCGAGTACGCCCCCTGAGCGGACCAGGCAACGGAAGTGCATCTTGAGAAGACCGATGGCTCTCTCCACCACAGCCCTTGTGGTGCCGTGGCTCCTATTGTAGTGCTGCTCAGCTTCTGTTCTTGGATGGCGGAGAGGCATCATAAGCCACCTTCTGAGGGGATTGCCCTTGTCACCCACCAGCCAACCATCCAGCTGAGCCGGAGCACTGGAGAGCCCCGGCACCTGGGAGTGTCTGAGGATGTAGGCGTCGTGGGAGCTGCCTGGGTACCTTGCACAGACTTATAGAATCAGCATCCTGTGATCACACACTATCTGCACGTTCATGGAGTGGAAGCCCTTCCTGTTGATGAAGGTACCAGGCTCACCTGCTGGCACCTTGATGGCCACATGTGTACAGTCTATAACACCCTGGACGTGGGGGAAGCCAGCAATGGCCGCGAAGCCTCTGGCTCACTCTGTCTGGTTTGCCTGGTCCCAGCGGAAGCGGATGAAGGTCAATGCACACCTGAACAGAGCGTCTGTAACCTGTTTGACACAAGTGTGGACAGCTGATTGGGAGACACCACAAAGATCACCCACCGAGCCCTGGAAGGAGCCAAAGGCATAGAAGTTAAGGGCAACTGTGACCTTCTGAGCTGATGGCATGGAGTGTCCACCCACACAGTTAGGGGAGATCTCAGGGCCAATCATCTGACAGATATAGTTGACTGTCTCCCTTGAGAGTCGGAGCCTCCTTTGGCACTGCACCTCAGTCATATTGAGGTAGCTGCTTCTCCGCCTGTATACCCTGGCAACAGGATAGTGGTGTCTTCTGCGGCCCCTTCCACCTTGGACAACCTCTTGGCCCTGCGCCCCTTGTGCCTGCGCCTGGCCTCCCAAAGGTGGCTCCCCTAGAGGCTGATTGTCCACTCCTGGCCTCCTCCTTATTCTATCCCTCCCTTCCTCCTCAGTGGAGCTGCCTCCAGTGGAGATGTCAGAACCCATACCCAGGCTAAATGGAGGCCTCCGGAAAGCTGCAGGCCTGATAAAGATTACTGTCTGCAGCGTGCTGAGCTGAAGCTTCAAAGTACAGAGAAAGCTATTGGAAATCGATCTGAACTGCTAACAATCACACAGGCAAGTTTAAAACACTTTCTGCTTTAAATACTTCAGATAAAACATTAACAACCCCTCTGAGCCCACATATCCCGCCTGTGGATGAGGTTTGTTAAAAAATCAGTTACCAGCCTTCTCATTGGGACTGTGCACCGAGGCGAAGATCACACGGGCACCTCAAAATTGGCGTCAATTGCTGAGTTAAGGGCCTTAACAAGGCCTTTAATTAATGGCAGGCACGCGTCGCGCTTCATAGCGCACTCGCCCAGCTAAATATCGCGATGCCACGTCAGGACGCTCGCGCGACATTTTAAGCACTGATGCGTGGGCTCCGCCACCCACACGTCAACCAGAAAATTCTGCCTTGGAATTCTTTTCCCCAGAGACCAGTGATGGCTAGGTCATTGAATTGAATGCTGAGTTTTTCAAATCCCAGAGGGAAACTTGAGACAACTGCTGCAACTATCTTTGCAATTTGTATGTTTTGAGATGCAGGCTTTGAATTCAGTAGTAATAAGACCACCGAGCCTTATAGGTTTTTACAAAACTAGATTAAATATTTGTTAATAAGAGGAATAATTTTAAACACATACATATGTTTACAAATTACTACTATAATAACTTCTAAATCCCCTAATTAATCTGACTCCCAGTTACACTGCCGTTAAGGCAACAATAAAACATACAGATTTTAAAAGACCCAGCAAAGTAACAATCCAATTCAAAGTGAGTTTCCTTAACTTCAGTTCATTGTAAAACAGCAGTTTTAGGTGTAGATGTTGAAGGCTTTTCACACTTGTTAGATATTAAAATGCCTACCCTTACACACAACCTTCACTCCTTTATACATATTTTTCCTTTGAATGCAAATTCCCATTGTTTCAATATGTCTTTGGACTTTAACTCCCTGATAATAAAAATCTCTCATAGTACTAATTTTACCAGTATTCTTTGGGAAAAATAAACACACTGCTTCTGAACATCACCTGGCTAGGTGACACATTTTACTTCCTCCTTTAAAATCACTCTAGTCTGGTTTATTTCAAAATGCAAATGTCTACCTACTTAACATTTCAAACCGAGCTTATCTCCTAATATATCAAAGCCTTCAGACCAGCTGCCTTTAATCCAATTAAGACTCTCTTACAGACACATATAGACACAGAAACCACTATTTTACAATAAATTCCAATAACATGTCTGGGAGAACCAGTGGATGTGATTTATTTGATTTTCAGAAAGCTTTTGAGAAAGTCCCACATAAGAGGTGGGTGTGCAAAATTAAAGCGCATGGGATTGGGGGTAATATATTGGCATGGATTGAGAATTGGTTAGTGGACAGGAAACAGAGAGTAGGAATAAATGGGTATTTTTTGGAGAGGCAGGCAGTGACCAGTGGGGGACTGCAGGGATCAGAGCTTAGGCCCTAGCTATTCATAATATATATCAATGATTTGGATAAGGGAACCAAATATAATATTTCCAAGTTTGCTGATGACACAAAACTAGGTAGGAATGTGACTGGTGTGGAGGGTGTAAAGAGGCTTCAAGGCGAGTTAGACAAGTTGAGTGGGTGGGCAAAAACATGGTAGATGCAGTATAATGTGGATAAGTGTGAAGTTAGCCACTTCGGTAGGAAAAAAAACTTTTGGCCTCCTTACTTCAGAAAGGATATACTTACCATTGAAGGTGTGCAGCGAAGGTTCACCAGACTGATTGCTGGGATGGCAGGACTGTCATATGAGGAGAGATTGGGTCAACTCAGCCTGTATTCACTGGAGTTTAGAAGAATAAGAGGGGATTTTATTGAAATGTATAAAATTTTGACAGGGTTGGGCAGATGGGATGCAGGGATGATGTTTCCCCTGGCTGGGGGGTGGGTGGGGGAGTCTAGAACAAGGGGTCACAGTCTCAGGATATGGGGCAGGCCATTTAGGACTGAGATGGGGAGAAATTTCTTCACTCAGAGGGTGGTGAACCTGTGAAATTCTCTACCACAGAAAGCAGTGGAGGCCAAGTAACTGATTGTATTTAAGAAGGAAATATAGGTTTCTAGGCACAAAAAAAGTCAAGAAGTATGGAGAGAGTGCGTGAGTATGGCATTGAAATAGAGGATCCGCCATGATCATATTGAATGGCAGAGGAGATTCGACGGGCTGAGTGGCCTCCTCCTGCTCCTGTTTTCTATGTCTCTATAACTCATTGGGCAGAATTTTGCCCTTGATGGGTGGGCCGGGCCCCACTGGCTCGGTGGCGGCCAGGCAGCTGATCGCTGCCACCAAAATGGGCCCCGCCACCATTTTGAGTGGGCGGGCCTAAGGCTCGCCCAGTGGGCCGGCCGACGGGAAGCGCTATACGTTTCCTGTGCGGGGGTGGGGAGGGATTCCCCATCTGTCAGAGTGCACACTGCTCCCTGAGACTAAGTGCTGCCCCAGGGAGAGCGCTGACAGTTTTTGAAAGTTGAAAAATAAAAAATTATTAACATGCCCCCCCCTCATGTGACAATGTCACACGAGATGGGACATGTTAATAAATATCACAGAAACTTTATTAAAGTTTTTTAAAACAGACATGAAACCTCATCCCGCCAGTGGATGAGGTTTCATGTTTTTTCAGAAGCCCGCTGGGGCTCCTGGCCTGCCCGCCAGCCTTAAGGTTGGACAGGCAGGACCTTTAATTGATTTAATTATCCTGTCAATGGCCTCAATTGGCCATTGACAGTTCGGCGGGCGGACAGCTGATCGCGCTGTGCCCCCGCCTTCCTGAATATTTAAATGGGGCGGGATGACCCCGCGTCATTTTCACGTCGGCGAGCGGGCCCCGCCCCCAGCTCACCGACAGAAAAATTCTGCCCATTAAGTCCATGTCTGTCAATGATAATCCCATGGTCCTGGGAGACTTCAATGCCTGTTTGGCAACAGTCAGAGATAACTGGAAAGGAGTTCTGAGTCGCCATGGGGCTGGGAAACAGGCAATGGCCTGTTACTCCTGAATAAATGTGCAGAGCACAATCTTTGCATTGCTAACACAATGTTCAGACCAGCTGATAAGTACATGACCACTTGGATGTATCCAAGGCCAAAACAGTGACACACAATCAACTACATCATTGTGCATCAGAGGGATCTGCAGGATGTTCAAACATAACACCTTCTCTGTTGGAAGAAAGAAAGCTTCACCATAGTGAAGGTTCCTCTATAATGGCTTAACAGCTTCTTTACAAGAAGTACTTAACTTCAAAAACTTTTAACAAATAGCTTATTACATAGTATCCCAATAAACTTTACATTTTGTTTCACACCTTCACATAAAGTATTCTCCCTTATCACAAAGGTTTAAGCAAAACAAAAGTCAATTCATGTAACAAGCAGGGGTAGCCAGATTTAAATGTCACAGAATTGTCAGTACTCAATGCTTGAGTTTCTTCTTTGTCTTATTCAATTCGGCAAAGAATGTTCCGCTTAAGTCCAACAGCAGGCACAATTCTACCTCTAAGCTTACTGCTCTTTTCACAATGAAATTCCAACAGTTCATCGGTCTTGGTTTTTAATTCTGCATTCAACCAACTGCTCTGATTCATCATCAATTCCTTTTCCTGTTCAAGGCAATTCTTCATGGAAACTTCTGATGCTTGAAGTTCTTCAGGTTTCAACTGAAGATTTACCTTTGAATTTGTTTCAATGAGTTTATCATTTTGACATTTCAAGTCCTCATTCAAGTGTTTTACTTCCTGTGACCGACACCAGTTTCTCATCTTTTAGTGGCAAATTCATCTTTTGCATACAAGAGTTGGTTCTCTACACTGAGCAGTTTTTCCTTCAATTGCTCGTTATTGGCACTAAGCTTCTCGTGGTTGGCCAGAGTAATTTTTAGGAGTTTGGTAAGATCAACACAATCAAGTGCCTGTTGCAATACAGTTGTTGCCATGTTACTGCCTCCGTTAGTCAAATCATTACCCAATAAAAAATCTACTCCTTCCATAGGTAACCTAGGAACAATTCCCACAGGAAATTTTCCATTTACTAAGTCATTTCGTAAATTAACTTTACACAAGGGAACATATTCATAAGTTCCATTAACGCCCACTATTAATACATTTTCCTTCATCAAACTATCTGGAACACAGGTTATATCATCAGCCACCATCAATGTCTGATGTGCCCTAGTATCTCTCAAAATACTAATGTTTATTTGTTTTGTTGGAGGAGTAAGGGAACACTTTTCCCTTTGAGATAAAATATTTAGAACCTCCAGTAGCCTGACTCATTTCAACAGTAGTCAAGGAAGAATTCTCTTGATTATTCTGAGCTATATCTCTCTTTCTAGTGTGTCCTGGGGGAGCATGTTACATCTGTACCACTGCTTCGGCTTTTGTATCCACTTCCTCTTCTGGTGCAGCCTTTTCTGAGGATTCTTTAAGTGCCTTACTACTGCCACTATTTTACTTTTCAGATTCCAGTAATGGGCTTTCAGATGCCCGGTCTTATGGCAATAAAAGCATACTGGTTTATTTTTACCCCTTTTATCCTCTACACTTTCATTTTCCTTGACTGGAACTTCTTCTGTCTCCTCCATAAAGCTAGACTCTTTCCTGTTCCTCCATTTCCCTGTTGGTTTACAGATGGAGATCTACAGTCCCCTACCTGCCTATGTGATCTATCGTACCAATCTGCCAGAACTGCTGCTTGATGTACCTTAGAAACCTTACGGTTTTCCAGGTGCAACCTAATAGCTATTGGGATGTTATTTTAGAATTCTTCCATTATCATTAGCTCCCTCACATTCTCACAATTTTGTTCTAACTTCTGGAATCGAAACCATCAGTTCCACAGTGTTTCTTTTTCCCTAGCAAATTCTACAAATGTCTCATTTGGTCTTTTCATTAAAGTCCAAAATTTCAGCTGATATGCTTCAGGGACAAGCTCATAAGCATTAAGTATTGAAGCTTTAACTATCTCATAATCTGAAGATTGTTCTCCTGAAAGACTAGAATGCACATTCATAGCCTTCTCCAAAAAAATACTTTGCAAAACAAGAGTCCATGTGTCCCTTGGCCTTTTTGGTTGTCTAGCTGCCTTTTCAAACAAGATAAAATATCTCTTAACGCCGTCTTCAGTGAATTTAGGCAATAGACAAAGATTTTTTTTAATATGAAAGCTCAGAATGGGACTTGATTCCTCATCCAAATTATTGGGCTTTCTTTTACTCTATAACCTATGATAGTCTCTAGCCAGTTCATGCTGCCCGATTCCTTTCTCTCTTCGAAACTTGAACTCAAGCTTTCGCATTTACATTTCATTTTCCACCTCAATTTGCTTCATGTGTAACTGAATTCTAGCTAATTCAACTGAATTGTTATCTGGGTTCTCATTTGCTTCTTCGAATCTCAGATGCTGTGCTATTACCTCAATAATTTCTGGTTCCTTAGCCCTTGCTTTTAGTTCTAACTCTAACTTTTCTGCTAATGCAATTAATCTAGCCTTGGTTAATTGTAGCAAATTACCCAGGAATAAATCTTCCCTCTCCAGAACAGCCTGAGCAATTGATAAAGCCATTTTACTTTTCAATCAGTATAGTAAAATTCACCGTGGAAACCTTATAAACCTTAACCCCCACAAGTATCAGCACCGCATTTTGTCTGTGGACCTGAGATCCTGCAAGAGCCCCCAATTTATGTTACGATCCTTGGCCAGACCCTGGGGCGTGGGGGGAGATCTGATTAGGGACCAACAATGTTTTGTTTAAAGTAGATAAAGGTTGAGATTCAAGACACCAGCTTTTGGAATAAAGCCACAGGATTCCAAGGGTTTTGAACAAACAAAAACAAACTTTACTATACAAGGTCAGAAAAATAAAACAATTTACAATACGTATCTTATACTCTAACATTCAGGGTATGAAGTACATGTGAATTAACAGACGCTGTGGTCGAACACACCACTCTACAGAGTAAGTGCCAGATCAACCAATGAATTTCTCAAGAACCCACCCAGATGTTAGTATTCACTGTGAGTCACATAATCTCTTTAAACTGTCTCCTTCACAAGGGATTCCAATTCTCTACTTTTAAAGATCTAGCCTTGGAATTCCCTCAAAGCCACTCCTTCTCAGATGCCTTAAGGACTGCTCCCTTCCAGGGTTTGCTCCTCAGGACTTATCCTGAGCCCTGTCTGCCTGGTGACTGCTCACCACAACACCTCTGCTGCCTGGAGCCTCTCCTCCCTGCTTCTGAACACACCTAGTCATCTGGGATTTCTTGAGACCCAACTCTTGACTGCATCGAGCTCTCAATGGCTCCCAAAGCTTCTTCTAAGCTGAACTCTGTCAGCACCATGGAACAAGCAAATGGCCACTGGAGCTTTGTCTGAGCCCCAACTGCACAGAGTAATCAAAACCAGGGCTAACGCAGCATGTCAGCTGCATTGAGCTAGCCACCTTCTTCTTCACCTGCTCCCGTGATGTCTGGGATATATTACAACCGGGATGGGAGGAGTGCACAGTTGATCTCACCCCCCTACTCCACAAGTCACACCAGTGATTTAAATATTTGATTCACTCATCAATGTGGCCAGTCATTTACCCAGAATAAATGAGACTTTAACCAGGCTTCTTTCAATAACAAACAACAAATTTATTAGTTTATTATAAAACCAGTCTTGTCGAAAAGAAACGCAAAGCTTATTACCATACAGTATGGAATACGAATATTAAGGTATATTATTCACTCTTTCGAGATATCCTAAGGCATGCATGCATACACACACACACATACACACACACACACACATACACACACACGCACACACACACACACACACACGCATACATACACACACACATACACACACACACACACACACCTAAATTAAAATAAAATAAAATAAAAATAGAGGAGCTCTGCCAAAGGTTGAAAGTCAATGGTTCAAGGGAAAAGAAAAGATAGTGGAGTCCTTGAAATGGGGCCTGGGTTATACGGTTGGTGCCTTCACGCTGATCTGTGAAACAGTTGACAGCTCTGGCACTGCTTTTCAGGCAGACTAGAAGAACAATTGCAGCTACTGTTTTCCAGTGCGTACCAACTTACGAGCAGCTTATATTCACTTCTGGCTGTGGACTGTAAAACGGTTGCTGTCTTCCTTTCACAAGCATTTGATCTTTCTCTTCTCAAAGCAAAACCAAAACTGACTTTTAAACTCAGTTTTTCCAGACATGTTTTTTTTCAGGGCCAGGACCCTTGCTCTTCCTGATATATATTAATGACTTAGACCTTGGTGTACAGGTCACAATTTCAAAGTTTGGGGATGATAAGTAACTTGGAAGCACTGAGAACTGTGAGGAGGTTAGTGTAGAACTTCAAGGTTGGTGGAATGGGCAGGCAAATGGGTGGAGAAGTATGAAGTGATTTATTTGGTAGGGAGAATGCATACACAATATAAAATAAAGGGAACAATTCCAAAGAGGATGCAGGAGCAGAGAGACCCGGGTGTATACGTGCATCAGTCATCGAAGGTGGCAGGACAGGTTGAGAGCGTGGCTACCAAAGCATTCAGTATCCCAGGCTTTGTTAATGGGAGTATAGAGTACAAAAGAAGTATGTTATGTTAAACCTGTATAGAACACGGGTTCATCCTTAACTGGATTATTGTGTCTAGTTCTGGGTGCCACACTTTAGGAAGGATGTGAAGGCATTAGAGAGAGTGCAGAAAAGATTCACCAGAATGGTCCCAGGAATGAGGAATTTCAGTTAGATTGGAGAAGCTGGGATTGTTTTCCTAGGAGGAGTGAAGGTTGGGAGGAGATTTGATAGAGATATTCAATATCATGAGGGGTCTGGACAGAGTAGATAGGGAGAGACTGTTCCCATTGGTGGTAGGATCAAGAATGAGAGTGAACAGATTTAAGGTAATTGGCAAAAAAAGCAATGGCGACATGAGGAAAAATGCTTTCATGTAGCAAGTGGTTAGGATCGGGAATGCACTACCTGAGAGTGTGGTGGAGGCAGGTTCAATCGAGGCGTTCAAGAGGGAATTGGATTGTTAACTAAAAAGGAAGAATGTGCAGGGTTACAGGGAGAAGGCGGAGGAATGGCACTAGTCACAATGCTCATGTGGAAAGCCAGGGCGAACATGATGGGCTGAATGTGTAGTGGCCTAGACAACTATAGGGAACCCACTTAGTACTAAAAGGGTTAATGGAGAAGTTGAATTAAATGCCTAGGCCTAAGAGAAAAATACTGCAACCTTGAAGAACAATACCATCTTGTCTGACCACAGTTGTAGGATGAGTCCTGAGACATTCCATGTTGTTCTTTCTCAGGCCGAATGTAATCAAAGTTGTGATAACCAAGTGCGTAGGCACCGGACCCGTTGTGGTGGGAATGGAAATTAACTAAAACATGGATTGGTCACTTAACGTATGCACATAAGCGGATTGAGATGTGCAAAATTTACTGATTGGTTGTAAAATGCTTTTAAGCAAGTGTTTGTGTATTCTGCTTTGAGACGGTACAATAGCTCTCGTATTATTTTCCCTTGTGCACAAGTAATAAATGGGGTTTCTACGTACGAAATGATGCCTCGGTGTGATTAATCTCCGACAGTTTCTGGAGGTCCCACCGAGATGACTAACCCCTGGGGTTGAGTCACGGAGCGCCAGCGTTAGGACCTCATGGTTCAAGGACTCCTCAGTCCACGGCAGCCCCATTTGGGCTTCTGGGGTTCATTGACCTGCGATCTGCCTTCGCCTGCCTGTGGCTGACTCTTAGGGTAAGTCATCTATTTAAGTATTTAGGAGATTAGTCTGGCCAGTAATTTAGTGTACTCGGGGTTCGAGTCCTCTGGAGTTGAAAAGTAGTATTAATGTACCCAGGGGTTCGAGTCCCCATGGAGTTGGAGATTTAGTTTCTGTGTGTATTTTTGTGTATATCATTAAATAAAAATGGGAAATATGGCATCAAAGAAACCCCAGGCTCCCCCTTTGAAAGGAACCCCAAATGCTAAAATGTATGTCCATTACGGTCCTGAAATTGTCCAATATGTTTCTGACTGGATTAAATGGACTCAAGGTAAAAGAGAGAGCTTCCCACCAGATGGAACTTTTAATCGGGACAGAATTGAGCGCTTATAATATGTTTTAAGGGAGGTAGATAGTCCGCTACTGAATTTTCTGTAACTTAAAAAAAATGAATTGATCTAAGTTACAGGAGCTGTTTGTGCTGAAGAGAGAGAGAGAGAGCGAGAGAGAGAAAGGGTACCCCTCGGGGGTTAATGAGCAATTGACAAGCAGCAGCAGAGAAAATGTGAGCTTTCGTCAGTTTGAAGGTGGAGCCTTCAAGATCCCTTTATTCCCCCCACTGCTACTTGAAGCTTTGTTTAGAGTTAAGTTCAATATTATAGGAGTATTGATACCTACCTTTATCTATGTGTTTGTTTGTGTGCAATGAAGCATTTGTATGTGAGCTTTAATGTGTTTTCTTCCCTGGATTGTCTTGTGTGTGTGTGGTTGAGCACTTTAGAGTCGAAAGCCCCATATTAGATTAAAGGAAAAGTTTATTCAAATATTCTAAAGTTTTGAGTATAAGGTTTGAGTTGAGATTTCTGGCAAAAATCGTAATTTGAAGGTAGTGTAAAGATAAAACAGGGCTTGCCTTTGTTTGAGATGAACCAACCCTTGTCCCACCCCCTTGCAGACTAGTAGAGAATAACACTCATCATCAGCTTCCAAGCTGATTAGGATTAATACATACGAGTTCGTATTCTAAAATTCTGAGGGAAAAAATCACTTGAAATTCAGAAAGATTCTAGGAAAACCAAAAGACATAAACATAAGGTCTAGGTGGGTCCAATGGGTAAAAAGGGGTTTCTTATGAAGAGATGAATTAAATTTTAAAGGAAATCTGCTTTCCAAAAGCACTGGAATTTGAATTTTGGACAATCTTGAGATGTAAAGTGCAGTGTAAATTAACAGGTTACTTTGAATAACGAGGATGCTGACTAAGATAAAGACTTTGTCGATAAACATATGGAAATTATAACTTAGATACAAATCATTACACATGAGAAAGAGGTTGTTTTAATTTTGATAATGTAAATTACAGTTCTTACAAAGTTTAAAAATTTGAGGTTTGGTTCTTGATAAAGTTTTCAAAAGGGAATTTTCATTTTAAAAGGTTTTTTGACAACAATTGACACTAATTCAAATGCTGCAAGCTTTTGTGTTTGTAAAGTCTGTTCCCAAAATATGAAGACCTTGCTCAAGACCTTGACAAAGTTTGGCAGAAATCCAATTTTTGGCCGAGTTAATGAATCTGGGATAATTCTAAAAGAAAAGGGTCAGACACAATTTAGTGGGTTACTTTTGAGACAATAAAATGTTTGAGAAGAAGATAAGGAAGCAAAACATGTCATTACCTGATTTCTACTTTTTAAAACTGTTATGAGAATATTTTGTTCATTTTAAAGTCTCTCCAGGCAACCTGAACAAGATAAGATGGTAAAAGCAAAAAACTGCGGATGCTGGAAATCCAAAACAAAAATAAAAATACCTGGAAAAACTCAGCAGGTCTGGCAGCATCTGTGGAGAGGAACACAGTTAACGTTTTGAGTCCGAATGACTCTTCAACAGAACTAAGTAAAACTAGGAAAGAGGTGAAATATAAGCTGGTTTAAGGGGGGGTGGGGTGGGGTGGGACAGGTAGAGCTGGATAGAGGGCCAGTGATAGGTGGAGATTGCCAAAAGATGTCATAGACAAAAGGACAAAGAGGTGTTGAAGGTGGTGATATTATCTAAGGAATGTGCTAATTAAGGGTAGAAAGCAGGACAAGCAAGGTACAGATAGCCCTAGTGGGGGTGGGGTGGGGTGAAGGGAAGGGATCGAAATAGGCTAAAAGGTAGGGATAAAACAATAGATGGAAATACATTTAAAAATAATGAACTTCTGTATTCGTCAACTAGAGTTCATGTCATTTCAACAACAACCCACAGAATCCACAAACCACTTCATCAGCAGATGCAGAGAGAAGGGTACATACTGTGATTTTTCAGACCTAGCACACAGAATTGTTGAGTTGGTGATCACATCCACTCCCATGGAAGAATTCTCGGAAGATTTGTGAGACGAACCCAAAATTGCTTTGAAGAGCTACTCAGGAATGGATATAAGTACAAAGTGACCCTTGCAGGTCGAAGGAGCTTACAGGTCCTAACCACAACCCCATTGTTGACGTGCTCATGAGAACATCCAAACCTAGCATGCCATGTGGAAGCTGTGGCCTTCTGCACGCACCAAGGAAATTCCCAGCTTTCCAGTAATTCTGCAAAACCTGTGGCAGAAAGGGCCATTGGCAGTGGCAATGTAATAGAGCAAAGGCTGATGCAGCTACAAAGAGCCATGCAATGATCCAAATAGACTGTACACGATGCGTACGTTCAAGCAATAAGAATGACCACCTGGTTCCCCATCAGAAACATGAAAATGGGATGACTGACAAACCGGAAGATGATGATGATGTGTACGATGAGGCGGAGAGTGGTGAACACCTGGTTCACACCATCAATCTCGTAGAAACATAGATTCCATCTCACCATCTGCAGTGTTTGCCAGGATTCTAATTGCCTACCCTAAGAAAGTTGGTAACAACTTGTTATTGGCCAAGTTTGACATGGGCAATTGCCAACATACTACCCCTACAAGTTCAAAAAGACATGTTTCCACAGGCATGGAAGGCCATGGCAAAACCTACTAATGCGTGACTTTCAGCATACAACAGTTTGCTAATTTCATGCATAGCATCGATAGTCCTGGAGTGCAAGTACAATCAACCCTGGGTGTCACAGAAGTTCTACATTGTGTAGACTAAAGGCCTGTTGATCGCATGTCTACCAGCATGCTGTGACCTTGAACTAGTGAGAATCCATGGAATCAGTGAGATCTTGATGGTAGATCAACCTCAGAAACTACTCCTATTGCCTCAGTTTATGAGATAACATCGAAATATACAGGTCAAGGGAGCTACAACTTTACACTTGCAGGAGAATGCAAGTCTGTCAATTGGTCTGGTACATTTTGCGAAACACAAATGCCAGCAGCTGCACAAAGAATTGATGAAAAATTCCACACCACAGAAGCTGTGGAAAACCATCAGCAAAGGATGACCTGATTCAATTTAGCATGTTTACGAACATGTGAGAGCATTTTGGCCTTTTCTCACCTCCTTGCCCATTTGGTTAGTTTAAAGCGCTATCCACAGTTCTAGTTATACGATTTGCCAAGACACTAATCCCAGCCCGGTTTAAGTGGAGCCCATCCCAATGAAGAGTTCCCTGTTTCATGAGCGTTGATGCCAGTGGCCTATGAATCCAAACCCCTTCCTCCCACAGCAATCTCTGAGACATGAATTCAGCTCTTTGATCTCCTGGCCTCTATGCCAATTTACATGTGGCTCAGGCAGTAATGCAATGATTAGTAGCCTTGAAATCTTACTTATTAATTTAGATTCTAGGTTTCCTTACATGAGGCATTACAGAAATATTAACAGACTCGAGAAGCTGGAGTTGTTCTCCTTAGAGCAAAGAGAGTTAAAAGGAGGTTTGATAGAGGTGATCAACATCATGGATGGTTTAGATAGAGTAAATAAAGAGAAATGGTTCAAGTGTCAATAACATGAATGCACAGAATGAAGGTGATTGGAAATTGAGGAAAAACATTTTTTTATCCAACTTGTGGCCAGGATTTGGACTGCACAGCCTGATAGGGTGTGGGTATAGATTTAATAAAAGCTTTCAAAAGGAATTTGGATAAATAATTGAGGGAAAAATTGCAGGAATATGGGGATCAACTGGGGGAGCGGGGCAAGGATATGAGGATAGTCTGGGGGTGCGGAACTGGGATATGAGGATAGACTTGGGGGAGTGGGTCTGGGATATGGGGATAGACTTGAGGGAGTGGGGCTGGGGTAGAATTTTTAAAAAATTCATTCACGGGATGTGGGGCTTCGCTGGCTGGGCCAGCATTTATTGCCCATCACAAGTTGGCCCTTGAGAAGGTGGTGGTGAGCTGCCTCCTTGAACCACTGCAGTCCATGTGGTGTAGGTACACCCACAGTGCTGTTAGGGAGGGAGTTCCAGGATTTATACCCAGCGACAGTGAAGGAACGGCGATATATTTCCAAGTCAGGATGGTGAATGACTTGGAGGGGGACTTCAAGGTGGTGGTGTTCCCATCTATCTGCTGCCCTTGTCCTTCTAGGTGGTAGTGGTCGTGGGTTTGGAAGGTGCTGTCGAAGGAGCCTTGGTGAATTCCGTCAGTGCACCTTGTAGATGGTACACACTGCTGCTACAGTGCGTCTGTGGTGGAGGGAGTGAAAGTTTGTGGATGTGGTGCCGATCAAGCGGGGCTGCTTTGCCCTGGATGATGTCCAGCTTCTTCAGTGATGTGAGAGCTGCACTCATCCAGGCAAGTGGGGAGTATTCCATCACACTCCTGACTTGTGCCTTGTAGATGGTGGACAGGCTTTGGAGAGTCAGAAGGTGAGTTACTTGCTGCAGGATTCCTAGCCTCTGACCTGCTCTTTTAGCCACAGTATTTATATGGCTAGTCCAGTTCAGTTTTCGGTCAATGGTAACCCCCAGGATGTTGATAGTGGGGGATTCAGTGATGGTAACACCATTGAATGTCAAGGGGCGATGATGGATTCTCTCTTGTTGGAGATGGTCACTGCCTGACACTTGTGTGGCCCGACTGTCACTTGCCACTTGTCAGCTCAAACCTGGATATTGTCCAGGTCTTGCTGCATTTGGACATGGGCTGCTTCAGTATCTGAGGAGTTGCGAATGGTGCTGAATATTGTGCAATCATCAGCGAACATCCCCACTTCTGATCTTAGGATGGAAGGAAGGTCTTTGACGAAGCAGCTGAAGATGGTTGGGCCTAGGACACTACCTTGAGGAACTCCTGCAGCGATGTCCTAGAGTTGAGATGACTGACCTCCAACGACCACAACCATCTTCCTTTGTGCTGGATAAAAGCAAAATACTGCAGATGCTGGAAATCTGAAACAAAAACAGAAAATGCTTGAAAAACGCAGCTGGTCCAACAACATCTGTGGAGAGAAAGTATGACTCTTCTTCAAAGCTAAAGCTTTGTGCTAGGTATGACACCAACCAGCGGAGAGTTTTCCCCAATTCCCATTGACTCCAGTTTTGCTCAGGCTCCTTGATGCCACACTCGGTCAAATGCTGCCTTGATGTTAAGGGCAGGCATTCTCACTTCACTAGGGGACTGGGGGAGTGGGGCTGGGATATGGCGATAGGCTGGGGGAGTGGGAATATCTCAATTGCTCTTAAAAAGAGCCAGTGTAGATTCAATGCACTGAATTGCCTCTTTCAGTGCTGTACTATTCTATGATTTTATTATAACTGACTTCCTAATACAAGTGAACACTAATATCACTGAATCCTTTAGCTGTCTTATCTCTTGGTGTTGCTGAGCTCCTGGTGGAGGAGCATTCATTTTTCGTCACTAGATGGCAGTATCATCACAGGCACCATTCCCATCCAGCCCAGGGCTCATTTCTCCATTCACAATAACATGTGTGACACAAACTTCAGCTCGTGGGCTGAAATCAGACCATTGCACTAATTTCCTGAATGTATCTCATCTGAAGGAATTGGTAATATGATAACAAGCAACATTTGGTGACCTTCACTGAAAAATACTCTCTCCCAATTCTTACAACCCCACTTTTAAAACCCAACGACCCAGCAATTGACCCTCCTTTCAGTATAATAGTCCTGCAACTACCAATCTGCTCAACAAAACCCTCAGC
This sequence comes from Cetorhinus maximus, assembly GCF_964194155.1. NCBI lineage: Eukaryota > Metazoa > Chordata > Chondrichthyes > Lamniformes > Cetorhinidae > Cetorhinus > Cetorhinus maximus. The sequence goes on from NC_135880.1 coordinate 186,675,984, forward strand.
ACCCCCTTCGATGGCCTAACTTCCCCCTCAGGCCCCATCACAGTAATACTTAATTTGTATCTCATTTCTCTCCCATTTCCCCTTGTGCCCTCTCTGGGCTCATCTTGTCCATGAGAACCACCTCCTGCTCCATTGGCCCTATTCCCACTAAACTGTTGACCGTCCACCATCCCTCCCTGGCTCCCACATTAACTGATATCGTTAACCTCTCCTCAGGTCCTGTTCTTCTTTCTTCCAAATCTGGCTTCATCACCTCACCTCAAAAACTGACTAACATACAAATTAGGAGCAGGAGTAGGCCACTTGGTCCCTCAAACCTGCTCCGCCATTCAATAAGATCATGGCTGATCTGAATGTAACCACAACCCCACATTCCTCCCTACCCCCTTTACACTTTTACCCCCTTGTTAATAAAGAGTCTATCTAGCTCTGCCTTAAAAATATTCAAAGACTTTGCTTCCACCGCCTTTTGAGGAAGAGAGTTCCAAAGATTTATGACCCTCTGAGAGAAAAAAAACCTCCTCATCTCTGTCTTAAATGGGCAGCCCCTTATTTTTAAACAGTGACCCCCTAGTTCTAGATTCTCCCACAAGAGGAAACATCCTCTCCTCACCCACACCCTTCAATTAAGTCACCTCTTGTTCTTCTAAATTCCAGTAGAAACAAGCCTAGCCTGTCCAGCCTTTCCTCATAAGAAAAACCAGCCTAGTAAACCTTCTCTGAACTGCTTCTAACGCATTTACATCTTTCTTTAAATAAGGAGACCGATACTGTACCCAATACTCCAGATGTGGTCTCACCAATGCCCTGAAGCATAATCTCCCTTTTTTAATCAATTCCCCTCACAATAAATGATAACATTCTATTAGCTTTCCTAATTACCTGCTGTACCTGCACACTAACTGTTGTAAGGTAGCCGAGTTGTTACTATTAGTAATAGAGTTGATCTGCAGACACTTCTTGGGTGGAAACATTAAGTTTATTTACAATATATTCAGCAGCAACTACATGTGTGCTTTCACTCCAACTCTATCTCTACACTGACCGCTGAGGTAGCCTGCGCTGCTCTCCTATTGGTTACTACAGATCATGTGATCTTCTTAGTATTATTCTTAAAAGTACATTATGCACTAAATAAAATCATAATTACTACACTAATCTCTTGTGATTCATGCACCCAGATCACTCTAAATTTTAGAGCTCTGCAATCTCTCACAATTTAGATAATAAACTTCATTTTTATTCTTCCTGTCAAAATGAATGATTTCACATTTGCCCACATTATACTCCATTTGCCAGATCTTTGCCCACTCACTTTATCTATATCACTATGTAGCCTCCTTACATCCTCTTCACAATTTACTGTCCTGCCTATCTTTGCGCCTTCAGCAAACTTAACAAACATTCTTTCGGCCCCTTCATCCAAGCCATTTATATAAATTATAAGAGGTTGAGGTCCCGGCACTGATCTCTGTGACACACCACTTGTCACATCTTGCCAACCAGAAAAATACCCATTTATGCCAACTCTCTGCTTCCTGTTAGCTAGCCAATCTTTTATTCATGCCAATATGTTACCCCCTCCACCATGAGCTTTTATTTTCTGCCCTTGTCCTTGTCTGTCCTTATCATCCTGCCCTTGATATCCCTTGTCAGCTTCTGCCGCACCTCCAACTTTCCTCTCCTTGAACAGGTTGCATCTCTCAAATCTCTGTACAAATTTCCCAGAACCCCATGTTCAAAACCCTCCAATCAGTTTCCAAGGAACTGTAATGGCTCTTATCAAAGTTACAAATGACATCCTGTCTGACTGTGACAAAGGTAAACTCTCCCTCCTCGTCCTTCTTGAGCTGTCTGCAGACTTTGATGCAGTTGACCACACAATCTTCCTCCAATGTCTCTGCACTGTCATCCAGCTGGGTGCTCTTATGCTGGGTTCCATTCTTACCTATCTACTCATTTCCAGGGAATCACTTGCTATTCGGCATCTCTTCCCACTCCTACTCCATTTCTTCTGGTGTTCCCAGGGTCTATCCTTGGCCTCCTCTAGCCTCCATGAACATTCTGCCCCTCGGTGATAACTCTTCAGATTCCAAATGTATACCTGACAATAGCCAGCTCCACCTCACCCTCTGTCTCTCTCAGCTCTGCTACTGTCGCTAAATTGTCAGACATCCAGCACTGGATGAGCATAAATTTCCTCCAATTAAATATTGGGAAGACTGAATCCATTGAGTTCAGTCACTACCCCAACTCCATTCCCTGCCTATTAACTTCATCCCCACCCTGGAAACTGCCTGAGACTGCACCAGTCTGTTTGCAACCTTGTTTGACCCTGAGATGAGTTTGTGATCACATATCTGTGCCATCATGAAGACCGCTTATTTCCAACTTTCTAACATTACTTGACTTCACCCCTGTCTCAGTTCATCTGATATTGAAACCCTCATTCATTCCTTCATTCCCTCTAGCCTTGACTAGTGCAACTCCTAACTGGTTTCCCACATTCCATCCTCCATAAATTGGAGGTCATTAATCTTTGCTGCCTGTGTCTTAATTCGCAGCAAGCCCCGTTTCCCTATCGGCCCCTGTGCTCACTGACTTACACTGACTCCTGGTTAAGCAATATCTTGATTTTAACATTCTCATCCTTGTTTTCAAAACCCCTCCATGGACGCACCCTTTCCTATCTCTACAATCTCTCCCACACCCACAACCTTCCGAGATCTCTTCTCCAATTCTGGCCTCTTGAGCATCTCTTTAAATTATTCCATGTGTGGTGGCCATGCATTCAGCTCCGCAATAGCCTTCCTGAACCTGTCCACCTCTCTACCGCAGTTTCCTCTTTCAAGTCTCTCTTTAAAACCTATCTCTTTGATGAAGCTTTTGATCATCTGACCTCATATCTCCTTGTGTGGCACCATGTCAAATTTGTTGATAATCACTCCTATCAAGTACCTTAGGACATTTTACAGTGTTAAAGATGCTATATAAATATAAGTTATTGTTGTTGCTGTTCATTCATGAGGCAATTCAATAATATTCTCATTCACTTGACTAATACAAAGTATTTATAGCATAGAAACAGGCCATTCAGCCTAGGTCTCTGCTGGTGTTTATTCTCCACATGAACCTCTTCCTACCTTACTTCATCTCACGTATCAACATAGCTTTCAATTCCTTCCCCTCCCATGTAATTATCCAGCTTCCCCTTAAATGCATCTATACTATTTGCTTCAATGTGTGGAAGCGGGTTTCATATTCTCACCAATCTTTGGGTAAAGAAGTTTCTCCTGAATTCCTGATTGGATTTATTAGTGACTATCTCATATCCATGACCTCTAGTTCTGGTCTTGCCTGCAAATGGAATCATCTTCTCTATATTTACCCCGTGAAAGCTGAAGAGCTCCATCAGGTCTCTCTGCTCTTCTTCTCCAGAGAAATCTTTTGTGGTAGGCATAACCCTCTCAGTTCTGGTATCAGCCTTTTGAAATTTTACCAGTGCATCTATATCCCATTCATGTCTCCTGCATCCTCGCTTTCCTCATCCATCTCCATGTCTTTGAAGAGGATGAGGGGGAGAAAGTGTGTGCGTGAGTTCATTCCCACATTGGGCAATATCAGATATGTTTCAAACTGATCCACTATTAGAGAGAGAGAAGTTGCCAAAGCTGAGGAATGTATTTGAATCAAAGAACCTGGCGAGGAGCCAGGGTGAAGTGTGTGTAATGGTGAAGTTATTGAAAGATGCGGGTTCAGTCTTGTTCCATTGTGTGGATTCTGTGGGATTCAGCGGCTCCCAGGAATTGGAGTGCTGACTGATTTAATCCATGGAAAAAGACTGGGTCAGTCCAGCTGTTGGATTGAGGAGAGAAACTATTCTAGCAATTATTTCAGACTGCCCTCTGTCACTTTACTGGGGCAGATCAGGGCTCAGGCTGTGAGTGAAGAGTCTCTTGAGTGATTCCACCAGTGACAGGAACATTAACTAGAGAAGAAATTAGCCAAGACAGTCAAACAAGTGGTTGGTGTTTACTTGTCATATCCAATGAGACTGAGCCCAAGGTTCTGTTCAGAGTATTAGAGCATTCTCTGAAAAACAACTCTCCTGTTATATTGATGACGGTGAAATAGCAGCAGCTTTTGAAATTTATCAGACTTTCTCCAAATTGTTTAAAGTTCTGTGAAATGACTTGCTGTCATTAAAAGCTTAGCTGGGCACAAGGTCTGTGACGCCGGCAGCCTCTATTAATAATTATATGTGCAGAGAACAGATGCCAGTTGTTTGGATGGGAAACACTTCACTAATGAGCAGGATTTTTGTTAGAGGGAAGAGCTGTGAGCAGAATTTACTCAGCATCTAATTTCAGTCTTCAATTGTGCAATCTGAGAAAGCAGCAGTTAATGTTCTTTCAGATAAACCGCTCCAGTCAATCCAGCCAGAGCTTTGGCATTTAGCAATCTGGATATGTGGGAGATCAGATGGGCAGCGACGCCAGTGCGCTGCATTTTACAGACTCCTCCAGGGTCCTGAGTGCAGGCAGCTGACGTGAGCCTGTGGCACTATGGGTGGCTCAGCTGCACAGGAGGAGAGGACAAAGAATGGAAGAACAATAGGGTAGGGGATTTAATAGCCAGGGAACAAATAAGTGTTTTTGTGGCCATAGGCATGACTCCAGGATGATATGATGCCTCCCTGATGTCACTAAGCTGCTGCAGGACATTCCCATTGGGGATGGTGAATAGCCAGAGGTCGTGGTCCACATCGGTACCAACAAAATAGGCAGAAAGAGGGATGAGGTCCTGAAAGCAGATTTTAGAGAGCTAAGAAAGAGATTAAAAAACAGGACTTCAAAGGCAGTAATCTCAGGATTACTCCCAGTGCCACATGCTAGAGAGTACAGAAATAGGAAGAGAGAGCAAATGAATGTGTGTCTGGAGCGATGGTGCCGGAAGGAGGGCTTTAGATTTCTGAGGCATTGGAATTAATCCTGGGGCAGGTGGGACCTGTACAAGGAGGATGGGTTACACCTTAGCAGGACTGGGACCAATATCCTCACATGGAGATTTGCGAGTGCTGTTGGGGAGGGTTTAAACTAGCTTGGCAGGGGGATGGGAACCTGAGAGGGGGCTTAGATTGGAGAGAAACAGAGCTAGTAATGGTAGGAAGAAAAGAAGAGAAGAGAGTGCCCTTGTTCAGAGGGCATTTAAGAGTCAACCACATTGCATTGGAGTCACATGTAGGCCAGACGAGGTAAGGATGGCAGGTTCCCTAAAGGATATTAATGAACCGATGGGTTTTTACAACAATTGACAATGGTTTCATGGTCATCACTAGACTTTTAATTCCAGATTTTTATTGAATTCAAATTCCCTCATCTGCCGTGGCCTCTAGATTACTAGTCCAGCAACAATACCACTATGCCATCACCTCCTCACAAGGGAAAGGGTACTGAGAAAATTATTAGAACTAAAAGCTGACAAGTCCACCCTAGAGTCTTATTATAAGTTTAAATCTTAGATTACATTATAGCAATGTTTGCAATATTACAAACTTTAAAGTAAGTAAATTAACTAGTGCATCTAAAACATACATGCAAAATAAACTAATCCATCTAGAAGTAAATGAAATATACAAATCCACCTAAAACTAAATGTAGGACATTCAAATAAATAACCTATTAAGTTCATACTTAGAATCAAAGTATAAAGCGCAGTTTCTGTCTTGTCTCAGCTACGAGGAGATATTATCTGAAAGACTCTTACGCCTGGGCAAGAATTTCTGCACCTGCCCACCGCCGGGATCGTCCGGTCCTGCCACAGGTCAATGGGCTTCTGGCTGCGGTGCCGCCTCGTCCACGATGGGTCCCACCTGCGACGGGGCAGTAAAATCCCACCTCTGTCAGCCGTGCAGATCTGACCTAGGTGTTTACCTAGAAGCCTAATTCAAAGAAAGTCTTTTGCTTTAAGAATAACATCACCATTGCCTGTTATCCTTAGGGTTTTTTGCTTTAGAATTCTTGGAGGATTAATTAATGTGGTTTTGTGTGTGCACGTGTCCTCAGCTTGTTGTAAATAGTTTCAAGGCCTTGTCTGGTAAAACCTTTGTGTGTGTGTGTGTGTGTGATGTTGTTGCTCTCTGCTCTTTGCAAACATTCAAATATTTCGTTAGGTGGGTTAACCATTTTCCCCCCACCCACCAATCCAAAAGAATTCTCAGATGTTCCAAATGGGCAAATGATGCTGTGATATGGGGGGTTAGTGAGGTCTCTTGTGGCCAATTATATCAGCACTGATTCTTTAAAGTCTTCAATCTCTATATTTGTGATTTTTTTTATTGGCTCTGTTGAATTCTCTGTCTAACTGAGAAATGTTCACAAATAATGTTCAAAACTGAGGGTGAGCGTTCTTTAAGGGAACGACAGTTCTGATCTTTGTGTGAACACCACTGGGATTTTAAAATGTTTTTGTGTGAGAATGTGGCAACATGAGATTGAGTTTTTTCCCAAGCTACAGCTGGTGACAATTCACCAGAATGAGGGTGTTCCTCCACACAGCATAGCAGAGTAATACCCCTCTCAAATAAGTAAAACAATAAAGCTCCACCATGACAATCACTACAGTGGTAATCAAAGCTGTTTCATTTATTTGCATAGAAGACAGTCATTTTTTGACATTCTGTACCATGATCTTGCATCATATCTCACCAGAAGGTCATTATCAGTTTCACCATGTTGCATCGTCTTAATCAATGGTTGCGTAGTCAGTTTGAATGGTTTCAATACCATGTCAACATCGGAGGTGATCCACACAGAAAACCTGGTTGGTGTGGTGGGGGAATTTCTTGCGGATCGAGTTCCCATTTGTCACCATTGGCGTTCAGTGTAACTCCCTCGAACTGTAGGGCTGGGTGTAGTGTCAGGACTAAAATTGTCATAGATAAAAGGTTCAAAGTAAGCAAACACAATTATAATCATCACAATCGTGATTAAAATAAAGCCTTTTACTGTATGAGTTTCCATCCATTTGTAGACAACATGTAATATAAATTCTCCTGTCCAACAGAAGTATGATTTGGGCTTTAGGATCTAAGTTAGTACACCTTCTGAAGGTTTTCTGCATTTGTATGTGTGTGATGATGTCTCCCTGCCTTTGGCAAACATTCATTAGCTGGGTTAAATCCTTAACATATTCACATGATTCAGGAAGCTGTAGGTCATTGATCTATACAATGTAGCAGGGCCTGAATTACAGAATTTACAGTTAGCTTCATTCGTCTTGTGGTCTATCCTAGGTATCTGAAGACCGGAACTGTGCACAGTGTGAATGACCCAACTTATATCCTGTCTTGCCCGTAACAAAATGTCCCAAGGTGCCTCACAGGAGCCTGTGAAAAACAATGGATATTGAGCCACTTACACAGATATTAGGGTCAGTTGACCAGAGGCTTGCTCAAACAGTTTGGTTAAAGGGACCTTCTTAAAGGAGGAGAGAGATGTGGGTAGGTTTACGGAGGAAATTCCACAGCTTTGGGCCCAGGTAGTTGAAGGCACGGCTGCCAATGGAGGATCAATTCAGCTCTTGAAATGCATAGAAGGCCAGAATTGGAAGAGTGCAAATATCTTGAAGGGTTTTTGGGTTGGAGGAGATTAGAGAAATAAGGAGGGCTGAACACACAGAGGGATTTGAAAGCATGGTAGATAATTAAAGCAACATATCACCGAGAGGCAGGCTCTAGATGGGAAATGCGAGGCAACTAAAGATAGTTCCTTGGTGAGCACTAGTTTAGGCTGGATAAGAAGAAATAAAAAGTCCAACTTTTTGGAAAGGTTGAAAGCAAAGATTGATAGCTTTCTGTTTGGAAAGGGTTTTAAGAGTTATGGAACTAAGATGCTGATGGAGTTAAGACATATAAATGCCAAGATTGAATTGAATGGCAGCACAGACTTAAGGGGTGTAATGGCCTCCTCCTGTTTCTCTGAATGTTTTTATGGATTGTTAACTTAGAGATGCACTTACCTGTGAGAGGGATGTGCAAGAGAGGTTAAGGGCTGTGGCAGCACCAGGAACCCAAGCAGCAAGAGCAGCCCTCTAAACATTTTCCACTGATCTCCTCAGAGTCACAATGAGAAAGCTGGAGCACACTGAGTATTCTGTAGTTAACAATCACACACACACTAAGGATTGGCTCCACCTTGGGTATGTTAAAGATAAATTTCACTAACTGAGACCAACAGTGACTGCAATCAAAGACTAAATGTGTCTCCCAAGCTGCTTGTTTATTAATTGACAGAGAGGCCGGTCTGTGTAATGATTGAACCGGTGAAGGTTTAACGGAATTATTCACTGTGTTCAAAGTAAGAATCATTCTGCGGAGAAGGGGACCATTTGGCTCATCATACCTCTGCTGGGTCTTTGAAAGAGTTACTGAATTATGCCTACTCAATCTCTTTTCTTTTCCAATAGTCCCACCATTATTTTCCTTTTCAATTTTTAATGCAATTCCTCTTTTGAAAGTTCTTATTGAGCCTGCTTCCAATGTCCATTTAGGCAGCACATTCCAGATCACAACAACTCATTGTGTAACATGTAATGCTCCATCTAGTTTATTTGCCAATTGTCTTCAATGTGTTTCTACTGGTTTCTACTCCCACCCTCAAAAATATCCCACACTGACAATTGGAAGATGATTTGGAGAGTGTTCCCTGGTACCAATGTTTATCCATTGACCAGTATCACTAAAACAGTCTTAATCTCAATGATGATTGTGGGAGCTTGCAACACTGACAACACTTCAACAGTAACTCGTCTGCACAGAATGCTGGGACGACCCAGGGCTGTGAAAGGTGCTCTAGAAAATTCTTTCTTTTAGTCTCTATCTATCCCGTCATCTTTGTCTCTGCACTTTCTCTTCATGTCTCCCTCTTTTCTCTCTCTCCCTCTATCTAAGACTTCCTGCCACTCTCCCATTACTCCATCTCTCTGAAACTCCCTCTCTCTTTCTCCCCCTCTTCCTATCTGTTTCTCGATTATTTTCTCTTGCTCTATCTCATTCTGTGCCTCCTTTTCACTATTTATGCCTCCTCCTTCCTCACTCTCCTCGATCTTGTTTTCATGCTATCTCTCTGTGTCTCTCTTTCACCCTGCCTTATCCATCTGCACAGATGGTTAAATATTTCTAAATGTAAATCATTTTTAGTTTGTTAAATATTTGCCACTGAAGCGAAACTGCCCTGTCACCAGTCGCCATCCTGTCTGACACCTTTTAACAAGGAGTGAGGAATGAGATGTCTCTGAATATAACCTGCAGCTCACTGCCTGTCTGTGGCGACAATACACAAATTCTCAGCTATTCAGTGTCCAAATATCATCAGTTTAATTCTCCATGAGGCACATGTTAGTATTTTCTGAGCAGAATATATAAATACACACAAATGTACGCACTCAAAACCTGTGCTCATCATTAGATATGCATAGATTTTTGTTCATTCATGGGATGTGAGCATCACGGGCAAGGCCAACATTTATTGCTCATACCTAATTGCCTCTTGAGAAGGTGGTGGTGAGCCGTATTCTTGAACTGCTGCAGTCCATGTGGTGTAGGCACACCCACAGTCCTGTTAGGGAGGGAGTTCCAGGATTTTGGCCCAGCGACAGTGAAGGAACATTATTGATATTCCAGTCAGCATAGAGCCCCTCATGTCTATGGAATTGGTTTTGACATCGGAATAGGATCTTGGATACATTGCTAGAACTCCCCAATTCTATCAACAAAAGCTCAGCCGTAATCAATAAGCCACTGTCATCAGTGCTTACGCTCTGATCCTTGCCCCTGATGAAGATGTCAAAGAAAAGCTCCATTCTGACCTTGATGAAGTCCTCACTGACATCCAAAAAGCATAAATGATTATCCGTCTGGGGAACTTTATGCCAGGGTTTGCCATGACTCCGATGTCTAGAGAGGAACCATTGGGAACAATGGGGTGGGAAAAGCCAGTGCAAATGGCATCCTCCTGCTGACAAAGTGTGTTCAGCATGGCCTCATTATAACAAATACCCTCTTCCACCAGAAGGACAAATACAGAACCACATGGAGGCACTGGCACTCCTGGATTACATCTTTGTTCGAGTCAAAGATTTAAGTGATGTCTGTATCACTCAATCCATGCAGGGAGCTGACGGCTGCTGGACAGATCATCCGCTTGTTCAATCGGTGATGACCTTCTACCTAAATATCGCACAAACCAAAAACCCCAAGAGAAGGAAGATCAATGTCTCATTCTTAAAGCAGCCTGACCGAAGAGAGGGATCAAATGCAGCACATGACCAACATGGAAAATCTTCACACATCCAACTCAGTCCCAGAACAGTGGGGTCAAGTATAGTCAGCTGTACTGGACTGCCCTGTCTGACCATTGGTTTAATTATTGTTGTCACCAGGACTGGTTTGGTGTAAATGACAATGAATTATGTGACCTCACAGATCAAAATGGAAAGTCTTCATTGCACAGCCGATCAGAAGGAGAATCAGAATCACACAATTTTTTCAGTGCAGAAGGAGGCTATTCAGCCCATCGTGCCTGCACTGGCTCCCCGAGTGAGCATTTCACTTCATGCCATTCTCCTGCCTTCTCCCTGTAACCCTGCACATTCTTCCTTTCCAAATAATAGTCAAATTTGCTTCTGAATGCCTTGATTGAACATGTCTCCACCACACTTTCAAGGAGTGCATTCCAGGCCTTAACCACTTCCTGCATGAAGATTTTTTTCCTCATGTCACATTTGCTTCTTTTGCCAATTATTTTAAATCTGTGCCCTCATGTTCTCAATCTTTTCTTGAGTGGGAACAGTTTCTCCCTATCTCCTCTGTCCAGACTCCTCATGATTTTGAACCCCTCTCAGCCTTCTCTTCTACAAGGAACACAGTCCTAACTTCTCCAACCTATCTTCATAACTGAAGTTCCTCATCCATAGAACTATTCCCGTTAATCTTTTCTACATTCTCTTCAATACCTTCACATCCTTTCTAAAGTGCAGTGTCCAGAACTGGATGCAATACTCCAGCTCAGGATGAACTAGTGTCTGTAACAAGTTCAGTATAACCTTCTTGTTCTTGTGTGCTATGCTCTTATTAATAAAACCTAGGATACTGTATGCTTTATTAACTGCCCTCTCAATCTGTCCTGCCACTTTCAGTGACTTATCCAGGTCCCTCTGCCCCTGCACCCCCTTCAGAGTTGTAACCATTATTTTATACTGTCTCTCCATGTTCTTTCTACCAAAATGAATCACTTACACATTTCTTCGATTGAACTTCAACTGCTGCCTGTCCACCAATTCCACCAACTTGTCGGCCCATTCCACCAATTTGCCCACACCCTTTTGAAGTTCTACACTATCCTCCTCACAGTTTACAATGCTTCCAAGTTGTGTATCATCTTTAAGTTTTGAAACTGCCCTGTGTACCAAGGTCTGGGTCATTAATATATATCAGGAGGAGCACTGATCCCTGGGGAACTCCAGCATAAACCTCCCCCCAGCCTGAAAAGTATCCATTAACCATTACTATTTCCTGTCACTCAGCCAATTTTGTATCCGTGAAGTTACTGTCCCTTTTTTTCAATGAGCTATAACTTTGCTCACAAGTCTGTTGTGTGGCACTGTATCGAACGCCTTTTGGAAGTTCATTACACCACATCAACAGTTTTATCCTCATCAGCCCTCTCTGTTACCTCTTCAAAAAAACTCCAGCAAACTAGTTAAACACAACTTTCCCTTAATCCATGCTATTTTTTTCTTAAAGAATCTATTGCTGGCTTTCCTTAATTAACCCACATTTGTCCACGTGTCAGTTTTATCCAGAGTTTAATTTTGTCCAGAGTTACTGTTTCTAGAAGTTTCCACATCATAGTTGCTGGGCTTATATTTACAACCCTTTTTGAACAGGGCTTAATGTTTGCAATTCTCTAGTCCTCTGGCACTACCTGAGTCTAAGGAAGACTAAACAATAATAGCCAGAGCCCCTGTAATTTCCATTCTCACTTCCCTCATCTCATCTGGTCCCAGTGCCTTGTCCATTTCAAGTACAAACAGCCTATCCAACACCTCCTCATCAATTTTAAACCCTTCTAGTGTCTGAATTTCCTCCTCTTTCATCATGGCCCTTGGTAAAGACAGATGTAAAGTATTTATTAATACCCCATCTATGCCCCATGCCTCCATGTGTAAATTCCCTTTTTGGTTGCTAATTGACTCCACTCCTTTTATGATTTCTTATGATTTGTATGCCTATAAAAGACTTTGGGATTCCTTTTTATGCTAGCTGCCAGTCTCTTTTCATACTCCCTCTTTGTTTTTCTTATTTGCTTTTTCACCCAAGAACAACCCAAGGCCACAACTCAACTCATGAAGGCAGCTTTCCAACAGCTCAAAGCTGATGCCCAAAGACAAATCTGGAAGATAAAGGGTATGTAGTGGGAAGTGAAAGCCTAAGAGATCCAATAAGAAGCTTTTTTGAAATCATCAGGGCCATCTATAGACCAGGGTTAAATGAGCAAAATTTCCTTCACTCACAGGATGACATTTCTCATCTTAAGGTTGACAGTGCCATCTGTCAACTCTGGAAATAACTCTTTCAACAACTCCACAACCGTGAATCCACAGTGGCAGCTGATACTCTCCAGTCTATCCCCCCATACCCTGTGGTAGAATCCATGGGTGAACCACCATTGATGGGATAGCTGCAACAAGCAATCAAACAGATGAAAAGCAGCAAAGCCTGTGATGATATTCCAGCTGAGCTCTCCAAAGCTGGATGTGGTGGCGAAGTTTGCGAATACTCGTTTGAAAATTGTGGGCCATTGTTGGACGTGATCTCACCCGGGAACAGTGGCTGACGTTCAAAGTGCTTTTACTGGGAGCTATAAGCTGCCTGTCCCGTATAGGGGTCACCAGCCACGGTTCTTTGTCTGACAGGACTGTTACGCTGGCTCCTGTGTCTAATTTAAAATTGTTAAATGGCCATTGCCTGAAATATCCGTATTCTAAAATGAGAAACCAAAATCTTTAACCTCGCCCAAGAAGCATGACTATGTGTCTTCCAGGCTTTCAGTCTCAACCTTGTGGATAATCTTTGGGCCTTCTGTGCATTTCAGAGTTTTTGCCTTGCACAGTTTGTTGTAGTGTCCAATTCTGTTGCACTGAAAGCTTTGGAATGAAACTGTGGGACATTGGTCTCACCTGTGGGGGTGTTATACTCCACAGGGTTGGCATAGTTGCTCTGCTGGTCGGTTTGGGTATTGCTTTCCCTGGCCTGGAGTGTCCCTGTGTCTTTGTTCCTTAACTAACTGAACTGTGGCTTGGCCCCTGCACCACAGTTTATTTCCCCCCCACCTCCTTAAAATGGTTCTGTGCTGCTCACAGTGTTCTGACTGCCTAATTCTCTGGATTACCTTTTCCAGGGTTAAATCTTTCTTTGCTTCATGAGGTCAGAAAGTACATCGTCCGCTACTCCTACTTCTATTCTGTCTCTGATGAGTTCAGATTTTATGTCTTGGTATTCGCAACCTTCTGCCATCCTGTACAGATGATGAATTGATGAGAAATGGTTGTTTTTCATATTGGAGGAGGATTTGTAGTGGAATTCCTCAGGGGTCAGTGTTGGGACCCTTGCTGTTCCTGATATATATTAATGACCTAGGCTGTAGTGTGCAGAGCATGATTTCAAAATTTGCGATATGAAGATTGGAAATGTTGTCAACTGTGATGGCGATAGTCTTGAACTTCAGAAGGACATAGACATGTTGGTGGGATGGGCAGACAAGTGGCAGATGAAGCTCAAAGCAGAAAGTGTGAGGTGATACAGTCTGGCAGTAAAGAATATGGAAAGACAATATAAAATAAAGGGAGAAACTCTAAAGGAGGTGCAGGAACAGGATGGACCTTGATGTATATATACATAGGTCATTAAAGATGGTAGGGCAGTTGAGAGAGCAGCTAATAAAGCATATAGTATCTTAGGCTTTATTAATAAGGGCATTGAGCACAAGAATAAGGAGGTCATGTTGAACTTGTATAAGACACTAGTTAGACCTCACCTGGAATACTGTGTCTAGTTCTGGGCACCATACTTGAGGAAGGATGTGAGGGCATTGGAGAGAGTACACAGGAGATTCATAAGAATGATTCCTGGGATGAAGAACTGTAGCTATGAGGATAGATTGGAGAGGTTGGGACTGTTTTCCTTGGAGAAAAGAAGGCCAAGAGGAGACTTGATAGAAGTATTTAAGATCCTGAGGGGTATGGACAGGGTAAATAGTGACAAACTGTTTCTGCTCAAGAGAACGTGAAGAATGAGAGGTCACAGATTCAAAATTATTGTCCAAAGGAGTAAATATGATGTGAGGAAATTTTTTTCACCCAGAGGGTGGTTGGAGTCTGGAACCAGCTTCCTGAAAGGGTGGTGGAGGCAGGTTCGATCGAGGTATTCAGAAGGGAATTGGATTGCTATCTGAAAAGAGAGAATGTGGACAGTTACAGGGATAAGGCAGTAGAATGGGACCAGGTAGAATGCTCTTTCAGAGAGCCAGTGCAGTCTCAATGGGCTGAATGGCTTCCTTTTGCACTGTAAAGATTCTGTGATGAATTGGCGGGTTCTCCTGGCTGCTGGACTCACTTGTTAAATTTAGCTCTTTTGAGTATTTTATTGCTTCTTAAATTAAAATAGGCATCGAAAGATAGCAGATAATTCATTGATTCCCTGTCTTGAAATAATATTGTTCACAAGCGAGCCTACTGAGTAAAGCAATGTGTTAATTTACTCTGCTTCTGACTTTTTATCTAAACCTTAAGCGAAGCTGCACCTTAGGAAGTTTTTCCTCCAAAGCTCCCAATTATGAGATTGATCCGGGCCTTGGCCCTGGGTCTGAATAGATTTGGAAGTGTGGAATTCTGATCCATGATTAAATTTTTAAGAGTACAGGTTCTACTTGAAGAGCTTTCCGGATTTCAAGATGGCGTCGCTGTTCACTTGGAGAAAAAGGGATTTCCTGTGTTTGCCAGTTTTGGCAGGCTCCACTACAATGACGATCGTGCTTAGTTTGAAAAAGTTTTTTTCAACAATTGTTGCTTGGATAGCCTGCCTGCAGTGTTCTCTTACTTTGTGTTACGAATTATAAAGTTGCGAATTTGTTGAATCCTGGCTTTTGCTTTCTCTCAGCTGAATTTTGGAAGTCACGGTTCTCCTGGGTTAGTTAATTATTTTTTCCATTTTGGAGCGAGCTTGATGTGTTAGGGCGCCAACTCGGGGATTGGGTTTTAGTGTTGGGTTTTTTCAAGCTGCACTTCTGACTCTGAATTATTTAAACATTTCTCAGGACCTACTGTAGCCTGGAGTTTTAAAAGATTTAGCTCACCCCTGTAAGGACTGTTGACTCTGCACTCTGGGATTGAAGCTGGACTTCCATCGGAGATTCAGTGGAGTCTTCTGCTACAGTAAGGAATTTTACATTTCTGCCTCCAGCTTCCAAGCCTCTCTTTGGAGCTTTGTCCTCATGATTGTCCCTCTGCGCCTCTGTTTCTGGAGCTTCTGTTCAAGTTAGAAAGCTTTGCTGAATTTTTTTTCTCAGTCTTTCAGCATTTTAGTTTTTCTCCGCATTTTCTGTGAGGTTTTGGGTTTTTCCACAAGCTACCACCATGTTGAATGGTGTTGGTTACAGCTCGGTAGGCCTTAAGAAGTCTTCATAGTCATACGTAGGTTTACTGTAAGTCTTTATTGACTCCTAGAATTAATTACAAATATGCAGTAAAGGGTACAAGCTAGCAGCTGTCTCCATGCTTGTAGGTACACACAGCTCTGTCAAACACTAGACTGACCCTGGGTGCAGGTCATGTGCTCTCTTACTTCACTGTGTGGGCAGTACCGTGCTCAGTCCCTCATTAACCCTCTATGTGCCAGACTCTTATACTACACCTATTCTTCCTTTAGGAAGAATAAGCAAAAAGGAAAAAGAGGAAGGGTATGACTGTTAATAAAGGATGAGATCAGTACATTAGTGAGAGAGGATCTTAAATTGGAAGATCAAGAATCAGCTTGGGTGGAGCTAAGAAATAGCAAGGGGCAACAAATGTTGGTGGGAGTTGTTTAAAGGCCACCAAACATCAATGATAATGTAGGGCATGTTATAAATCAAGAAATTAGAGGTGCCTGTAACAAGATAATACAGAAATTATGGTGGACTTCAATCTACATATAGACTAGGTAAACCTAATTAACACTAATGCATGAGGAGGACAAATTCCTGGATGTATATGAAATGGTTTTCTAGAACAGTATGTTGAGGAATCAACAAGAGAACTGGTTATTTTGGGTCTAGTATTGTGCAATGAGAAAGGGTTAATTAATAATCTTATTGCAAAGGAGCCTTTAGGGAATAGTGACCATAATATGGTGGAACTTTAAATTAAGTTTTAATGTGATGTAGTTTAATCAGAAACTAGGGTCTTACATCTAAATAAAGGAAACTACAAAGGTATGAGGGGCAAGTTGGCTGTGGTAGATTGGGGAACTACGTTAAAAGGTATGACAAGAGACAGGCAATGTCTACCAATTAAAGAATTAATACATAGTTTACAACAAATATTCATTCCTTTGAGACAGAAAAACTCAGCAGGAAAAGTGATCCAACCTTGGCTAACAAGAGAAGTTAAAGGTTGTATTAAATCAAAGGAAGAGGCTTATAGAGTTGCCAAACAAAGTAGTAAGTCTGAGGATTGGGAGCAGTTTAGGATTCAGCATCAAGAAACTGATAAAGAAAGAGAAAATAAAATATGAAAGTAAACTAGCAGGAAACTTAAAAAATGGACTGTAAAAATTTCTGTAGGTGTGTAAAGGGGAAAAGTTTAGTAAAGACAAATGTGGGCCCAATACAGGAAGAGACAGGAGAATCTATAACAGGCAATGAGGAAATGGCAGAGAAACTAAACAAATACTTTGTGTCTGTCTTCACGGAGGAGAATACAAAAAACCTCCCAGAAATACTAGAGAACCAAGGGGCTAGTGAGAATGAGGGACTGAAAAAAAATTTAACATTAGTAAAAATGTAATACTGGAGAAATGAATGGGACTGAAAGTTGTTAAATTTCCTGGACCTGATGATCTACATCCCAGAGTGTTGAAAGTGTTGAAAGAGGTGACTGTACAGGTATTAGTGGTCTTCTTCCAAAATTCTATAGTTTCTGGAATGGTTCCTGTAGATTGGAAAGTAGCAAATGTAGCCCCAGTGTTTAAGAGAGGGAGAGAGAGAACGGTGAACTGCAGACCTGTCAGTCTGAAATCAGTAGTAGGGACAATGCTAGAAACTATTGTAAAGGATGTGATAACTGGACACTTAGAAAATAATGGTAGGATTGGGCAGAGTCAACATGGATTTATGAAAAGGAAATCATGTTTGACAAACCTAATGGAGTTTTCTAAGGATGTAACAAGCAGAATAGATAAGGGGGAGCCAGTGGATGTTGTTATGATCCCAGCTGAGGTTACCACTAGTCAAACCTAATCCCAGCTTGATAGATCCTAACTTTTATTTTGTTTGTTCGGATACATGGAGAGTAGCCACTGAACAGAGTCACAGGAGTCAGCTGATGAACTTCTAAGAAAAGAATAAAACATTTATTAAACAAGAAAAGATGCACTATATTACAATACTCCTTCACCCACAACGATACCTTTACAGATATATATAGATTTGTAAGGGTAACACAAGTTACAAATGCTATTTTATACTCTACTGTTCATAGTAAGTACACAGTCCACGTATACCAATAGGCACCCTGTGGTCAGACACACCACACCCTGAAACCAAGTGACAGATGCCACCTCAACCAGATGCTGTGGATCTCCCCGCAACTCCCCCCCAGACGCTTGTCACACCGTGAGCCAACCAGCCTCACTGGACTCCGTCTTTCACACAAGGGATTCCAGTCTCCACTTTTCAAGAACTTGCCTTGGAATCTTCTCCCAAACTGATGCTTTCTCTCAGATACTTTCTGCAAAGGTTCACCTCCAGGGTTTTGAGCTCTTCTTCCAATGTTCCTCTTCCCTGGTCACCACATGCATTCAAGCTGTGTTCCATGCACTCCCTCTCACCGATTTAGCCATCAATAGTACCACTGCTTCATGCGCCCACAGCAAAGATTTATAGACCTTCAGTTGTCTCTTTGGACCTCCTTGCCTCTTGCAAGCTGTTCTCGCTTTAAATCTGCTTTCTATAGCTTTTATCTCTTTAAATCTGAAGCTTGGAGCTTTTGCCTCTGCCCCTCACTCTTAACATCACTTAACAGGACTTTTTCCTTCCTTTGACTGAAAGGTCTGCTTGGGACTTTCCCCTGTTTCCACACCCAACCGCCCCCCCCCCCGCCCCCGCCCCCCACCACACACACACACCTGGGTTTCTTGGGGTTTTCCTTAGCTTGGGACTGACTATCTTCCCCTTCTAGGTTGCTTCCACTTGAGAACTGTCTTCAAACCAACTGAACTCCAACAGCTTCCAAAACAAACTGCTGTTTCTAGCTTTTCTGTGTGGGTGTGTCTGTGGGGAGGGACCTGCCTCTCTAGACCCCTGTTGCTAGGCAACAGCCCAATTCTTCTACCCTTGTGTTTGCTTAATTTCTTAAGTCATAAACTCTCATTAGAGATGCAAGCACCTTTTTAAAGTGAAGCTAAAACTCAATTTGACCTTTTCTTAACACACAGATACATAAATACAAATCAAACTTAAACTTTAAAGTTAAAACTCATTCCTAACACCTGCAAATACCAATATAACTTACTTAAACTATCTCTATTTCCTAACAATGTGGTGTCTTTGGATTTTCAGAAGGCTTTTGATAAGGTTGCACACAGGTTAGTGAACAAAATTAGAGCACAATGAGATATGGGGTAATATACTGGCATAGATTGGTTAATGGACAGAAAACAGGAATAAATGGATCATTTGCAGGTTGGCAGGCTATGACTAGTGGGGTACCATAAGGATCAGTGCTTAGGCCCCAGCTTTTCACAATCTATATCAATGATTTTGATGTGGGGAACCAAATGTAATATTTCCAATTTTTCTGATGACACAAATCTAAATGGGAAGGTGAGTTGTGAGGAGCTGCAAAGAGTTCAAGGAAAGTTAGACAGGCTAAGTGATTGGGCAAGAACATGGCAGATGGAATATCATATGGAAAAATATGAAATTATCAATTTTGGTAGGCAAAACAGAAATATAGAGTATCTTTAAATACATTGAGAGATTGGGAAGTGTTGATGCCCAAAGGGACCTGGGTGTCTTTGTTCATGAGTCACTGAAAGCTAACAGGCAGATGCAGCAAGCAGTTAAAAGGTAAATGGTATGTTGGTCTTTATTGCAAGAGAATTGGAGTATTGGAGTAAAGAAGTGTTGCTGCAATTGTCTTGCAGCCTTGGCGAGACTGCACCTGGAATATTGTGTGCAGTTTTAGTCTCCTTACCTAAAGAAGGATATACTTGCCATAGAGGGAGTGCAGTGCACGCTCACGAGATTCCTGGGATAGCAGGATTGTCCTATGAGGAGAGATTGAGAAATAGCTGTCTACCTTCATCATTTTGTTGCCTATGGGGCATATTATGACATTAGGGAATCTGTTAGATTTTTGTAAAAACCCACCCAATTCACTAATTTCCTTTAGGGAAGGAAATCTGCTGTCCTTACCCAGTCTGGCCTACATGCGACTCAAGGCCCACACCAATGTGATTGTCTCTTAACTGGCCTCTGAAATGCCCTGGCGAGAACACTCGACTCCTGACCAAAAGAAACTTTGAAGGACCACTTGGCTTCAAACCAGGCATCAAATTGGGAAATGACAAAGATACATAATGCCCAATTGATCCTGCAAAGCTCTCACTAACATTTGGGAGCTTGTGTCAAAATTGGGAGGACTGTCCCACAGATTAGTCAAACAACAATCTGACATGGCCATCCTCACTGAATCACACCTTACAGCCAATGTCCCAGATTCCATCATCATCATCCCTGGGTATGACCTTTTTTACCAGATGTGGCGGCACAGTGTTCTACAGCTGGGAGAGGGTTGCCTTGGGAAACCTCAACATTGAAGTCTCATGGCATCAGGTCAAACATGGCCAAGGAAACCTCCTGCTGATTACCACCTACCACAGCCCCTCAGCTGATGAATCAGTGCTCTCCATGTTGAACACCAATTGTAAGAAGTATTGAGGGTGGCAAGGGCACAGAATGTACTCTGGGTTGATGGACTTCAATGTCTATTACCTAAGCCAGTAATTATTAGGGTGCCCCTATATTGGCCCAAATGTGCATCAGTTGACTCCTCCCACAAACTCTCAGACCTCTCCCCGGCAATTCTTTTCCAAAGTTATTTTTCAACTGTGTCGTTCCATTTGCTGTCGAGATGGTGCTGGTCTGATTCTATTTCGAGACCAGCTTCCAACCTCCCCCTCGCCCCCACACTCTCCATCACTGACCAATTCCCTCCTATCGTTCTCAAAGCTCATCATGTGCAGGTTTCCCTCCCTCCAGTCACTGTCCTGCCCCCTCACCCCTTTTAACCTGCAGCCCATCGTCAACGCAGTCGATATTTTTGTCCTCCTCCTGAACTGTTTTCTGTGGATGTCCCAATGGCCATGTTGACCTCACTCCTTCCCACCTTGAGGGCTTATGCACAGTGACCTACAGGGACGCCCCCATGACCCCCTCCCAACCCACCATGAGACCATTGACTGCCCCCTCTCACTTACCAGTTCCCCATTTACAGGCTGCAGATGCCTCCTTGATTGTGCCAGTACCATCCACTGCTCAGCACCAAGCCACCAACCCCCAGGACCCAAATGTGAGGGAGACTGACCAAACCCTGCACAGCATTGCTGAGCACAACCGACACTGCACAGACAGGCCCTCCCTCTCCCCATGCGTGCCAGGCATAGTCGTGTAGTATGGTCTGCACTGCCCAGGACCGTCTTTAAATTTTGGCCCTGACACTGTGGCCCACACTGAACCAGGAATGACTCATACTTATCCCTCCTCTTCCCTTAAACTTGCCCCCACCCCTGTCATGTTTCTCTGTCCACCCCTTCTCCTCCAGGCTCCAGTTACCCACCTCCTCCCAATCACAGAATCTTAACAGCACAGGAGAAGGCCATTCAGCCCATCCTGTCTGCACCGGCTCTCCAAATGAGCATTATGACCTAATGCCATTGCCCTGCCTTTTCCCCGTACCCCTGCACATTGCTTCTATTCAAATAATCATCTAAAGCCCTCTTGAATGCCTCCATTGAACCTGCCTTCACCACACTTCCAGGCAGTGCATTCTAGAACCGAACCACTCGTTGTGTGAAAAAGCTTTTTCTCATGTCACACTTGCTTCTTTTGCAAATCACTTTAAATCTGTGCCCTCTCATTCTTGATCTTTTTTATGAGTGGGAACAGCTTCTCCTTATCTACTCTGTCCAGCCCCCTCATGATTTTGAACATCTCTATCAAATCTCCTCTCAGCCTTCTTCTCTCCAAGGAGAACAGTCCCAACCTCTCCAATCTATCCTCATAACTGAAGTTTCTCATCCCTGGAACCATTCTTGTAAATCTCTTCTGCACTCCCTCCAATGTGTTCACATCCTTCCTATAACATGGCGCCCAGAACTGTACACAATATTCCAGCTGAGATCTAACGAGTGTTATATAAATTCAGCATGACCTCCTTGCTCTTGTACTCTATGCCCCTATTAGTCAAGCCCAGGATACTATATGTTTTATGAATTGCTCTCTCCACTTGTCCTGCCAATTTCAATGATCTATGCACATATACACCCAGGTCTTTCTGCACCTGCACCTCCTTCAAAATTTCACCCCTTATTTTATATTGCCTATCCATGTTCTTCCTACCAAAATGCATCACCTCACACTTCTCCACACTGAACTTCATCTGCCACCTATCTGCCCACTCCACCAACTTGTCTATGTCCTCTTGAAGTCCACACCATCCTCCTCGCAGTTCACAACACTCCCAAGCTTCGTACCATCTGCAAACTTTGAAATTGTCCCCTGATCATCAAGATCTAGATCATTAATATCTATCAGGAACAGCAAGGGACCCAATACTGACCCCTGGGGAACTCCACTACAAACCTTCTTCCAGCCTGAAAAATATTCATTGACCATTACTCTCTGCTTCCTATTTTTCTATCAATTCTGTATCCACTGTCCCTTTTATTCCATGAGCAATAACTTTTCTCACAACTCTGTTGTGTAGCACTGTGTCAAATGCCTTTTCAAAGTCCATGTACACCACATCAACAGCATTACCCTTATTGACCTTTTATGCTACCTCTTCAAAAAACTCCAGCAAGTTAGTTAAACATGATTTCCCCTTTAGAAATCCATGCTGGCTCTTCCTTATCAACCCATATTTTTCCATGTGACTACTAATTCTATCCCAAATAATTGTTTCTAGAATCTTGCCCACCACTGAAGTTAAACGAATGGTCTGTAATTGCTGGACTTATCCTTACAACCTTTTTTGAACAGGAGCATAATGTTTGCAATTCTCCAGTCCTCTGGCACCACCTCTGAATCTAGGGAAGACTGAAAGATTATGGCCAGTGCCTCTGCAATTTCTACTCTCACTTCCTTCAATATCCTTGAATGCATCTTATCCGGTCCTGGTGCCTTGTCAACTTTAAGTACTGACAGTCTATTCAACACTTCCTGCTTATCAATTTTGAACCCTTCTAGTTTCCTTGTCTGTCACCATGGCCTGGGTAGCAACTACCTCCTTGGTAAAGACGGATGTAAAGTATTCAATCAATACCTCAGCCATGGCTCCTTTTCCCATGTGTAAATTCCCTTTTAGGTCCCTAATCGGCCCTACTCCTTTTACCACCCTTTTACTATTTATGTGCCTATAGAAGACTTTGGGATTCCCCTTTATGCTGGCTGCTAGTCTTTTCTCATAATCCCTCTTCGCTTTTCTAATACACTTTCTCACCTTCCCTCTGAACATTCTGTATCCTCTTGGTTCTCATTTGTATTTTCTACCTGACACCTGTCACAAGTGCACTTTATCTTCTTTATCTTAATTTCACTCTCCTTTTTCATCCAGGTAGCTCTGGATTTGTTTGCCCTACCTTTCCCTTTCGATGGAATATACCTTGTCTGTGCCTGAACAAATTCTTTTTTGAAGGTAGCCCATTGTTCAGTTATAGCTTTCCTGCCAATCTTTCATTCCAGTCTATCTGGCCCAGCTCCGTTCTTGTCCCATCGAAGTCGGCTCTTGTCCAGTTAATTATTCTTACTCTGGATTGCCTATTGTCCTTTTCTATCATCATCCTGAAATGTACAATACAATGATCACTGTCTCCTAACTGCTCCCCCACTAACACTTGATCCACTTGGCCCACCCCATTTCCAAGAACCAGGTCCAACAGTGCATCTTTTCTTGTTGGAATGGACATGTACTGCTGTAGAAAATTCTCCTGAATGCAATTTAGGAAGTTTTTACCCCTCTCCACCCTTCACACTACCACTGTCCCAGTCTACACTCGGGTAATTAAAGTCCCCCATTATAATTATTCTATAATGCCTGCATCTCTCTGTAATTTCCCTGCAGATTTGTTCTTCTACGTCCTTCCCACTAGTTGATGATCTATAAACGACACCGAGCAATGTAATTGCACCTTTTTTGTTTCTTAGCTCCGGCCAAATTGATTCTGTCCTTGAACCCTCTGGGACATCCTCTTTTTCCAGCACTGCAACGCTCTCCTTAACCAATACCACCACCCTTCCTATTTTCCTTCCTTTCCTATCTTTTCTGAACACCTTGTACCTGGGAATATTTAACACCCAGTTCTGCCTTTCCTTGAGCCAGGTCTCTGTTATCGCCACAACATCATATTCCCACATGGCAATCTGCTCCTGTAACTCCCCAATCTTATTTACTATACTCCGTTCATTCACATACATGCATAGTAACCCTGATTTAGATTTTGTTACTTTCTCCCTTACCCCGACTTTACCTATTAACTTACTATTCTCTATACTGGTGCTATTTGTCTCTCCCAGTATTTTGTGCACCCTGGCATTCCTCTCTGATATTTTCTCTAGGTTCCCACACCCCTGCCGAGTTAGTTTAAAACCCTCCCAACAGCACTAGCAAAACGTCCTGAAAGGAACTCAGTCCCAGCTCTGTTCAGGTGCAACCCTTCTGTCTTGTACAGGGGCCATCTCCCCCAGAGCCAGTCCCAGTGTCCCAGGAATCTAAAGCCCTCCCTCCTGCACCACCTTTCCAGCCACACATTCACCTGCCTTATTCTCCTATTTCTGTACTCACTGGCACGTGGCACTGGGAGCAACTGGAGATTACTACATTTGAAGTTTTGCTTGCTAATTTTCTACCTAGCTCCCTAAATTCTGATTGCAGGACCACATCCCCCTTCCTACCTAAGTCATTGGTACCAATGTGGACCATGACATCTGGCTGATCACCCTCCCCATAAAGAATGTCCTGCTGCCGCTCTTGTAACATCCTTGACCCTGGCACCAGGGAGACAACATACCATCTGGAGTCACATCTATGGCCACAGAAACGCCTGTCTGTTCCCCTAACCAATGAATCTCCTATCACTGTAGCTCTTCCTTTCTCTTTCCTCCCCTCCTGTAGAACCGAGCCCCTCATGGTGCCACAAACCTGGCTCTGGCTGCACTCCTCTGAAGAACCAGCACCCTCACCAGCTTCCAAAACGGAAAGCCAATTTATGAGCGGGACCCCAGGGGACTCCTGCACTTCCTGCCTACTTCTCTTGGACTGCCTGGTGGTCAACCCATTCCCTCTCTGTCTCCAGGCCCTTAAGCTGTGGTGTGACCACCTCTCTGAATGTACTATCCACGTAGCTCTCAGCCTCGCGGATGTGCCACAGAGACTCCAGCTGCCGCTTGAGCTCTGAAACCCAGAGCTCAAATTTCTGCAGCTGACAGCACTTCCTGCACATGTGGTTGTCCAGGACATCGGCAGTGTCCATGACTTCGCACATATTACAGGACACGTGTTCCACTTAACTGAGCTGCCCTGCCATGTCTTAACTTTACTTCCCTTACGTTAACTTTATTCTACTTTGGATTATTTATATTACTTTATTATATTGGCCCTTAAATTTCCCTTATTTCTGCTGCATCACAGTTAAACCCAAATATAGGAACTTTAAAAATATTACACTTTTCTAATTTACTCACCATTTCATACTTATTAAGGCCGCCGCTCTTCTTTCTGAGCAAAGTTAGAAAAAGAAAGGAGCAACTCCTCCCTCCTCACCGAACTCCCTCAGTCACTAAACTCCAACTAAAGCTCTCTATTGCAGCCAAACACAGCACTCCAGTGCAGACCAGTCATGTTCCTCTATCTATTGCTTTCCTCCTGGTCTCCAGTCAACATGCCCCCTCGCCAGTCAAGCATCTGTCTTTCACCCCTTCCCTTGCCTTTGACCAGATCCCTCCCCCGTCCCTGCCAAGTCATGTGTCTGCCTTCCACCCCTTCCCTTCTCGCTGGTCTTGACTGAATAGTCTCGGTATAGAGTCGGAGCAGCCGCAAGCGCAGCGCAGTGAAAGGTTGGCAAACACTGCGCATACAAACCTCAAAGTCAGGAGTTAAGTGACATCTCCAGTTACACGCCACTTATATCTGGTCATGAACCAGACCAGCTTAAACCTAGCACATTAGGTTTGGAGGGAGAATGTGATTCCGGTGAGCTGGGTTTTTGGTGAGCATTCATGAGATGCAAAGGGAAGCAAATCTGGCTCCTGACATGGAGCTGTGGGAAACGCATGAAAGTCTGGAGGGGAAAATGCCACCTTATTTCTGCTGGTGCAAAAAGACTTTTGCCATCACTCCAAATTTTGCGCCCCACCCACCACGATTCCTGGTGCTGGCAGGAGTGGAAAACCCTGCCCAGTATCTCCCAAACCAAGTGTGGATGTTGTTAGTTCCTGAGAGGCCTTTCTGAATGTACTGACCAGTATCCATTTATAGCATCAGGTCTGGAGAAGAATTTGATGTTTGCAAACTTGGGATTTATGTTCCTCAAGTGTGGCAAATTTATGTGGGCATCATTTCAGTGTTGCATTCAGCTGCCTGGGGCCTAAAACTCACTAGATCTATCTTCTTTTAGTGGTGCATATGATGGAGCTACACCAATTGGTGTGGTGCTGGACTCTATGGACTATGTCAGCTCTTTCCATTTTATCCAGTTCTACTTTCAGCTCACTTTGGATATGGACACTACACTTACATGAAGATCAATGGAAGAAATAGTGTCTGTGCCTATATGCTATACTGTATTACCTTTGAAACTTCCAATCCTGTCGAATCTATCCAGGTAGAATGATGTTAGGCTGGCTAAGGAGGCGATACGTTTGTCCTTGTGGCCTGTTGCCTTCACCATTGCCTTGTTGATGCTCTGAAGGGTAACCAAGGTCAGCTGTCTGCAATGACTGGACCTATGGTGTCCACAATATAGAATATTTGGGGTGACCATGGCGAGTTGTGGTAGTGACATTCAGCATGATGGATCCCGGGGATGCAATCTCCGAGCAATTGTAGGCTGTGAGTTTGGCTGTGGTTGGTTGAATGTTAGCACTTGCAGCCGTATCGATTTTTGTCCACAGTGAATGTTTCCCAGGCTTCTGTCAGCACACAATGTGAATAGTGGAAAAGGCTTCAGATGGTACAATGGTGTCAATATGTTCTGTGTTGTTAACTATGTTGAATGCCTGCTCATTGTGTGTGTTAATTTTCTGGTCATCCTTATGTACCTTGTAATCTGGCTGATCATGTTGTGGATTTGCTGGTTGTGATATTTGGTAAATTCCCTTTGTTTGCTGGAATGTTCGATCTGTCTTACACCTGACTGTGTCCTGTCATGATGTCGAGCCATCTGTTCTGGCTTTGGCTGCCTGCATTGGCACTTCCAATATCCTCTGGTGCCACATGCCTTGCATACGTGGTGGAAAGTTGGACAATTTCTGAGTGCATGTATGAGACTGCACTACCTGGTTTAACAGGTTTGTTTGAATTGACTGCTGTGCCAGCAGTGGATGTAATGCACAGTGCCTGTAAACTCTGACGACCCATAAGTATTGCTCCATACTTGCATCGACTTTTTAGCAATGCTTCCAAACAGCAACCTTTGGGTTGGTCCAAAAGATCCTTTATGTAGAAAGGGTGTAATTGCTTTAGATGGACTAGAGAGGAGATTTACGAGGATGTTGTCAGGACCGGAAAATTGCAGCTATGAGGAAAGATTGGATAGGCTGGGGTTGTTCTCTTTGGAATAGAGGAGGCTGAGGGGAGATTTGATTGAGATTTACAAAATTGTGAGGGGTCTGGTTAGAGTGAATGGGACGGGCCTATTTACTTTAGCAGAGAGGTCAGTGACGAGGGGGCATAGATTTAAAGTAATTGGTAGAAAGATTAGAGGGGAGATGAGGGAAAATGTTTTCGCCCAGAGGGTTGTGGTGGTCTGGAACTCACTACCTGAAGGGGTAGTCGAGGCAGAAACCCTCAACTCATTTAAAGGCATCTGAATATGCACCTCAACTGCTGTAACCTGCAGGGCTACAGACCAAATGCTGGAAAGTGGGATTAGGCTGGGTGGCTCATTTTTAGGCCTGCACAGACACGATGGGCCAAGTGGCCTCTTTCTGTGCCATAGACTTTCTATGACTCTATCTGCTTCCATAGGGGTAGAAGCTATCATAAGCTTGATCATTTTATCAGCCAGTTCTGCCTCTGAACAGTCACAATCACACCCCTTATCTCTGCTGTGGCTCACAAACTAATCCATCATCTCCAAGGATTGCTGTCTGAAAGACATTAATTCAAGACGGTATAAGTGAAAATTAAGCTTAATTCTTAACTGGTCTTCCACTGCAGATCATATTTTCCTTGGGTCTGTGAGATTGTCTGTCGACAGTCTGATGTGTTCAGTCGGTGGAGACCTTCGTTTCCACTGACTATTTTAACTTTGATGGAATGTTTGTTTCAGAAACATCCAGATCCAGAAAACAGTCCCATCCATTGCCTGAACAAATAGAACTCAGTAAGGTCCTTCCAATTCAGTGATGGAAATTTTCCAGTCATCCTGTTAGTCTTCGCAAGAGTTTCAATGATATCTGTGGCAGGAACAAATATTAAGGCTTGCACAGTTCTCCAGGGATTAAGATCTGTAGCTCCATTTGCTTGCAGTTCGTTGAATGGCCACACCCTGTTGTTAGAATTAGGATTGATGGCGCTGTTGCTGCCGTCCATGCTTTTGTTAGAATCCGCCCCATAAAGCTGTCTTTCAGCATGAACACACCCTGACGCCTAAAGAAATTATTTAATGGCGACGAAGGCCACTTTCAATCTTCATCGAGATGTTAGAGGGTGATACTCAATGGACTCTTTTGCCTGGCCCTGTCATGAACATTTGATTGGCAACCCCAGTACTCCTGATCTGGTTGGCCAGCAGGAGAAGCATTGCTTCCGTTAATGGAGCCCTGCATCTCACAGAGTCATTTCTCTAACGGTTATTCCTGCTCAGGGGATGTTACTGTAGTTGGAATTAGACTTACACTCCCCTGGTTTGGTAAGAAAGGCAGTCCAACAGCAGTACCCCCTCCCAAACCAACTTTCCCAGCACTGAGGCACTCATCACTCAAAACCAGATTCGCTGAACGGACATGTCATTCGTAAGCCTGACTCCAGATTGCTGAAGCAACTGCTCTGCTTGGAACTCAGTTGCAGCAGATGACTCCCAGGAGGGCAGCAGAAACACTTTGGGGATGTCCTCAAAGCATCCCTGAAGAGGTCAAACATACCTGCCAATTCATGGGAGACCTTGGCTTGTAAACGAATGGAGAAGGCTCATTTGGGAAGGCACATGTGGATATATGTACATATGAACATACGAATTAGCAGCAGGAGTAGGCCACTCGGCCCCTCAAGCCTGCTCTACCATTCAATAAGATCATGGCTGATCTGATTTTAACCTGATATTCCTGTCTACTCCCGATAACCATTCCCCCCTTGCTTAACAAGAGTCTATCTGCCTCTGTCTTAAAGATAGTCAAGGACTCTGCCTCAACCACCTTTTGAGGAAGAGATTTTTATAGCCTCTCAACCCCCTGAGAGAAAAATTTTGCCTCATCTCTGTCCAACAGGGGCAACCCCTTATTTTTAAACAGTGACCCCGAGTTCTAGATTCTCCCACAAGAGGAAACATCCTCTCCTCATTCACCCTGTCAAGACTCCTCAGGAGCTTATATGTTTCAATCAAGTCACCTCTTACTCTTCTAAACTCCAGCAGATACAAGCCCAGCCTGTCCAGCCTTTCCTCCTATTACAGGTATTAATCTAGTAAACCTTCTCTGAACTGCTTCTAATGCATTTACATCTTTCCTTAAATAAGCAGACCAATACTGTATACAGTATTCAAGATGTAGTCTCACCAATGCCTGAAGCATAACCTCCCTACTCTTGTAATCAATTCCCTTTGCAATAAACAATAACAATACTTGCTGTACCTGCATATTAGCCTTTTGTGAATCATGCATTAGGACCCCCAGATCCCACTGCATCTCAGAGCTCTGCAACCTCTCACCGTTTAGATAATATGCCTCTTTTTTATTCGCCCTGCCAAAACGGACAACCTCACATTTTCCTACATTATACTCCATTTGCCACATCTTTGCCCACTCACTTAACCTATCTATATCCTTTTGCAGCCTCCTTATGCCCTCTTCACAACTTACTTTCCTACCTACCTTTGTGTCACCAGCAAATTTAGCAACCAACCCACCGGTCTCTTCACCCAAGTCATTTATATAAATTGTGAAGAGTTGAGGCCCCAGCACAGATCCCTGTGGCACACCACTCGTCACATCCTGCCAACCAGAAAATGAGCCATTTATGCCTACTGTTTCCTGTTAGCTAGCCAATCTTCTATCCATGCCAATATGTTACTCTCTACACTATGATCTTTTATTTTCTGCAATAATCTTTGATGTGGCACCTTATCAGATGCCTTCTGAATATCCAAGTACAGTACATCCACCAGTTCCCCTTTATCCACAGCACATGTTACTTCTTCAAAGAACTCTAATAAATCGGTTAAACATAATTTCCCTTTCACAAAGCCATGTTGACTCTCCTTGAATTTATCTAAGCACCCTATTATAACGTCTTTAATAATAACTTCTAAAACCTTCCCTATGACAGATGTTAGGCTAACTGGCTTATTGTTCCCTGCTTTCTGTCTCCCTCCCTTTTTGAATATAGGAGTTACATTAGCTATTTTACCTAATGGAACCTTCCCCGAATCTAGTGAATTTTGGAAAATTAAAACCAACGCATCAACTATCTCATGAGTCACTTCTTTTAAGACTCTAGGGTGAAGTCCATCAGGACCTGAGGACTTGTTAACCCCAGTTCCAACAATTTGCTAAGTACCACTTCCCTGGTGATCGTAATTTTCTTGAGTTCCTCCCTCCCTTCCAATTCCTGATTTACAACTATTTTTGGGATGTTACTTATATCTTCTATATTGAAGATGCAAAATACCTGTTCAATTCATCTGCCATCACCTTATTTTCCATTATTAATTCTCCAAACTCACTTTCTATAGGACCAACACTCACTTTGTTAACTCTCTTTCTTTTTTAAATATCTATAGAAACTCTTACTGCCTGTCTATATTTCTAGCTAGATTTCTCTGGTAATCTAATTTTTCCCTCCTTATTAATCTTTTTGTCATATTTTTGCTGTTTTTTTATATTCTATCCAATCTTCTGACCTGCCAGCCATCTTTGTGTAATTATATGCTTTTTCTTTAAGTTTGATGCTACCTTTAACGTTTTTAGTTAACCACGGGTGGTGGGTCCTCCCCTTGGAATTTTTCTTTCTTGTTGGAATGTATCTATTCTGTGTATTCTGAAATATCCCCTTAAATGTCTGCCACTGGATCTATTCCTTAACCTAAGTTGCCAGTTCAATTTCGCTAGCTCTGCTTTTATGCCCTCATAATTGCCCTTATTTAAGTTTAAAATACTAGTGTTAGACCCAGTCTTCTCTCCCTCAAACTGAATGTATAATTCAATCATATTATAATCACTGCTACCCAGGGATGCCTTCACTCTGAGGGCATTAGTTAATCCTATCTCATTGCACAATATCAGGTCCAGTGAAGCCTGCTCCGTGGTTGGCTCCAAAACATGCTGATCTAAGAAATTATCCCTAAAACAATCTATGATTTTGTCATCTATGCTACCTTTGCCCATCTGATTGTTCCAGTCTATATGTAGATTCAAATACCCCATGATAACCGCCGAATCTTTCTGACAAGCTCCCACTATTCCTTCTTTGATACCCCATCCTATCATGTGATAACTGTTAAGGGATCTTTACACCACTCTCACAAGTGACTTCTCGCCTTTATCATTCCTCATCTCTACCCAAACCACCTCTATATCCTGGTTTCCTGAGCTTAGGCCATCCCTTGCTATTATGTTAATATTGTCTTTAATTAACAGAGCCACCCATCCACCTTTTCCCAACTTCCTATCCTTCCTAAAAGTCACATACCCTTCAATGTTCAGGCCCCAATCTATCCTATCCTGTAGCCATGTCTCTGTAATGGCCATTAGATCATACTTATTTATCTCGCCTGTTTTGTTTCGAATGCTATGTGCGTTCAGATACAGAAGCTTTGTCCTTTTATTACTTTTGTAATCTCTAGCTTTATCTATTGGTTTACTCTTAGATTTCTACTTTCTGTTATCTGTTTATCATTTCCCAAATTAATATCTTCCTCTCTTACCTTGTCTCTACTCTTTAATTTACCACATCTTCCCACATTTAATCCTTTGCCTCTAAAATTTAGTTTAAAACCCTTTCTACTTCCCTAGTTGTGTGATTCGCTTGTCCCAGCATGGTTCAGGTGTAGACTGTCCCAATGGTACAGCCCCCCACTTTCCCCAGTACAGGCGTCGGTCCCCCATGAACCAGAACTCACTTCTCCCACACCAGTCTTTGACCCATGCATTCATCTCGAATCTTATTTGTCATATGCCAATTTGTACATGGCTCAGGTAATAATCCAAAGATTATTTTCTTTGAGGCTCTGCTTCTTAATTTGGTACCTAGCCTCTCATACTGGCTATGCAGAACCTCTTTCCTCAACTTACCTATGTTGTTGTTACCAACATGGACCATGATGACTGGATCCTCCCCCTCCCACTGCAACTTCCTCTCCAGCCCTGAGCAGATGTCCCGAACCCTGGCCCCAGACAGACAACACAGCCGTCTGGACTCTCGCTCTTTGCTGCAGAGAACAGTGTCATTCCCCCTCACTATACTGTCCACTGCTACCGATATGTTCCTGTTTGCTCCTCCCACTTGTATTACTTCCTGTACCATGGTGCCATGGCCAGCCAGCTCATTCACCTTGTAGACCTTGTTTTCGTCCACACAGGTTGCGAGCACCTCAAACCTGTTTGACAATTGCAAAGTCTGAGGCTCCTCCACTAATGTTTGCTTGGGCCCTATACCTGCCTCACTCATGGTCACATCCTCATGTCCCTCACTGCTGACCAAAACAGACGACCTTCTTCTAAGAGGTGTGACCGTCTTCTGGAACATAGTATCCAGGTATTTCTCCCCCTCCCTAATGTTGTGCAGTTCAGCTTCCAGATCAATAATCCTGATCCAGAATTCCTCAAGCTGCTTACACTTCCTGCAGACGTGTTTGTCATGGATCGTCTTGGCATCCAAACGCTACCACATTCCACAGCTGCAATATAACACCTGTCCTGCCATTGTTACTTATGTTATTTAATTCACAAAATCACAGAATCTCACAGTGCAGAAGAGACCCTCCAGCCCATTGAGTCTGCACCGACACGTGAGAAACACCCGACCTACCTACCTAACCCCATTTACCAGCACTTGGCCCATTGCCTTGAATGTTATGACGTGCTAAATGCTCATCCAGGTACTTTTTAAAGGAAGTGAGGCAACCCGCCTCCACCACACTCCCAGGCAGTGCATTCCAGACCATTACCACCATCTGGGTAAAAAGGTTTTTCCTCACATCCCCCCTAAACCTCCTGCCCCTCACCTTGAACTTGTGTCCCCTCATGACTGACCCTTCAACTAAGGGGAACAGCTGCTCCTTATCCACCCTGTCCATGCCCCTCATAATCTTGTACAACTCGATCAGGTCGCCCCTCAGTCTTCTCTGCTCCAATGGAAACAACCCAAGTCTATCCAACCTCTCTTCATAACTTAAATGTTCATCCCAGGCAACATCTTGGTGAATCTCCTCTGCACCCGCTCCAGTGCAATCACATCCGTCCTATAATGTGTTGACCAGAACTGCACACAGTACACCAGCTGTGGCCTCACCAAGGTTCTATACAACTCCAACATGACCTCCCTACTTTTGTAATCTATGCCTCGATTGATAAAGGCAAGTGTCCCATATGCCTTTTTCACCACCCCACTAACATGCCCCTTTGCCTTCAGAGATCTATGGACACACACGCCAAGGTCCCTTTGTTCCTCAGAACTTCCTAGTGTCATGCCATTCATTGAATACTTTCTTGTCAAATTACTCCTTCCAAAGTGTATCACCTCACACTTATCAGGGTTAAATTCCAGCTGCCACTTATCTGCCCATTTGACCATCCCATTTATATCTTCCTGTAGCCCAAGACACTCAACCTCACTGTTAACCACCCGGCCAATCTTTCTGTCATCAGCAAACTTGCTAATCCTACCCCCCAACATATTCATCTATGTTGTTTATATAAATGACGAATAATAGGGAACCCAGCACAGATCCCTGTGGTACACCACTGGACACGGGCTTCCAGTCACTAAAGCATCCTTCTGTCATCACACTCTGCCTCCTACAACTAAGCCAATTTTGAATCCGCCTTATCAAATTTCCCTGTATCCCATGTGCATTTGCCTTCTTTATAAGTCTCCCATGTGGAACCTTGTCAAAGGTTTTGCTGAAATCCATATAAACTACATCAACTGCACTACCCTTATCGAGACACCTGGTCACCTCCTCAAAAAATTCAATCAAATTTGTTAGGCATGACCTCCCTCTGACAAAGCCATGTTGACTATCCCTGATTAAACCTTGCCTCTCCAAGTGGAGATAGATTCTCTCCTTCAGAACTTTCTCCAATAGTTTCCCTTCCACTGATGTGAGATTCACTGGCCTGTTGTTCCCTGGCTTATCTCTGCAATCCTTCTTAAATAGCGGAACCACATTAGCTGTTCTCCAGTCCTCTGGCACCTCCCCCGTGGCCAGAGAGGAATTAAAAATTTGGGTCAGAGCCCCTGCAATCACCTCCTTTGCCTCCCTCAACAGTCTGGGACACAAATCATCCAGACCTGGAGATTTGTCCACTTTTAAGCCTGCCAACACCTCCAATACCTTGTCAATCCCTATATCAATTTGCTCAAGAACCTCGCAGTCTCTCTCCCCAAGTTCGATACCTTCATCCTCATTCTCTTGGGTGAAGACGGATGTGAAGTATTTGTTCAATACTCTAGCGATGTCCTCTGGCTCCACCCATAGATTGCCCCCTTGGTCCTTAATGGGCCCTACTCTTTCCCTGGTTATCCTCTTCCCATTGATAGACTTATAGAATATCTTGGGATTTTCCCTAAATTTTACCAGCCAGAGCTTTCTCATATCCCCTCTTTGCTCTCCAATTTGCTTTCTTAAGCTCCACCCTGCACTGTCTGTACTCCACTAATGCCTTTGCTGATTTGCTTCCCTTGCATCTGCTAAAAGTCTCTCTTTTCTTTCTCATTGTATCCTGAATATCTCTAGTCATCCATGGTTCTCTGGGCTTGTTACTCTTTCCTATCACCCTGGAGGGAACATGTTGAGCCTGCCCTCCCCATTTCCTTTTTGTATGCCCCCCACTGCCTGTCTATAGGTTTCCCCACAAGTAACTGTTCCCAGTCTACCTTGGCCAGATCCTGCCTTGTTTTACTAAAATCTGCTCTCCCCGAATCCAAAACATTTTTTTGCAACTTATCTATTTCTTTGTCCATAACAAGCTTAAGTTGTACCATGTTGTGGTCGCTATCACTAAAATGCTCACCCACCACCACCTCAGCCACCTGCCTGGTTTCATTCCCCAGAATTAGGTCCAGCAATGCGCCGTCCCTTATTGTACCCTCTACATATTGACTTAAAAAGTTCTTCTGTACACATTTCAAGAAATCCACTCCATCCAAGCCCTTAACACTATGTCTATCCCAATTAATGTTGGGAAAGTTGAAATCATCTAATATAATTACCCTATTGTTATTGTTTTTAACACACCTCTGCAAATTGTGCACATATTTGCTCCTCAATTTCCCGCTGACTATCTGGGGGTCTATAATAAACACCTAACAATGTGGCTGCCCTTTTTTTTATTCCTAAGCTCTACCCACAAAGCTTCATTCGATGCCCCCTTCAAGATATCATCTCTCCTTACTGCAGTAACTGACTCCTTAATTAATAATGCAATGCCTCCTCCTCTTTTACCTCCTCCCTTGTCTCACCTGAAGATTCTATATCCCAGAATGTTGAGCTGCCAATCCTGCCCCTCCCTCAACCACGTCTCAGTGATGGCTACTGTATCACAATTCCACGTGTCAATCCTCACTCTTAACTGATCCGTTTTACCTGTAATACTCCTGGCATTAAAGTAGAGGCCATCCAGCCTTGCCTTACTCCCTTGAAACTTAATGCAGCTGTATTCCCTCTGACTTGATTGTTTTACTGTATTATGATGTGTCCCTGTTCTGCTAAAATTCTGTGAACCCTCCCCCTGCCAAATTAGTTTAAACTCCTCCCAACAGCACTAGCAAACACACTCGCAAGGATCTTAGTCCCGCTCTGGTTCAGATGTAGACCGTCCTGCTTGTACAGGTCCCACCTTCCCCAGAAACGGTCTTAGTGATCCAGGAATCTAGAACCCTCCCTCCTGCACCAACTCTTAACCAATGTATTCATCGGCGCTATTCTCCCATTTCTGTGCTCGCTAGCACATGGCACTGGGAGTAACCCGGAAATTACAACCTGAGAGGTCCTGCTTTTCAGTCTACTGCCTAACTCCCTGAATTCTTGATGCAAGACCTCATCCCCCTTTCTACTTATGTCATTGGTACCAACATGTACCATGACCTCTGCCTTATCACCCTCCCCCTTCAGGATGCCCTGCAGCCGTTCAGTGACATCCCGGACCCTGGCACCAGAGAGGCAACACACCATCCTGGAGTCATGTTGACGGCCACAGTAGAGCCTATCTGTTCCCCTGACTATAGAATCTCCTATTACTATTGCTCTTCCTTCCCTCCTGTACAGACAGGCTGCTTGTGGTGCCAGAAGCTTGGCACTGTCTGCACTCCCTGGAGGAACCAGCGACTTCATCAGCCTCCAAAATGGAATACCAATTTGCGAGCGGGACCCCAGGGGACTCATGAACTACCTGCCTGTTTCTCTTGGACTGCCTGGTGGTCACCCATTCCCTTCCTTCCTTCCTCAAGTCCCTTCAGCTGCAGTGTGACCACCTCTCTAAACGTGCTATCCACGATGTTCTCAGACTCACGGATGCTCCACAGTGTCCCCAGCCGCCGTTCCAGCTCTGAAACCCGAGCTTACAGGAGCTGCAGCTGGACACACTTCCTGCACACATGCTGGTCCCAAGCACTGGAAATGTTCTCAGCTTCCCACATGGAGCACAAGGAGCACACCACGGCTTTGAGCTCTCCTGCCATGGCTTATCCCTTTAAATTAAACCTTTTGAATCAATTACTCTAGGGCTCTTCTTTCCTGATCCTCGTTACTCCGGAATATACAAACTATAAACCACAAAAAAGACCTTGAACTATAAGCAATAAAAGTAGTAAATACTTATCGACCTTACCTACTACTTAACCAGTCATTCCTCTTCCTTGTAGCCTCAACTGCTGCAGCAGGGAAAGACCAGTCTCTGAAGATTTAAGAAGTTGGATAGCAAAGAAAAAATGCAAAGAGCACCTCTTCCCCTCTGCACCGAATTCCCACTGTGCACCAAATTGCCAATACCCACACTCACTCTGGCTGTCTCTCACTCAGGATGAGGTCTCTCCCCTGCTCATGTCCTAGCTCACTGATCGTTTGCTTCTAATAGTCCTTTTCTTAAATAGAGCTGAGGTGAGCTGAGATGACACACACTAGCTAATCTTCAAAAGTAATCAACACCTATTCAGGCCTAATCAGGCTTCAGGTGATTGACAGTTAACTGTCACACAGTCAGCTGAGTCAGCTACCTTACCAACCTTTTAACTAAACTACTGAACTTTCAAAAATTAAAGATAAATTAAAGAGAAAGACTTACCAGTTCAATTCCCACTCTGCACCAAGTTGCCAATACCCACACTCACTCTGGCTGTGTCTCACTCAGGATGAGGTCTCTCCCCTGCTAGTGTGCAAGCTCACTGATTGTGTGCTTCTAATATCATGATATCATGGGAGTGAATTGGATTGGCTGAAGACTGCCATCGGTGATGCTGGGGACTTCCAGAGGAGGCCGAGATGGATCATCCACTGGGCACTTCTGGCTGAAGATTGTTCCAAATGTTTCAGATTTGTCTATTGCACTGATATGCTGCCCTCACCCCCATCATTGAGGATGGGGAAACACCAGAAAATCTCATCAACATCCACCCAGCATGACTTATGTCCAATTCCTCACGTGATGGAGAATTTCAAATAAACCCCAAACCCTGGCAGAGAATCAGTATGAACTGAATCCCACTGGATTATTCCATTGTACTCACATCTCCACAGATATCTGGGGCATAAACATGGTTAACATTATTTGCAAGAGGCAGTCTGAAGAAACCTGGCTTGAGTGGTTCAGCATAGAACAAGGAAGTGATTTCAACTTTAATCTTCCAATTCTTCATTGCAAAGGTGAACTTATTCCCCAGAACGATTACATGGAGAGAGGAAATGGTGAAGTAATAACAAAGCTGTAATCCTGCCTCTCTGATCTGCTTTTCCATTCCAATTTAATGCAGTGCAAGTAAACAGTCAAGGAAAATTGCAGGTAATCATGAACACAGCATCAAATAAGCCATACACTAACCAGCATGGTCTGTGACTAGGCAAGATCCTGGTGTCAGAACTCACTGCTGGAAGGTAACGATTAAACTCTGCTCATAGCTTTCACTGATTTATGGGGCTGCTTCCTCTTATTGCAACATCACAAAGTAGATTCAGGTGAAAAAGTATTGAAGGATGGTCAAAGAATTTGATTTTAAAGAGTGTCTATGGAGAAGAGAGAGTTAAAAAAGCAGAGAGGTTTAGGGAGAGAATTTCAGCGACTGAGACCCAGGCAGCTGAAGGCAAAGCCACCAATGGGGGAGTGAAGAAAATTGGGGATGTGCAAGAGGCAAGAGTTGGAGGAGCTCCAATATCTCAGAGGGTTGTGTGGCTGGAGAAGGTTGATAGGGTAACATTTCCTGAGGCTATGCTCAGAGTCATGAAGGGCCAATGTACCACTCAGTGTGCCCAGCGAGACCATTATCTTCCTCTGGTGTAGCTGAGTTCACCCAGAGATACAGCCTCCTCCCCCTCACCAGCCTCTTTCTACACCACCCCCACACCCCAATTGCCTTCCCACTCCGCTACCTCCTGTTCTTCCAAACCCCTCCCTATTTCCTCACTCCCTGACACCTCTATCCATCCTGTCTTCCCTGGGGCCCAATCCCAATGATCCCTGATTGTCGTCTAGCTGTATGGACTCGATGGGCTGTCTGGCTTCCTGTGCCGTAATGACTCTATGTATCTCCCTCTATTGGGTCTTTAATTGTATCCCAGTGGTGGGCATTAGCTGGAGACTAAACTACACTCATGTAAGCAGGAGCAGGATAAATGGTTCGAGGTGTGTGGAATGCAATGTGTGTAAAAAGAGTTCCATGCTGGTCACCTGAATTGTAAAAATCATTGGTTATTTTGAGCAGTTTATCAGTCTGTTAAATATTTGTCTGTAACACAGAACTAACTGGCCACCAGTTCCCATCTTTCCTGACAGCCTTGAACAGGTTGTGAGGTCCTGGCAGTAATGAATCATGTCAGGATGGGATCTAGCAACTCACTGCCCGTCAGTGTGGAAAATAGACAGGCTGCCCACTGCTGACCAAATATCACTCATTTCAATTGATAAACACTGCAGAGTGGGTTTCAGTGTGAGGATGAAAGTGGATGCTAGAGGGGTGCTCTTAATTTTGGTCCTAATTGGTGATGTCCAAAATTTGAACTTGCCTGGAGAAGCTAAAACAGAAACAGCTGCACTTTTAACACAATTTCTGACTAGACATAATTTTCGTGTGGCAGTAAGTTGGGCTTCTTGCATCCACTTCCACTGAATGTGGGCAGTGTGCAGGCTGGTACACAACTTCACAATGCTGGATGGCCCTCCTACCAAAGGAGAGTTCACACAGGTTCTCGGACAGGTCACTGGAGGTTCTGGTGGAGACGTTACAGAGGAAGAGGGATGCCCTTTTACCCACAGAGGTGAAGGATGCCACCTCACCCTCCTGCCCCTCTCCCACTGCAACAGCTGGCATTGCACTTTCTGGCCTTACAC
The DNA here is from genome assembly GCF_964194155.1 of Cetorhinus maximus. Classification (NCBI taxonomy): domain Eukaryota; kingdom Metazoa; phylum Chordata; class Chondrichthyes; order Lamniformes; family Cetorhinidae; genus Cetorhinus; species Cetorhinus maximus. Next base: position 186,715,715 of record NC_135880.1, read on the forward strand.
CCTCCCCCAGACCAAGTGGACCTCTATCAAGGTGCCAATGATGAAGAATTCCCTTTCTCCTGGTGACTCCTTTAAGGAGTCCAATATGGTTGAGTAGCACAGCACCCACTCTTTTTAGGTGAATTCCGTATGAGATGCAGGCTTCAAACCCTTTCCCCAAGATAGCATTTCATGTTAAAGAATGGCTAAGCTGGCATTTCAATTCAATATCCCACCTTGGTTACAGCGGAGAATCATCAGCCGCAACTCACCAACCAATGCAATTGGGTTCTACATATCTACCTGATCTCTGCCCCGCAACGAGGACACTGGCTCCAGCTCAGTTCAGTTGTGACCCATTCCTTTGAATAGTGCCTTCTGCCTCAAGAATTTGAAGACCTCTCTCCTGCACTATTTCTCTAGGTGTGGTAGAGGAACAAAGAGATTTCAGAGTAGAAATACATCAATCACTAAAAGTTGTGCCACATGTTACCAAGACCATAAAAAAATCAAGCCAAGCACTCTGCTTTATTTCTTGAGGGACAGAGTTGAAAAGTAGGGAAGATATGCTGAGCCTGAATTGACTCTTGGTTTGGCCACATGTAGAGGACTGCGTGCAGTTCTAATCACGATATTATAACAAGGATGTAGAGGCACTGGAGAGGCTGCGGAGAAAATTTTCAAGGATAATACCAGAAATGCGTGGATATACATATCAGGAAAAATTGACAGGCTGTGGCTCTTTTCTCTGGAAAATGAAGCCTGAGGGGTGACCTAATAGAGGCCTTTAAAATGATGAAATGTTTTGATAGAGTGGGGAAGAGCATAACTAGGGAGTCGTGTAGTCATCAGGAAATCCAACAGGGAATTCAGGAGAAACGTCTTTGCCCAGAGCCATAAAAATAGCAAACCATCTGGATTCAGACCATTGTTGGTTTGTTAAATATTTGCCTCTGAAGCTGTCCTGTCACCAGATGCCATCCTGTCCGATGGAGTCTGAGGTTCAGTCGATAACGCCCTGCCTCTGAGTTGAAAGCCCCACTCCAGCACATATTATCCTTTGAAGGAGTGTACATGAAATGGTTCAAACTGGTTGGTATTCAAGCTGCTAATCCTTCCAACACTTGCACAGTATTCTTCAAAAGTGAAAAAATGTGCATGAAGATATGAAACAATCAAACAACTCTGTGTACAGCCTTTAGCAAGGCTTGCGCACTGAACTGTCCCTGAATGTGAAACAGCAGCTCACTGTCTGTGGGGTCAATATACGTCTTCAGTACTACTGATGGGATGTTGTATCCAGTGCTTCAGTTGTTGCTTGATATCACGTGGAGTGTAACGAATTGGCTGAAGACTGGCATCTGTAATGCTGGGAAACTCAGGATGAGGCCAAGGAGCGTCACCTACATGGCACTTCTGGCTGAAGATGCTTGCAAATGCTTCAGTCTTGTATTTTGCACTGATATGCTATGCTCCCCCATTGTTCAGGATGGGGATACTTGTGGAGCTTTCTCCTTTGGTGAGCTGTTTAATTGTACACCACTGCTAGATGTGACAGGGCTACAGAGCTTTGACCTGATCCATTGGCTGTGGGATCACAGAGCTCTGTCTATGGCACACAACTTCCATTGTTTAGTTTGTAATTAGTCCTTTATTATGTCTTCAGCAGTTGGCAGCTCATTTTAAGGCATGCCTGCTGCTGCCCCTGACATACTCTCCTGCACTCTCCATTGACCCAGCCTTTATCCCTTAGCTTGATGGCCATAGTGGAGCAGGGAATATACCGGAGCCATGAGGTTACAGAATGTCGTTGAATACAATTCTGCTACTGCTGATGTCCAACAGTCTCATGGATGCCCAGGTATCAGCTGCTAGATCTGTTCGGAACCTGTCCCATTTAGCCTGATGGTAGTTCAATAGAACACGATGGAATGTGTCCTCAGTGTGAAGGCAGAATTTGACTTCACAAGGTGATCACTCCCACAAATACTGTCATGAGCAGATACATCTGTGATGGTTAGATTGGTGAGGGTGAGGTCAAGTAACTTTTTCCCTCTTGTCGGTTCTCTCACCTCTTGGCACATGTCAATTCTGGCAGATATGTCCTTCAGGGCAGTCAGCAGTGGTGCTACTGAGCCTATCTTGGTGATGAACATTGATGTCCCCCAATCAGATTACATTCTGTGTCCTGCTCCCTCAGTGTTTAACATGGAGGAGTGCAGATTCATCAGCTGAGGGTGGGTGGGGGTGGAAATTAGCAGGAGGTTTCCTTGCCTGTGTTTGACCTGATGCCTTGAGGCATCATAGAGTCTGTGGTCAATGTTGAGCACTTCCAGAGCCAGCACCCTCTGTCTGTATGCTAATGTGCTGTCACTCCTGGTGGATCTGTCCTGCCATTCAGACAGGACATACCAAGGTATGGTGGTGGATGAGCCTGGGACATTGGTTGTAAGGTATGATTGTGTGAGGGTGACTATTTTGGAGATGTATGATGTCAATGTGTCCCTGCCATTTTCTGACCTCCCCTCCTTCCATGTCAATGTAGTGACACACCGATCCAAATGAGAAATGAGACATGGACAAGAGGCGTTGATCAATGCAGTGACTTTTATTTTTCGGGGTTCTACTATCTTTACACCCCAATAAGGTAAATTTATTCAGTCAAACTTATTGTCAATCTTAATCCTCGACTAGGAGAAATTTTAAATGATTATAAGAGCTTAGTCAGCTATACTAGCTATAGATTTGTTCTTAAAATAAAATGTTCACTCTCCCAGGAGTATTTAGACTAAACAAAGATATCTCAGAATAAAATATACTTACTAGGTACATGACAGCAGAAATAACTCTTCTGACTGAACCTTACTCAGGATTTCCCATTGAAGAATTCTAGAGAAATTAGGATCCTGAGATATACAATGTAAGTCTACAACTTTTTACAGTGGTTGCTTAATAATATTTTATTATAAACTTAAATCTTAGATTATATTATAGTAATATTTATAATATTACAAAGTGTAAAGTAAGTAAAGTAAACAAATCCATCTAAGATATAAATTTATAAAAACTAGTCCATCTAGAAGAAAATGAAAGATACAAATCCACCTAAAAATAAATGTAGGATATTCAAACAAATAACATATGAAGTTCAGGCTCACACTCAAAGTAAAAGAAAATTTTCTGCCTTGTCTCAGCTATGAAAGATATTATCTAACAGACCCCTGCTCTTGGGTCAGCTGTGCAGATCTGACCTAGATGTTTACCGAAGAGTCTAATTTAAAGAAAATCTTTTGCTTTAAGAATAACACAACCATTGTTCATCATATTCTTAACTTTCTTTGTTTAGAAATCTTGGAGGATCAAGCAATGTGGTTTTTTGTGTGTAGGGGTCCTTAGCTTGTAAATATCTCAAGGCCTTGTCTGGTAAAGCCTTTTCAAGGTTTTCTGCATTTGTATGTGTGTAATGTTGGCAGAGATTCAAAATTTTCATTAGCTGGGTTAATTCCTTAACATATACACATGATTCAGAAAGCAGTAGGTCATTAGATCTATACAATGTAGCAGGGAATGAATTATAGAAATTATAGTTAGCTTCAGTCAAATGCCCAGAGGCTTCTCACTGTGGTACATTTTCCTTTTCTTTAGCTAAATCCACCTTGCAGCAGTAACAGATGCTGCAAGAGCCATTGACAGGAGGAAAACCATTGTCACAAGGAGTTTGTGTGCAAATTCCTCCAGCTTGATGACAAAGGGTGATACCGCCTGGGAAACAGAAAGGAAGAGTTTATTAATGCCACAATTCAGGACACTTGAGCGTACATGTCTAACTGAGTTAACTGGAGACCAGAAGTGTGTGGATTGCTCGCAGTGTGGTCTAACCAAGGTGTACTGAAACTGGAAGTGCTCCACTTGTGGTTTAACCTAGGTATGTGTTGACCAGAACTGTGCACACTGTTCCCAGGGTTGTCTAACCAACGGATATGGAAAACTGAACTGTGCACAGTGCACCAAGTGTGGTCTAAACAAAGCATATAGAGACCAGAAATGGGCACAGACCTCCAAGTGTGGTCTAAACATGAATATGGAGACCAAAACTGTTCACATGCTCCAAATGTGGTATAACCTAGGTATTTGCAGACCGGAACTGTGCACAGTGTGAATGACCCAACATGTATCTTTTCTTATGTGTAACAAAATGTCCCAAGGTGCCTCACAGGAGCCTGTGAAAAATAATGGATATTGAGCCTCTTCCACAGATATTAGGGTCAGTTGACCCTATATAGGGTCCCCAAACAATAGTTCAGCAGTAGGACATAATATAAACCAGGAAATACTGGGAGCATGTAAGAAAGGCACGGCAATAATCATGGGTGATTTTAATATGCATATAGACTGGACTAATCAAATTGGTAAGGGTAGCCTCGAGGGAGAGTTCATAGAGTGTATTAGAGATTGTTTCTTGGAGCAACATGTTGTGGAACCAACCAGGGAACAGGCTATTCTGGATTTGGTTTTGTGTAATGAGATGGGATTAATTAATGATCTTATAGTAAAGGATCCTCTAGGGAAGAGTGATCATAGCATAGCATGAACATTTCAAGTACAGCTTGGGAGCGAGAAACTTGAGTCCCACACTAGTGTTCTGGAGTTAAACAAGGGTAACTACATAGGCATGAGGGCAGATTTGGCCCTAGTGGACTGGGCAGGAAGACTACAAGGCAGGACAGTTGATGAACAGTGGCAGATATTTAAGGAGATATTCAATTCCTCCCAAGTAAAATATTTTCCAAACAGGAAGAAAGATGGTAAGAGGGGGAAAAAGCAATCATGGCTAAGCGAGGAAGTTAAAGATAACAAAGGCAAAAACTAATGCATACCAAATTGCAAGGGTCAGTGGCAGGCTGGAAGATTGGGAAACTTTTAGAGATCAACAATGGGTTACTAAAAAAAATAAAAAGAGCAAAGGTAAATTATGAAAGAAAACTAGCACAAAATGTAAAAACTGATGGCAAAAGTATATAAAAGGAAAGAGAGTAGCTAAAGTGAATGTTGATCCCTTGGAGGATGAGACTGGAGAGTTAATAGTGGGGAACGCAGAAATGGCAGAGACGCTTAATCAATATTTTGCTTCAGTTTTCACGGTGGAGGACACTAGTATCACCCCAATAGTAACAGGTAGTGCAGAGGGTATAGAGAAGGAGGAACTTAGAACAATCACCATCACAAGAGAAAAAATACTGAGCAAACTTTTGGGATTAAAAGGTGACAAGTCCCCAGGACCTGATGGCCTACAACCCAGGGTCTTAAAGGAAGTGGCAGCAGAGATAGTGGATGCATTGGTTATGTTATTCCAAAATTCCCTGGATTCTGGAAAGGTTCTAGTGGATTGGAAAAATGCTAATATAACGCCCTTATTCAAAAAAGGGGGGAGGCAGAAAGTAGGAAACTATAGACCAGCTAGTTTAACGTCTGTCATTGGGAAATTGTTGGAATCCATTATTAAGGAAGTAGTAATGGGGCATTTGGAAAGTCAAAATGCAACCCATCGGAGTTAGCATAGTTTTATGAAGAGTAAATCATGTTTGACTAATTTGCTAGAGTTCTTTGAAGATGTGACAAGCAAAGTGGATAATGGGGATCCTGTAGATGTATTATATCTGGACTTCCAGAAGGCCTTTGATAAGGTGCCGCACAAAAGATTAATACACAAGATGAGATCACACGGAGTTAGGGGTAATATATTAGCTTGGATAGAGGATTGGCTAACCAACAGAAAGCAGAGAGTCGGGATAAATGGGCCCCTTTCTGGATGGCAAGCTGTAACTAGTGAGATGCCACAGGGTTTGGTCCTTGGGCCCCAACTATTTACAATCTATATTAATGATTTGGATTCAGGGATAGAAGGTACTATAGCTAAATTTGCAGATGACACCAAAATAGGTGGGAAAGTAAGTTGCAATGAAGAAATAAGAAATTTACAAATGAATTTGGACAGGTTAGGGGAATGAGTCAAAATTTGGCAGATGGAGTTTAACGTGGATAAGTGTGAGGTTATCCATTTTGGTCGGAAGAATAAAAAGGCAACTTATTATTTAAATGGAGAGAAACTTCAGAATGCTTCAGTGCAGCGGGATCTGGGTGTCCTCGTGCATGAATTGCTGAAAGCTAGTGTGCAGGTACAGAAGGTAATAAGGAAGGCAAATGGTATTTTGGCATACCTTTGCTAAAGGAATAGAGTATAAAAATAGGGAAGTGTTGTTGCAACTGTACAAGGCATTGGTGAGACCGCACCTGGAGTACTGTGCACAGTTTTGGTCCCCTTACTTGAGGAAGGATGTAGTTGCATTGGAGGCGGTTCAGAGGAGGTTCATTAGATTGATTCCAGAGATGCTTGTCTTATGGGGAGAGATCGAGCAGTTTAGTCTTATACTCGTTAGAGTTTAGAAGGATGAGAGGAGATCTAATTGAGGTATATAAGATGCTAAAGGGAATAGACAAAGTAGATGTGGAGCAGATGTTTCCCCTTGTGGCGCATTCTAGAATGAGAGGTCATAGTTTTAGGCTAAGAGGTGGTTGATTTAAATCAGAGATGAAGAGGAATTACTTTTCTCAAAGGGTGGTGAATCTGTGGAATTCACTATCTCAGAATGCAGTGGATGTCGGGACGCTGAGTAAATTTGAGGAGATAGACAGATTTTTAATTAGTAACGGGTTGAAAGGTTATGGGGAGAGGGCGGGAAATTGGAGTTGAGGCCGAAAGGAGATCAGCCATGATGGTAATGAATGGCGGGGCAGGCTCGAGGGGCTGAATTGCCTACTCCTGCTCCTAGTTCTTATGTTCTTATGGTGACCAGAGGCTTGCTCAAACAGTTTGGTTAAAGGGACCTTCTTAAAGGAGGAGAGAGAGCTGGGTAGGTTTACGGAGGAAATTCCGCAGATAGGGTACAGCTACCGATGGAGGATCGATTCAGCTCTTGGAATGCATAGAAGGCCAGAATTGGAGGAACGCAGTTATCTCAAAGGGTTTTTGGGTTGGAAGCGATTAGAGAAATAAGGAGGGCTGAGCACAAAGAGGGATTTGAAAGCCTGGTAGATAATTAAAGCAACATATCACCGAGAGGCAGGCTCTAGATGGGAAATGCAAGGCAACTAAGGATAGTTCCTTGGTGAGCACTAGTTTAGGTTGGATAAGAAGAAAAAATTAAAATGTCAAATTTTTTGAAAAGGTTGAAAGCAAAGATTGATAGCTTTCTGTTTGGAAAGGGTTTTAAGGGTTACGGAACCAAGATGGCTGATGGAGTTCAGACACATATATGCCATGATCCAATTGAATGGCAGCACAGGCTTAAGGGGTGTAATGGCCTCCTCCTGTTTCTCTGAAGGTTTTTATGGATTGTTCACTTGGGAGGGAGATGCTAATCGTATAGGAGGTAATAGGCTGTACCAGCTAAAAGAGCAACCCTTTAATCATTTTCCGCTGTTCTCCTCAGAGTCACAATGAGAAAGCTGGAGCACACTGAGTATTCTGTAGTTAACAATCACACACAGACTGAGGATTGGCTCCACCTTGGGTATGTTAAAGATAACTAACTGAGACCAACAGTGACTGCAATCAAAGACTAAATGTGTCTCCCAAGCTGCTTGTTTATTAATCAACAGAGAGGCCGGTCTGTGTAATGATTGAACCGGTGAAGGTTTAACGGAAGTATTCACTGTGTTCAAAGTAAGAATCATTCTGCGGAGAAGGGGGCCATTTGGCCCATCATACCTCTGCTGGCTCTTTGAAAGAGTTACTGAATTATGCCTACTCAATCTCTTTTCTTTTCCAATAGTCCCACCATTATTTTCCTTTTCAATTTTTAATGCAATTCCCCTTTCGAAAGCTTTTATTGAGTCTACTTCCAATGTCCATTTAGACAGCACATTCTACATCACAACTTATTGTGTAAAATGTAGTTTATTTGCCAATTGTCTTCAACGTATTTCTACTGGTTACCGAACCTCCCACCCTCAAAAATATCCCACACTGACAATTGGAAGATGATTTGGAGAGTTTTCCCTGGGACCAATGTTTATCCATTGACCAGTATCACTAAAACAGGCTATCCAGCCTTTATCTCAATGATGATTGTGGGAGCTTGCAACACTGACAACACTTCAACAGTAACTCATTGTCTGCACAGAATGCTGGGACGACCCAGGGCTGTGAAAGGTGCTCTAGAAAATTCTTCCTTTTAGTCTCTATCTATCCCGTCATCTTTCTCTCTGCACTCTCTCTTCATGTCTCGCTCTGTCTCCCTCTTTTTTTTCTCTCTCTCGCTTTCTATCTGAGACTCTCTGCCACTCTCTCATTACTCCACCTCTCTGATGGAGTAAACCAGTCAGTTTAGCTGCGATGTTTGGGAAACTTCTAGAAACAATTATTCAGGCTAGAATTAATAGTCACATGGGAAAATGTTGATTGATTCAGAAGAGTCAGCACGGAGTTGTTAAAGGAAAATCGTGTCTCACTAACTTGCTGGAGTTTTTTTGAAGGGGTAACAGTGATGAGGGCAAGGCCATTGATATGGTGCATATGGACTTCCAAAAGGTGTTCAATACAATGCCACACAACAGACTTGAGGAAAGTTATAAGTCATGGGATAAAAGGGACAGTAGTAACATGGATACAAAATTGGCTGAGGGATAGGAAACAGAGAGTAATGGTTAATGGGTATTTTTCAGGCAGGAAGAAGGTTTGTAGTGGAGTTCCCCAGGGGTCGATATTGGGACCCTTGCTCTTCCTGATATATATATATATATATATATAAATGATCTAGATCTTGGTGTTCAGGGGACAATTTCAAAGTTTGTGGACAACACAAAACTTGGGAGAATTATAAACTGTGAGGAGAACAGTGTAGAGCTTCAAAAGGGCATTGACACATTGGTGAAGTGGGCAGATAGGTGGCAGATGAAGTTCAATGTGGAGAAGTGTGAGGTGATGCATTTTGGTACAAAGAGCATGGAGAGACAATATAAAATAAAGGATACTATTCTAAAGAGTGTGCAGGAGCAGAGAGACCTGGGTGTATATGTACATAAGTCATTAAAGGTGGCAGGACAGGTAGAGAGGGCTGTTCTAAAGCATATAGTATTCTAGGCTTCATTAATAGGGGCATAGAGTTCAAGAGCAGGGAGGTTTTGATGAACTTACATAAGACACTGGTTAGACTGCAACTGGAGTATTGTGTACAGTTCTGGGCGCCACACTATAGGAAGGATGTGAACGCATTGAACAGAGTGCAGAAGAGGTTTACGAGAATGGTTCCAGGCATGAGACACTTTAGTTATGAGGAAAGATTGGAGAAGTTGGGACTGTTTTCCTTAGACAGGAGAAATCTGAGAGGTGACTTGATAGAAGTTTTCAAAATTATTAGGGGTCTGGACAGAGAAGATAGGGAGAAACTGTTCCCGCTCGTAAATGGATTGAGAACCAGAGGGCACAGTTTTAAAGTGTTTTACAAAAGAAGCAAATGTGAGGTGAGAAAAAACTTTTCACACAGCGAGTAGCTTGGGTCTGGAATGCACTGCCTGGAAGTGCAGTGGAGGCAGGTTCAATTGAGGCATTCAAGAGGGCATTGGATGATTATTTAAATAGAAATAATGTGCAGGGTTATGAGGAAAAAGCAGGAGATTGGCACTAAGTTAAAATCGTGAGAGAGCTGGGGAAGACACAATGGGCCGAATGGCCTCCTTCTACACTGTAACAATTCTATGATTCTGTGAAACCCTCTCTCTCTCTCTCTCTCCCTCTTCCTACCTGTTTCTCGATTATTTTCTTTTGTTCAATCTCATTCTGTGCCTCTTTTTCACTATTTACGCCTCCTCCTTCCTCACTCTCCTTCTCGATCTTGTTTTCAGGCTATCTCTCTGTGTCTCTCTCTCACCCTGCCTTATCCATCTGCACGGATGGTTAAATATTTCTAAATGTAAATCATTTTTAGTTTGTTAAATATTTGCCATTGAAGCGAAACTGCCCTGTCACCAGTCGCCATCCTGTCTGACACCTTTTAACAAGGAGTGAGGAATGAGATGTCTCTGAATATAACCTGCAGCTCACTGCCTGTCTGTGGAGACAATACACAAATTCTCAGCTATTCAGTGTCCAAATATCATCAGTTTAATTCTCCATGAGGCACATGTTAGTATTTTCTGAGCAGAAAATATAAATACACACAAATGTACGCACTCAAAACCTGTGCTCATCATTAGATATGCATAGATTTTTGTTCATTCATGGGATGTGAGCATCACGGGCAAGGCCAACATTTATTGCCCATACCTAATTGCCTCTTGAGAAGGTGGTGGTGAGCTGTATTCTTGAACCGCTGCAGTCTATGTGGTATAGGCACACCCACAGTGCTGTTAGGGAGGGAGTTCCAGGATTTTGGCCCAGCGACAGTGAAGGAACATTATTGATATTCCAGTCAGCATAGAGCCCCTCATGTCTATGGAATTGGTTTTAACATCGGAATAGGATCTTGGATACATTGCTAGAACTCCCCAATTCTATCAACAAAAGCTCAGCTGTAATCAATAAGCCACTGTCATCAGTGCTTACGCTCTGATCCTTGCCCCTGATGAAGATGCCAAAGAAAAGTTCCATTCTGACCTTGACGAAGTCCTCACTGCCATCCCAAAGGCAGAAAAGATTATCCGTCTGGGAAACTTTAATGCCAGGGTTTGCCATGACTCCGATGTCTAGAGAGGAACCATTGGGAACAATGGGGTGGGAATAGCCAGTGCAAATGGCATCCTCCTGCTGACAAAGTGTGTTCAGCATGGCCTCATTATAACAAATACCCTCTTCCACCAGAAGGACAAATACAGAACCACATGGAGGCACTGGCACTCCTGGATTACATCTTTGTTCGAGTCAAAGATTTAAGTGATGTCTGTATCACTCAATCCATGCAGAGGGCTGACCGGTGCTGGATAGATCATCCACTTGTTCAATCGGTGATGACCTTGTACCTAGACATTGCACAACCCAAAAGCCCCAAGAGAAGGAAGATCAATGTCTCATTCTTAAAGCAACCTGACCAAAGATAGGGAGCAAATGCAGCACATGACCAACATGGAAAATCTTCACACATCCAACTCAGTCCCAGAACAGTGGGGTCAAGTAAAGTCAGCTGTACTGGACTGCCCTGTCCGACCATTGGTTTTGTGAAGAGTTTTCACCAGGACTGGTTCAATGAAAATGAAGCCGAAATATGTGGCCTCCTAGAACAAAAATGAGCAGCCCTCATTGCCTGGCAGAATAACCCAAGGTCACAAGTAAAGAAGGCAGCATTCCAACAGCTCACGGCTGACGCACAAAGACAAATCTGGAAGAGAAAGGATATATACTGGGAAGAGAAAGACTGAGAGATCTAAAATGTGCTTTTTTGAAGCCACCAGAGCCATCTATAGACCAGGGTCAAATGGACAAAATCCCCTTCACTTACAGGATGGTGTTTCTCTTCCTAAAGATGACACTGCCGTCTGTAAACGCTGGAAATAACAGTTTGAACAACTGTTTAGGTGTGAATCCACAGTGGTTGCTGATACTCTCCAGGCTATCTCCCAGTATCCTGTGGCGGAATCCATGGGTAAAGCACCATTGATGGGAGAGCAACAATCAGCATCAAACAGATGAAAATCAAGAAAGTCTATGGCCCTGATGATATTCCAGCTGAGCTCTTCAAAGCTGGTGGACCTTTGATCACATCAAGACTTGATGCACTCATCTTACTGATTCGGGGGGAAAAAGAACTCCCACTGACTCCAGAAATGCGATAATTGTAGATATCCTCAAGAAGCAGATAAGTCAACCTGCAGAAACTATCAAGGTATTTCCCTCATCCAGATCAGGGAAAATCCTCACACATTCTCCTGAATTGCCGACTTCCTGTGGCTGAGGAAATCCTCCCAGTGCGGCTTGAGACCTTCCACAGGAAACTCTGACATCCAAAAAAAATGTCAGGAACACCACCATTTTCCCAACCAAAGCATTTCACTCAGTAAATCACAAGGCTCTGTGGACTGAGCTAAAAAGATTTGGATGTCCAAGAAACATCATCACAATCCCTCAATTGTTTCATGATGAAATGACTGCAACTGTCTGGAGTGGGAGATCTGAAAGAGAAGATTTCAAACTCCAGACCAGGGTCAAGCAAGGCTCTGTGATTGCCCCCATACTATTTATAACCTATTTGACTGTAGTTATTCATTTCTTAAAAGATCAACTACCCTCTGGTGTTGGTATTAAATACTGTCTAGATGGGAAACTCCTCAACCTCAGTTGCCTCCATGTGAAAACTAAACTGACCACCATAAATATACATGATCTACAGTTTGTGGGTGGTTGCAGTGTCGTTGTCAACTCTGCACCAGATTTACAAATCTCTTCAATTCTGCTTACAAGAAACTTGGCCTGTCCTTGAATGTTACCATAACAAAACTCATATATCAACCCACACTTGGTCAACAAAGTACTCCACCTCCCATATATGTTGAAGGAGAGACTCTGGAATATGTTGAGCACTTCCCATTCCTCGGCAGTCACCTCTCTCAAAAGGCCAGCATTGACGAGGAGATCTAACGCCGGATCAGCTACTCCAGCTCAACTCTAACTCCAGCTCTATAAATGTACGGCAGCGAGTGTCTGACAATAAAGAGCTCCACAAGTGATCAAACATCCTAGTGTACAGAGCAGTTGTTATCACCACACTCCTGAACTGCAGTGAGACCTGGACTATGTATCAGTGACACATAAGAGTGCTAGGGAAATTCCATTAGCAATACGTCCACCACATCCCCTGCATTCAGTGGGAGGACTGTTGACCCCTTCTTGAAGCCAGTTCCACAAGCATTCAGACAAAACTCCTGCACAATAAACTTTGGTGGACTGGACACTCTGTCCGGATAGATGAAAACCTTCTCCTGTTTTCTTAACTCTCAAAAGCCCAACGTTCCAGGGGAGGACAAAGAAAACGCTTCAAAGACACTGAAACTCTCCTTGAAGTATGACAGCATTGACTTTAAAGACAGGGTGGAACTTGCTACCAATTGTTCTAATTGGCAACAACCTGTCCATCAAACTGCATCAAGCTTTGAGTCCCAACGTCTTTATGAGGCAGAGCGGCAGAAGAGAAGGGAAGAAAAGGAAGCAAATCCTGCACTCTGGGTCCCACTACCTCGTGGGACATCCTGCCCCATGTGTCCAAAGACCTTTGGGTTGAGATTTGGCCTGTTCAGTCACATAAAGAACCATGTTGGAAACTCGCGACCCTGAGTAGATGTCATCCTTGAATCGAGGGACATCGACTACGGAGATAGGGAGGGGCAAAGCCATGAAGGAAGTTGAAAACAAAGATGAGAATTTTTAAATTGAGGTGTTGCCAGACCGGAAGACAGTGTAGGTCAGTGTGTAAAGTGGTGATGGTGAACAGGATTTGGTACGAGCGAAGAGCAGAGTTTTGGGCACAGTTACAGAGTGCAATTGAATTCAGCAATGGTAAAAAGCTTTTAGTTGATAATTGAAACTTACGTGAGATTAACTGAGTTGTGTTCCCATTACATATCTGTGTGTGGGAAAGAATATATTGAGCAGAATGGATTTTCTGACATAGTTGAGCACTGATTCTTGGTTTGCAAGAGCTGACCCAAAAAGGATTGTGCCTTTAACAGCTGCACACTAATCATCAGAGCTGTAAGAATTATTCTTGAAACAATATTTCAAATCCCAGCCGTAATGGCAGAGATCTGCTGCTGAATGTTAATTGGACAGGCTCCCATGGGCTGTTCATTCTGCCGAGGCATTGGTGAATATCAGACAGCTGTGGGCAGTACCCCAGCCCTGTCAACATTGTTTTAAGTGAAGGTTTTAAATAAACATGAAACAATAGAGACAACTGCAGCAGCACACCACAGCCTGCCCTTTTCTGGGGCTGTAACTGGAGCCATTTGAAGATGATTAGCTGGACAATGGTATCAGAGAAAATACTCAGCTTGCTAACACTAATTAAACCTCAGAGGACCAGTGGACGCAGGCTTAACAAAAGTACAAATAAAGCCCACTCCACTAAAAATAATCTCACCGAACAATCAGCTTCACATTGTTAAGTAACTGGAATCCAGTCTAACGGCTGTTGTGACTCTATCTTGGCCTTGAAGCCGAAATCACACACCTCCCTCCGAAACTGTACTGAGGGTGATTATTGTCCGACTTGATTCAAATCCTCTGGTACATTTAAACTCATTAAATTATTCACATTAAAATGACAGGATGATAATTTTTGGTCCAATAATTTTCAAATGAAGAAATATTTGGTGTCTCATTAATCCTGCTTGTGATACTTATCATTACTGACTTTATAACAGTGACTACACTTGAGAAGTGCTCCAGTGGCTGCAAAGCACTTCAACTATTTCTTCAATTCCCATCTGAAGGTTTGCATTAAATTTGAAGCCTGTTACTATCCTTCTCACTGTTTACTACCTTCTTAATTAGTTTTCATTTCTGCAAACATTGAAATTTTGTCTGATAAACCCAAGTCCAGGTCATTAATATATATCAAAAAGAGTAGTTGTTCAAATACTGATCGCTGGGAAACACCGCAGTGTACTTCCCTCATAGTCTGAAAAATAAATGTTCATCACTAATCTTCATTTTCTCTCCTTCAGTCCATTTTGTACTCTTGCTGCCACTGCCCCTTTAATCTAATGATTTTAATTTTACTAAAGCACTTTAAGCACCTTTTGAAAGTTCATAAATATTTTATCAACTGCACGCCTTAATTAAAACTCCCCCTCACCAAATCAAAGAACTCGATCAATTCAGTCAAACACAATTTGCCTTTAACATACCTGTGTTGGCTCTCAGTGGCTGCCCATGGTGCTACAACTCACCGCTCATTTTGAAGCTCTGATCTGTTTAGAACTTAATGAATTCAGGGTCTCTGCTGAAACATAGAAAATAGGAGCAGGAGTAAGTCATTCGGCCCTTCGACCCTGCTCCACCATTCAATATGATCATGGCTGATCCTAGTCTCAACGCTGTACTCCCGCTCTCTCCCCATACACCATGACACCTTTAGAGTCCAGAAATCTACCTATTTCCTTCTTAAATATATTCAGTGTCTTGGCCTTCACAGCTTCTGTGGCAGAGAATTCCACAAGTTCACCACCCACTGAGTGAGGAAGTTTCTCAGTCCTAAATGGCCTACCCTGTATCCCAAGACTGTGACCCCTTGTTCTAGACCCCCCCAGCCAGAGGAAACATCATCCCTGCATCCAGTCTGTCCATCCCTGTCAGAATTTTATACATTTCAGTGAGATCCCCTCTCATTCTTCTAAACTCCAGTGAATACAGGCCTAGTCGACCCAATCTCTCCTCATACAATAACCCTGCCATCCCAGGAGTCAGTCTGGTGAACTCAATGAACCCATGATTTCAGTTTAACACAATGAACACAATGGGCTGAATTTTTGTCTGGGTATGGAGGGAGATTTTGGTGTGCGAATGTGACCACACTTTGATTTTTTTTTCTGGAGGAAACCTGATTTTCCTCTGCATTTACAACCCTGTGCCATTTTGCTCTGGTGTTTTTGTGGGTCAGGGATGCCTAGTGAAAAACCCACTCCCGCCCCCGTTGAGGCCAGCTTTCTCATTTTAACTAGGAGATGAGAATTGGATTCCCTCCCCACACCATTTTCATATGGTGGTGCATGGTAGGTAGGGGGTGGTGGTTGGAAACACGTTAGGTTTGAGAGTTTGTGAAGAAAATAGAGGAGGAGTCTGGAACATTCTGAAAAGTAATGTAAAGTGTTTTGACACCTTCAAATGGCACTAAGTGCTGTATTGTAATGTAGATGTGTTTTTAATGCAGTGATTCACCACAGGGATCTATTCTGCGAAGGTAAGTGACCCTTACATTGACTAGCATTGTGTAGGTGTTCACATGCATTACAGGACTTTTCCAATGGAGAAAGTATCATAATACGGTGAAAAATGTTACAAAATGTCCTGTCTTCTTTTATAGTGTAAAAGAATGGAGTGGGAGCTCTAGCTGATAAAAATCACCTGCTTGGCACTTGAAAAAAATCTAACCACCTGATCCCATCCATTGATTGACAGTCACTCTGTTTTGAAATTGAAATGAGCATCATCTGTTTTTTCCATCTCAGAGAGTACTCTATTGATTTGTCAGCTGAGGTCATTATGAATGTTTGGTTGATTTTCAAGTGCTAATGGGTTTCAGCTCGGAGGTGTTTCATTCATCTGAGAATGAATGATGGTTTTAAGAGGTTGTGATAACAGATTCTCCCTTTAATGTGGTTTCTGGTTTGTTGACTCAAGCTAATAGGGTTACACATTGTACATGTATTTTTACATGGCAGAATGCATTTTTCTCAGTTTCAATGATCATGTGTTTGACTGAGGCTTTTATTAGATGATGAGAGGTTTATCTTTCCCCCAAGGAACGTAAACTGTTTTCCATTGATATTGTATAGAATCTGAGAATTGTACATATGGGTACTGGGTGAATGGCTATGCAGGATACATGGAGGTGTGCATGGAGGGGCATGGGGTGGCAGAAGGGTGGATGGGGGGAGTGAGGGGGTGAAGGATGAGATTTAGGGGCTTTGAAATCTGTGCTGCTGTTGTCGAGAACAAAGTTGGCCTTGTCATTAGCCCACAGTCCTCCCGCCCTGGATCGCAGCTCGCAAATTGTTCTGTGAGTCCAAACCCTGTAGGAAAAGACAAAACTACCAGACAAAGTTACGCATCAGTTGGCAGCACAGTTTGTGAGCTGTGAAATGGGCTGACTCACAAATTGTGCTCCCAAGAGGAAAGTCCAGCCCCTGGTCTTTGCTGAACTCAGTGAATTCACAGACTGTGCTGACATCAATAACGGTCTATACTTATATAAAAAAAAATTTGTTTATGGAATGTGACATCGCTAGCAAGGCCAGTGTTTATTGCCCTCAATGTGAACCATCTTTTAACCACTGAAGTCCATTGATGAAGGTACTCCCACAGGATTTTGACATGACGATGGAGGGTGTCCTCAATTTGAAGATAGGACTTTGTTCTCACAAGGACTGTGCAGTGATTACTCCCGACAATGCTGCCATGGACAGATGGATCTGCGACAGGTAGATCATTGAGGAAAAGGCTATGATCCTGAAATAAAAGCTACCACAAAACAACAATCCCATACCAATTTTAACCAACAACACTTCCAAAATTCCATTCAATACACAACCATCCTCCCCCTTAATGTCAATCTTTGGCTGTCTTTGTGCTCCTACACAGTGTGACCCCAGTGGCTGCAGCACGGCTGGTGGAAGGCTGCTGCCTTTCACTGGGGAGACTGCAGTTGGCCTTGAAGGATGACCTCTGGGCCTTGAAGGCCCAACTTCAGACTGTCTATAGCATCTGCTTCCACTGTTTAGCATTGCATTGTACACTCCGTGCTCCTGTTGCCCTCATAATTCTTCCAATTGGTATTCAATATGGAACAGTTCTGGTTCATCAGTTGAGGGGGAGAGGGGAGGAGGTCATCGGTAGGTGGGAATCAGCAGGAGGTTCCTTGCCCATTTTCATCTACTTTTCTTGAGACTTCATGAGGCCTGGAGTCAATGTTGAGGATTCCCGGGCCACTCCCTGCCGACCGTACTGTCACCTCTGGTGATGGAGGAGTCTGAGATGTAGATTATGGCACAGAAGAAGCTCATTTGGTCCATCTCCCACCATGGCCCCTCTAAATTAATTTCCTTCAAGTGCCCATCCAATTTCTTTTTGAAATCATTGAGTGCCTCCACTTCCACCACCCTCATGGGCAGCGAGTTTTGTGTCATTTCCACTCGCTGTGTACAAAAAGTTCTTCCTCACAATCTCTCTGCATCTTTTGTCCAAAACCTGAAATGTGTCCCCTAATCCTTGTACCATCAGCTAATGGGAACAGTTTTCTTTGTCTACTTTATGTAAATCTGTTGTATTCTGTACACATCTATCACACGTCTCCTCAAACTCTCTTGCACCAATGAGAAGAACCAAACCATGTAGCTAAATTTCTTCAGCCCTGGAACCATTTTGGTAAATCTCCTCTGCATCCTCTCAAAGAACCTCATCACCTTCCTAAAGTGTGGTGACCAGATCAGGATGCAATACTCTAGTTATGGCCTAATCAGAGCTTTGTAAAGGTTCAGCATAATTACCCTGATTTTATACTGAATTCCGCTATTTATGAAGCCCAAGGTCACAGAATCACAGAATTGTTACAACACAGAAGGAAGCTGTTCAGCCAATCATGTCTCTGTTGGCTCTCCACATGAACAATACTACTAGTGCCATTCCCCCACCCTCTTCCTGTAGCCCTGCACATTCTTCCTTTTCAGATAACAATCCAATTCCCTTTTGAATGCCTCGATTGAACCTGCCTCCACCACCCTCTTAGGCAGTGCATTCTTGATCCTAACCACTCGCTGTGTGAAAATGTTTCTTCTCATGACGTCATTGCTTCATTTGCCAATTACCTTAAATCTGTGCCCTTCTGTTTGATCCTTCCACCAATGGGAACAGTGTCTCCCTATCTACTCTGTCCAGACCCCTCATGATTTTGAATACCTCTATTAAACTTCCTCTCGGCCTTCTGTTCTCCAAGGAAAAAAAGTCCCAGCTTCTCCAATTTATCTATGTAACTGAAGTTCCTTATTCCTGGAACCATTCTCGTTAATCTTTTCTGCATTCTCTTTAATGCCTTCACATCCTTCCTAAATTATGGCGCCAGAACTGAGGCCGAGCCAGTTGAACATGACATACTTGCTTTGTACTTTATGCCTCAATTAATAAAACCCAGGATACCGTGTGGTTTATTAACTGTACTTTCAAATTGTTCAGCAACCTTCAGTGATTTATGTCCATCTGCTTCTCTACTGTCCTTCAGGGAAGGAAATCTGTCGTCCTTACCTGGTCTGGCCTACATGTGACTCCAGACCCACAGCAATGAGGTTTGCTCTTAAATGTCTCTGAAATGGCCTCGCAAGCCCCTCAGTTGTAACAAACCACTACAAAGTCACAAAAAAGGAATGAGACCGGACGGACCACCCGACATCGACCTAGGCACCGGAAACGACAACAGCAATTGCAGCCCTGACGATCCTGTAAAGTCCTCCTTACTAACATCTGGGGGCTCATGCCAAGATTGGGAGAGCTGTCTCACAGACTAGTCAAGCAACACCCTGACATAGTCATCCTCACGGAATCATACCTTACAGATAATGTCCCAGTCACCACCATCACCATCCCTGGGTATGTCCTGTCCCACTGGCACAGAGGTGGCGGCACAGTGGTATACAGTCGGAACAGAGTTGCCCTGGGAGTCCTCAACATTAACTCTGGAATCCATTAAGTCTCATGGCGTCAGATCAAACGGGCAAGGAAACCTCCTGCTGAATACCATGTACCGCCCTCCCTCAGCTGATGAATCAGTGCTTCTCCATGTTGAACACCACTTGGAGGAAGCACTGAGGGTGGCAAGGGTGCAGAATGTACTCTGGATGGGAGACTTCAATGTCCATCACCAAGAGTGGCTGGGTAGCACCACTACTGACTAAGCTGGCCGAGTCCTAAAGGACATAGCTGCTAGACTGGGTCTGCAGCAGGTGGGGAGGGAACCAACAAGAGGGAAAAACATACTTGACCTCATCCTCACCAACCTGCCTGTCGCAGATGCATCTGTCCATGACAGTATCAGTAGGAGTGACCATCGCACAGTCATTGTGGAGACGAAGTCCCGTCTTCACATTGAGAATACCCTCCATCGTGTTGTGTGGCACTACCACTGTGCTAAATGGGATAGATTTCGAATAGATCTAGCAACTCGAGAATTGGCATCCAAGAGGCGCTGTGGGTCATCAGCAGCAGCAGAATTGCACTCGAACACAATCTGTAACCTCATGGCCTAGCATATCCCCCACTCTACCATTACCATCAAGCTGGGGAATCAACACTGGTTCAATGAAGAGTTCAGGACGGCATGCCAGGAGCAGCACCAGGCATACCTAAAAATGAGGTGTCGACCGGGTGAAGCTATAAAACAGGACTACTTGTGTGCCAAACAGCATAAGCAGCAAGTGATAAACAGAGCTAAATGATCCCACAACCAACGGATCAGATCTAAGCTCTGTATTCCTGCCACATCCAGCCTCAAATGGTGGTGGACAATTAAACAACTCATTGGAGGAGGAGGCTCCACAAATATCCCCATCCTCAATGATGGGGGAGCTCAGTGCATCAGTGCAAAAGATAAGACTGAAGCATTCGCAGCAATCTTCAGCCAGAAGTCTCGAGTGGATGATCCTTTTCTGCCTCCATCAGAGGTCCCCAGCATCACAGCTGCTAGTCTTCAGCCAATTCGATTCACTCCATGTGATATCAAGAAACGGCTGAAGGCACTGGATAATGCAAAGGCTGTGGGCCCTGACTATATTCCAGCAATAGTACTGAAGACTTGTGCTTCAGAACTTGGTGCACCCCTAGCCAAGCTGTTCCAGTACAGCTACAACACTGGCATCTACCCGGCTATGTGAAAAATTGTCCAGGTATGTCTTGTACACAAAAAAAGCAGGACAAATCCAACCTGGCCAATTACTGCCCCATCAGTCTATTCTCCATCATCAGTAAAGTAATGCAAGGGGTCATCAACAGTGTTATCAAGCAGCATTTGCTTAGCAATAAACTGCTCACTGACACCCAGTTTGGGTTCCACCAGGGCCACTCAGCTCCTGACCTCATTGCAGCCTTTGTTCAAACATGGACAAAAGAGTTGAACTCCCGAGGTGAGGTGAGAGTGACTGCCCTTGACATCAAGGCAGCATTTGACCGAAAGTGGCATCAAGGAGCCCTAGCAAAACTGGAGTCAATGGAAATCAGGGGGGAAAACTCTCCGCTGGTTGGAGTCATACCTAGCACAAAGAAAGATGGTTGTTGGAGGTCAGTCATCTCAGCTGCAGAACATCACTGCAGGAGTTCCTTAGGGTAGTGTCCTCGGCCCAACCATCTTTAGCTGCTTCATCAATGACCTTCCTTCTGTCGTAAGGTCAGTAGTGGGGATGTTCGCTGATGATTCCACAAATTTCAGCTCCATTCAGCTCCTCAGATACTGAAGCAGTCCATTTCCAAATGTAGCAAGACCTGGACAATATCCAGACTTGGGCTGACAAGTGGGAAGTAACATTCGTGCCATACAAGTGTTAGGCAATGACTATCTCCAACAAGAGAGAATCTAACCATCGCCCCTTGACATTCAATGGCATTACCATCACTGAACCCCCCTTTATCATCATCCTGGGGGTTGCCATTGACCAGAAACTGAACTGGACTAGTCATATAAATACTGTGGCTGCAAGAGCAGGTCAGAAGCGACGGTAAATCACCTCCTAGGAAGGGAGTTCCAGGATTTTGACCCAGCGACAGTGAAGAAACAGTGATATATTTCCAAGTCAGGATGGTGAGTGGCTTAGAGGGAAACTTCCAGGTGGTGGTGTTCCTAATAAATGTTGTTCTATGGTTCTTGCTACAACACTAGCACATAAGCTACAATACCAGCTCTGATAAGTAAAACTGTAAAACAGATAAACAAAACACTAGGCCGCAAGTTTTATTATCTTACTGGACCAATACCTTGACCAAGCAACATTGACCAAAATGACTGTAACATAAAGTCCGGTGTTCAGGAATAAATTCAAAATAACATTTCCCAGAAACTGAGCAAGCATCCTTATTATAATAGGTGGTCTTTTCACCAAATATAGGATAGTAATTAGGGGTGGTATATTATTGATCAAATGAACATCTTCCACATAACCATTAATTTTATAACCCCAAAGTTCATTATAAGTATTTCAACTTGACTTATCAGGTTTGTTACCCATTAGATTGACTTCAGACCTGTTCTGAACCTAGCCAATTTCACTCAGGGATTATCACTTTAATATTTAATGGATACCCTTATTTAATTACTCTTAGAATTCTTATGTCTGTAACAAGTGAAGTTTAATTTTTGAATTCTCTTATAGAAATAAGGACTAGTTATCTTTTCTTTTCAGGACTTATTTAGCTTTGTGAATTATACTCTTTGAAAACCACCATCTTGCATGCCTCCTTCTTAAAATAAATTTGAGTGTATTCTTAAAATTTAAATTGTCTCACCTAATCTTCTACATTAAACATTCAGTGAATGCAACTCCTATTCCCTTAATGGTGGGTTAACCCGGACCCTTATAACATTCAGGAAAATTGCAATCTAGCTAAAATATTATTGAAATTTAGACTATCGGGGAGAAGATAAAACTCTTGGTTGATTTTTTTCCTTTGGCAGGTTAGATTCACTGGACCCAAGAACTTGTTCGTGAGTCTGGATACCTCTGGCCAAAGTCGAGGGAAATTAATCAGGAGGTACATCTGATTTTGTTAGCTCCAAAATAATGGGCTAGGATTGTAAAAACACCACAAAACCTTTTGGAAGTCCATGTACACCACATCAACAGCATTACCCTCATCAACACTCTCTGTTACCTCTTCAAAAAACTCCAGCAAGTTAGTTAAACATGATTTTCTCTTACAAATCTATGTTGGCTTTCCTTAATTAATCCACTTTCGCCGATGTGGCTATTAATTTTGTCCTGAATTACTATTTCTAGAAGCTTCCCAACTACCAAGGTTAAACAAAAACAGAAACAGAAATACTTGGAAAAACTCAGCAGGTCTGGCAGCATCGGTGGAGAAGAGTACAGTTGACGTTTCGAGTCCTCATGACCCTTCATCATGAGGACTTGAAACGTCAACTGTACTTTTCTCCGCCGATGCTGCCAGACCTGCTGAGTTTTCCAGGTATTTCTGTTTCTGTTTTTGTTTTGGATTTCCAGCATCCGCAGTTTTTTGTTTTTACCAAGGTTAAACTGACTGGCCTGTAGTTGCTGGACTTATCTTTACACCCTGTTTGCAAAAGGGTGTAACATTGCAGTTCTTCAGTCCTCTCGCACCACCCCTGAGTCTAAGGAAGACTGGAAAATGATGTCTGGTGCCTCTGCAATTTCCACTCTCCCTTCACTCAGTATCCTTGGATGCTTCCCATTCAGTCCTGGTGCCTTATCAACTTTAAGTACAGACAGCTTATCCAATACCTCTTCCTTATCAATCTTGAACCCTTCAAATGTGTAAATTACCTGCTCTTTTACCATGACCTGGGCAGCAACTGTAGTGTAATGGGTTAATAGAATAGCGGTAATGAGTGATGTAGATCATAATGTAACAGTGACATCAGCAGCCATGTGCTATCCTCTCTGGAGAGAGGATGGAACAGTCTGTACCGATGAGAGACTTACCTACCCTGTAACCTATCTTACATGTAGTGTCAATAAACCAGCTTGAAAAACTACCAGAGTAAGACTATGGTCTGTCTAAATAAGTGATGTCAAGAACACTAGAAGCCAGCAACTACGCCACCAGGATATGAAACATGGTAGCAGTGGTGGTGACACCAATCTAATGAAGGGTTTGTGCACAGAGGCCGAGGCAGAACCTTCAGAGATTACACAGCTTCAGAATCCTGTACAGGAAATTTGGCTTTGTATTATCTTAGAGATTTATCCCAGTGTAGAAAATGGTGTTGCCTTATTTTCTCATCCTTCAAAACTCTTCCCATTACTCACAGTGGAGCAGCCTCATACTGAGGAAAGTGTGGGAATGTTACCATTGCCTCCAGAAAGAACATCCTTTCTGAAATGTCATCAGGAAATCATCTTTTTCTCTTTTCCTGAAAAGCCGACATAAATTTTGTCATTCCTGTGCTCCAGATTTGTTAGAACCTCAGGTCTTCAATACCTTTCTCATCTTCATTGCAACAATGCACAATATGGCTGGAATTGAAGATCATTCGTCTTCTCAGGCCTTTCACCAGCGTGCTTCGAGAGAGCAGAAATTTCATGAGCGAGTCCTAATTTCTTCTCTTCTAGTTCAAGCGAGATCAGCAGTTGATGTTCTTCAGTCTCCTCTCTTAGTTCAGTCTTTCTTTGCAAAGGGTTGATGGTCTTTACTGTTCAGCAGTCCTGAAGTCTACATTCCTATTACCAGCAATCCTGCAAAGTTGCTGTCTCATTTCGCTATTGATGATGCCCACCAAGGGATAGAGGAATGTCTGCATATCTCCAAGATGCCTTCCCTACAAGCCAAGAACACTGTGAGAGACTGAATCCCTCATAACAGTGTCTTGGCAGTGAGGGGACTGTGGGGGTGAGAATAGGAGTAGGAGTTGGGTAGAATCTGTTGCAGTAAAAGGGAGTTACAGAGATACAATGTAAATAATTTAAAACATAGTTTAACATTGTTGTTAAGAAGTTGATAGAATACTTAGCGTGTTGTAATGGGTTAATAGAACATTTGTGTTAATGAATGACATTGGCCATGATGTAACAGTGACACCAGTATTCATGTACTAGACTCTCGGGAGCAGAGGATGGAACACACTGTGCTCAGGAGAAACATAATTTGTAACTTGCATATAGTGTTAATAAACCAGTTTGAAGTAGCTACTAGAGTAGGACTACAGTCTGTCTGGATACGATAGGCCACGTGTACAAGCAACCAGCAACCACGCCACCAGTGTAGGAAACAGCATCTTCTTCCTTGGTAAAGACAGATGCAAAGTATTAATTTAATACCTCAGCTATGCCCTGCCTCCATACTTAAATCCCTCTTTTTGGTCGCTAATCAGTCCCATTTCTTCTTTTACCACCCTTACACTATCTATATGCCTATAAAGAGGCTGCACAAATATCACCATCCTCAATGATGGGGGAACCCAGCACATCAGTGTAAAAGATAAGGCATTTGCAACAATCTTCAGACAGAAGTACCGAGTGGATGATCCATCTCAGCCTCGTCTGCCAATCTTCAGCCAATTTCATTCACTTCACGTGATATCAAGAAATTGCTGAAGGCACTGGATAGTGCAAAGGCTATGGGCCCTGTCAATATTCCAGCAATAGTACTGATGACTTGTGCTCCAGGACGTGCCACACCCCTAGCCAAGCTGTTCTAGTATAGCTACAACACTGGCATCTACCCGGTTATGTGGAAAATTGCCCAGGTATGTCCTGTACTCAAAAAGCAGGACAAACCCAACCTGGCCAATTACCGCCCCATCAGTCTACTCTTCATCATCAGTGAAGTAATGGAAGGGGTCATCAACAGCGCTATCAAGCAGCACTTTCTTAGCAATAACCTGTTCACTGATGCCCAGTTTGGATTCCGCCAGGGCCACTCAGCTCCTGACCTCATTACAGCCTTGGTTCAAATATGGACAAAAGAGCTGAACTCCCGAGGTGAGGTGAGAGTGACTGCCCTTGACAGCAAGTCAGCATTTGACCGAGTGTGGCATCAAGGAGCCCTCGCAAAACTGGAGTCAATGGGAATCAGGAGGAAAACTCTCCGTCGGTTGGAGTCATACCTAGCACAAAGGAAGATGGTTGTGGTTGTTGGAGGTCAATCATCTCAGCTCCAGGACATCATTGCAGGAGTTCCTCAGGGTAGTGTTCTAGGCTCAACCATCTTCAGCTGCTTCATCAATGACCTTCCTTCCATCACAAGGTCAAAAGTGGGGATGTTCACTGATGATTGCACAATGTTCAGCACCACTTGCTACTCCTCAGATACTGAAGCAGTCCATTTCCAAATGCACAAGCCCTGGACAATATCCAGGTTTGGGCTGACAAGTGGCAAGTAACATTCATGCCACACAAGTGCCAGACAATAACCATCTCCAACAAGAGAGAATCTAACCATCATCCCTTGACATTCAATGGCATTATCATCACTGAATCCCCCACTATCAACATCCTGGGGGTTACCATTAACCAAAAACTGAACTGGACTAGCCATATAAATACTATGGCTACAAGAGCAGGCCAGAGGCTAGGAATCCTGTGGCAAGTAACTCACCTCCTGACTCCCCAAAGCCTGTCCACCATCTACAAGTGTTATGACACAGCAGCTGGTAAAGGCTGAGTTGTTTAAATCCCACAGGTAAACTTGAACAACTGTCATAACCTATATTTTCAATTGGTATTTTGAGATGCAGCTCTGAATTCAGGAATAAAGCCACCAAGCCTCAAGAAGTTTTTTTTATATAAAACTTAGTTAAATATTTATTAATTTAACAACAAATTAAATGCATGTACATGTCTACAAATTACTACCATAATAACTTTTAAACAAATCCCCAAATTAATCCCAGATAAATCTTCACCAAGGCAACAGTAATGCACAGACTTTAAACAGACACCAGGCAAAGCACATTTGCCTTACAAATTCAAAATGATGTCCCTTGCAATTTGGTTCCTTTGCAGACACAGTTGTCGGCTTACAGGCTGGTTAGATCTTAAATGCCTCTGACTGATACACACACAAACTCCTTTCTGATTACATCCTTTGAAAGTAAATTTTCCATTGTATCCTAGGCTTCACTGTCGCTAGGTCAAAACCTCGGAACTCCCTCCCTGACAGCACTGTAAGTGTATCTACACATGGACTGCAGAAGGTTTACGAAGACACCTCACCACCACCTTCTCAAGGACAATTAGGGATGGGCAATAAATGCTGGCCTAGTCAGTGATGCTCATTCCATGAATGAATAAAAAGACATTGGGATTCCCTTTTATGTTAGCTGTCAATTTCTCTTCAAATTTTCTCTATGCTTCTTTTATTTGCTTTTTCATTTCCTTACTGAAGATCTCATATGTTTTGCGAAATTCTCTCTCAATACGTTCTGCCACTTTCAAAGATCCATCCGCATCCTAGGTCCCTCTATCCCTGTACACATTTGAGAACTGTCCGAAAAACCAGCACTGACTCTGGGGGAACACTACTGTTTACATCCTCCAGCCTGAAAACAACCTCTCACGACAATTCCCTTTTCTCTGTCTTTAAGCCAATGTTTTTATCCAAGTTAACACTAATCCTCCTATTCCATGAGCCTCAATTGTGTTAATCAGCTTTTTATGTGATGCATTGCTAAATGCTTTCTTAATATCCATATAGACAACATCCACTGCATTTCCTTCATTAATCTTCTCCATTACTTCATCAACAAATTCAATTACATTAGTCAACAGATTGGCTGTAAGGTACAACTCGGTCAGTATGATTATATTAGGTGCTTGACTGATGTGTGAGACAGATCCCCAATTTTTATACTAGTTTCCAGATGTTTGTGAGGAAGACTTTTTAGGATCAACTGGGTTGACGTGCCTGCTTCGTACTCCAGTGCCTAGGTTGCTGCAGAATAGTTTGTCTGATTTGTTAATCATAATAGTTTTGCATGTTGGTTTGATACAACTGAGTGGCTTGCTAGGCCATTTCTGAGGGCAGTTAAGGGGCAACCACATTCCTGTTGTTCTGGAGTCATAAATAGGCCAGAGTGAGTAAGGATGGCAGATTTTCTTCCCCATTAATGAACCAGATGGGTTTTTACGACAATCCAATAGATTCATGATCATTGTTACTGAAAACAGCTTTTATATCCCAGCTGGCATAGTTGACCTCATATCCCCAGGTCATTAGTCCACACTGTAACTGTGTATCAATGACACACAAGAGCGCGAGAGAAATTCCATCAGTAATGCCTCTGCTGCAACCTCTGGACTCAATGGGAGGACCTCCAAACAAGTCCTTCTTGAAGCCAGGTTCACAAACATTCCGATAAAACTCCTGTAAAATCAACTTCCATGGACAGCACACTGTGTCTGGATGGCCAGAAACCACCTCCCCTGCCAGGCCTTGTTTTCTCAACTCTCAAATGGTCAACATTCCAAGGGAAGGCATGGAAAATGCTTCAAAGACACTCTGAAGCTCTCCTTGAAGCGTGGTAGTATTGATTGGGAGGAGCTTGCTACCAATCATTCAAAATGGCAACAACTTTTCCATCAAAGTGGATCATGCTTTGAGCCCTAAAATCTCAACGATGAGGCAGAGTGGCAACAGAGAGGGGAAGATTAAGGAAGCAAATCCTGCACTCCGAACCCCCCTCCCTTGTGGGACATCCTGCCCCATATGCCTAAAGATCTGTGGGTTCATTAGCCTGTTCAGTCACATGAAGACTCATAGCAGAATCTCGCAAACCTGAGCAGATGTCATCCTTGAATTGAGGGACAGCCACCAACAAGGACTGTGCCTGATATGAATAAAACTGACCTAAATAAAGCTATGGTCTTCATTGAATTTAATGAAGCCCATAGTCTCTGTTGAATACAATGAATTGATGCACTGTGTTGCTCTCAATGAACAAGTGGTCTGTATTGAACTCAATGTACTCATTTTCTGTGTTGAACTAAACCGGTTTATAATAAGAGCAAAATACTGCAGATGCTGAAAATTTGAAAGTGCTGGAAAAACTCAGCAGGTCTGATAGCATCTGTGGGGTGAGAGACAGCGTTAACGTTTCGAGTCCAATATGACTCTCCTTCAGAACTCAAGTCATGATTTATGCTGAACTCAGTGAAATCTTGTCCTATGTTGAAACCAATTATCTGTGTTCAATACGATAACTCCATGGTCTCTGTTGGACTCAGTGAACTCATGGTTTGTCATTCTAAGATATGATTCTCCAGTGAGTCTGTAATTCCCAGAAGTGACTCTACAGAAGGTCAGGAGTTCCTTTGTACATCTCTAAAGATTTTGTAACTCCAAGGGGCGATCCTCTATTGGGTCTGTGGTTCCCAGGCGTGACTTTTTAATGGTACAGTGGTTCCAAATGTGGCTGTCTCTAATGGCTCTCTAGTTCACAGGTGTATCTGTCTAATGGATTTGGACTTGCCTTGTGTGACTAATGCACCTGCAGTGTCAAGTTGTGACTCCTGAATGGCTCTATATTTCTCAGATGTAAGTCAATAACAGATCTGTAGATCTTGGGTGTCTCTCTCTTCTCTTAGGCAGTCCCTCGGGATTGAGGGTGACATGTCTCTACTCTGGTTTGATGGGTTCTGAGATGGCTGATAACTCCAATGTGCACTCATCAGGCACTACCACATGTGGGGAAGGTGGTGCTTGAAGGGTTGGGTACATGGTTGTTTGGAAGTTTGTGCACACTGTCTAATGCTTCAACTTCACCTCTGTACATTCCTGGTGAAGTCTCTCAATGGGTTCATTGTCTTCTCCAATTTGGTTGGGCAGAAGCCAGAGTCTCCCATGAGTCATCGGATATACTTGACCTCCTGAAGGATTCTTTGAGGACATCCCTTAATCTCAGATTTTTAAAAAATTCATTTACAGAATGTGGGCATCGCTGGCTAGAGCCAGCATTTATTGCCCATCCCTAGTTGCCCTTGAAGAGGTGGTAGTGAGCTGCCTTCTTGACCTGCTGCAGTCCATGTACTGTAGTTACACCCACAGTGCTGTTAGGGAGGGAGTTCCAGGATTTTGACCCAGTGACAGTGAAGGAACGGCGATATATTTCCAATTCAGGATGTTGTGTGACTTGGATGGGAACTTCCAGGTGGTGGTGTTCCCATGTGTCTGCTGCCCTTGTCCTTCTGGATGGTAGCAGTCATAGGTTGGAAGGTGCTGTCTAAGGAGCCTTAGTGAGTTTGTCCAGTGCACCTTGTAGGTGGTACACACTGCTATCACTGTTCGTTGGTGGTGGAGGGAGTGAATGTTTGTGAATGGGGTGCCAAACAAGTGGTCTGCTTTGCCTTAGATGGTGTCAAGCTTCTTGAGTGTTGTTGGAGCTGCACTCATCCAGGCAAGCGGTCAGTATTCCATCACACTCTTGACTTGTGCCTTGTAGTTAGCGGACAGGCTTTGGGGAGCCAGGGGGTGAATTACTCACCACAGAATTCCTAGCTTCTGACCTGCTCTTATAGCCACAGTATTTATAAGGCTAGTCCAGTTCCATTTCTGGTCAATGGTAACCCCCAGGATGTTGATAGTGGGGGATTCAATGATGGTAATGCCAAGGGGCCATGGTTAGATTCTCTCTTGTTGGAGATGGTCATTGCTTGGCACTTGTGTTGCGTGAATGTTACTTGCCACTTGTCAGCCCAAGCCTGGATATTGCCTAGATCTTGCTGCATTTGGACATGGACTGCTTCAGTATCTGAGGAGTCGTGAATCGTGCAATCATCAGTGAACATCCCCACTTTCGAACTTATGATGGAAGGAAGGTCATTGATGAAGCAGCTGAAGGGTTGGTCCAAGGACGCTACTCTGAGGAACTCCTGCAGTGATGTCCTAGAACTGAAATGACTGACCTCCAACAACCACAACCATCTTCCTTTGTGTTAGGTATTACTCCAACCAGCAGAGAGTTTTCCCCTGATCTTTTTTCCCACCATCATCCCCTCCCCCCATCCCACTCCCACTAGGGCCATCTGTCACTTTCCAGAGTGCTTACCCTGGTCCGGCCATTATCACATTCTGCTTTCCACTCTTAATGTCACCATTAGCACCTCCTATGGCCAGAACCACCACTATTAACAACCCTTTGACCTTTTGTTTATGACACCTTTCACAATCTTTCCTTTGCCTCCACCAATTGCTGGCCTTCTATCCAGATTCACATGTTCCATCCCCCCTTAAACAGTATACATTTCACCACATTTCTACTTCCCTTCAGCTCTGACAAGAGTCATATGTACTCGAAACGTTAACTCTGTCTTTCTCTCCGCAGATGCTGTCAGACCTGCTGAGATTTTCCAGCATTTTTTATTTTTGTTTCAGATTTCCAGCATCTGCAGTATTTTGCTTTTATCTGAGAGTTTCCCCCCCAACCGATTCCCATTGACTTCAGTTTTGCTAGGGCTCCTTGATGCCACACTCGGTCAAATGCTGCCTTGATGCCAAAGGCGGTCACTCTCACCTCTGAAGTGAATCTTTAGTTCCCAGGTGTGAAATTTAAAAGTTATTTCCATTCTAGATCTCAATAATAGGTTTGTAGTTTCATGCGTACCTCACTAATTAATTTATCGCTCACAGATGTGACACTCCAATGGTTCTGTAATTTCCAAGAGTTCCTCTCTAATGTCTCTGTCATTATGAATGTGTAAACCCAGGAATGATAGGTCTTCTAGTTCCCAGATATGGCTTTCTAATGTTTTGTTTGTGATTGACGAGTAAATTTATAGCTGTCAGGAGTTCCTCTCTAATGGGTTAGGACTCCCCAACAGGCTCGTGAACCTAAATATGAGGCTCGAGTAAGTTTGTAATTTCCAGGTGTCTAATGGGTTTCTAGACCTAAGCTGTGACTCTCAAATGAGCCTTTAGTTCTCTGATTTGATCTGTAATGGATCTATAATTTCCAAGTATTTCTCTACTTCACTTTAATATAAGGAACTATGCTTACCTATTGCAGCCAATTTGTATCCTCCTCACAACATGCTTTCCTACCTATCTTTGTATCATCAGCATATTTGGTTACAATACACTTGGTCCTTTCATCCAAGTCGTTAATATAGATTGTAAATGTTTGAGGGCCCAGCACTGATCCCTGCGGCACTCCATTAGTTACAGTTTGCCAACTTGAAAAAGACCCATTTACCCCGACCTTCTGTTTCCTGTTAGTTAGCCAATCCTCTATCAATGCTAATATATCATCCCCAGTACCATGAGCTCTTATCTCATGCAGTAACTTTTTATGGGCGGCTTATTGAATGCTTTTTGGAAATCCAAATGTACGACATCTACTGGTTCCCCTTTAGGCACCTTGATACAAGAGTTCTAACTCTCAAAGAACTCTAGTACATATATCACACATGACTTCCCTTTCACAAAATGTCCTGTTACTTCCCCTTTAATAATGGATTCTAGCATTTTCCCAATGACAGATGTTAGACTGATTGACCTATGCTTTCTGTCTCCCTTCTTTCAGGAATAGAGGTGTTACATTTGCAGTTTTCTAATCTGAAGCGTTCTTTCCAGGATCTAGGGAATTTTGGAAGATTGCAACCAATGCACCCACTATCTCTGAAACCACTTCTTTTAAGATCCTAGGATGCAGGCCATCAGCTCCAGAAGACTTGTCAGCCTTAAGTTCCATTAATATTCCTTTAACATTTTCTCTAGTGATAGTGAATGTCTTAAGTTCCTCCCTCCCTTCTGCCTCTTGATTTTCAACTATTCTTGGGATATTTTCTGTGTCTTCTACTGTGAAGGCAGATACAAAGCACTTGTTCAAAGCCTCTGCCATTTCCTCATTTCCCATTATTAACTCCCCAGTCTCACCCTCTAGGGGGTCAAAGCTCACCTGAGTTACGCTATTCAGAAAAGGAAGGAGAAAACAGGGAACTGGAGGCTAATTAGCCTGACATCAGTTATTGGAAAATGCTGGAATTAAGGAAGCCTTGACAATATACTTTGAAAATCATAGTATGATTAGAGCAAGTAGAAATGGGAGAGATACTGAATGAATACTACTCATCAGTATTCACCAAAGAGAAGGACTTAGCGGTCGATTTGTCTGGGGAAGAGTGTGTAGATAGCCTGGATCATGTTGAGATCAAAAAAGAGGTGTTAGCCGTCTTGAAGAATATTAAGGTGGATAAGTCCCCAGGGCCAGATGGGATCTACCCCAGAGTACTGAGGGAGGCAAGGGAGGAGATTGCTGGGGCCTTGACAGAAATCTTTATATCCTCACTAGCTATGGGTGAGGTCCCAGAGGACTGGAGAATGGCCAATGTTGTTCCATTGTTTAAGAAGGGTGGCAGAGATAATCCAGGAAATTACAGGCCGGTGAGCCTTACGTCAGTGGTAGGGAAATTATTGGAGAAGATTCTTCGTGACAGGATTTACTACCATTTGGAAGCAAATGGGTGTATTAGTGAGAGGCAGCATGGTTTTGTGAAGGGGAGGTCGTGTCTCACTAGCTTGATCGAGTTTTTCGAGGAAGTGACAAAGATGATCGATGATGAAAGGGCAGTGGATGTTATATACATGGATTTCAGTAAGGCCTTTGACAAGGTCCCCCATGGCAGACTGGTACAGAAGGTAAAGTCGCACGGGATCAGAGGTGAGCTGGCAGGATGGATACAGAATTGGCTTGGTCATAGAAGATAGAGGGTAGCAGTGGAAAGGTGCTTTTCTGAATGGAGAGCTGTGACCAGTGGAGTTCAGCAAGGATCAGTGCTGGGACCTTTGATGTTTGTGGTATACATAAATGATTTGGAGGAAAATGTAACTGGGCTAATTAGTAAGTTTGCAGATGACACCAAGGTTGGAGGAGTTGCAGATGGTGAAGAGGATTGTCAAAGGATACAACGGGATATAGATCGGTTGGAGACTTGGGCGGAGAAATGGCAGATGGAGTTTAATCCGGACAAATGCGAGGTAATGCATTTTGGAAGGTCTAATACAGGCAGGAATTACACAGTAAATGGCAGAACCCTTAAGTGCATCGACGGGCAGAGGGATCTGGGTGTACAGGTCCACAGGTCACTGAAAGTGGCAACGCAGGTGGATAAGGTAGTCAGGAAGGCATATGGCATGCTTGCCTTCATTGGCAGGGGTATTGAGTATAAAAGCTGGGAAGTCATGCTGCAGCTGTATAGAACCTAGGTTAGGCCACACTTGGAATATTGCGTGCAATTCTGGTCACCACATTACCAGAAGGATATGGAGGCGTTGGAGAGGGTGCAGAGGAGGTTTACCAGGATGCTGCCTGGTCTGGAGGTTATTAACTATGAGGAGAGGTTGGAGAAACTCGGATTGTTCTCACTAGAGCGACGGAGATTTGATAGAAGTTTACAAAATTATGAGTAGCATGGACAGAGTTGATAGTCAGAAGCTTTTTCCCAGGGTGGAAGAGTCAATTACTAGGGGACATAGATTTAAGGTGAGAGGAGAAAACTATAAAGGAGATGTGCAGGGCAAGTTTTTTACGCAGAGGGTTGTGAGTGTCTGGAATTCGCTGCCAGAGGAGGTGGTGGAAGCAGGTATGATAGTGGTGTTTAAGAGGCAGCTTGACAAATACATGAATAGGATGGGAATAGAGAGATATGGACCCCGGAAGTGCAAAATGTTTTAGTTGACGGGCAATATGATCGGCGCAGGCTTGGAGGGCCAAAGGGCCTGTTCCTGTGCTGTACTTTTCTTTGTTCTTTGTTCTTTGTTCAAATCAACTTGTTTAAAAAAGGGAAATCCTGTTTAACAAATTTATTCGAGTTTTTTGAGGTTGTAAGTAGTAGGGTAGATAAAGTGTGACTATTAGATGATGTTTATTTCAATTTAAAAAAGGCACTGAATAAGGTGCAATGCAAAAGCTTAATTATAAGCCAAGGGCTCATGGAGTTTGGGTGATATATTAGCCTGGATAGAGGATTGGTTAATAGACAGGAAGTAGAGAATATGGATAAATGGGGCATTTTCAAGTTGGCTTGCTATGGCTAGTGGAGCTCTCAGCTGGACCCTCAGCTATTTACAATCCATACTCATGACTGAGATGAAAAGACAGAGTAATGTATCTAAGTTTGCTGATGATACAAAGCTAGGCGGGAATGCAAGCTGTGAGACAGACAGAGATATGGGCAGATTAAGTGAGTGGGCAACAAAGTGGCAGATGGTTTAAATATGGGGAAGTGTGAGGTTATTCACGTTGATCATAAGAATAGAAAAGCAGAATATTTTTTAAAAGGCCTGAAACTTGTAAATGCTGATGTTCAGAGAGACTTGGGTGTACAACAAGGAACAGAACAAGTCAGCATGCAGGTGTAGGTGAAGGCAAAGGGCATGTTGGCCTTTATTGCTGAAGATTGGAGTACAGGAATAAAGAAGCCTTGGTACAATTGTTCAGGGCTTTAATGAGACCACACTTGGAATACCATGTGCAGTGTTGATCTCCATATTGAAAAAAGGATATACTTGCATTGGAGGCAGTTAAGCGACGGTTCATTAGATTGACAATTGAGAGGCTGAGTAAATGGGGTCTACGTTCTCTGGAGTTTAGAAGAATGAGAGGCAATCCTGTTGAAAAATGGAAGATCCTGAAGGGGCTTGACAGGGTAGATATTAAGAGGTTGTTTCCCCCAATCTGGGGAATCTCAAAACTGTGGACACAGTCTCAGGATAAGGACGCCAATCATTTAGGACTGAAATGATGAGAAATTACTTTATTCAAATTATTGTAAATCTTTGGAATTCCCTACCCCAGAGGCTTATGGATGTGCCAACATTTAATCTATTTAAGCTGAGACAGACAGGTATTTTGTCTCTCAGAGAATCAAGAGATAATGGGGGGCCGGTGGGTGGGAAAGTGAAGTTGAAGCCCAAGTTCAGACTTGATTATATTGAATGGCGGAGGAGACTCTATGGGACATAAGGACTACTCCTGCTTCTATTTCCTATGTTCACATGTTCAGAAGCTTGTATTGACGAGAGGCAGAAACTTAGCAAATCCCATAAAGCTTTCACTTTCCTCAAACACATTCAGAAGGGCAGGTTTCTGTGAAGAACTTAAGAAGAGAAAAGTTCAGATGTTGTGCGTGATTCCTGGACACTAATTAAAGATGCTGTGTTACTTTACCTACACCAATTCCAGCTGGTGTGTTACATTCACTACAGCAATAAAACCTGATATGTTACTTTATCTACACTAATTTGAGCTGGTGTGTTTTACATAATCTAAAGCAATTAACGATGGTGTGTTACATTATCCACAACAATTAAAGTTGGTGTGATACATTATGAACACTAATACCAGCTGGTGTGTTTCACCTAATCTAAAGCAATTAAAGCTGCTGTGTTACATTATCTACACCAATTAAAGCTGCTGTGTTACATTATCTACACCAATTAAAGCTGGTGTGTTACATTATCTGCAACAATTAAAGGTGATGTGTTACATTATGAACACTAATTCCAGCTGGTGTGTTTTACCTAATCTAAAGCAATTAAAGGTGGTGTGTTACCTTAGTGACAGCAATTAATGCTAATGTGTTACATTATCTAAACTAATTAAAGCTGGTGTGTTACATTAACTACACCAATTAAAGTGGGTGTGTTACATTACGTGCACAAATTAATGCTGGTGTGTTACATTATCTATACCAATTAAAGCTGGTGTGTTACATTATCAACACCATTTAAAGCTGCTGTGTTACATTATCCACACCAATAAAAGCTGGTTGGTTATATTATCTACACCAATAAAAGCTGGTGTGTTACATTATCAACAACATTTAAAGCTGGTGTGTTATATTATCAACACCAATTAAAGTTGGTGTGTTACATTATCTACACCAATTAAAGCTGCTGTGTTACATTATCTCCACCAATTAAAGTTGGTGTGTTACATTATCCACACCAATTAAAGCTGCTGTGTTACATTATAAAAACTA
Source organism: Cetorhinus maximus (assembly GCF_964194155.1). NCBI lineage: Eukaryota > Metazoa > Chordata > Chondrichthyes > Lamniformes > Cetorhinidae > Cetorhinus > Cetorhinus maximus. Next base: position 186,752,108 of record NC_135880.1, read on the forward strand.
GTAAAAGCTACTGAATATCATTATCTACACCTAGTAAAGATGGTGTGGTACGTTATCGACACCAGTTAAAGTGGGTGTCTTACATTATCCACACCAATTAAAGCTGCTGTCTTACATTATCAACACCAATTAAAGTTGGTGCATTACATTATCTAAACCAATTGAGGCTGGTGTGTTACATTATATACACCAATTAAAGGCAGTGTATTTAATTCTCTACACCATTTAAAGCAGGTGTGATACATGATCTAATCCAATTAAAGGTGGTGTGTTACATTATGAAATAATGCCAGCTGGTGTGTTTTACCTAATCTAAAGCAATTAAAGGTGGTGTGTTACAATATTGACAGCAATTAGTGCTGTTGTGTTACATTATCTAAACTAATTAAAGCTGGTGTGGTACATTTTCTGCACCAGTTAAAGCTGGTGTGTTACATGGTGAACATTAATTCCAGCTGGTGTGTTTTACCTAATCTAAAGCACTTAAAGGTGGTGTGTTACATTATTGACAACAATTAATGCTGTTGTGTGATGTTATCTAAACTAATTAAAGCTGGTGTGTTACATTATCTAAACCAATTAAACCTGGTGTGTTACATTATCTACAACAATTAAAGCTGGTGTGTTACATTATCTACACCAATTAAAGCTGGTGTGTTACGTTATCTACACCAATTAAAGCTGGTGTGTTACATTATCTACACAATTTAAAGCTGGTTTGTTACATTATCTACACCATTTAAAGCTGCTTTGTTACATTATCTACACCATTTAAAGCTGGTTTGTTACATTATCTGCACCAATTAAAGATGGTGTGTTGCATTATCTACACCAATTAAAGCTGGTGTGTTACATATCTACACCAATTAATGCTGTTGTGTTACGTTATCTAAACTAATTAAAGCTGGTGTGATACATTATCTGCACCAATTAAAGATGGTGTGTTACATTATCTACACCAATTAACGCCATTTTGTTACATTATCTGCACCAATTAAAGATGGTGTGTTACATTATCTACACCAATTAACGCCATTTTGTTACATTATCTACACCAATTAAAGATGGTTTGTTACATTATCTACACCATTTAAAGCTGGTGTGTTACATTTTCTACACCAGTTAAAGCTGATGTGATACATTATTTACACCAATTAATGTTGGTGTGTTACATTATCTACACCAATTAAGGCTGGTGTGATACATTAAGAGCACTAATTCCAGCTGGTGTGTTACATTATCGTCACCAATTAAAGCTATTGTGTTACATAATCGTCACCAATAAAAGATGGTGTGTTACATTATCTACACCAATTAAAGCTGGTGTGTTTCATTATCTACAGCAATTAAAGATGGTGCGTTGCATTATCTCCACAAATTAAATCTGTTGCATCATATTATCTACACAAATTAAAGCTGCTGTGTTACATTATCTACACCAATTAAAGCTGTTGTTTTACATTATCTTCAATTATTAAAGCTGGTGTGTTACATTATCTACACCAATTAAATCTGGTGTGTTACATTATCTACACCAATTAAAGCTGCTGTGTTTTGTTAGTTACAACAATTAAATCTTGTGTGTTACATTATCTACACCAATTAAAGCTTGTGTGTTTCATTATCTGCACCAGTTAAAGCTGGTTTGTTACATTATCTATACCAATTAAAGGCAGAGTATTTCAATCTCTACACCATTTAAAGCAGGTGTGATACATGATCTAATCCAATTAAAGGTGGTGTGTTACAATATTGACAGCAACTAATGCTGTTATGTTACATTATCTTACCAATTAAAGCTGGTGCGTTACATTACGTGCACAAATTAATGCTGTTGTGGTACATTATCTGCACCAATTAAAGGTGGTGTGTTACATTATCTACACCAATTAAAGCTGGTGTTTTACATTATCTACACCAATTAAAGCTGGTGTGTTACATTACCTGCTCCAAATAAAGATGGTGTCTTATATTATCTACACCAATTAATGGTGGTATATTTCATTATCTACATCAATTAATGCTGGTTTGTTACATTATCTATACCAAATAAAGCTGTTGTGTTACATTATTGACATCAATTAAAGCTGGTGTGTTACATTATGTACACCAATTAAAGCTGCTGTGTTACATTATGTACACCAATTAAAGCTGGCGTGTTACATTATCATCACCAATTAAAGCTGGTGTGTTACATTATCTACACCAATTAAAGTTGGTGTGTTAAACTATCTACATCAATTAAAGCTGGTGTGTTACACTATCTGCACCAATTAAAGTAGGTGTGTTACATTATCCACACCAATTAACGCTATTTTGTTACATTATCTATACCAATTAAAGCTGGTGTGTTACATTATCTACACCAGTTAAAGCTGGTGTGTTACATTATCCAGACCAATTAACGATATTTTGTTACATTATCTACACCAATTAAAGCTGGTGTGTTACATTATCTACACCAATTAAAGTTGGTGTGTTAAACTATCTACATCAATTAAAGCTGGTGTGTTACACTATCTGCACCAATTAAAGTAGGTGTGTGTTACATTAACAGCATCACTTAATGCTGGTATGTTACATTATCTACATCAATTAATGTTGTTCTGTTGCATTATCTACACGATTTACGCTGGACTGTTGCATTATCTACACCAATTAAAGTTGATGTGTTACATTATCTACACAAATTAACGTTATTTTGTTACATTATCTACACCAACTAAAGCTGGTGTGTTACATTATCTACATCAATTAACGGTGTTCTGTTACATTAAATACATCAATAAAAGCTGGTGTGTTACATTTTCTACACCAATTAAAGCTGGTATGATACATTATCTACACCAATTAAAGCTGGTGCGTTACATTATCTACACCGATTAAAACTGGTCTGTTACATTATCTACACCAATTAAAGCTGGTTTGTAACATTATCTAAACCAATGAAAGCTGTTGCGTTACATTATCTAAACAAATTAAAGCAGTTGTGTTACTTTATCTACACCATTTAAAGCTGGTGTGTTACGTTAACAGCGTCAATTAAAGCTGGGATGTTACATTTTCTACATGAATTAAAGTTGGTGTGATATTATCTAAACCAATTAAAGCTTTTATGTTACATTATCTGCACCAATTATAGCTCGTGTGTTACATTTTCTAGATAAATTTAAGCTGATGTATTATACTATCTACACCAATTAAAGCTGGTTTGTCACATTATCTACACCAATTTAAGCTGGAGTTTCACATTATCTACACCAATTAAAGCTGGTTTGTTACATTATCTACACCAATTAAGGCTGGTGTGTTACATAATCACCACCAATAAAAGCTGGTGTGTAACATTATCTACACCAACTGAAGATGGTGTGTTACATTATCTACACCAATTAAAGCTGGTTTGTCACATTATCTACACCATTTAAACCTGGTATGTTACATTATCCTCACATATTAAAGCTGCTGTGTTACATTATGAATACTAATTGCAGCTCTTGAGTTTTACCTAATCTAAAGCAATTAAAGCTGGTGTGTTACATTATCGTCACCAATTAATGTTGGTGTGTTACATAATCGTCACCAATAAAAGCTGGTGTGTTACATTACCTACACCAATTAAAGCTGGTGTGTTACAGTATCGTCACCAATTAAAGCTGCTGTGTTACATTATGAACACTAATTCCAGCTGGTGTGTTTTACCTAATCTAAAGCAATTAAATCTGCTGTGTCACATTATCGTCACCAATTAAATCTGGTGTGTTACATTATGAACATTAATTCCAGCTGGTGTGTTTTACCTAATCTAAAGCAATAAAAGCTGGTGTGTTACATTATCTACACCAATTAAAGCTGGTGTGTTACATAATCAGCAACAATAAAAGCTGGTGTGTTATATTATCTACACCAATTAAAGCTGGTGTGTTACAGTATCATCACCAATTAAAGCTGCTGTGTTACATTATGAATGCTAATTCCAGCTGTTGTATTTCAACTAATCTAAAGAAATTAAAGTTTTTGTGTTACATTATCGTCACCAATTAAAGCTGATGTGTTACATAATCGTCACCAATAAAAGCTGCTGTGTTACATTATCTACACCAACTAAAGATGGTGTGTTACATTATCTACACCAATTAAAGCTGGTGTGTTACATTATCTACAGCAATTAAAGCTGCTTTGTTATATTATCTACACCATTTAAACCTGGTGTGTTACATTATCCTCACATATTAAAGCTGCTGTGTTACATTATGAACACTAATTCCAGCTGGTGAGTTTTACCTCATCTAAAGCAATTAAAGCTGGTGTGTTACATTATCGTCACCAATTAAAGCTGGTGTGTTACATTATCTACACCAACTAAAGCTGTTGTGTTACATAATTGTCACCAATAAAAGCTGGTGTGTTACATTATCTACACCAATTAAAGCTGGTGTGTTACATTATCGTCCCCAATTAAAGCTGCTGTGTTAAATTATGAACACTAATTCCAGCTGGTGTGTTTTACCTAATCTAAAGCAATTAAAGCTGATGTGTTCCATTATCGTCACCAATTAAAGCTGCTGTGTTACATTATGAACACTAATTCCAGCTGGTGTGTTTTACCTAATCTAAAGCAATTAAAGCTGATGTGTTCCATTATCGTCACCAATTAAAGCTGCTGTGTTACATTATGAACACTAATTCCAGCTGGTGTGTTTTACCTAATCTAAAGCAATTAAAGCAGGTGTGTTACATTATCGTCACCAATAAAAGCTGGTGTGTTACATAAAAAACACTAGTTAAAGCTACTGAATATCGTTATCTATATCTAGTAAATTTGGTGTGTTACATTATTCACACCAGTTAAAGTGGGTGTCTTACATTATCCACACCAATTAAAGCTGCTGTTTTACATTATCTAAACCAATTAAAGTTGGTGCGTTACATTATCTAAAAAATTTGAAGCTGTTGTGTTACATTATATACACCAATTAAAGGCAGAGTTTTTCATTCTCCACACCATTTAAAGCAGGTGTGATACATGATCTAATCCAATTTAAGGTGGTGTGTTACATTATGAAATAACTCCAGCTGGTGTTTTTGACCTAATCTAAAGCAATTAAAGGTGGTGAGTTACAATATTGACAGCAATTAATGCTGTTGCGTTACATTACGTGCACAAATTAATGCTGTTGTGGTACATTATCTACACCAATTAAAGCTGGTGTTTTACATTATCTACACCAATTAAAACTGGTTTGTTACATTATCTACACCAATTAAAACTGGTTTGTTTAATTATCTACACCATTTAATGCTGGTTTGTTACATTATACCAAATAAAGCTGTTGTGTTACATTATCAACAACAATTAAAGCTGGTGTGTGACATTATCTACACTAATTAAAGCTGCTGTGTTACATTATGTCCACCAAATAAAGCTGGTGTGTTTTACCTAATCTAAAACAATTAAAGACGGTGTGTTACATTATCATCACCAATTAAAGCTGCCGTGTTTTGTTAGTTACAACAATTAAAGCTGGCGGGTTACATTATCATCACCAATTAAACTGGTGTATTACATTATGAACACTAATTCCAGCTGGTGTGTTTTACCTAATCTAAAGCAATTAAAGATGGTGTGTTACATTATCATCACCAAATAAAGCTGGTGTGTTACATAATCGTCACCAATAAAAGCTGGTGTGTTACATTATCTACACAAATTACAGCTGTTGTGTTACATTATCTACACAAATTTAAGCTGGAGTGTCACATTATCTACACCAATTAAAGCTGGTTTGTTACATTATCTACACCAGTTAAGGCTGGTGTGTTACATAATCGTCACCAATAAAAGCTGGTGTGTAACATTATCTACATCAGCTAAAGATGGTGTGTTACATTATCTACACCATTTAAACCTGGTATGTTACATTATCCTCACATATTAAAGCTGCTGTGTTACATTATGAACACTAATTGCAGCTGGTGAGTTTTACCTAATCTAAAGCAATTAAAGCTGGTGTGTTACATTATCGTCACCAATTAATGTTGGTGTGTTACATAATCTAAACCAATTAAAGTTGGTGCGTTACATTATCTAAAAAAATTGAAGCTCTTGTGTTACATTATATACCACAATTAAAGGCAGAGTATTTCATTCTCCACACCATTTAAAGCAGGTGTGATACATGATCTAATCCAGTTAAAGTCGGTGTGCTAGATTATGAAATAAATCCAGCTGGTGTGTTTGACCTAATCTAAAACAATTAAAGGTGGTGAGTTACAATATTGACAGCAATTAATGCTTTTGTGTTACATTATGTGAATTAATTAAAGCTGGTGTGTTACATTATCTACACCAATTAAAGCTGGTGTTTTACATTATCTACACCAATTAAAGCTGGTGTGTTTCATTATCTACACCAATTAATGCTGGTTTGTTACATATCTATACCAAATAAAGCTGTTGTGTTACATTATCGACAACAATTAAAGCTGGTGTGTTACATTATCTGCACCAATTAAAGCTGGTGTGTTACATTATCGTCACCAATTAAATCTGCTGTGTTACATTATGAACACAAATTCCAGCTGGTGTGTTTTACCTAACCTAAAACAATTAAAGACGGTGTGTTACATTATCATCACCAATTAAAGCTGCTGTGTTTTGTTAGTTACAACAATTAAAGCTGGCGTGTTACATTATCATCACCAATTAAACTGGTGTGTTTCATTATGAACACTAATTCCACTGGTGTGTTTTACCTAACCTAAAACAATTAAAGACGGTGTGTTACATTATCATCACCAATTAAAGCTGCTGTGTTTTGTTAGTTACAACAATTAAAGCTGGCGTGTTACATTATCATCACCAATTAAAGCTGGTGTGTTTCATTATCTACACCAATTAAAGCTGGTGTGTTTCATTATCTACAGCAATTAAAAATGATGTGTTGCAATATCTCCACAAATTAAATCTGTTGCATCATATTATCTACACAAATTAAAGCTGCTGTGTTACATTATCTTCAATTATTAAAGCTGCTGTTTTACATTATCTACACCAATTAAATCTGGTGTGTTACATTATCTACACCAATAAAAGCTGCTGTGTTTTGTTAGTTACAACAATAAAAGCTGGTTTGTTACATTATCTACACCAACTAAAGATGGTGTGTTACATTATCTACACCAATTAAAGCTGCTGTGTTTTGTTAGTTACAACAATTAAAGCTTGTGTGTTACATTATCTACACCAATTAAAGATGGTGTGTTACATTATCTACACCAATTAAAGATGGTGTGTCACATTATCGTCAACAATTAAATCTGGTGTGTTACATTATGAACATTAATTCCAGCTGGTGTGTTTCAACTAATCTAAAGAAATTAAAGTTTTTGTGTTACATTATCGTCACCAATTAAAGCTGGTGTGTTACATAATCGTCACCAATAAAAGCTGCTGTGTTACATTATCTACACCAACTAAAGTTGGTGTGTTACATTATCTACACCAATTAAAGCTGGTTTGTTATATTATCTACACCATTTAAACCTGGTGTGTTACATTATCCTCACATATTAAAGCTGCTGTGTTACATTATGAACACTAATTCCAGCTGGTGAGTTTTACGTAATCTAAAGCAATTAAAGCTGGTGTGTTACATTATCGTCACCAACTAAAGCTGTTGTGTTACATAATCGTCACCAATAAAAGCTGGTGTGTTACATTATCTACACCAATTAAAGCTGCTGTGTTACATTATGAACACTAATTCCAGCTGGTGTGTTTTACCTAATCTAAAGCAATTAAAGCTGCTGTGTTACATTATCTACACCAAATAAAGCTGGTGTGTTACATTATCGTCACCAATAAAAGCTGGTGTGTTACATAAGAAACACTAGTTAAAGCTACTGAATATCATTATCTATATCTAGTAAATTTGGTGTGTTACATTATTGACACCAGTTAAAGTGGGTGTCTTAATTATCCACACCAATTAAAGCTGCTGTCTTACATTATCTAAACCAATTAAAGTTGGTGCGTTTCATTATCTAAAAAAATTGAAGCTCTTGTGTTACATTATATACACCAATTAAAGGCAGAGTATTTCATTCTCCACACCACTTAAAGCAGGTGTGATACATGATCTAATCCAATTAAAGTCGGTGTGTTACATTATGAAATAAATCCAGCTGGTGTGTTTGACCTAATCTAAAGCAATTAAAGGTGGTGAGTTACAATATTGAAAGCAATTAATGCTGTTGTGTTACATTATGTGAACTAATTAAAGCTGGTGTGATACATTATCTGCACCAATTAAAGCTGGTGTTTTACATTATCTACACCAATTAAAGCTGGTGTTTTACATTATCTACACCAATTAAAGCTGGTGTGTTTCATTATCTACACCAATTAATGCTAGTGTTTTACATTATCTACACCAATTAAAGCTGGTGTTTTACATTATCTACACCAATTAAAGCTGGTGTTTTACATTATCTACACCAATTAAAGCTGGTGTTTTACATTATCTAGACCAATTAAAGCTGGTGTTTTACATTATCTACACCAATTAATGCTGGTTTGTTACATATCTATACCAAATAAAGCTGTTGTGTTACATTATCGACAACAATTAAAGCTGGTGTGTGACGTTATCTACACTAATTAAAGCTGCTGTGTTGCATTATCTACACCAATTAAAGCTGGTGTGTTACATTATCTACACCAATTAAATCTGGTGTGTTACATTATCTACACCAACTAAAGATGGTGTGTTACATTATCTACACCAATTAAAGCTGGTTTGTTACATTATCGACACCAATTCATCCTGGTGTGTTACATAATCCTCACATATTAAAGCAGCTGTGTTACATTATCTACACCAATTAAAGCTGGTTTTTTACATTATCTACACCAATTAAATCTGGTGTGTTACATTATCTACACCAATTAAAGCTGCTGTGTTTTGTTAGTTACAACAATTAAAGCTTGTGTGTTACATTATCTACACCAATTAACGCTATTTTGTTACATTACCTACACCAGTTAAAGCTGGTTTGTTATATTATCTACACCATTTAAAGCGGATGTGTTCCATTATCTACTCCAATTAAAGCTGCTGTGTTTTGTTAGTTACAACAATTAAAGCCTGTGTGTTACATTATCTACACCAACTAAAGATGATGTGTTACATTATCCACACAAACTAATGATGGTGTGTTACATTATCTACACCAATTAAAGCTGGTGTGTTACATTATCTACACCAATTAAAGCTGGTGTGTTACACTATCTACAACAATTAAAGCTGGTGTGTTTCATTATCTGCACCAGTTAAAGCTGGTTTGTTCAATTATCTACACCAATTAAAGATGGTGTGTTGCATTATCTACACAAATAAAATCTGTTGCATCACATTATCTACACAAATTAAAGCTGCTGTGTTACATTATCTACACCAATTAAAGCTGCTGCGTTACATTATCTACTCCAATTAAAGCTGCTGCGTTTTGTTAGTTACAACAATTAAAGCTTGTGTGTTACATTATCTACACCAATTAACGCTATTTTGTTACATTGTCTACACAAATTAAAGCTGCTGTGTTACATTATCTACACCAATTAAAGCTGCTGCGTTTTGCTGGTTACAACAATTAAAGCTTGTGTGTTACATTATCTACACCAATTAAAGCTGGTGTGTTACATTATCTACACCAATTAAAGCTGGTTTGTTACATTATCTACACCAATTAAAGCTGGTGAGTTTCATTATCTACACCAATAAAAGCTGGTGTGTTACATTAACAAAAGCAATTAAAGCTGGTTGGTTATATTATCTAAAAATGAAAGCTGTTGTGATATTATCTACACCAATTAAAGCTGGTTTGTTACATTATCTACACAAATTAAAGATGTTGTGTTACATTATCTACACAAATTACAGCTGTTGTGTTACATTATCTACACAAATTAAAGCTGGAGTGTCACATTATCTACACCAATTAAAGCTGATGTGTTACATTAACAACATGAATTAAAGCTGGTATGTTACATTAACTACATCAATTAATGTTGGTCTGTTCCATTATCTACACAATTTACGCTGGTCTGTTGCATTATCTACACCAATTAAAGCTGTTGTGTTACATTATCTACACAAATTTAAGCTGGAGTGTCACATTATCTACAACAATTTAAGCTGATGTGCTACATTAACAACATCAATTAAAGTTGATGGCTTATATTATCTAATCAATTAACGCTGTTGTTTTACATTATCTGCACCAATTAAAGCTGGTGTGTTACATTATCTACACCAATTAAAGCTGCTGTGTTACATTATCTACACCAATTTAAGATGGTAAATTACATTATCTCCATCAATTAAATTTGGTGTGTTAAACTATCTACACCAATTAAAGTTGGTGTGTTACATTATCTACACCAGTTAAAGCTGGTGTATTACATTATCTACACCAATTAAAGGTGTTCCTTTACATTAAATACACCAATAAAAGCTGGTGTGTTACATTATCTACACCAATTAAAGCTGGTTTGTTACATTATCTAAACCAAGGAAAGATGTTGTGTTACATTATCTAAACCAATTAAAGCTGCTGTGTTACATTATCTGCACTATTTAAAGCTCGTGTGTTACATTAACAGCATCAATTAAAGCTGGTGTGTTACATTTTCTACATGAATTAAAGTTGTTGTGAAATCATCTGAACCAATTAAAGCTTTTATGTTACATTATCTGCACCAATTATAGCTCGTGTGTTACATTATCTAGATCAATTTAAGCTGATGAATAATACTATCGACATCAATTGAAGCTGGTGTGTTACATTATCTACAGCAATTACAGCTGGTGTGTTACATTATCTACACCAATTAAAGCTGGTGTGTTACATAATCTACATCAATTAAAGCTTCTGTTACATTATCTTCACCAATTAAAGCTGGTTTGTTACATTATCTACTCAAATTAAAGCTGCTGTGTTACATTACCTACACCAATTAAAGCTGGTTTGTTACATTATCTACACCAATTAAAGCTAGTTTGTTACATTATCTACTCCAAATAAAGCTGGTGTGTTACATTAGCAACATCAATTAAAGCTGGTGTGTTACATTATCTTCACCAATTAAAGCTAGTTTGTTACATTATCTACACCAATTACAGCTTTTGTGTTACATTATCTACACAAATTAAAGCTGGAGTGTCACATTATCTACACCAATTAAAGCTGATGTGTTACATTAACAACATCAATTAAAGCTGCTGTGTTACAGTATCTACACCAATTAAAGCTGGTGTGTTACATTAGCAACATCAATTAAAGCTGGTGTGTTACATTATCTTATCCAATTAAAGCTGATGGGTTATATTATCTAACGAATTAAAGCGGGTGTGTTCCACTATCTACCTCAATTAAAGCTGGTGTGTTACATTATCTTCACCAATTAAAGCTGGTGTGTTACATTATCTACAACAATTAAAGCTGCTGTGTTACAGTATCTACACCAATAAAAGCTGGTGTGTTACATTAGCAACATCAATTAAAGCTGGTTGGTTATATTATCTAAACAATTGAAGCTGTTGTGATATTATCTACGCCAATTAAATCTGCTGTGTTACATTATCTACAACAATTAAAGCTGATGTGTAACATTATCTTCAACAATTAAAGCTGCTGTGCTACATTATGTACACCAATTAAAGCTGGTGTGTTATATTATCTACACCAATTAAACCTGGTCTGTTACATTATCTACAGCAATTACAGCTGGTAAGTTACATTATCTCCATCAATTAAATTTGGCGTGTTAAACTATCTGCACCAATTAAAGCTGGTGTGTAACTTTATCTAGACCAATTAAAGCTGATGTACTATGTTAACAACATCAATTAAAGCTGATGGGTCATATTACCTAACCAATTAAATCTGCTGTGTTACATTATCTATACCATTTAAAGCTGGTGTGTTACATTACCTGCACCAATTACAGCTTGTGTTTTACCTTAAATACACCTATTAAAGCTGGTGTGTTACACTATCTACACCAATTAAAGCAGGTGTGTGTTACATTAACAACATCAATTAAAGCTGGTATGTTACATTATCTACATCAATTAATGTTGATCTGTTGGATTATCTACACAATTTACGCTGGTCTGTTGCATTATTTACACAAATTAAAGCTGTTGTGTTACATTAGCTACACCAATTAAAGCTGTTGTGTTACATTATCTACACCAGTTAAAGCTGTTGTTTTACATTATCGACACCAATTAAAGGTGTTCTGTTACATTAAATACACCAATAAAAGCTGATGTGTTACATTATCTACACCAACTAAAGCTGGTCTGTTACATTATCTAAACCAATTAAAGATGGTGTGTTACATTATCTAGATCAAATTAAACTGATGTATTATACTATCTACATCAATTAAAGCTGGTGTGTTACATTATCTATACCAAGTAAACCTGGTGTGTTACATTATCGACATCAATTAAAGCTTCTGTTACATTATCTTCACCAATTAAAGCTGGTTTGTTACATTATCTACACCAATTAAAGCTGGTGTGTTACATTATCCTCACATATTAAAGCTGATGTGTTACATTATCTACACCAATTAAAGCTGCTGTGTTACATCATCTACACCAATTAAAACTGTTGTTTTACATTATCTTCAATTATTAAAGCTGCTGTTTTACATTATCTACACCAATTAAATCTGGTGTGTTACATTATCTACACCAATAAAAGCTGCTGTGTTTAGTTAGTTACAGCAATTAAAGCTGGTGTGTTACATTATCTACACCAACTAAAGATGGTTTGTTACATTATCTACACCAATTCATCCTGGTGTGTTACATAATCCTCACATATTAAAGCTGCTGTGTTACATTATCTACACAAATTAAAGCTGGTGTGTTTCACCTAATCTAAAGCAATTAAAGCTGGTGTGTTACATAATCGTCACCAATAAAAGCTGGTGTGTTTCAGTATCTACAGCAATTAAATCTGCTGTGTTACATTCTGAACACAAATTCCAGTTGGTGTGTTTTACCTAATCTAAAACAATTAAAGACGGTGTGTTACATTATCATCACCAATTAAAGCTGCTGTGTTTTGTTAGTTACAACAATTAAAGCTGGCGTGTTATATTATCATCACCAATTAAACTGGTGTGTTACATTCTGAACACTAATTCCAGCTGGTGTGTTTTACCTAATCTAAAGCAATTAAAGCTGGTGTGTTACATTATCGTCACCAGTAAAAACTGGTGTGTTTCATTATCTGCACCAATTAAAGCTGGTGTGTTTCATTATCTACAGCAATTAAAAATGATGTGTTACATTATCTCCACAAATTAAATCTGTTGCATCATATTATCTACACAAATTAAAGCTGCTGTGTTACGTTATCTACAACAATTAAATCTGGTGTTTTACATTATCTTCAATTATTTAAGCTGCTGTTTTACATTATCTACACTAATTAAATCTGGTGTGTTACATTATCTACACTAATTAAAGCTGCTGTGTTACATTATCGTCACCAATTAAAGCCGCTGTGTTACATTATGAACACTAATTCCAGCTGGTGTGTTTTACCTAATCTAAAACAATTAAAGACGGTGTGTTACATTATCATCACTAATTAAAGCTAAAAACAAAAAGCTAAAAGCTACTGCGGATGTTGGAAATCCAAAACAAAAACAGAATTACCTGGAAAAACTCAGCAGGTCTGGCAGCATCGGCGGAGAAGAAATCAGTTAACGTTTCGAGCCTTCATGGCCCTTCGGCAGAACTGAAGCATAGTTAGGAGAGGGGTGAAATATAAGCTGGTTTAAGGTGGGGGGTTCCGGGGGGGGAGGAGAGAGAAGTTGAGGGTGTGGTGATTGTGGAGATAAGCAAGTAGTGATAGGAGCAGATAATCAAAAGATGTCACAGACAAAAGGATCAAAGAGGTGTTGAAGGTGGTGATATTTGTCTAAGAAAAGTGCTAATTAAGAATGGAAGACAGGACACTCAAAGTACAGCTCTAGTGGGGGTGGGGTGGAAAGACTAACAAGGTTTTAGTTTTAGATTTAAAAATAATGGAAATAGGTGGGGAAAGAAGAATCTATATAAATTATTGAAAAAAAAGGGGGTGGGGGGGGGGAAACGGGGTGGGCATGGGGGGAGGGGGAGTTTAAAATCTAAAGTTGTTGAATTCAATATTCAGCCCGGAAGGCTATAAAGTGCCTAGTCGGAAGATGAGGTGCTGTTCCTCCAGTTTGCGCTGGGCTTCACTGGAACAATGCAGCAAGCCAAGGACAGACATGTGGGCAAGAGAACAGGGTGGGGTGTTAAAATGGCAAGCGACAGGGAGGTTTGGGTCATTCTTGCGGACAGACCGCAGGTGTTCTGCAAAGCGGTCGCCCAGTTTGCGTTTGGTCTCTCCAATGTAGAGGAGACCGCATTGGGAGCAACGAATGCAGTAGATTAAGTTAGGGGAAATGCAAGTGAAATGCTGCTTCACTTGAAAGGAGTGTTTGGGCCCTTGGACGGTGAGGAGAGAGGAAGTGAAGGGGCAAGTGTTGCATCTTCTGCGTGGGCATGGGGAGGTGCCATAGGTGGGGGTTGAGGAGTAGGGGGTGATGGAGGAGTGGACCAGGGTGTCCCGGAGGGAATGATCCCTATGGAATGCCGTCGGGGGGTTGAAGGGAAGATGTGTTTGGTGGTGGCATCATGCTGGAGTTGGCGGAAATGGCGGAGGATGATCCTTTGAATGTGGAGGCTGGTGGGGTGATAAGTGAGGACAAGGGGGACCCTATCATGTTTCTGGGAAGGAGGAGAAGGCGTGAGGGAGGATGCGCGGGATATGGGCCAGACACGGTTGAGGGCCCTGTCAACTACCGTGGATGGAAAACCTCGGTTAAGGAAGAAGGAGGACATGTCAGAGGAGCTGTTTTTGAAGGTAGCATCATCAGAACAGATGCGACGGAGGCGAAGGAACTGAGAGAATGGGATGGAGTCTTCACAGGAAGCGGGGTGTGAGGAGCTGTAGTCGAGGCAGCTGTGGGAGTCGGTAGGCTTGTAATGGATATTGGTGGACAGTCTATCATCAGAAATTGAGACAGAGAGGTCAAGGAAGGGAAGAGAAGTGTCAGAGATGGACCATGTGAAAATGATGGAGGGGTGGAAATTGGAAGCAAAATTAATAAATTTTTCCAGGTCCCGACGAGAGCATGAAGCAGCACCGAAGTAATCAGCGATGTACCGGAGAAAGAGTTGTGGGAGGGGGCCGGAGTAGGACTGGAACAAGGAATGTTCCACATACCCCATAAAGAGACAGGCATAGCTGGGGCCCATGTGGGTACCCATAGCCACACCTTTTATTTGGAGGAAGTGAGAGGAGTTAAAGGAGAAATTGTTCAGTGTGAGAACAAGTTCAGCCAGACGGAGGAGAGTAGTGGTGGATGGGGATTGTTCGGGCCTCTGTTCAAGGAAGAAGCTAAGGGCCCTCAGACCATCCTGGTGGGGGATGGAGGTGTAGAGGGATTGGACATCCATGGTGAAGAGAAAGCGGTTGGGGCCAGGGAACTGGAAATTGTTGATGTGACGTAAGGTGTCAGAGGAATCACGGATGTAGGTGGGAAGGGACTGGACAAGGGGAGAGAGAAGGGAGTCAAGATAACGAGAAATAAGTTCCGTGGGGCAGGAACAGGCTGACACGATCGGTCTGCCAGGACAGTTCTGTTTGTGGATTTTGGGTAGGAGGTAGAAGCGGGCCGTCCGAGGTTGGGCGACTATCAAGTTGGAAGCTGTGGGAGGAAGATCTCCAGAGGAGATGAGGTCAGTGACAGTCCTGGAAACAATGGCTTGATGTTCCGTGGTGGGGTCATGGTCCAGGGAGAGGTAGGAGGAAATGTCTGCGAGTTGACGCTCAGCCTCCGCGAGGTAGAGGTCAATGCGCCAGACAACAGCAGTACCACCCTTGTCAGCGGGTTTGATGACAATGTTGGGGTTGGACCTGAGAGAACGGAGTGCAGTGAGTTCAGAGAGAGACACATTAGAATGGGTGAGAGGAGCAGAGAAATTGAGACGGCTAATGTCACGCCGACAGTTCTCAATGAAAAGATCAAGAGAAGGTAAGAATCCAGAGGGAGGGGTCCAAGTGGAAGGAGAATATTGGAGGTGGGTAAAAGGATCCGTTGAATGGGGAGAGGACTCCTGCCCAAAGAAGTGAGCACGGAGACGAAGACGGCGGAAGAAGAGTTCAGCATCATGCCGAGCCCGAAATTCATTGAGATGAGGGCGTAAGGGTATGAAACTAAGTCCTTTGCTGAGCACTGAACGTTCAGCATCGGAGAGGGGAAGGTCAGGGGGTATAGTGAATACGCGGCTGGGGCTGGGATTGGAAGATGGGGTGAGGACGGAGGGACAAGCAGGGGTGGAGGGTCCCAGATGGGTGTTGGTGTCGATGAGTTGTTGGAGCTTGCGTTCCTTAGCACTTGAGAGAAAGAGAAAAAGTTTCTTGTTGAGGTGACAAATGAGGTGAAGAATAAAATGAAACTGGGGGCACGCGCAGCTTTGAAAAAGGGTGCGGCGGTACTGCTGGAGGGAGAGGTCGAGTGTGTTCATATGGCGGCGCATGGCACTGAGTGTGGATCTCAGAATGCGACGGGAACAGCAGTCCGAGAAACGTTTTATGTCCCGGAGATATCTGTAATCCTGGGTGGGTTCGAAACAAGAGGGATGGAATTTCAGTTGAAATCCACGTGGGGTGAGTCGGAGACGGAGACAGTCACTGAGAAAGGAGATATGGCTGTGAAAGCGGGTTTTAGTAAACACCTTGTCAAACACCAGGAGAGAAATGGAAAGCAATGAAGGTGAGCAGGGCAGAAGAGACAGGCGGAAATCCTGTCGGAGAACAGAACCGTACTTCTTCAGAGAGGGCATTTCTTGAAGAGAGGTGGCAGTCAATTAAACACAGAGATAAAAACAAAAGGCTAAAAGCTACTGCGGATGCTGGAAATCCAAAACAAAAACAGAATTACCTGGAAAAACTCAGCAGGTCTGGCAGCATTGGTGGAGAAGAAATCAGTTAACGTTTCGAGCCTTCATGGCCCTTCGGCAGAACTGAAGCATAGTTAGGAGAGGGGTGAAATATAAGCTGGTTTAAGGTGGGGGGGGGGGGGGGGAGGGGGAGAGAAGTTGAGGGTGTGGTGATTGTGGAGATAAGCAAGCAGTGATAGGAGCAGATAATCAAAAGATGTCACAGACAAAAGGATCAAAGAGGTGTTGAAGGTGGTGATATTTGTCTAAGAAAAGTGTTAATTAAGAATGGAAGACAGGACACTCAAAGTACAGCTCTAGTGGGGGTGGGGTGGAAAGACTAACAAGGTTTTAGTTTTAGATTTAAAAATAATGGAAATAGGTGGGGAAAGAAGAATCTACATAAATTATTGAAAAAAAAGGGGGGGGGAGAAATGGGATGGGCATGGGGGGAGGGGGAGTTTAAGATCTAAAGTTGTTGAATTCAATATTCAGCCCGGAAGGCTGTAAAGTGCCTAGTCGGAAGATGAGGTGCTGTTCCTCCAGTTTGCGCTGGGCTTCACTGGAACAATGCAGCAAGCCAAGGACAGACATGTGGGCAAGAGAACAGGGTGGGGTGTTAAAATGGCAAGCGACAGGGAGGTTTGGGTCTTAAAACTGCTTAAAGGGTCTTAAAAATTAAAGCTGCTGTGTTTTGTTAGTTACAACAATTAAAGCTGGCGTGTTACATTATCATCACCAATTAAACTGGTGTGTTACATTATGAACACTAATTCCAGCTGGTGTGTTTTACCTAATCTAAAGCAATTAAAGCTGGTGTGTTACATTATCATCACCAAATAAAGCTAGTGTGTTACATAATCGTCACCAATAAAAACTGGTGTGTTACATTATCTACTCCAATTAAAGATGGTGTGTTACATTATCTACAGCAATTAAAAATGATGTGTTGCATTATCTCCACAAATTAAATCTGTTGCATCATATTATCTACACAAATTAAAGCTGCTGTGTTACATTATCTACACCAATTAAAGCTGGTGTTTTACATTATCTACACAAATTAAAGCTGCTGTGTTACATTATCTACAGCAATTAAAAATGATGTGTTGCATTATCTCCACAAATTAAATCTGTTGCATCATATTATCTACACAAATTAAAGCTGCTGTGTTACATTATCTACACCAATTAAATCTGGTGTGTTACATTATCTACACCAATTAAATCTGGTGTGTTACATTATCTACACCAATTAAATCTGGTGTGTTACATTATCTACACCAATTAAATCTGGTGTGTTACATTATCTACACCAATTAAATCTGGTGTGTTACATTATCTACACCAATAAAAGCTGCTGTGTTTTGTTAGTTACAACAATCAAATTTGGTGTGTTACATTATCTACACCAATTAAAGCTGGTTTGTTACATTATCTACACCAATTCATCCTGGTGTGTTACATTATCTACAACAATTAAAGCTGGTATTTTACATTATCTTCAATTATTAAAGCTGCTGTTTTACATTATCTACACCAATTAAATCTGGTGTGTTACATTATCTACACCAATAAAAGCTGCTGTGTTTTGTTAGTTACAGCAATTAAAGCTGGTGTGTTACATTATCTACACCAACTAAAGATGGTGTGTTACATTATCTACACCAACTAAAGATGGTTTGTTACATTATCTACACAAATTCATCCTGGTGTGTTACATAATCCTCACATATTAAATCTGCTGTGTTACATTCTGAACACAAATTCCAGCTGGTGTGTTTTACCTAATCTAAAACAATTAAAGACGGTGTGTTACATTATCATCACCAATTAAAGCTGCTGTGTTTTGTTAGTTACAACAATTAAAGCTGGCGTGTTATATTATCATCACCAATTAAACTGGTGCGTTACATTATGAACACTAATTCCAGCTGGTGTGTTTTACCTAATTTAAAGCAATTAAAGCTGGTGTGTTACATTATCGTCACCAATTAAAGCTAGTGTGTTACATAATCGTCACCAATAAAAGCTGGTGTGTTACTTTATCTACAGCAACTAAAAATGATGTGTTGCATTATCTCCACAAATTAGATCTGTTGCATCATATTATCTACACAAATTAAAGCTGCTGTGTTACGTTATCTACAACAATTAAAGCTGGTGTTTCACATTATCTTCAATTATTAAAGCTGCTGTTTTACATTATCTACACTAAATTAAATCTGGTGTGTTACCTTATCGTCACCAATTAAAGCTGCTGTGTTACATTATGAACATTAATTCCAGCTGGTGTGTTTTACCTAATCTAAAACAATTAAAGCTGGTGTGTTACATTATCGTCACCAAATAAAGCTGGCGTGTTACATAATCGTCACCAATAAAAACTGGTGTGTTACATTATCTACACAAATTAAAGCTGCTGTGTTACATTATCTACAACAATTAAAGCTGGTGTTTTACATTATCGTCACCAATTAAATCTGGTGTGTTACATTATCTAAACCAATTAAATCTGGTGTGTTACGTTATCTACACCAATTAAAGATGGTTTGTTACATTATCTACACCAATTCATCCTGGTGTGTTACATAATCTTCACATATTAAAGCTGCTGTGTTACGTTATCTACAACAATTAAAGCTGGTTTTTTACATTATCTACACCAATTAAAGCTGGTGTATTTTACCTAATCTAAAGCAATTAAAGCTGGTGTGTTACATTATCATCCCCAAATAAAGCTGGTGTGTTACATAATCGTCACACA
Source organism: Cetorhinus maximus (assembly GCF_964194155.1). NCBI lineage: Eukaryota > Metazoa > Chordata > Chondrichthyes > Lamniformes > Cetorhinidae > Cetorhinus > Cetorhinus maximus. The sequence continues at coordinate 186,771,935 of NC_135880.1, forward strand.
TTATCCTCAATTATTAAAGCTGTCGTTTTACATTATCTACACCAATTAAATCTGGTGTGTTACATTATCTACACCAATTAAAGCTGCTGTGTTTTGTTAGTTACAACAATTAAAACTTGTGTGTTACATTATCTACACCAACTAAAGCTGGTGTGTTACATTATCTACACCAATTAACGCTATTTTGTTACATTATCTACACCAATTAAAGCTGGTTTGTTACATTATCTGCTCAAACTAAAGCTGCTGTGTTACATTACCTACACCAATTAAATCTGGTGTGTTACATTATCTACTCCAATTAAAGCAGCTGTGTTTTGTTAGTTACAACATGGAAAGTTTGTGTGTTACATTATCTACACCATCTAAAGATGATGTGTTACATTATCTACAACAATTAAAGCTGGTGTGTTACATTATCTACACCAATTAAAGCTGGTGTGTTTCATTATCTGCACCAGTTAAAACTGGTTTGTGAAATTATCTACACCAATTAAATCTGGTGTGTTACATTATCTACACCAATAAAAGCTGCTGTGTTTTGTTAGTTACAACAATTAAAGCTGGTGTGTTACATTATCTACACCAACTAAAGATGGTGTGTTACATTATCTACACCAATTCATCCTGGTGTGTTACATAATCCTCACATATTAAAGCTGCTGTGTTACATTATCTACACCAATTAAAGCTGGCGTGTTTTACCTAATCTAAAGCAATTAAAGCTGGTGTGTTACATAATCGTCACCAATAAAAGCTGGTGTGTTTAATTATCTACAGCAATTAAATCTGCTGTGTTACATCATGAACACAAATTCCAGCTGGTGTGTTTTACCTAATCTAAAACAATTAAAGACGGTGTGTTACATTATCATCACCAATTAAAGCTGCTGTGTTTTGTTAGTTACAACAATTAAAGCTGGCGTGTTACATTATCATCACCAATTAAACTGGTGTGTTACATTCTGAACACAAATTCCAGCTGGTGTGTTTTACCTAATCTAAAACAATTAAAGACGGTGTGTTACATTATCATCACCAATTACAGCTGCTGTGTTTTGTTAGTTACAACAATTAAAGCTGGCATGTTATATTATCATCATCAATTAAACTGGTGTGTTACATTATGAACACTAATTCCAGCTGGTGTGTTTTACCTAATCTAAAGCAATTAAAGCTGGTGTGTTACATTATTGTCACCAAATAAAGCTAGTGTGTTACATAATCGTCACCAATAAAAACTGGTGTGTAACATTATCTACACCAATTAAAGCTGGTGTGTTGCATTATCTCCACAAATTAGATCTGTTGCATCATATTATCTACACAAATTAAAGCTGCTGTGTTACATTATCTACACCAATTAAAGCTGGTGTTTTACATTATCTTCACCAATTAAATTTGGTGTGTTACATTATCTACGGCAATTAAATCTGGTGTGTTACATTATCTACACCAATAAAAGCTGCTGTGTTTTGTTAGTTACAACAATTAAATCTGGTGTGTTACATTATCTACACCAATAAAAGCTGCTGTGTTTTGTTAGTTACAACAATTAAAGCTGGTGTGTTACATTATCTACACCAACTAAAGATGGTGTGTTACATTATCTACACCAATTAAAGCTGGTGTGTTACATAATCCTCACATATTAAAGCTGCTGTATTGCGTTATCTACAACAATTAAAGCTGGTGTTTTACATTATCTACACCAATTAAAGCTGGTGTGTTTTACCTAATCTAAAGCAATTAAAGCTGGTGTGTTACATTATCGTCCCCAAATAACGCTGGCGTGTTACATAATCGTCACACATTATCTTCAATTATTAAAGTTGCCATTTTACATTATCTACACCAATTAAATCTGGTGTGTTACATTATCTACATCAATTAAAGCTGCTGTGTTTTGTTAGTTACAACAATTAAAGCTTGTGTGTTACATTATCTACACCAATTAAAGCTGGTTTGTTACATTATCTACACCAATTAAAACGGATGTGTTCCATTATCTACTCCAATTAAAGCTACTGTGTTACACTATCTACTCCAATTAAAGCTGCTGTGTTTTGTTAGTTACAACAATTAAAGCTTGTGTGTTACATTATCTACACAAAGTAATGATGGTGTGTTACATTATCTACACTAATTAAAGCTGGTGTGTTACATTATCTACACCAATTAAAGCTGGTGTGTTTCATTATCTGCACCAATTAAAGCTGGTTTGTTAAATTATCTACACCAATTAAATCTGCTGTGTTACATTATCTACACCAATTAAATCTGGTGTGTTACATTATCTGCACCAACTAAAGATGGCGTGTTACATTATCTACACCAATTAAAGCTGGTTTGTTCCATTATTTACACCAATTAAAGCTGCTGCGTTACATTATCTAGACAATTTAAAGCTGGTGTGTTACATTATCTACATCAATTAAAGTTGTTGTGTGACATTATCTACATCAATTAAAGCCGTTGTGTTACATTACCAACATGAATTAAAGCTGGTGTGTTACATTATCCTCATCAATTAAAGCTGGTTTGTTATGTTATCTTCATCAATTAAAGCTGGTTTGTTACATTCTCTACACCAAATAATGCTGGTGTGTAACATTATCTTAATCAATTAAAGCTGCTTTGTTACATTATCTTCATCAAGCTGGTTTGTTACATTATCTACACCAATAAAAGTTGGTGTGTAGCATTATCTTCATCAATTAAAGCTGCTGTGTTACATTATCTAAACATTTTAAAGCTGTTGTGTTACATTATCTACACCAATTAAAGCTGGTGTGTCACATTATCTTCACCTATTAAAGCTGCTCTGTTACATTTTTTACACCAATTAAAGCTGGTGTGTTACATTACCTAAACTAATTAAATCTGCTGTGTTACATTATCTACACCAATTAAAGCTGGTGTGTTACATTATCTACACTAATTAAAGCTGCTGTGTTACATTATCTACACCAATTAAAGCTGCTGAGTTTCATTATCTACACCAAGTAAAGCTGCTGCGTTACCTAATCTACACCTATTAAAGCTGCTGTGTTACATTATCTACACCAATTGAAGCTGGTTTGTTATATTATCTACACCAAATAAAGCTGATGTGTTACATTATCGACACAAATTAAAGCTGCTTTGTTACATTATCTACACCAATGAAAGCTGCTGCGTTACATTATATACACAAATTGAAGCTGATGTATTACATTATCTTCACCAATTAAAGGTGCTGTTTTACATTATCTACAAAATTTACGCTGGTGTGCTACATTATCTACACCAATTAACGCTATTTTGTTACAGTTTCTATACCAATTAAAGCTATTGTGTTACATTATCTACATCAATTAAAGCTGCTGTGTTACATTTTCTTAATGATTCTTAATTAAATTTGGTGTGTTAAACTATCTACACCACTTAAAGCTGGTTTGTTACATAATCTACACCAATTAAAGCTGGTGTGTTACATCAACAGCATCAATTAATGTTGGTGTGATATTATCTAAACCAATTAAATCTGGTATGTTACATTATCTGCACCAATTATAGCTCATGTGTTACATTATCTACACCAATTAAAGCTGGTTTGTTACATTATCTACACCAATTAAAGCTGGTTTGTTCCATTATTTACACCAATTAAAGCTGCTGTGTTACATTATCTAGACAAATTAAAGCTGGAGTGTTTATTATCTACATCATTTAAAGCTGCTGAGTTACATTATCTAGACAATTTAAAGCTGGTGTGTTACATTATCTACATCAATTAAAGTTGTTGTGTGACATTATCTACATCAATTAAAGCTGCTTTGTTACATTATCTTCATCAAGCTGGTTTGTTACATTATCTACACCAATAAAAGTTGGTGTGTAGCATTACCTTCATCAATTAAAGCAGCTGTGTTACATATCTAAACAATTTAAAGCTGTTGTGTTACTTTATCTACACCAATTAAAGCTGGTTTGTTACATTATCTACACCAATTAAAGCTGCTCTGTTACATTTTTTACACCAATTAAAGCTGGTGTGTTACATTACCTACACTAATTAAATCTGCTGTGTTACATTATCTACACCAATTAAAGCTGATGTGTTACATTATCTACACTAATTAAAGCTGCTGTGTTACATTATCTACACCAATTAAAGCTGGTGTCTTACATTATCTACACCAATTAAAGCTGGTGTGTTACAATATCAACACCAATTAAAGCTGCTGAGTTACATTAGCTACACCAAGTAATGCTGCTGTGTTACCTAATCTACACCTATTAAAGCTGTTGTGTTACCTAATCTACACCTATTAAAGCTGCTGTGTTACATTATCTACACCAATTGAAGCTGGTTTGTTATATTATCTACACCAAATAAAGCTGGTGTGTTACATTATCGACACAAATTAAAGCTGCTTTGTTACATTATATACACAAATTGAAGCTGATGTATTACATTATCTTCACCAATTAAAGGTGCTGTTTTACATTATCTACAAAATTTATGCTGGTGTGCTACGTTATCTACACCAATTAATGCTATTTTGTTACAGTTTCTATAACAATTAAAGCTATTGTGTTACATTATCTACATCAATTAAAGCTGGTGTGTTACATTAACAGCATCAATTAAATCTGCTGTGTTACATTTTCTTAATGAATTAATGTTGGTGTGATATTATCTAAACTAATTAAAGTATTTATGTTACATTATCTGCACCAATTATAGCTCGTGAGTTACATTATCTAGATCAATTAAAGCTGGTGTGTTATACTATCTACATCAATTAAACCTGGTGTGTTACATTATCTAAACCAATTATAGCTGGTTTGTGACGTTATCTTCTCCAATTAAAGCTGCTGTGTTACATTATCTACACCAATTAAAGCTGGTTTGTTTGTTAGTTTATCTTCACCAATTACAGCTGGTGTGGTACATTGTCTACACCAATAACAGCTGTTGTGTTACATTATCTACACAAATTAAAGCTGGTGTGTTACATCAACACGATCAATTAATGTTGGTGTGATATTATCTAAACCAATTAAATCTGGTATGTTACATTAGCTGCACAAATTATAGCTCATGTGTTACATTATCTACACCAATTAAAGCTGGGTTATTCAATTATCTACTCAAATTAAAGCTGGTGTGTTACATTATCTACAGCAATTAAAGCTGGTGTGTTACATTATCTACAACAATCAAAGCAGCATTGTTACATTATCCACACCAATTAAAGCTGCTGTGTTACATTATCTACACCAATTAACGCTGGTGTGTTACATTATATACACAAATTAAACCTGGATTGTTACATTATCTACACCAATTAAAGCTGGTTTGTTCCATTATTTACACCAATTAAAGCTGCTGTGTTACATTATCCAGACAAATTAAAGCTGGAGTGTTACATTATCTACATCATTTAAAGCTGCTGAGTTACATTATCTAGACAATTTAAAGCTGGTGTGTTACATTATCTACATCAATTAAAGTTGTTGTGTGACATTATCTACATCAATTAAAGCTGGTGTGTAACATTATCTTCATCAATTAAAGCTGCTTTGTTACATTATCTGCACCAATTAAAGCTGATCTGTCACATTATCTACACCAATTAAAGCTGGTGTGTTACATTATCTACTACAATTAAAGCTGGTGTGCTAAATTATGTACACCTATTAAAACTGGTCTGTTACATTATCTACACCAATTAAAGCTGGTTTGTTACATTATTTAAACCAATAAAAGCCGTTGTGTTACATTATCTGCACCAATTAAAGCTGGTCTGTTACATTTTCTACATCAATTAAAGCTGGTTTGTTACTTTATCGACACCATTTAAAGCTGCTGTGTTACATTATCTAAACAATTTAAAGCTGTTGTGTTACATTTTCTGCATGAATTAAAGTTCGTGTGATATTATCTAAACCAATTAAAGTTTTTATGTTACATTATCTGCAACAATTATAGCTCATGTGTTACATTATCTAGATCATTTAAAGCTGGTGTGTTTAACTATATACATCCATTAAACCTGTTGTGTTAGATTATCTATACCAATTCAAGCTGCTGTGTTACATTATCTACACCAATTAAAGCTGCTCTGTTACATATCTATACCAATTAAAGCTGGGGTGTTACATAATCTACACCAATTAAAGCTGGTGTGTAACATTATCTTCATCAATTAAAGCTGGTTTGTAACATTGTCGACGCCAAGTAAAGCTGCTGTGTTGCATTATCTAAACAATTTAAAACTGTTGTGTTAAATTATCTACACCAATTAATGCTGGTGTTTTACACTATCTACAATAATTAAAGCAGGATTGTTACATTATCGACACCAATTAAAGCTGCTGTGTTACATTATTTACACCAATAAACGCTGATCTGTTACATTATCTACACAAATTAAACCCAGATTGTTACATTATCTACACCAATTAAAGCTGATCTGTTACATATCTACACCAATTAAAGCTGGTGTGTAACATTATCTTCATCAATTAAAGCTGGTTTGTTATATTATCGACGCCATTTAAAGCTGCTGTGTTACATTATCTAAACAATTTAAAGCTGTTGTGTTACATTATCTACACCAATTAAAGCTGGTGTGTTACATTATATACACCAATTAAAGCTGGTTTGTTACATTATCTACACCAAAAAAAGCTAATGTGTTACATTATCTACACCAATCAAAGCTGGGTTGTAATTTTATCTACTCCATTTAAAGCTGCTGTGTTACATTGTCCACACCATTTAAAGCTGGTGTGTTACATTATCTACACCAATAAAAGTTGCTGTGTTACATTATCTGCACCAATTAAAACTGGTGTGTTATATTATCTACACCAATTAAAGCTCGTGTGTTACATTATGTGCACCAATTAAGGTTGGTTCGTTACATTATCTACACCAATTAAAGCTCGTGTGTTACATTATCTACACCAATTGAAGCTGGTATGTTACACTAACTCCATCAATTAAATTTGGTGTATTAAACTATCTACACCAATTAAAGTTTGTGTGTTATATTAGCTACATCAATTAACTTTGTTGTGTTAAACTATCTACACCAATTAAAGCTGGTGTGTTACACTATCTACATCAATTAACGCTGGTTTGTAACCTTAACTACCCCAATTAAAGCTCTTGTGTTAAATTATCTACACAAATTAAAGCTGGAGTGTCACATTATCTACAACAATTAAAGCTGCCGCATTACATTAACAGCACCAATTAAAGCTGCTGGGTATTATTATCTAGAGCAATTAAATGTGATGTGTTACATTAAATACACCAATTGAAGCTGGTGTGTCACATTATCTACATCAATGAAAGCTGGTGTGTTACATTATCTACATCATTTAAATTTGGTGTGTTAAACTATCTACATCAAATAAAGTTGGTGTGTTACACTATCTACTTCAATTAAAGCTTGTGTGTTACACTATCTACATCAATTAACGCTGGTTTGTAACCTTACCTACACCAATTAAAGCTGTTGTGTTACATTATCTAGACCAATTAAAGCTGGTGTGTTACATTATCTACACCAATTAAAGCTGCTGTGTTACATTATCTAGACCAATTAAAGCTGGTGTGTTACATTATCTACAACGATTAAAGTTGTTGTGTGATATTATCTACATCAATTAAAGCTGGTTTGTTACATTATCTTCATCAATTAAAGCTGGTTTGTTACATTATCGACGCCATTTAAAGCTGCTGTGTTACATTATCTAAACAATTTAAAGCTGTTGTGTTACATTATCTACACCAATTAAAGCTGGTGTGTTACATTATCGACACCAATAAAAGTTGCTGTGTTACATTATCTGCACCAATTAAAGCTGGTGTGTTATATTATCTACACCAATTAAAGCTCGTGTGTTACTTTATCTGCACCAATTAAAGTTGGTTTGTTACATTATCTACACCAATTGAAGCATGTGTGTTACATTATCTACACCAATTGAAGCTGGTATGTTACACTAACTCCATCAATTAAATTTGGTGTGTTAAACTATCTACACCAATTAAAGTTTGTGTGTTATATTAGCTACATCAATCAACTTTGTTGTGTTAAACTATCTACACCAATTAAAGCTGGTGTGTTACATTATCTACATCATTTAAATTTGGTGTGTTAAACGAGCTGCATCAATTAAAACTGGTGTGTTACACCATCGACATCAATTAATATTGGTGTGTTACACTATCTACATCAATTAACGTTGGTTTGTAACCTTACCTACGCCAATTAAAGCTCTTGTGTTACATTATCTACACCAATTAAAGCTGCTGTGTTACATTATCTATACCAATTAAAGCTGGTGTGTTAGTTTATCTACACCAATTAAAGCTGTTGTGTTAAATTATCTACACAAATTAAAGCTGGAGTGTCACATTATCTACAACAATTAAAGCTGTCGCATTACATTAATAGCACCGATTAAAGCTGCTGGGTTATATTATATAGAGCAATTAAATGTGATGTGTTACATTAAATACACCAATTAAAGCTGGTGTGTTACACCAACTACATCAATTAAAGCTGGTGTGTTACATTATCTACAGCAATTAATGCTGGGATGTTACAGTACCTACACCAATAAAAGCTGATGTGTTACATTAACAACATCAATTAAAGCTGATTGGTTATATTATCTAAACAATTAAAGCTGTTGTGATGTTATCTAAACCAATTAAAGCTGCTGTGTTACATTATCTACACCAATTAAAGCTGGTGTGTTACTTTATCTAGACCAATTAAAGCTGAAGTGTTTCATTATCTAGACCATTTAAAGCTGGTTTGTTACATTATCTTCATCAATTAAAGCTGGTTTGTTACATTATCTTCATCAATTAACGCTGGTTTGTTACATTATCTACACCAATTTAAGCTGGTTTGTTACATTATCGACGCCATTTAAAGCTGCTGTGTTACATTATCTAAATAATTTAAAGCTGTTGTGTTACATTATGTACACCAATTAAAGCCGGTTCGTTACATTATCTACACCAATTGAACCTGGTATATTAAACTAACTCCATCAATTAAATTTGGTGTGTTAAACTATCTACACCAATTAAAACTGGTTTGTTACATTATCTACACCAATTGAACCTGGTATATTAAACTAACTCCATCAATTAAATTTGGTGTGTTAAACTATCTACACCACTTAAAGCTGGTGTGTAACATTATCTACACCAATTGAAGCTGCTGTGTTACATTATCTACAACAATTAAAGTTGTTGTGTGATATTATCTACATCAATTAAAGCTGGTGTGTTACATTATCTACATCATTTAAATTTGGTGTGTTAAACTACCTCCATCAATTAAAGCTGATGTCTTACACTATCTACATCAATTAAAGCTTTTGTGTTACACTATCTACATCAATTAACGCAGGTTTGTAACCTTATCTGCACCAATTAAAGCTGGTGTGTTACATTAACAGCATTAATTAATGTTGGTGTGATATTATCTAAACCAATTAAATCTTGTATGTTACATTATCTGCACCAATTATAGCTCATGTGTTACATTATCTACGTCGATTAAAGCTGGTGTGTTGTACTATCTACATCAATTAAAGCTGGTGTGTTTCGTTATCTAGACCATCCAAGGCTGGTGTGTTACATGATCTACACCAATTAAAGCTGGTGTGTTACTTTATCTAGACCAATTAAAGCTGAAGTGTTTCATTATCTAGACCATTTAAAGCTGGTTTGTTACATTATCTTCATCAATTAAAGCTGGTTTGTTACATTATCTTCATCAATTAACGCTGGTTTGTTACATTATCTACACCAATTTAAGCTGGTTTGTTACATTATCGACGCCATTTAAAGCTGCTGTGTTACATTATCTAAATAATTTAAAGCTGTTGTGTTACATTATGTACACCAATTAAAGCCGGTTCGTTACATTATCTACACCAATTGAACCTGGTATATTAAACTAACTCCATCAATTAAATTTGGTGTGTTAAACTATCTACACCAATTAAAGCTGGTTTGTTACATTATCTACACCAATTGAACCTGGTATATTAAACTAACTCCATCAATTAAATTTGGTGTGTTAAACTATCTACACCACTTAAAGCTGGTGTGTAACATTATCTACACCAATTGAAGCTGCTGTGTTACATTATCTACAACAATTAAAGTTGTTGTGTGATATTATCTACATCAATTAAAGCTGGTGTGTTACATTATCTACATCATTTAAATTTGGTGTGTTAAACTACCTCCATCAATTAAAGCTGATGTCTTACACTATCTACATCAATTAAAGCTTTTGTGTTACACTATCTACATCAATTAACGCAGGTTTGTAACCTTATCTGCACCAATTAAAGCTGGTGTGTTACATTAACAGCATTAATTAATGTTGGTGTGATATTATCTAAACCAATTAAATCTTGTATGTTACATTATCTGCACCAATTATAGCTCATGTGTTACATTATCTACGTCGATTAAAGCTGGTGTGTTGTACTATCTACATCAATTAAAGCTGGTGTGTTTCGTTATCTAGACCATCCAAGGCTGGTGTGTTACATGATCTACACCAATGAAAGCTAGTGTTTTACATTATCTACACCAATTGAAGCTGGGTTGTTATATTATCTACTCCATTTAAAGCTGCTGTATTGCATTATCTACACCATTTAAAGCTGGTGTGTTACATTATCTACACCAATAAAAACTACTGTGTTACATTATCTGCACCAATTAAAGCTCATGTGTTACATTATCTACACCAATTAAAGCTCGTGTGTTAAATTATCTGCACCAATTAAAGTTGGTTCGTCACATTATCTACACCAATTAAAGCTTGTGTGTTACATCATCTGCACCAATTGGAGCTGGTAGGTTAAACTAACTCCATCAAGTAAATTTGGTGTGTTAAACTATCTACACCAATTAAAGTTTGTGTGTTATATTAGCTACATCAATTAGGTTTGTTGTGTTAAACTATCTACACCAATTAAAGCTGGTGTGTTACATTATCTACATCATTTAAATTTGGTGTGTTAAACGAGCTGCATCAATTAAAACTGGTGTGTTACACCATCGACATCAATTAATATTGGTGTGTTACACTATCTACATCAATTAACGTTGGTTTGTAACCTTACCTACGCCAATTAAAGCTCTTGTGTTACATTATCTACACCAATTAAAGCTGCTGTGTTACATTATCTACACCAATTAAAGCTGGTGTGTTAGTTTATCTACACCAATTAAAGCTGTTGTGTTAAATTATCTACACAAATTAAAGCTGGAGTGTCACATTATCTACAACAATTAAAGCTGTCGCATTACATTAATAGCACCGATTAAAGCTGCTGGGTTATATTATATAGAGCAATTAAATGTGATGTGTTACATTAAATACACCAATTAAAGCTGGTGTGTTACACCAACTACATCAATTAAAGCTGGTGTGTTACATTATCTACAGCAATTAATGCTGGGATGTTACAGTACCTACACCAATAAAAGCTGATGTGTTACATTAACAACATCAATTAAAGCTGATTGGTTATATTATCTAAACAATTAAAGCTGTTGTGATGTTATCTAAACCAATTAAAGCTGCTGTGTTACATTATCTACACCAATTAAAGCTGGTGTGTTACTTTATCTAGACCAATTAAAGCTGAAGTGTTTCATTATCTAGACCATTTAAAGCTGGTTTGTTACATTATCTTCATCAATTAAAGCTGGTTTGTTACATTATCTTCATCAATTAACGCTGGTTTGTTACATTATCTACACCAATTTAAGCTGGTTTGTTACATTATCGACGCCATTTAAAGCTGCTGTGTTACATTATCTAAATAATTTAAAGCTGTTGTGTTACATTATGTACACCAATTAAAGCCGGTTCGTTACATTATCTACACCAATTGAACCTGGTATATTAAACTAACTCCATCAATTAAATTTGGTGTGTTAAACTATCTACACCAATTAAAGCTGGTTTGTTACATTATCTACACCAATTGAACCTGGTATATTAAACTAACTCCATCAATTAAATTTGGTGTGTTAAACTATCTACACCACTTAAAGCTGGTGTGTAACATTATCTACACCAATTGAAGCTGCTGTGTTACATTATCTACAACAATTAAAGTTGTTGTGTGATATTATCTACATCAATTAAAGCTGGTGTGTTACATTATCTACATCATTTAAATTTGGTGTGTTAAACTACCTCCATCAATTAAAGCTGATGTCTTACACTATCTACATCAATTAAAGCTTTTGTGTTACACTATCTACATCAATTAACGCAGGTTTGTAACCTTATCTGCACCAATTAAAGCTGGTGTGTTACATTAACAGCATTAATTAATGCTGGTGTGATATTATCTAAACCAATTAAATCTTGTATGTTACATTATCTGCACCAATTATAGCTCATGTGTTACATTATCTACGTCGATTAAAGCTGGTGTGTTGTACTATCTACATCAATTAAAGCTGGTGTGTTTCGTTATCTAGACCATCCAAAGCTGGTGTGTTACATGATCTACACCAATGAAAGCTAGTGTTTTACATTATCTACACCAATTGAAGCTGGGTTGTTATATTATCTACTCCATTTAAAGCTGCTGTATTGCATTATCTACACCATTTAAAGCTGGTGTGTTACATTATCTACACCAATAAAAACTGCTGTGTTACATTATCTGCACCAATTAAAGCTCATGTGTTACATTATCTACACCAATTAAAGCTCGTGTGTTACATTATCTGCACCAATTAAAGTTGGTTCGTCACATTATCTACACCAATTAAAGCTTGTGTGTTACATCATCTGCACCAATTGGAGCTGGTAGGTTAAACTAACTCCATCAAGTAAATTTGGTGTGTTAAACTATCTACACCAATTAAAGTTTGTGTGTTATATTAGCTACATCAATTAGGTTTGTTGTGTTAAACTATCTACACCAATTATACCTGGTGTGTTGCATTATCTACATCATTTAAATTTGGTGTGTTAAACTAGCTGCATCAATTAAAGCTGGTTTGTTACAATATCAACATCAATTAAAGCTGGTGTGTTACACTATCTACATCAATTAACGTGGGTTTGTAACCTTACTTACGTCAATTAAAGCTCTTGTGTTACATTAGCTACACTAATTAAACCTGCTGTGTTACATTATCTACACCAATTAAAGCTGGTGTGTTAGTTTATAAACAGCAATTAAAGCTGTTGTGTTACGTTATCTACACTAATTAAACCTGCTGTGTTACATTAACTACACCAATTAAAGCTGGTTTGTTTGTTAGTTTATCTTCACCAATTACAGCTGGTGTGGTACATTGTCTTCACCAATAACAGTTGTTGTGTTAAATTATCTACACAAATTTAAGCTGGAGTGTCACATTATCTACACCACTTAAAGCCAGTGTGTTACAATATCTACAGCAGTTAAAGCTGGTGTGTTACATTATCTACACCAATTGAATCTGGTATGTTACACTAACTCCATCAATTAAATTTGCTGTGTTAAACTATCTACACCAATTAAAGTTTGTGTGTTATATTAGCTACATCAATTAACTTTGGTGTGTTAAACTATCTACACCTCTTAAAGCTGGTTAATTCCATTATCTACACCAATTAAAGCTGCTGTGTTACATTATCTGCGTCAATTAAAGCTGGTGTGGTACACTATCTACATCAATTGACGCTGGTTTGTAACCTTACCTACGCCAATTAAAGCTGTTGTGTTACATTATCCACACCAATTAAAGCTGCTGTGTTACATTATCTACAACGATTAAAGTTGTTGTGTGATATTATCTACATCAATTAAAGCTGGTTTGTTACATTATCTACATCAATTAAAGCTGGTGTGGTACATTATCTTCATCAATTAAAGCTGGTTTGTTACATTATCTTCATCAATTAAAGCTGGTTTGTTACATTATTTTCATCAATTAAAGCTGGTTTGTTACATTATCTACACCAATTAAAGCTGGGGTGTAACATTATCTTCATCAATTAAAGCTGGTTTGTTACATTATCGACGCCATTTTAAGTTGGTGTGTTACATTATCTAAACAAGTTAAAGCTGTTGTGTTACATTATCTACACCAATTAAAGCTGGTGTGTTACATTATCTACACCAATTAAAGCTGATTCGTTCCATTATCTACACCAATTAAAGCTCGAGTGTTACATTATCTACACCAATTGAATCTGCTGTGTTGTACTATCTACATCAATTAAAGCTGGCGTGTTTCGTTATCTAGACCATTTAAAGCTGGCGTGTTACATTATCAACACCAAAAAAAGCTAGTGTGTTACATTATCTACACCAATTAAAGCTGGGTTGTTATATTATCTACTCCATTTAAAGCTGCTGTGTTACATTGTCCACACCATTTAAAGCTGGTGTGTTATATTATCTACACCAATTAAAGCTCGTGTGTTACATTATCTGCACCAATTAAAGTTGGCTCGTTACATTATCTACACCAATTAAAGCTCGTGTGTTACATTATCTGCACCAATTAAAGTTCGCTCGTTACATTATCTACACCAATTAAAGCTCGTGTGTTACATTATCTACACCAATTGAAGCTGGTATGTTACACTAACTCCATCAATTAAATTTGGTGTGTTAAACTATCTACACCAATTAAAGTTTGTGTGTTATTTTAGCTACATCAATTAACTTTGTTGTGTTAAACTATCTACACCAATTAAAGCTGGTGTGTTACATTATCTACACCATTTAAATTTGGTGTGTTAAACTATCTGCATCAATTAAAACTTGTTTGTTACACTATCTACACCAATTAACGCTGGTTTGTAACCTTACCTACCCCAATTAAAGCTCTTGTGTTACATTATCTACACCAATTAAAGCTGCTGTGTTACATTATCTACACCATTTAAAGCTGGTGTGTTACATTATCTACAACGATTAGTTGTGTGATATTATCTACATCAATTAAAGCTGGTTTGTTACATTATCTTCATCAATTAAAGCTGGTTTGTTACATTATCTACAGCAATTAAAGCTATTGTGTAACATTATCTACACCAATTAATGCTGCTCTGTTACATTATCTACACCAATTAAAGGTGGTCTGTTACATTAAATATACCAATTGAAGCTGATGTGTTACATTATCTACACCAATTAAAGCTGGTGTGTTACATTATCTACACCAATTAAAGCTGGTGTGTTACATTATCTGCACCAATTAAAGCTGATTCGTTCCATTATCTACACCAATTAAAGCTCGAGTGTTACATTATCTACACCAATTGAATCTGCTGTGTTGTACTATCTACATCAATTAAAGCTGGCGTGTTTCGTTATCTAGACCATTTAAAGCTGGCGTGTTACATTATCAACACCAAAAAAAGCTAGTGTGTTACATTATCTACACCAATTAAAGCTGGGTTGTTATATTATCTACTCCATTTAAAGCTGCTGTGTTACATTGTCCACACCATTTAAAGCTGGTGTGTTATATTATCTACACCAATTAAAGCTCGTGTGTTACATTATCTGCACCAATTAAAGTTGGCTCGTTACATTATCTACACCAATTAAAGCTCGTGTGTTACATTATCTGCACCAATTAAAGTTCGCTCGTTACATTATCTACACCAATTAAAGCTCGTGTGTTACATTATCTACACCAATTGAAGCTGGTATGTTACACTAACTCCATCAATTAAATTTGGTGTGTTAAACTATCTACACCAATTAAAGTTTGTGTGTTATTTTAGCTACATCAATTAACTTTGTTGTGTTAAACTATCTACACCAATTAAAGCTGGTGTGTTACATTATCTACACCATTTAAATTTGGTGTGTTAAACTATCTGCATCAATTAAAACTTGTTTGTTACACTATCTACACCAATTAACGCTGGTTTGTAACCTTACCTACCCCAATTAAAGCTCTTGTGTTACATTATCTACACCAATTAAAGCTGCTGTGTTACATTATCTACACCATTTAAAGCTGGTGTGTTACATTATCTACAACGATTAGTTGTGTGATATTATCTACATCAATTAAAGCTGGTTTGTTACATTATCTTCATCAATTAAAGCTGGTTTGTTACATTATCTACAGCTATTAAAGCTATTGTGTAACATTATCTACACCAATTAATGCTGCTCTGTTACATTATCTACACCACTTAAAGGTGGTCTGTTACATTAAATATACCAATTGAAGCTGATGTGTTACATTATCTACACCAATTAAAGCTGGTGTGTTTAATTATCCACACCAATTAAAGCTGCTGTGTTACATTATCTAAACAATTTAAAGCTGTTGTGTTACATTTTCTGCATGAATTAAAGTTGGTGTGATATTATCTAAACCAATTAAAGCTTTTATGTTACATTTTCTGCACTAATTATAGCTCATGTGTTACATTATCTAGATCATTTAAAGCTGGTGTGTTTAACTATATACATCCATTAAAGCTGTTGTGTTAGATTATCTATACCAATTCAAGCTGCTGTGTTACATTATTTACACCAATTAAAGCTGGTCTCTTACAGTATCTATACCAATTAAAGCTGCTGTGTTACCTTATCTACACCAATTAAAACTGGGGTGTTACATAATCTACACCAATTAAAGCTGGTGTGTAACATTATCTTCAACAATTAAAGCTGGTTTGTAACATTGTCGACGCCAAGTAAAGCTGCTGTGTTACATTATGTAAACAATTTAAAGCTGTTGTGTTAAATTATCTACACCAATTAAAGTTAGTGTTTTACACTATCTACAACAATTAAAGCAGGATTGTTACATTATCGACACCAATTAAAGCTGCTGTGTTACATTATTTACACCAATTAACGCTGGTGTGTTACATTATCTACACAAATTAAACCTGGATTGTTACATTATCTACACCAATTAAAGTTGCTGTGTTACATTATCTACACCAATTAAAGCTGGTTTGTTACATTACCTATACCAATTAAAGCTGCTGTGTTACATTAATTAGACCAATTATAGCTGGAGCGTAACATTATCTACACCATTTGAAGCTGCTGTGTTACATTATCTAGACAATTTAAAGCTGGTGTGTTACATTATCTATAACAATTAAAGTTGTTTTGTGACATTATCTACATCAATTAAAGCGGGTGTGTTACATTATCTGCATCAATTAATGCTGATGGGTTATATTACCTATCCCATTTAATGCTGGTGTGTTACATTATCTGCAATAATTAAAGCTGGTGTGTTACCTTAAATACATCTATTAAAGCTGGTGTGTTACACTATCTACATCTATTAAATCTGGTGGGTTACATTATCTACAACGATTAGTTGTTGTGTGATATTATCTACATCAATTAAAGCTGGTTTGTTACATTATCTACATCAATTAAAGCTGGCGTGATACATTATTTCATCAATTAAAGCTGGTTTGTTACATTATCTCCATCAATTAAAGCTGGTTTGTTACATTATCGACGTCATTTAAAGCTGCTGTATTACATTTTCTAAACAATTTAAATCTGTTGTGTTACATTATCTACACCAAATAAAGCTGTTGTGTTATGTTATCTACACCAATTAAAGCTGGTTTGGTACATTATCTACACCAATTAAAGCTGGTGTGTTATATTATCTGCGCCAATAAAAGCTGGTTTGTTACATTATCTACTCCAATTAAAGCTCGAGTGTTACATTATTACTCAAATTGAATCTGGTATGTTACACTAACTCCATCAATTAAATTTGGTGTGTTAAGCTATCTACACCACTTAAAGTTGATGTGTTACATTATCTACATCATTTAAATTTGGTGTGTTAAACTACCTGCATCAATTAAAGCTGATGTCTTACACTATCTACATCAATTAAAGCTTTTGTGTTACACTATCTACATCAATTAACGTAGGTTTGTAACCTTATCTGCACCAATTAAAGCTGGTGTGTTACATTATCTACACCAATTAAAGCTGGTGTGTTACATTATCTACACCAATTAAAGCTGGAGTGTTACATTAACAGCATTAATTAATGTTAGTGTGATATTATCTAAACCAGTTAAATCTTGTATGTTACAATATCTGCACCAATTATAGCTCGTGTGTTACATTATCTACGTCGATTAAAGCTGGTGTGTTGTACTATCTACATCAATTAAAGCTGGTGTGTTTCGTTATCTAGACCATCCAAAGCTGGTGTGTTACATTATCTAAACCAAAGAAAGCTAGTGTTTTACATTATCTACACCAATTAAAGCTGGGTTGTTATATTATCTCCTCCATTTAAAGCTGCTGTATTGCATTATCTCCACCATTTAAAGCTGGTGTGTTACATTATCTACACCAATAAAAATTGCTGTGTTACATTATCTGCACCAATTAAAGCTCGTGTGTTACATTATCTACACCAATTAAAGCTCGTGTGTTACATTATCTGCACCAATTAAAGTTGGTTCGTTACATTATCTACACCAATTAAAGCTTGTGTGTTACATTATCTGCACCAATTGGAGCTGGTATGTTAAACTAACTCCATCAAGTAAATTTGTTCTGTTAAACTATCTACACCAATTAAAGTTTGTGTGTTATGTTAGCTACATCAATTAGGTTTGTTGTGTTAAATTATCTACACCAATTATACCTGGTGTGTTGCATTATCTACATCATTTAAATTTGGTGTGTTAAACTAGCTGCATCAATTAAAGCTGGTTTGTTACAATATCTACATCAATTAAAGCTGATGTGTTACACTATCTACATCAATTAACGTGGGTTTGTAACCTTACCTACGTCAACTAAAGCTGTTGTGTTACATTATCTACGCTAATTAAACCTGCTGTGTTACATTATCTACACCAATTAAAGCTGGTGTGTTAGTTTATCTACAGCAATTAAAGCTGATGTGTTAAATTATCTACACCAATTAAAGCTGCTGTGTTACATTATCTACACCAATTACAGCTGTTGTGTTACATTATCTACACAAATTAAAGCTGGAGTGTCACATTATCTACAACAATTAAAGCTGCCGCATTACCTTAACAGCACCGATTAAAGCTGCTGGGTTATATTATCTAGAGCAATTAAATGGGATGTGTTACATTAAATACACCAATTAAAGTTGGTGTGTTACACTAACTACATCAATTACAGTACCTACACCAATAAAAGCTGATGTATTACATTAACAATATCAATTAAAGCTGATTGGTTATATTATCTAAACAATTAAAGCCATTGTGATGTTATCTACACCAATTAAAGCTGCTGGGTTGTATTATCTACACCAATTAAAGCTGGTGCGTTACTTTATCTAGACCAATTAAAGCTGATGTGTTACATTATCTACATCATTTAAATTTGTTGTGTTAAACTATCTACATCAAATAAAGCTGGTGTGTTAAACTATCTACATCAAACAAAGCTGGTGTGTTACACTATCTACTTCAATTAAAGCTGGTGTGTTACACTATCTACATCGATTAATGCTGGGGTGTTACATTATCTAAAACAAAAACAGAATTACCTGGAAAAACTCAGCAGGCCTGGCAGCATCGGTGGAGAAGAGATCAGTCAACGTTTCGAGCCTTCATGGCCCTTCGGCAGAACTGAAGCATAGTTAGAAGAAGGGAGAAATATAAATTGGTTTAAGGTGGGTGGGGGGGGGAGGGGTGGGTGGGTGGGGGAGAGACACATTGAGGGTGTGGTGATTGTGGAGATGAGCAGTTAATCAAAAGATGTCACAGACAAAAGGGTCAAAGAGGTGTTGAAGGTGGTGACATTTGTCTGAGAAAAGTGCTAATTAAGAATGGAAGACAGGATATTCAAAGTACAGCTCTAGTGGGGGTGGGGTGGAAAGACTAACAAGGTTTTAGTTTAGATTTAAAAATAATGGAAATAGGTGGGGAAAGAAGAATCTATATAAATTATTGAAAAAAAAATGGGGGGGGGGGAAAGAAACGGGGTGGGGATGGGGGGAGGGGGAGTTTAAGATCTAAAGTTGTTGAATTCAATATTCAGCCCGGAAGGCTGTAAAGTGCCTAGTCGGAAGATGAGGTGCTGTTCCTCCAGTTTGCGTTGGACTTCACTGGAGCAATGCAGCAAGCCAAGGACAGACATGTGGGCAAGAGAACAGGGTGGAGTGTTAAAATGGCAAGCGACAGGGAGGTTTGGGTCTTTCTTGCGGACAGACCGCAGGTGTTCCGCAAAACGGTCGCCCAGTTTGCGTTTGGTCTCTCCAATGTAGAGGAGACCGCATTGGGAGCAACGAATGCAGTAGACTAAGTTAGGGGAAATGCAAGCGAAATGCTGCTTCACTTGAAAGGAGTGTTTGGGCCCTTGGACGGTGAGGAGAGAGGAAGTGAAGGGGCAGGTGTTGCATCTTCTGCGTGGGCATGGGGAGGTGCCATAAGTGGGGGTTGAGGAGTAGGGGGTGATGGAGGAGTGGACCAGGGTGTCCCGGAGGGAACGATCCCTACGGAATGCCGTCAGGGGGGGTGAAGGGAAGATGTGTTTGGTGGTGGCATCATGCTGGAGTTGGCGGAAATGGCGGAGGATGATCCTTTGAATGCGGAGGCTGGTGGGGTGATAAGTGAGGACAAGGGGGACCCTATCATGTTTCTGGGAAGGAGGAGAAGGCGTGAGGGAGGATGCGCGGGATATGGGCCGGACATGGTTGAGGGCCCTGTCAACGACCGTGGATGGAAAACCTCGGTTAAGGAATTTTTCAATAATTTATATAGATTCTTCTTTCCCCACCTATTTCCATTATTTTTAAATCTAAACTAAAACCTTGTTAGTCTTTCCACCCCACCCCCACTAGAGCTGTACTTTGAATATCCTGTCTTCCATTCTTAATTAGCACTTTTCTCAGACAAATGTCACCACCTTCGACACCTCTTTGACCCTTTTGTCTGTGACATCTTTTGATTAACTGCTCATCTCCACAATCACCACACCCTCAATGTGTCTCTCCCCGCCCCCCCCCCACCCACCTTAAACCAATTTATATTTCTCCCTTCTTCTAACTATGCTTCAGTTCTGCCGAAGGGCCATGAAGGCTCGAAACGTTGACTGATTTCTTCTCCACCGATGCTGCCAGGCCTGCTGAGTTTTTCCAGGTAATTCTGTTTTTGTTTTGGATTTCCAGCATCCGCAGTAGCTTTTAGCTTTTTGTTTTTATCTTTGTGTTACATTATCTACACCAATTGAAGCTGTTGTGTTACATTATCTACAGCAATTAATGCAGGTGTGTTACATCAACAGCATCAATTAATGTTGGTGTGATATTATCTAAACCAATTAAATCTGGTATGTTACATTATCTGCTCCAATTATAGCTCGTGTGTTACATTAAGAACACCAATTAAAGCTGGGTTGTTACATTATCTATACCAATTAAAGCTGGTTTGTTACATTATCTACACCAATTGAAGCTGCTGTGTTACATTATCTACAACAATTAAAGTTGTTGTGTGATATTATCTACATCAATTAAAGCTGGTGTGTTACATTATCTACATCATTTAAATTTGGTGTGTTAAACTACCTCCATCAATTAAAGCTGATGTCTTACACTATCTACATCAATTAAAGCTTTTGTGTTACACTATCTACATCAATTAACGCAGGTTTGTAACCTTATCTGCACCAATTAAAGCTGGTGTGTTACATTATCTACACCAATTAAAGCTGGCGTCATTAATTATTGTTGGTGTGATATTATCTAAACCAATTAAATCTTGTATGTTACATTATCTGCACCAATTATAGCTCGTGTGTTACATTATCTACGTCGATTAAAGCTGGTGTGTTGTACTATCTACATCAATTAAAGCTGGTGTGTTTCGTTATCCAGACCATCAAAAGCTGGTGTGTTACATTATCTAAACCAATGAAAGCTAGCGTTTAACATTATCTACACCAATTAAAGCTGGAGTGTTACATTATCTACACCAATAAAAACTGCTGTGTTACATTATCTGCACCAATTAAAGCTGCTGTGTTACATTATCTACACCAATTAAAGCTTGTGTGTTACATTATCTGCACCAATTGGAGCTGGTATGTTAAACTAACTCCATCAAGTAAATTTGGTGTGTTAAACTATCTACACCAATTAAAGTTTGTGTGTTATATTAGCTACATCAATTAGGTTTGTTGTGTTAAACTATCTACACCAATTAAAGCTGGTGTGTTGCATTATCTACGTCATTTAAATATGGTGTGTTAAACTAGCTGCATCAATTAAAGCAAGTTTGTTACAACATCTACATCAATTAAAGCTGGTGTGTTACACTATCTACATCAATTAACGTGGGTTTGTAACCTTACCTACATCAATTAAAGCTGTTGTGTTACATTATCTACACTAATTAAACCTGCTGTGTTACATTATCTACACCAATTAAAGCTGGTGTGTTAGTTTATAAACAGCAATTAAAGCTGTTGTATTACATTATCTACACCAATTAAAGCTGCTGTGTTACATTATCTGCATCAATTAAAGCTGGTGTGGTACACTATCTACATCAATTAACGCTGGTTTGTAACCTTACCTACGCCAATTAAAGCTGTTGTGTTACATTATCCACACCAATTAAAGCTGCTGTGTTACATTATCTACACCAATAAAAGTTGCTGTGCTTCATTATCTGCACCAATTAAAGCTGGTGTGTTATATTATCTACACCAATTAAAGCTCGTGTGTTACATTATCTGCACCAATTAAAGTTGGTTCGTTACATTATCTACACCAATTAAAGCTCGTGTGTTACATTATCTACACCAATTGAAGCTGGTATGTTACACTAACTCCATCAATTAAATTTGGTCTGTTAAACTATCTACACCAATTAAAGTTTATGTGTTACATTATCTACACCAATTAAAGCTGGTTTGTTACATTATCTACACCAATTAAAGCTGGTGTGTTACATTATCTACACAAATTAAAGCTGGAGTGTCACATTATCTACAACAATTAAAGCTGCCGCATTATATTAACAGCAACGATTAAAGCTGCTGGGTTATATTATCTAGAGCAATTAAATGTGATGTGTTACATTAAATACACCAATTAAAGCTGGTGTGTTACACTAACTACATCAATTAAAGCTGGTGTGTTACATTATCTACATCAATGAAAGCTGGTGTGTTACTTTATCAACATCATTTAAATTTGGTGTGTTAAACTATCTACATCAAATAAAGTTGGTGTGTTACACTATCTACTTCAATTAAAGCTTGTGTGTTACACCATCTACATCAATTGGTTTGTAACCTTACCTACGCCAATTAAAGCTGTTGTGTTACATTATCTACACCAATTAAAGCTGCTGTGTTACATTATCAAGAACAAATAAAGCTGATGTGTTACATTATCTACAATGATTAGTTGTTGTGTGATATTATCTACATCAATTAAAGCTGGTTTGTTACATTATCTACATCAATTAAAGCTGGTGTGATACATTATTTCATCAATTAAAGCTGATGGGTTATATTATCTAACCAATTAAAGCTGGTGTGTTACATTAACTACACCAATTAACGCTATTTTGATACATTATCTATACCATTTAATGCTGGTGTGTTACATTATCTGCACTAATTAAAGCTGGTGTGTTACCTTAAATACACCAATTAAAGCTGGTGTGTTACATTATCTACAATGATTAGTTGTTGTGTGATATTATCTACATCAATTAAATCTGGTTTGTTACATTATCTACATCAATTAAAGCTGGTGTGATACATTATTTCATCAATTAAAGCTGGTTTGTTACATTATCATCATCAATTAAAGCTGGTTTGTTACATTATCTACACCAATTAAAGCTGGTGTCTTACATTATCTACACCAATTAAAGCTGGTGTGTCACATTATCTACAACAATTAAAGCTGCCGCATTACATTCACAGCATCAATTAATGTTGGTTTGATATTATCGAGAGCAATTTAATGTGATGTGTTAAATTAAATACACGAATTAAAGCTGGTGTGTTACACTAACTACATCAATTAAAGCTGGTGTGTTACATTATCTACATCAATTAAAGCTTGTGTGTTACATTATCTACAACAATTAAAGCTGGTGTGTTACAGTACCTACACCAATAAAAGCCGATGTGTTCCATTAATAACATCAATTAAAGCTGATTTGTTATATTATCTAAACAATTAAAGCTGTTGTGATGTTATCTACACCAATAAAAGCTGGTGTGTTACTTTTTCTTGACCAATTAAAGGTGATGTGTTACGTTAACAACATCAATTAAAGCTGATGGATTATATTATCTAACCAATTAAAGCTGGTGTGTTACATTAACTACACCAATTAACGCTATTTTGATACATTATCTATACCATTTAATGCTGGTGTGTTACATTATCTGCACTAATTAAAGATGGTGTGTTACCTTAAATACACCAATTAAATCTGGTGTGTTACACTATCTACGTCAATTAAAACTGGTGTGTTACATTATCTACACCAATTAAAGCTGGTATGATACACCAACTCCATCACTTACATATGGTGTGTTAAACTCTCTACACCAGTTAAAGTTGTTGTGTTATATTACATACATCAATTAACTTTGGTGTGTTAAACTATCTACACCAATTAAAGCTGGTGTGTTACATTATCTACATCATTTAAATTTGGTGTGTTAAACGATCTACATCAAATAAAGCTGGTGTGTTACATTATCTACACCAATTAAAGCTGTTTTGTTACTTTATCTACACCAATTAAAGCTGGTGTGTTACACAACAGCATCAATTAATGTTGGTTTGATATTATCTAAACCAATTAAATCTGGTATGTTACATTATCTGCACCAATTATAGCTCGTATGTTACATTATCTGCACCAATTAAAGTTGGTTCGTTACATTATCTACACCAATTAAAGCTTGTGTGCTACATTATCTGCACCAATTGGAGCTGGTATGTTAAACTATCTCCATCAAGTAAATTTGGTGTGTTAAACTATCTACACCAATTAAAGTTTGTGTGTTATATTAGCTACATCAATTAGGTTTGTTGTGTTAAACTATCTACACCAATTAAAGCTGGTGTGTTACATTATCTACATCATTTAAATTTGGTGTGTTAAACGATCTACATCAAATAAGGCTGGTGTGTTACATTATCTACATCATTTAAAGCTGGTGTGTTACATTATGTACAGCAATTAAAGTTGGTGTGTTACATTTTGTACACGAATTAAAGCTGGTGTGTTACATTATCTACACCTATTAAAGCTGGTGTGTTACATTATCTACAACAATTAAAGCAGGATTGTTACATTATCTACAACAATTAACGCTGGTGTGTTACATTATCTACACCAATTAAACCTGGATTGTTACATTATCTGCACAAATTAAAGTTGCTGTGTTACATTATCTACACCAATTAAAGCTGGTTTGTTACATTATCTACACCAATTAAAGCTGGTTTGTTACATTATCAACATCAATTAAAGCTGGTGTGTTACAGTATCTTCATCAATTAAATCTGGTTTGTTACGTTATCTTAATCAATTAAAGCTGGTTTGTTACAGTTTCTACACCAATTAAAGATGGTGTGTAACATTATCTTCATCAATTAAAGCTGGTTTGTTACATTATCGTCATCAATTCAAGCTCGTGTGTTACATTATCTACACCAATTGGAGCTGGTATGTTACACTAAATCCATCAATTAAATTTGGTGTGTTAAACTATCTACACCAATTAAAGTTTGTGTGTTAAATTAGCAACATTATTTAAATTTGGTGTGTTAAACTATCTGTATCAATTAAAGCTGGCGTGTTACACCATCTACATCAATTAAGACTGGTGTGTTACACTATCTACATCAATTAACGCTGGTTTGTAACCTTATCTACACCAATTAAAGCTGTTCTGTTACATTATCCACACCAATTTAAGCTGTTGCGTTACATTATCTACACCCATTAAAGCTGGTGTGTTACTTTATCTACAACAATTAAAGCTGCCGCATTACATTCACAGCACCAATTAAAGCTGCTGGGTTATATTATCTTGAGCAATTAAATGTGATGTGTTACATTAAATACACCAATTGAAGCTGGTGTGTTACACTAACTACATCAACTAAAGCTGGTGTGTTACATTATCTACATCAATTAAAGCTGGTGTGTTACAGTACCTACAGGAATAAAAGCCGATGTGTTCCATTAACAACATCAATTAAAGCTGATTTGTTATATTATCTAAACAATTTAAGCTGTTGTAATGTTATCTACACCAATAAAAGCTGCTGTGTTACTTTATCTAGACAAATTAAAGGTGATGTGTTACGTTAACAACATCATTTAAAGCTGATGGGTTATATTATCTAACCAATTAAAGCTGGTGTGTTACATTAACTACACCAATTAATGCTATTTTGTTACATTATCTATACCATTTAATGCTGGTGTGTTACATTATCTGCACTAATTAAAGCTGTTGCGTTACCTTAAATACACCTATTAAATCTGGTGTGTTACACTAACTCCATCACTTAAATTTGGTGTGTTAAACTTTCTACACCAATTAAAGTTGTTGTGTTATATTACCTACATCAATTAACTTTGGTGTGTTAAACTATCTACACACATTAAAGCTCCTGTGTTACATTATCTACATCATTTAAATTTGGTGTGTTAAACGATCTACATCAAATAAAGCTGGTGTGTTACATTATCTACACCAAATAAAGCTGTTTCGTTACTTTATCTACACCAATTAAAGCTGCTGTGTTACATCAACAGCATCAATTAATGTTGGTGTGATATTATCTAAACCAATTAAATCTGGTATGTTACATTGTCTGCACCAATTATAGCTCGCGTGTTACATTACCTACACCAATTAAAGCTGGGTTGTTATATTATCTACTCCAATTAAAGCTGCTGTGTTACATTATCTACAGCAATTAACGCTGGTGTGTTACATTCTGTACACGAATTAAAGCTGCTGTGTTACATTATCTACAGCAATTAAAGCTGGTGTGTTACATTATCTACACCTATTAAAGCTGGTGTGTTACATTATCTACAACAATTAAAGCAGGATTGTTACATTATCTACAACAATTAACGCTGGTGTGTTACATGATCTACACCAATTAAACCTGGATTGTTACATTATCTGCACAAATTAAAGTTGCTGTGTTACATTATCTACACCAATTAAAGCTGGTTTGTTACATTATCTACACCAATTAAAGCTGGTTTGTTACATTATCAACATCAATTAAAGCTGGTGTGTTACAGTATCTTCATCAATTAAATCTGGTTTGTTACGTTATCTTAATCAATTAAAGCTGGTTTGTTACAGTTTCTACACCAATTAAAGATGGTGTGTAACATTATATTCATCAATTAAAGCTGGTTTGTTACATTATCTTCATCAATTCAATCTACACCAATTGGAGCTGGTATGTTACACTAAATCCATCAATTAAATTTGGTGTGTTAAACTATCTACACCAATTAAAATTTGTGTGTTATATTAGCAACATTATTTAAATTTGGTGTGTTAAACTATCTGTATCAATTAAAGCTGGCGTGTTACACCATCTACATCAATTAAGACCGGTGTGTTACACTATCTACATCAATTAACGCTGGTTTGTAACCTTATCTACACCAATTAAAGCTGTTCTGTTACATTATCCACACCAATTTAAGCTGTTGCGTTACATTATCTACACCCATTAAAGCTGGTGTGTTACTTTATCTACACCAATTAAAGCTGGTGTGTTACATTATCTACACAATTTAAAGCTGGAGTGTCACATTATCTACAACAATTAAAGCTGCCGCATTACATTCACAGCACCAATTAAAGCTGCTGGGTTATATTATCTTGAGCAATTAAATGTGATGTGTTACATTAAATACACCAATTAAAGCTGGTGTGTTACACTAACTACATCAACTAAAGCTGGTGTGTTACATTATCTACATCAATTAAAGCTGGTGTGTTACATTATCTACAACAATTAAAGCTGATGTGTTACAGTACCTGCAGGAATAAAAGCCGATGTGTTCCATTAACAACATCAATTAAAGCTGATTTGTTATATTATCTAAACAATTTAAGCTGTTGTAATGTTATCTACAACAATAAAAGCTGCTGTGTTACTTTATCTTGACAAATTAAAGGTGATGTGTTACGTTAACAACATCATTTAAAGCTGATGGGTTATATTATCTAACCAATTAAAGCTGGTGTGTTACATTAACTACACCAATTAATGCTATTTTGTTACATTATCTATACCATTTAATGCTGGTGTGTTACATTATCTGCACTAATTAAAGCTGTTGCGTTACCTTAAATACACCTATTAAATCTGGTGTGTTACACTAACTCCATCACTTAAATTTGGTGTGTTAAACTTTCTACACCAATTAAAGTTGTTGTGTTATATTACCTACATCAATTAACTTTGGTGTGTTAAACTATCTACACACATTAAAGCTCCTGTGTTACATTATCTACATCATTTAAATTTGGTGTGTTAAACGATCTACATCAAATAAAGCTGGTGTGTTACATTATCTTCACCAAATAAAGCTGTTTCGTTACTTTATCTACACCAATTAAAGCTGCTGTGTTACATCAACAGCATCAATTAATGTTGGTGTGATATTATCTAAACCAATTAAATCTGGTATGTTACATTGTCTGCACCAATTATAGCTCGCGTGTTACATTACCTACACCAATTAAAGCTGGGTTGTTATATTATCTACTCCAATTAAAGCTGCTGTGTTACATTATCTACAGCAATTAACGCTGGTGTGTTACATTCTGTACACGAATTAAAGCTGCTGTGTTACATTATCTACAACAATTAAAGCAGGATTGTTACATTATCTACACCAATTAGAGCTGCTGTGTTACATTATCTACACCAATTAACGCTGGTGTGTTACATTATCTACACCAATTAAACCTGGATTGTTACATTATCTGCACCAATTAAAGTAGCTGTGTTACATGATCTACACCAATTAAAGCTGGTTTGTTACATTATCTACACCAATTAAAGCTGGTTTGTTACATTATCAACATCAATTAAAGCTGGTGTGTTACAGTATCTTCATCAATTAAATCTGGTTTGTTACGTTATCTTAATCAATTAAAGCTGGTTTGTTACAGTTTCTACACCAATTAAAGATGGTGTGTTACATTATCTACACCAATTAAAGCTGGTTCGTTACATTACCTACACCAATTAAAGCTCGTGTGTTACATTATCTACACCAATTGAATCTGGTACGTTACACTAAACCCATCAATTAAATTTGGTGTGTTAAACTATCTACACAAATTAAAGTTTGTGTGTTATATTAGCAACATCATTTAAATTTGGTGTGCTAAACTATCTGTATCAATTAAAGCTGGTGTGTTACACCATCTACATCAATTAAAGCTGGTGTGTTACACTATCTACATCAATTAACGCTGGTTAGTTACATTATCTACACCAATTAAAGCTGGAGTGTCACTTTATCTACAACAATTAAAGCTGCCGCATTACATTCACAGCACCTATTAAAGCTGCTGGGTTATATTATCTAGAGCAATTAAATGTGATGTGTTACATTAAATACACCAATTAAAGCTGGTGTGTTATACTAAATACATCAATTAAAGCTGGTGTGTTACATTATCTACACCAATGAAAGCTGGTGTGTTACGTTATCTACAACAATTAAAGCTGGTGTGTTACAGTACCTACACCAATAAAAGCCAATGTGCTCCATTAACAACATCAATTAAAGCTGATTTGTTATATTATCTAAACAATTTAAGCTGTTGTGATGTTTTCTACAACAATAAAAGCTGCTGTGTTACTTTATCTAGACAAATTAAAGGTGATGTTTTACATTAACAACATCAATTAAAGCTGATGGGTTATATTATCTAACCAATTAAAGCTGGTGTGTTACATTAACTACACCAATTAATGCTATTTTGTTACATTATACCATTTAATGCTGGTGTGTTACATTATCTGCACTAATTAAAGCTGGTGTGTTACCTTAAATACACCTATTAAATCTGGTGTGTTACACTATCAACATCAATTAAAACTGGTGTGTTACATTAACTACACCAATTAAAGCTGGTATGTTACACTAACTCAATCACTTAAATTTGGTGTGTTAAACTCTCTACAGCAGTTAAAGTTGTTGTGTTATATTACCTACAACAATTAACTTTGGTGTGTTAAACTATCTACACCAATTTAAGCTGGTGTGTTACATTATCTACATCATTTAAATTTGGTATGTTAAACGATCTACATCAAATAAAGCTGGTGTGTTACATTATCTACACCAATTAAAGCTGTTTTGTTACATTATCTACACCAATTAAAGCTGGTCTGTTACATCAACAGCATCAATTAATGTTGGTGTGATATTATCTAAACCAATTAAATCTGGTATGTTACATTGTCTGCACCAATTATGGCTCGTGTGTTACATTATCTTCACCAATTAAAGCTGGGTTGTTATATTATCTACTCCAATTAAAGCTGCGGTGTTACATTCTGTACACAAATTAAAGCTGGTGTGTTACATTATCTACACCAATTAAAGCTGTTGTGTTACATAATCTACAACAATTAAAGCAGGATTGTTACATTATCTGCACCAATTAGAGCTGCTGTGTTACATTATCTACACCAATTAAAGTAGCTGTCTTACATTATCTACACCAATTAAAGCTGGTTTGTTACATTATCTACACCAATTAAAGCTGCTTTGTTACATTATCAACATCAATTAAAGCTGGTGTGTTACAGTATCGTCATCAATTAAATCTGCTTTGTTACGTTATCTTAATCAATTAAAGCTGGTTTGTTACATTTTCTACACCAATTAAAGATGGTGTGTTACATTATCTTCATCAATTAAAGCTGGTTTGTTACATTATCTTCATCAATTAAAGCTGCTTTGTTATATTATCTACACCATTTAAAGCTGGTGTGTTACATTATCTACACCAATAAAAGCTGCTGTGTTACATTATCTGAACCAATTAAAGCTGGTGTGTTACATTATCTACATCAATTAAAGCTTGTGTGTTACATTATCTACACCAATTGAAGCTGGTATGTTACACTAAACCCATCAATTAAATTTGGTGTGTTAAACTATCTACACAAATTAAAGTTTGTGTGTTATATTAGCAACATCATTTAAATTTGGTGTGTTAAACTATCTGTATCAATTAAAGCTGGTGTGTTACACCATCTACATCAATTAAAGCTGGTGTGTTACACTATCTACATCAATTAAAGCTGGGTTGTAACCTTATCTACACCAATTTAAGCTGTTCTGTTACATTATCTACACCAATTTAAACTGCTGCGTTACATTATCTACACCCATTTAAGCTGGTGTGTTACTTTATCTACACCTATTAAAGCTGGTTTGTTACATTATCTACACCAATTAAAGCTGGTGTGTTACATTATCTACACAATTTAAAGCTGGAGTGTCACATTATCTACAACAATTAAAGCTGCCGCATTACATTCACAGCACCAATTAAAGCTGCTGGGTTATATTATCTTGAGCAATTAAATGTGATGTGTTACATTAAATACACCAATTAAAGCTGGTGTGTTACACTAACTACATCAATTAAAGCTGGTGTGTTACAGTATCTACACCAATAAAAGCTGCTGTGTTATATTATCTACACCAATTAAAGCTGGTGTTTTACTTCATCTAGACCAATTAAAGCTGGCGTGTTACATTAACTACACCAATTAACGCTATTTTGATACATTATCTATACCATTTAATGCTGGTGTGTTACATTATCTGCACTAATTAAAGCTGGTGTGTTACCTTAAATACACCTATTGAATCTGGTGTGTTACACTATCTACATAAATTAAAATAGGTGTGTTACATTATCTACACCAATTAAAGCTGGTATGTTACACTAACTCCATCACTTAAATTTGGTGTGTTACACTCTCTACACCAGTTAAAGTTGTTGTGTTATATTACCTACATCAATTAACTTTGGTGTGTTAAACTATCTACACCAATTAAAGCTGGTGTGTTACATTATCTACATCATTTAAATTTGGTGTGTTAAATGATCTACATCAAATAAAGCTGGTGTGTTACATTATCTACACCAATTAAAACTGTATTGTTACATTATCTACACCAATTAAAGCTGGTGTGTTACATTATCTGCACCAATTAAAGCTGGGTTGTTATATTATCTACTCCAATTAAAGCTGCTGTGTTCCATTATCTACACCATTTAAAGCTGGTGTGTTACATTATGTACAGCAATTAAAGCTGGTGTGTTACATTATCTACACCAATTAAACCTGGATTGTTACATTATCTGCACAAATTAAAGTTGCTGTGTTACATTATCTACACCAATTAAAGCTTGTTTGTTACATTATCTACACCAATTAAAGCTGGTTTGTTACATTATCAACATCAATTAAAGCTGGTGTGTTACAGTATCTTCATCAATTAAATCTGGTTTGTTACGTTATCTTAATCAATTAAAGCTGGTTTGTTACAGTTTCTACACCAATTAAAGATGGTGTGTAACATTATCTTCATCAATTAAAGCTGGTTTGTTACATTATCTACACCAATTAAAGCTGGTTCGTTACATTACCTACACCAATTAAAGCTCGTGTGTTCCATTATCTACACCAATTCGAGCTGGTATGTTACACTAAATCCATCAATTAAATTTGGTGTGTTAAACTATCTACACCAATTAAAGTTTGTGTGTTATATTAGCAACATCATTTAAATTTGGTGTGTTAAACTATCTACACCAATTAAAGTTTGTGTGTTATATTAGCAACATAATTTAAATTTGGTGTGTTAAACTATCTACACCAATTAAAGTTTGTGTGTTATATTAGCAACATCATTTAAATTTGGTGTGTCAAACTATCTGTATCAATTAAAGCTGGTATGTTACACCATCTACATCAATTAAAGCTGGTGTGTTACACTATCTACATCAATTAACGTTGGTTTGTAACCTTATCTCCACCAATTGAAGCTGTTCTGTTACATTATCTACACCAATTTAAGCTGCTGCGTTACATTATCTACACCCATTAAAGCTGGTGTGTTACTTTATCTACACCAATTAAAGCTGGTTTGTTACATTATCTACACTAATTAAAGCTGGTGTGTTACATTATCTACATCAATTAAAGCTGGTGTGTTACATTATCTACAACATTTAAAGCTGGTGTGTTATAGAACCTACACCAATAAAAGCCGATGTGTTCCATTAACAACATCAATTAAAGCTGATTTGTTATATTATCTAAACAACTAAAGCTGTTGTGATGTTATCTACACCAATAAAAGCTGTGTTACTTTATCTAGACAAATTAAAGGTGATGTGTTACGTTAACAACATCAATTAAAGCTGATGGGTTATATTATCTAACCATTACATTAACTACACCAATTAATGCTATTTTGTTACATTATCTATACCATTTAAGGCTGGTGTGTTACATTATCTGCACTAATTAAAGCTGTTGCGTTACCTTAAATACACCTATTAAATCTGGTGTGTTACACTATCTACATCAATTAAAACTGGTGTGTTACATTATCTACACCAATTAAAGCTGGTTTGTTACATTATCAACATCAATTAAAGCTGGTTTGTTTTATTATCTTCATCAATTAAAGCTGGTTTGTTATATTATCTACTCCATTTAAAGCTGGTGTGTTACATTATCTACACCAATAAAAGCTGCTGTGTTACATTATCTTAACCAATTAAAGCTGGTGTGTTACATTATCTGCACCAATTAAGGCTGGTGTGTTACATTATCTGCACCAATTAAAGCTGGTTCGTTACATTATCTACACCAATTAAAGCTCATGTGTTACATTATCTACACCAATTGGAGCTGGTATGTTACACTAACTCCATCAATTAAATTTGGTGTGTTAAACTATCGACACCCATTAAAGTTTGTGTGTTATATTAGCAACATCATTTAAATTTGGTGTGTTAAACTATCTACACCAATTAAAGCTGGTGTGTTACACCAACAGCATCAATTAATGTTGGTGTGATATTATCTAAATCAATTAAATCTGGTATGTTACATTATCTGCACCAATTATAGCTCGTGTGTTACATTATCTACACCAATTAAAGCAGGGTTGTTATATTATCTACTCCAATTAAAGCTGCTGTGTTAAATTATCTACAGCATTTAAAGCTGGTGTGTTACATTACCTACACCAATTAAAGCTGGTTCGTTACATTATCTACACCAATTAACGCTCGAGTGTTACATTATCTACACCAATTGAATCTGGTATGTTACACTAACTCCATCAATTAAATTTGGTGTGTTAAACTATCTACACCAATTAAAGCTGTTGTGTTACATTATCTACAACATTTAAATTTGGTGTGTTAAACTACGTGCATCAATTAAAGCTGGTGTGTTACACTATCTACATCAATGAAAGCTAGTGTGTTACAGTTTCTACACCAATTAAAGATGGTGTGTAACATTATCTTCATCAATTAAAGCTGGTTTGTTACATTATCTTCATCAATTAAAGCTGGTTGTTATATTATCTACACCATTTAAAGCTGCTGTGTTACATTATCTACACCATTTAAAGCTGGTGTGTTACATTATCTACACCTATAAAAGCTGCTGTGTTACATTATCTGAACCAATTAAAGCTGGTGTGTTACATTATCTGCACCAATTAAATCTGGTTCGTTACATTATCTACACCAATTAAAGCTGGTGGGTTACATTATCTACACCAATTAAAGCTGGTTTGTTAAATTATCTACACCAATTAAATCTGTTGTGTTACATTTTCCACATCAATTAATGCTGCTGTGTTATATTTTATCCACCTAATAATGTTGGTGGTATACATTGTCTGCACCAATTAAAGCTCGTGTAATACATTATCGATGCCAATTAAATCTGGTGCGTTGCATAAACTACATCAATGAAAGCTGTTGTGTTACATTACCCACACTTATTTAAGCTCTTGCGTTACTTTATCTAAACCAATTAAATCTGGTTTATTACATGATCTACACCAATTAAAGCTGGTGTGTTAAATTTCCACACTAATTAAAGCTGATTTGTAACATTATCCCCACTAATTCAAGCTGGTGTTCCAAATTATCTACACCAATTCAGGTTGTTGTGTTACATTAACTACACCAATGGAGGGAGTCACTGACCTGTGCAGGGCGTGACTGAGGCGGTTTTGTGAATGTACTTTTTCTTCTGAATTATTGAAATTAAATATTTCCATCAAGTTAACTTCAGATATCAGTCATTGTGTGTGTGAGACCCCAACCCCAGTTAGAGTCAGTGTGTGTGTGTGACCCGTAACCCAGGGAGAACCAGTGTGTGCATGACCTGCACCCCAGTGAAAGTCAGTGTTTGTGGGACTTGTACCCCAGTAAGAGTCATTCTGTGTGGAACGCTCACTGCAGTGTGATTCAGTGTGTGTGGACCCCGACACCAGTGAGAGACAGTTTGTGTTGGACTGTACTGCTGCAAGTGTCAGTGTGTGGATCCCTTTAAACCAGCGAGAGCCATTGTGTGTGGAAACACTACCCCAATGAGAATCAGTGTGTGTGGGACCCGTACCCCAGTGAGAGACAGTGTGTGTGGGACATGTACCCCAGTGAGAATCATCGTGTGTGGGACCCGTACCCCAATGAGAGTCAGTGTGTGTGGGACCCGCATCCCAGTGAGAGTCAGTGTGATAGGACACTTACACCAGTGAGATTAAGTGTGTGTTTGACCTATACCCTACTGAGAGTAATTGTGTGTGTAGAACTGTACCCTAGTGAGTGTCAGTGTGTTTGGAACCTGTACCCCAGTGAGAGACAGTGTGTGTGGGACCCGTACCCCAGTGAGCTTCAGTGTGTGTGTGTGTGTGTGTGTGTGTGCGGGACCCCTACACCAGTGAGAGTCAGTGTGTTTGGGAGCCATACCCCAGTGAGAGCCAGTGTGTAGGGTAGCCGTACTCTAGAGACTGTCAGTGTGTGTGGGACACCTACAAGAGTGAGAGTCAGTTTGCCTGGAGCTGTACCCTAGTGAGAGACAGTGTGCGTGCGACCCGTGCTCTAGTGAGACCCAGTGTGTCGGGGACCTGTACGCAAGTGAGAGTCAGTGTATGGGAATTGTACCCTAATGAAAGTAACGTTGTGTGTGGAACCTGCACCCCACTGAGCATCAGTGTGTGTGACCTCAAATGCACTGATGGTCAGTGTATGTGGATCCTGTACCCCAGTGAGAATCAGTGTGTGTGGGACGCGTACCCCAGTGAGAGTCACGGTGTGTGGGACCTGTACCCCAGTGAAAGTAACGGTGGGTTTGGAACCCGTACCCAAGTGAGAGTCAGTGTGTGTGGATCCTGTACCCCAGTGAGAGTCGGTGTGTGTGGATCCTGTACCCCAGTGAGATTCAGTGTATGTGGGTCCCGTACCCCAGTGAGAGTCAGTGCGCGTGTGACCTGTAACCCAGTGAGAGTTATGGTGTGTGGGACCCATACCCCAGTGAGAGTCAGTGTGTGTGGGACCCGTACCCCAGTGAGAGACAGTATGTGTTGATCCTGTAGCCTAGTCAGAGTCAGTGTGTGTGGATCCTGTACCCCAGTGAAAGTCACTGTGTGTGCATCCTGTATCCCAGTGAGAGTCAGTGTGTGTGTGAGACCCATACCCCAGTGAGAGTCAGTGTGTGTGAAACCCGTACCTTAGTGAGTCGCAGTGTGTCTATGACCAGTACCCCAGTGAGAGTCATGGTGTGTGGGACCTGTATCCCAGTGAAAGTAAAAGTGGGTTTGGAACCTGCACCCCAGTGACAGTGTGAGAGACCTGCACGGCAGTGAGGATCAGTGTGTGTGGATCCTGTACCCCAGTGAGAGTCAGAGTGTGTGGGACCCCTACAAAATTGAGAGCCAGTGTGTGTGGAACTGTCCCCTAGTGAGTGTGAGTGTGTTTGGAATCTGTGACCCAGTGAGAGTCAGTGTGTGTGGGACCGATGCCCCAGTGAGAGTCAGTGAATGGGGGACCCATTCCCCAATGAGAGTCAGTGCATGTGGGACATGTACCCCAGTGAGAGTCAGTGTGTGTGGAACCCACACCCTTGAGAGATTCAGTGTGTGTGAGCGGCACTGCAGTGAGAGTAGATGTTTGTGGATCCTGTACCCCAGTGAGAGACAGTGTCTGTGGATACTGGACCCCAGTGAGAGTCAGTGTGTGTGGAACCCCTACAAAATCGAGAGACAATCTGTGTGTGGAACTGCACCCTTGTGAGTGACAATGTGTTTTGAAACTGTACCCACTGAGAGTCAGTGTGTGTGGGACCCGTACCCCAGTGAGGGTCAGTGTGTGTGTGACTCTTACCCCAGTGAGAGGCGGTGTGTGTGGGATCGTACCCTAGTGAGACTCAGTGTGTGTGGGACCTGTACCCCAGTGAGAGCCAGTGTGTGTGTGACCCGTAACCCAGTGAAAGTAATGTTGTGTGTGGATCCTGTACCCCAGTGAGAGTCAGTGTGTGTGGGACGTGTACCCCAGTGAGAGTCATGGTGTGTGGGACCTGTAAACCAGTGAAAGTAACGGTGGGTTTGGAACCCGTACACCAGTGAGAGTAAGTGTGTGTGGATCCTATACCCCAGTGAGAGTCAGTGTGCTGGGAACCATAGCCCAGTGTGAGTCAGTGTGTGTGGGACCGGTACCCCAGTGAGAGCTAGTGCGTGTGGAACCCGTGCCCCAGTGAGAGGCAGTGTGTGTTTGACCCATAACCCAGTGAAAGTCAGTGTGTGTGTGGGATTGTACCTCAGTGAGAGTCAGTGTGTGTGGGACCCGTACGCCAATGAGAGCCAGTTTGTGTTTGACCCATAACCCAGTGAGAGTCAGTGTGTGTGTGACCCGTACCCCAGTGAGAGTCAGTGTGTGTTTGACCCGTACCTCAGTGAGAGTCAGTGTGTTTGGATCCTGTACCCCAGTGAGAGTCAGTGTGTGTGTGTGTGTGTGTGTGTGTGTGTGTGACCCGTACCCCAGTGAGAGTCAGTGTGTGTGGATCCTGTACCCCAGTGAGAGTCAGTGTGTGTTTGACACGTACCCCAGTGAGAGTCAGTGTGTGTGGATCCTGTACCCCAGCGAGAGTCAGTGTGTGTGAAATCCGTACCTTAGTGAGAGGCAGTGTGTGTGTGACCAGTACCCCAGTGAGAGTCATGGTGTGTGGGACCTGTACCCCAGTGAAAGTAACGGTGGGTTTGGAACCCGCAACCCAGTGACAGTCAGTGTGAGAGACCTGCACGGCAGTGAGGATCAGTGTGTGTGGATCCTGTACCCCAGTGAGAGTCAGAGTGTGTGGGACCCCTACAAAAGTGAGAGCCAGTGTGTGTGGAACTGTCCCCTAGTGAGTGTGAGTGTGTTTGGAATCTGTGACCCAGTGAGAGTCAGTGTGTGTGGGACCAGTACCCCAGTGAGAGTCAGTGTATGTGGGACTTGTACCCCAGTGAGAGTCAGTGCATGTGGGACATGTACCCCAGTGAAAGTCAGTGTGTGTGGAACCCACACCCTTGTGAGATTCAGTGTGTGTGAGCGGCACTGCAGTGAGAGTAGATGTTTGTGGATCCTGTACCCCTGTGAGAGACAGTGTGTGTGGATACTGGACCCAATGAGAGTCTGTGTGTATGGAACCCCTACAAAATCGAGAGACAATGTGTGTGGAACTGCACCCTTGTGAGTGACAGTGTGTTTCGAAACTGTACCCCAATGAGAGTCAGTGTGTGTGGGACTGTACCCCAGTGAGTGTCAGTGTGTGTGTGACTCATAGCCCAGTGAGAGGCGGTGTGTGTGGAATCGTACCCTAGTGAGAGTCAGTGTGTGTGGGACCCGTACCCCAGTGAGAGCCAGTGCGTGTGGGACCCGTGCCCCAGTGAGAGCCAGTGTGTGTTTGACCCGTAACCCAGTGAAAGTCAATGTGTGTTGGATCGTACCCCAGTGAGAGTCAGTGTATGTGGGATCGTACCCCAGTGTGAGTCAGTGTGTTTGGGACCCGTACCCCAGTGAGAGCCAGTGTGTGTGTGACCCGTAACCCAGTGAAAGCAATGTTGTGTGTGGAACCTGCACCCCAGTGAGAATCAGTGTGTTTGACCTGCTCTGCACTGAGGGTCCGTGTATGTGGATCCTGTACCCCAGTGAGAGTCAGTGTGTGTGTGACCCGTACCCCAGTGAGAGTCGGTGTGTGTTTGACCCGTACCCCAGTGAGAGTCAGTGTGTGTGGATCCTGTACCCCAGTGAGAGTCAGTGTGTGTTTGACACGTACCCCAGTGAGAGTCAGTGTGTGTGGATCCTGTACCCCAGCGAGAGTCAGTGTGTGTGTGACCCGTACCGCAGTGAGAGCCAGTGCATGTGGGACCCGTACCCCAGTGATAGCCAGTGTGCGTTTGACCCATAACCCAGTTAATGTCAGTGTCTGTGGGACGCGTACCCCAGTGAGATTCACGGTGTGTGGATCCTGTACCCCAGTGAGAGTCAGTGTGTGTGGATCCTGTACCCCAGTGAGAGTCAGTGTGTGGTTGACACGTACCCCAGTGAGAGTCAGTGTGTGTGGATCCTGTACCCCAGCGAGAGTCAGTGTGTGTGTGACCCGTACCACAGTGAGAGCCAGTGCATGTGGGACCCGTACCCCAGTGATAGCCAGTGTGTGTTTGACCCATAACACAGTTAATGTCAGTGTCTGTGGGACGCGTACCCCAGTGAGATTCACGGTGTGTGGATCCTGTACCCCAGTGAGAGTCAGTGTGTGTGGAGCCCCTACAAAATCGAGAGACAATGTGTGTGGAACTGCACCCTTGTGAGTGTCAGTGTGTGTGGATCCTGTACCCCAGTGAGAGTCAATGTGTGTGGATCCTGTACCCCAGTGAGAATCAGTGTGTTTGAACTGCTCTGCACTAAGGGTCCGTGTATGTGGATCCTGTACGCCAGCGAGAGTCAGTGTGTGTGGGACGCGTACCCCACTGAGAGTCATGGTGTGTGGGACCTGTACCCCAGTAAAAGTAACGGTGGGTTTGGAACCCATACCCCAGTGAGAGTAAGTGTGTGTGGTTCCTGTACCCCAGTGAGAGTCAGTGTGTGTGTGTGTGTGTGACCCCTTCCCCAGTGAGACTCAGTGTGTGTTTGACCCGTACCCCAGTGAGAGTCAGTGTGTGTGGTTCCTGTACCCCAGTGAGAGTCAGTGTGTGTGTGTGTGTGTGTGACCCCTTCCCCAGTGAGAGTCAGTGTGTGTGTGACCCGTACCACAGTGAGAGTCAGTGTGAGTTTGACCCATACCCCAGTGAGAGTCAGTGTGTGTGAAACCCGTACCTTAGTGAGAGACAGTGTGTGTATGACCAGTACCCCAGTGATAGTCATGGTGTGTGGGACCTGTACCCCAGTGAAAGTAACGGTGGGTTTGGAACCCGCACCCCAGTGAGAGTCAGTGTGAGAGACCTGCACGGCAGTGAGGATCAGTGTGTGTGGATCCTGTACCCCAGTGAGAGTCAGAGTGTGTGGGACCCCTACAAAAGTGAGAGCCAGTGTGTGTGGAACTGTCCCCTAGTTAGTGTCAGTGTGTTTGGAATCTGTGCCCCAGTGAGAGTCAGTGTGTGTGGGACCCGTGCCCTAGTGAGAGTCAGTGAGTGGGGGACCCATTCCCCAATGAGAGTCAGTGTGTGTTGGACTCGAAACCCACAGAGAGTCAGTGTGTGTGGGACCCGTACCCCAGTGAGAGTCAGTGTATGTGGGACTTGTACCCCAGTGAGAGTCAGTGTGTGTGGAACCCACACCCTTGTGAGATTCAGTGTGTGTGAGCGGCACTGCAGTGAGAGTAGATGTTTGTGGATCCTGTACCCCAGTGAGAGTCAGTGTGTGTGTGGATACTGGACCCCAGTGAGAGTCAGTATGTGTGGATACTGGACCCCAGTGAGACTCAGTGTGTGTGGTACCCGTATCCCAGTGAGAGCCAGTGCGTGTGGGACCCTTACCCCAGTGAGAGCCAGTGTGTGTTGGACCTGTAACCCAGTGAAAGTCAGTGTGTGTGGGATTGTACCCCAGTGAGAGTCAGTGTGTGTGAGATCGTACCCCAGTGAGAGTCAGTGTGTTTGGGACCCGTACCCCAGTGAGAGCCTGTATGTGTGTGACCCGTAACCCAGTGAAAGTAATCTTGTGTGTGGAACCTGCACCCCAGTGAGAATCAGTGTGTTTGACCTGCTCTGCACTGAGGGTCAGTGTATGTGGATCCTGTACTCCAGTGAGAGTCAGTGTGTGTGGGACGCGTACCCCAGTGAGATTCATGGTGTGTGGGACCTGTACCCCAGTGAAAGTACGGTGGGTTTGGAACCCATACCACAATGAGAGTAAGTGTGTGTGGATCCTGTACCCCAGTGAGAGTCAGTGTGCGTGGGAACCATAGCCCAATGAGAGACAGTGTGTGTGGGACCCGTACCCCAGTGAGGGTCAGTGTGTGTGTGACTCATACCCCAGTGAGAGGCAGTGTGTGTGGGATCGTACCCTAGTGAGAGTCAGAGTGTGTGGGAACCATACCCCAGTGAGACTCAGTGTGTGTGGGACCCGTACCCCAGTGAGACTCAGTGTGTGTGGGACCAGTACCCCAGTGAGAGCCAGTGCGTGTGGGACCCTTACCCCAGTGAGAGCCAGTGTGTGTTGGACCCGTAACCCAG
Organism: Cetorhinus maximus; assembly: GCF_964194155.1. Taxonomy (NCBI): domain Eukaryota; kingdom Metazoa; phylum Chordata; class Chondrichthyes; order Lamniformes; family Cetorhinidae; genus Cetorhinus; species Cetorhinus maximus. The sequence goes on from NC_135880.1 coordinate 186,813,781, forward strand.
TGAAAGTCTGTGTGTGTGGGATCGTACCCCAGTGAGAGTCAGTGTGTGTGGGATCGTACCCCCGTGAGAGTCAGTGTGTTTGTGGCCCGTACCCCAGTGAGAGCCAGTGTATGTGGCACCCGTACCCCAGTGAGAGCCAGTGTGTGTTTGACCTGTAACCCAGTGAAACTCAGTGTGTTTGGGATCGTACACCAGTGAGAGTCAGTGTGTTTGGGACCGGTACCCCAGTGAGAGCCAGTGTGTGCGTGACCTGTATTCCAGTGAAAGTAATGTTGTGTGTGGCACCTGCACCCCAGTGAGCATCAGTGTGTGTGACCTGAAATGCACTGAGGGTCAGTGTATGTGGATCCTGTACCCCAGTGAAAGTAACGGTGGGTTTGGAACCCATACCACAATGAGCATAAGTGTCTGTGGATCCTGTACCCCAGTGAGAGTCAGTGTGCGTGGGAACCATAGCCCAGTGAAAGTCAGTGTGTGTGGGACCGGTACCCCAGTGAGAGCCAGTGTGTGTTTGACCCGTAACCAGTGAAAGACAGTGTGTGTGGGATCGTACCCCAGTGAGAGTCAGAGTGTGTGGGACCCGTACCCCAGTGAGAGCCAGTGTGTGTGGCACCCATACCCCAATGAGAGCCAGTGTGTTTTTGATCCATAACCCAGTGAATGTCAGTGTGTGTGGGATTGTACCCCAGTGAGAGTCAGTGTGTTTGGGACCTGTACCCCAGTGAGAGCCAGTGTGTGCATGACCTGTATCCCAGTGAAAGTAATGTTGTGTGTGGCACCTGCACTTCAGTGAGCATCAGTGTGTGTGACCTGAAATGCACTGAGGGTCAGTGTATGTGGATCCTGTACCCCAGTGAGAGTCAGTGTGTGTGGGACGCGTACCCCAGTGAGAGTCACGGTGTGTGGGACCTGTACCCCAGTGAGAGTCACGGTGTGTGGGACCTGTACCCCAGTGAAAGTAACGGTGGGTTTGGAACCCGTACCCAAGTGAGAGTCAATGTGTGTGGATCCTGTACCCCAGTGAGAGTCAGTGTGTGTGGATCCTGTACCCCAGTGAGAGTCAGTGTGTGTGGGTCCCGTACCCCAGTGAGAGTCAGTGTGTGTGTGTGTGTGTGTCTGTGTGTGTGTGTGTGCATGTGCGTGTGTGAGTGCGTGTGTGTGTGTGGCAACCGCACACCAGTGAGAATCAGCGTGGGTGGGACCATAACCCAATGAGAGTCGGTGCGCGTGTGACCTGTAACCCAGTGAGAGTTATGGTGTGTGGGACCCATACCCCAGTGAGAGTCAGTGTGTGTGGATCCTGTACCCCAGCGAGAGTCAGTGTGTGTGGGACCCGTACCACAGTGAGAGTCAGTGTGTGTTTGACCCATACCCCAGTGAGAGTAAGTGTGTGTGGATCCTGTACCTCAGTGAGAGGCAGTGTGTGTATGACCAGTACCCCAGTGAGACTCATGGTGTGTGGGACCTGTACCCCAGTGAAAGTAACGGTGGGTTTGGAACCCGCACCCCAGTGGGAGTCAGTATGAGAGACCTGCACGGCAGTGAGGATCAGTGTGTGTGAATCCTGTACCCCAGTGAGAGTCAGAGTGTGTGGTATCCCTACAAAAGTGAGAGCCAGTGTGTATGGAACTGTCCCCTAGTTAGTGCGAGTGTGTTTGGAATTTGTGACCCAGTGAGAGTCAGTGTGTGTGTGGGACCCGTGCCCTAGTGAGAGTCAGTGAGCGGGTGACCCATTCCCCAGTGAGAGTCAGTGTGTGTTGGACTTGAAACCCACTGAGAGTCAGTGTGTTTGGGACTCGTACCCCAGTGAGAGCCAGTGCATGTGGAACCCATACCCCAGTGAGAGCCAGTGTGTGTTTGACCTGTAACCCAGTGAAACTCAGTGTATTTGGTATCGTACGCCAGTGAGAGTCAGTGTGTTTGGGACCCGTACCCCAGTGAGAGCCAGTGTGTGCGTGACCTGGATTTCAGTGAAAGTAATGTTGTGTGTGGAACCTGCACCCCAGTGAGCATCAGTGTGTGTGAACTGCAATGCACTGAGGGTCAGTGTATGTGGATCCTGTACCCCAGTGAGAGTCAGTGTGTGTTGGATGCGTACCCCAGTGAGAGTCACGGTGTGTGGATCCTGTACCCCAGTGAGAGTCAGTGTGTGTGGAGCCCCTACAAAATCGAGAGACAATGTATGTGGAACTGCACCCTTGTGAGTGACAGTGTGTTTCGAAACTGTACCCCAGTAGAGTCAGTGTGTGTGGGACGCGTACCCCAGTGAGAGTCAGTGTGTGTGGATCCGGTAACCCAGTGAGAGTCAGTGTGTGTGGATACTGGACCCCAGTGAGAGTCAGTGTGTGTGGAGCCCCTACAAAATCGAGAGACAATGTGTGTGGAAGTGCACCCTTGTGAGTGTCAGTGTGTTTGGAATTTGTGACCCAGTGAGAGTCAGCATGTGTGTGGGACCCGTGCTCTAGTGAGAGTCAGTGAGTGTGTGACCCATTCCCCAGTGAGGGTCAATGTGTGTTGGACTCGAAACCCAATGAGAGTCAGTGTGTGTGGGACCCGTACCCCAGTGAGGGTCAGTGTGTGTGTGACTCATACTCCAGTGAGAGGCAGTGAGTGTGGGATCGTACCCTAGTGAGAGTCAGAGTGTGTGGGAACCATACCCCAGTGAGACTCAGCGTGTGTGGGACCCGTACCCCAGTGAGACTCAGTGTGTGTGGTACCCATACCCCAGTGAGAGCCAGTGCGTGTGGGACCCTTACCCCAGTGAGACTCAGTGTGTGTTGGACCTGTAACCCAGTGAAAGTCAGTGTGTGTGGGATCGTACCCCAGTGAGAGTCAGTGTGTTTGGGACCCGTACCCCAGTGAGATCCTGTGTGTGTGTGACCCGTAACCCAGTGAAAGTAATCTTGTGTGTGGAACCTGCACCCCAGTGAGAATCAGTGTGTTTGACCTGCTCTGCACTGAGGGTCAGTGTATGTGGATCCTGTACCCCAGTGAGAGTCAGTGTGTGTGGGACGCGTACCCCAGTGAGAATCATGGTGTGTGGGACCTGTACCCCAGTGAGAGTCACGGTGGGTTTGGAACCCGTACCACAATGAGAGTAAGTGTGTGTGGATCCTGTACCCCAGTGAGAGTCAGTGTGCGTGGGAACCATAGCCCAGTGAAAGTCAGTGTGTGTGGGACCGGTACCCCAGTGAAAGCCAGTGTGTGTTTGACCTGTAACCAGTGAAAGTCAGTGTGTGTGAGATCGTACCCCAGTGAGAGTCAGTGTGTGTGTGACCCGTACCCCAGTGAGAGCCAGTGTGTGTGGCACCCATACCCCAGTGAGAGCCAGTGTGTTTTTGACCCATAACCCAGTGAATGTCAGTGCGTGTGGGATCGTACCCCAGTGAGAGTCAGTGTGTTTGGGACCCGTACCCCAGTGAGAGCCAGTGTGTGCGTGACCTGTATCCCAGTGAAAGTAATGTTGTGTGTGGAACCTGCACCCCAGCGAGTGTCAGTGTGTGTGACCTGAAATGCACTGAGGGTCAGTGTATGTGGATCCTGTACCCCAGTGAGAGTCACGGTGTGTGGGACCTGTACCCCAGTGAGAGTCACGGTGTGTGGGACCTGTACCCCAGTGAGAGTCACGGTGTGTGGGACCTGTACCCCAGTGAAAGTAACGGTGGGTTTGGAACCCGTACCCAAGTGAGAGTCAGTGTGTGTGGATCCTGTACCCCAGCGAGAGTCAGTGTGTGTGGATCCTGTAACCCAGTGAGATTCAGTGTGTGTGGGTCCCGTACCCCAGTGAGAGTCACGGTGTGTGGGACCTGTACCCCAGTGAAAGTAACGGTGGGTTTGGAACCCGTACCCAATTGAGAGTCAGTGTGTGTGGATCCTGTACCCCAGCGAGAGTCAGTGTGTGTGGATCCTGTACCCCAGTGAGAGTCAGTGTGTGTGGATCCTGTACCCCAGTGAGAGTCAGTGTGTGTGGATCCTGTACCCCAGTGAGAGTCAGTGTGTGTGGGTCCCGTACCCCAGTGAGAGTCAGTGTGTGTGTGTGTGTGTGTGTGTCTGTGTGTGTGTGTGCGTGTGCGTGTGTGAGTGCGTGTGTGTGTGTGTGGTAACCGTACACCAGTGAGAATCAGCGTGAGTGGGACCATAACCCAATGAGAGTCAGTGCGCGTGTGACCTGTAACCCAGTGAGAGTTATGGTGTGTGGGACCCATACCCCAGTGAGAGTCAGCGTGTGTGGGACCCGTACCCCAGTGAGAGCCAGTGTGTGTTTGACCCGTAACCCAGTGAAAGTCTGTGTGTGTGAAAACCGTACCTTAGTGAGAGGCAGTGTGTGTGTGTCCAGTACCCCAGTGAGAGCCAATGTGTGTTTGGCCCGTTACCCAGTGAAAGTCAGTGTGTGTGGGATCGTACCCCAGTTAGAGTCAGTGTGTCTTTGGACCCGTACCCCAGTGAGAGCCAGTGTGTGTGCGACCCGTACCCCAATGAGAGCCAGTGTTATTTTGACCCATAACCCAGTGAATGTCAGTGTGTGTGGGATTGTACTTCAGTGAGAGTCAGTGTGTTTGGGACCCGTACCCCAGTGAGAACCAGTGTGTGCGTGATCTGTATCCCTGTGAAAGTAATGTTGTGCGTGGAACCTGCACCCCAGTGAGCATCAGTGTGTGTGACCTGAAATGCACTGAGGGTCAGTGTATGTGGATCCTGTACCCCAGTGAGAGTCAGTATGTGTGGGACGCGTACCCCAGTGAGAGTCACGGTGTGTGGGACCTGTACCCCAGTGAATGTAACGGTGGGTTTGGAACCCGTACCCAAGTGAGAGTCAGTGTGTGTGGATCCTGTACCCCAGTGAGAGTCAGTGTGTGTGGATCCTGTACCCCAGCGAGAGTCAGTGTGTGTGGATCCTGTACCCCAGTGAGAGTCAGTGTGTGTGGGTCCCGTACCCAAGTCAGAGTCAGTGTGTGTGGATCCTGTACCCCAATGAGAGTCAGTGTGTGTGGATCCTGTACCCCAGCGAGAGTCAGTGTGTGTGGATCCTGTACCCCAGTGAGAGTCAGTGTGTGTGGGTCCCGTATCCCAGTGAGAGTCAGTGTGTGTGTGCGTGTGCGTGTGTGAGTGCGTGTGTGTGTGTGTGTGTGTGGTAACCGTACACCAGTGAGAATCAGCGTGAGTGGGACCATAACCCAATGAGAGTCAGTGCGCGTGTGACCTGTAACCCAGTGAGAGTTATGGTGTGTGGGACCCATACCCCAGTGAATGTAACGGTGTGTGTGAGAACCGTACCCCGGTGAGAGTCAGTGTGTGTGAAAACCGTACCTTAGTGAGAGGCAGTGTGTGTGTGACCAGTACCCCAGTGAGAGCCAGTGTGTGTTTGGCCCGTAACCCAGTGAAAGTCAGTGTGTGTGGGATCGTACCCCAGTTAGAGTCAGTGTGTCTTTGGACCCGTACCCCAGTGAGAGCCAGTGTGTGTGCGACTCGTACCCCAATGAGATCCAGTGTTATTTTGACCCATAACCCAGTGAATGTCAGTGTGTGTGACCTGCAATGCACTGAGGGTTAGTGTATGTGCATCCTGTACCCCAGTGAGAGTCAGTGTGTGTGGGACGCGTACCCCAGTGAGAGTCACGGTGTGCGGGACCTGTACCCCAGTGAAAGTAACGGTGGGTTTGGAAACCGTACACAAGTGAGAGTCAGTGTGTGTGGATCCTGTACCCCAGTGAGAGTCAGTGTGTGTGGATCCTGTACCCCAGTGAGAGTCAGTGTGTGTGGGACCATGCCCCAGTGAGACTCAGTGTGTGTGGGTCCCGTACCCCAGTGAGAGTCAGTGTGTGTGTGTGTGTGTGTCTGTGTGTGCGTGTGCGCGCGTGTGTGTGTGTGTGTGTGTGTGTGTGTGTGGTAACACTACACCAGTGAGAATCAGTGTGAGTGGGACCATAACCCAATGAGAGTCAGTGCGCGTGTGACCTGTAACCCAGTGAGAGTTTTGGTGTGTGAGACTCGTACCCCAGTGAGAGTCAGTGTGTGTTTGGCCCGTACCCCAGTGAGAGTCAGTGTGTGTGTGACCCGTACCACAGTGAGAGTCAGTGTGTGTTTGACCCATACCCCAGCGAGAGTCAGTGTGTGTGAAAACCGTACCTTAGTGAGAGGCAGTGTGTGTGTGACCAGTACCCCAGTGAGAGTCATGGTGTGTGGGACCTGTACCCCAGTGAAAGTAACAGTGGGTTTGGAACCCGCACCCCAGTGAGAGTCAGTGTGAGAGACCTGCACGGCAGTGAGGATCAGTTTGTGTGGATCCTGTACCCCAGTGAGAGTCAGAGTGTGTGGGACCCCTACAAAAGTGAGAGCCAGTGTGTGTGGAACTGTCCCTTATTGAGTGTCAGTGTGTTTGGAATCTGTGCCCCAGTGAGAGTCAGTGTGTGTGGGACCCGTGCCCTAGTGAGAGTCAGTGAGTGGGGGACCCATTCCCCAGTGAGAGTCAGTGTGTATTGGACTCGAAACCCCGAGAGTCAGTATGTGTGGGACCCGTATCCCAGTGCGAGTCAGTGTATGTGGGACTTGTACCCCAGTGAGAGTCAGTGCATGTGGGACATGTACCCCAGTGAAAGTCAGTGTGTGTGGAACCCGCACCCTTGTGAGAGTCAGTGTGTGTGAGCGGCACTGCAGTGAGAGTAGATGTTTGTGGATCCTGTACCCCAGTGAGAATCAGTGTGTGTGGAACCCCTACAAAATCGAGAGACAATGTGTGTGGAACTGTACCCCAGTGAGAGCCTGTGTGTGTGGGACCCGTACCCCAGTGAGAGCCAGTGTGTGTGGGACCCGTACTCCAGTGAGAGCCAGTGTGTGTTTGACACATAACCCAGTGAATGTCAGTGTGTGTGGGATCGTACCCCAGTGAGAGTCATGGTGTGTGGGACCCGTACCCCAGTGAATGTAACGGTGGGTGTGGAACCCACACCCCAGTGAGAGTCAGTGTGTGCGGGACCCGTACCCCAGTGAGAGTCAGTCTGTGTGGGACCCCGACCCCAGTGAGAGTCAATGTGTGTGTGACCCGTACCCCAGTGAAAGTCATGGTGTGTGTGACCCATACCCCAGTGAGAGTCATGGTGTGTGGGACCCGTACCCCAGTGAGAGTCATGGTGTGTGGGACCCGTACCCCAGTGAGAGTCAGTGTGTGTGTGACCCGTACCCCAGTGAAAGTCAGTGTGTGTGGGACCCGTACCCCAGTGAGAGCCAGTGTGTGTTTGACCCATAACCCAGTGAATGTCAGTGTGTGTTAGATCGTACCCCAGTGAGAGTCATGGTGTGTGGGACCCGTACCCCAGTGAGAGTCAGTGTGTGTGGGACCCGTAACCCAGTGAGAGTCAGTGTGTGTGGGACCCGTAACCCAGTGAGATTCAGTGTGTGTGGGACCCGTAACCCAGTGAGAGTCAGTGTGTGTGGGACCCGTAACCCAGTGAGAGTCAGTGTGTGTGGGACCCGTAACCCAGTGAGGGTCAGTGTGTGTGGGACCCGTAACCCAGTGAGAGTCAGTATGTGTGGGACCCGTAACCCAGTGAGATTCAGTGTGTGTGGGACCCGTAACCCAGTGAGAGTCAGTGTGTGTGGGACCCGTAACCCAGTGAGAGTCAGTGTGTGTGGGACCCGTAACCCAGTGAGGGTCAGTGTGTGTGGGACCCGTACCCCAGTGGGAGTCAGTGTGTATGGGGCCCGTACCCCATTGAGAATCAGTGTGCGTGGGAACCATGCCCCAGTGAGAGTCAGTGTGTGTGGGACCCGTACCCCAGTGAGAGCCAGTGTGTGTGGGACCCATACCCCAGTGAGAATCAGTGTATGTGGGACCCGCAACACAGTGAGAGCCAGTGTGTGTGTGACCCGTAACCCAGTGAAAGTAATGTTGTGTGTGGAACCGGCACCCACGTGGGAATCAGTGTGTGTGACCCGTACCCCAGCGAGAGTCATGGTGTGTGGGACCTGTACCCCAGTGAAAGTAACGGTGGGTTTGGAACCCGCACCCAAGTGACAGTCAGTGTGAGAGACCTGCACGGCAGTGAGGATCAGTGTGTGTGGATCCTGTACCCCAGTGAGGATCAGTGTGTGTGGATCCTGTACCCCAGTAAGAGTCAGTGTGTGTGGGACGTGTCCCCCAGTGAGACTCAGTGTGTGTGGGTACCGTACCCCAGTGAGAGTCAGTGTGTGTGGAACTGCACCCTTGTGAGTGACAGTGTGTTTTGAAACTGCACCCCAGTGAGTCAGTTTGTGTGGGACCCGTACCCCAGTGAGGGTCAGTGTGTGTGTGACCCATACCCCAGTGAGAGTCAGTGTGTGTGGGACCCGTACGCCGGTGAGATTCAGTGTGTGTGTGTGTGTGTGTGTGTGTGTGTGTGTCTGTGTGTGTGTCTGCGTGTGTGTGTGTGGTAACACGACACCAGTGAGAATCAGTGCAAGTGGGACCATAACCCAATGAGAGTCAGTGCGCGTGTGACCTGTAACCCAGTGAGAGTTATGGTGTGTGGAACCCGCACCCCAGTGAGAGTCAGTGTGTGTGGAACCCGCACCCCAGTGAGAGTCAGTGTGTGTGGGACCCGTGCTCCAGAGAAAGTCAGTGTGTGGGGGACCCGTACCCCAGTGGGAGTCAGTGTGTGTGTGTGTGTGTCCCCTACACCAGTGACAGGCAGTGTGTATGGGACTCGTACGTCAGTGAGAGTCAATATGTGGGACACGTACACCAGTGAGGGTCAATGTGTTTGTGACCCATACCCCAGTGAGAGTCAGTGTGTGTGAGTCCCGTACCCCAGTGAGAGTCAATGTGTGTGGGACCCGTACCCCAGTGAGAGTCAGTGTGTGTGGGTCCCGTACCCCAGTGAGAGTCAGTGTGTGTGGAACCCGCACCCTTGTGAGAGTCAGTGTGTGTGGGACCCGCACCCTTGTGTGAGTCAGTGTGTGTGAGCTGCACTGCAGTGAGAGTGGATGTGTGTGGATCCTGTACCCCAGTGAGAGTCAGTGTGTGTGTGAGTCCCCTACACCAGTGACAGGCAGTGTGTATGGGACACATACGTCAGTGAGAGTCAATGTGTGGGACCCGTACACCAGTGAGATTCAGTGTGCGTGGGACCCGTATCCCAGTGAGAGTCAGTGTGTGTGGGACCCCGACCCCAGTGAGAGTCCGTGTGTGTGGGACCCCGGCCCCAGTGAGAGTCAGTGTGTGTGGGACCGGTACCCCAGTGAGAGTGAGTGTGTGGGACATGTACCTCATGAGAGCAAGTGCGACCTATTGCCTAGTGAGAGTCAGTGTGTGTGACCTGCACTGCAGCTAGAGTCAGTGTGTGTGTGTGACCTATACCCCAGAGAGAGTCAGCGCATGTGTGACCTGTATCCCAGTGAGAGTCAGTTTGTGTGGGACCTGTACCGCAGTGAGAGTCAGTTTGTGTGGGACCTGTACCGCAGTGAGAGTCAGTTTGTGTGGGACCTGTACCGCAGTGAGAGTCAGTTTGTGTGGGATTTGTACCCCAGTGAGAGTGAGTGTGTGTGGGACCTGTACCGCAGTGAGAGTCAGTGTGTGTAGGACCCGTACCCCAGTGAGAATCAGTGTGTGTGGGACCCGTAACCCAGTGAGAATCAGTGTGTGTGGGACCCGTACCCCAGTGAGAGTCAGTGTGTGTAGGACCTGTACCCCAGTGAGAATCAGTGTGTGTGGGACCCGTAACCCAGTGAGAATCAGTGTGTGTGACCTGCACTGCAGCTAGAGTCAGTGTGTGTGTGTGTGTGACCTATACCCCAGAGAGAGTCAGTGCATGTGTGACCTGTATCCCAGTGAGGGTCAGTTTGTGTGGGGTCTGTACACCAGTGAGAGTGAGTCTGTGTGGGGTCTGTACCCAAGTGAGAGTGAGCGTGTGTGGGACCTGTACCGCAGTGAGAGTCAGCGTGTGTGGGACCCGTACCCCAGTGACAGTTATCGTGTGTGTGTCCCGTAATCCAGTGAAAGTAACGGTGTGTGTGGAACCCACACCCCAGTGAGAATCATTGTTTGTGTGCGACATATAGCCCATGGAGAGCCAATGTGTGTGGGACCCGTACCCCAGTGAGAGTCAGTGTGTGTGGGACCCATAACCCATTGAGAGTCAGTGTGTTTGGGACCCGTACCCGAGGGAGAATCAGTGTGTTTGGGACCTGCGCACGATTCAGAGTAAACTTGTGGGGGACCCATACCCCAGTGAGAGTCAGTGTGTGTGACCCGTACCCCAGTGAGAATCAGTGTGTGTGGGACCCGTAACCCAGTGAGAATCAGTGTGTGTGGGACCCGTACCCCAGTGAGATTCAGGGTGTGTGGGACCCGTACCCCAGTGAGAGTCAGTGTGTTTGGGACCCGTACCCCAGTGAGAGTCAGTGTGTGTGGGACCCGTACCCCAGTGAGAGTCAGTGTGTTTGGGACCTGTACCCCAGTTAGAGTCAGTGTATGTGGATCCTGTACCCAGTGAGAGTCAGTGCGTGTGGGAACCCTACACCTGTGAGAGTCCTGGTGTGTGGGACCTGTACCCCAGCGAAAGTAAAGTTGTGTGTGCAAACCGCATCATAGTGAGAGTCAGTATTTCTGTTTGACCCGTGCTCCATTGAGAGTGAGTGTTTGTGGGACCCGTGCCCCAGTGAGAGTCAGTGTGTGTGGGACATGTACCCCATGAGAGTAAGTGTGTGTGTGTGTGACCTATTCCCTAGTGAGAGTCAGCGCGTGTGGGACCTGTACCCCAGTGAGAGTCAGTGTGTGTGGGACATGTACCCCATGAGAGTAAGTGTGTGTGTGTGTCCTATTCCCTAGTTAGAGTCAGTGTATTTGACCTGCACTGCAGTTAGAGTTAGTGTGTGTGAGTGACCTATACACCAGAGAGAGTCAGCGCGTGTGGGACCCGTACCCCAGTGAGAGTCAGTGTGTGTGGGACCTGTACTCCAGTGACAGTTATCGTGTGTGGGACCCGTAACCCAGTGAAAGTAACAGTGTGCGTGGAACCCACTCCCCAGTGAGAATCATTGTGTGTGTGTGATGCGTAGCCCAGGGAGAGCCAATGTTTGTGGGACCCATACCCCAGTGAGAGTCGGTGTGTGTGGGATCCGTACCCCAGTGAGAGTCGGTGTGTGTGGGATCCGTACCCCAGTGAGAGTCGGTGTGCATGGAACCCGTACCCCCATGAGATTCTGTGTGTGTGGGATCCGTACCCCAGTGAGTGTTGGTGTGCGTGGAACTCATACCCCAATGAGAGTAAGTGTGTGTGGGATCCGTACCCCAGTGAGAGTCGGTGTGTATGGAAAAGAAAACTTCCACAGATGCTGGACATTTGAAATAAAAACAGAAAATTTTTGAAATACTCAGCAGGCCTAACAGCATCTTTAGAAAGAGAAACGGAATTAAAATTTCAGGTCGATGATCTTTCAGTAGAATTGGGACGAGTTTGAGATGTGGCAGATTTTATTGGTTGATACTTCAATACAAACAGTCCTGTGAATAATGCAGATGAACTGAGGGAACAGACAGGCATTTGCAAGTATGAGGTCAAAGCTCTAACTGAAATATGACTTAAAGAAGGGCAGAGATGGTAGCTCAACACTTCTGGTTTAAAATAGAGAGGAAGGGAACCACAATATTTATTAAGGAACAAATGGAAGCTGTGACGGTTGGGTGGTATGCTAGTAGTATCATCAAATGAGGCTATATGGATTGCATGTAGAACAAAAAAGGGGCAGTCACACTTTTGGGAGCATACTGTAGGCCTCTGACAGGCTGAGCATACTGTAGGCCCCTGACAGGCTGAGCATACTGTAGGCCCCTGACAGAGGGAGCATACTGTCTTCCCTTGTCGGAGGGAGATAGAGGAGAAAATATTTAGGCAATTTTCTGAGAAGGGCAAAAGCAGAAGGGCAATAAATTGAAGGAAATTCCTACTTCTTTAATATTAACTGGGTCAGATTTATGGGGAGGTGATGGTGTAGTGGTAATATTGCTGGACTAGTCATCCAGAGACCCAGGGTAATCATCTGGGGACCCGGGTTCAAATCCAGCCATAGCAGGTGGTGAAATTTGAATCCAATAAAAAATCTGGAATTAAAAGTCTAATGATAACCATTGCCAACTGCTGTAAAAACCCATCGGGTTCACTAATGCCCCTTTAGGGAAGGGAATCTGTCATCCTTATCCAGTCTGGCCTACATGTGACTCCAGACCCAAGGCAATGTAGTTGACTCTGAAATGGCCTAGCAAGCCACTCGGTTGTATCAAAAAATGAATAAAACTGGACGGACTGCCTGGCATTGACCTTGGCACTGGAAACAACAACAGCACACCCAGCCCTGTTGACCCTGCAAATCCTGCCTTACTAATATCTGGGGGCTAGTGCCAAAATTGGGAGAGCTGTCTCACAGACTAGTCAAGAAACAGACAGACTGACATAGTCATCCTCATGGAATCATACCTTGCAGATAATGTCCTGTCCCACTGGTAGGACAGGCCCAGAGGTAGCTGCACAGTAGTATACAGTTGGGAGGGAGTTACCTCAACATTGGTTTTGGACCCTATGAAGTCTTATGGCACCAGGCCAAACATGGGCAAGGAAACCCCCTGCTGATTACCATGCACTGCCCTCCCTCAGCTGATGAATCAGTGCTCCTCCATGTTGAACACCATTTGATGGAAGCACTGAGGGTGGCAAGGGTGCAGAATGTACTCAGTGTCCAACACCAAGAGTGACTCAACAGCACCACTACTGATCAAACTGGCTGAGTCCAAAATGACATAGCTAAACTGGGTCAGCAGCAGGTGGTGATGGAACCAACAAGAGGGAAAAACATACTTGACCTCATCCTCACCAACCTGCCTCATGCAAATTCATCTGTCCATAACAGTATCGGTAGGAGTGACTATCACACAGTTGTTGTGGAGACTAAGTCCTGCCTTCAGATTGAGGATACCCTTCATCGTGTTGTGTGACACTACCACCGTGCTAAATGGGATAGATTTCAAACAGATCTAGCAACTCAAGACTGGGCATCCATGAGGTGCTGTGGGCCATCAGCAGCAGCAGAATTATACTCAATCATAATCTGTAACCTCATGGCCTGGCATATCACCCACTCTACCATTACCATCAAGCCAGAGGCCCAATCCTGGTTCAATGAGGAGCGCAGGAGGGCATGCCAGGAGTAGCACCAGGCATAAAAATGAGGCGTCAACCCGCTGAAGCTACAACACAGGACTACTTGCATGCCAAACAGCATAAGCAGCAAGTGATAAGACCATAAGAACTAGGAGCAGGAGTAGGCAATTCAGCCCCTCGAGCCTGCCCCGCCATTCATCACGATCATGGCTGATCTAATTTCAGCCTCAACTCCAATTTCCCGCCCTCTCCCCATAACCTTTCAACCCATTACTAATTAAAAATCTGTCTATCTCCTTAAATTTATTCAGTGTCCCGGCATCCACTGCACTCTGAGGTAGTGAATTCCAAAGATTCACGACCCTTTGAGAAAAGTAATTCCTCCTCATCTCTGATTTAAATCTACCAAGCCTTAGCCTAAAACTATGGCCTCTCATTCTAGAATGCCCCACAAGGGGAAACATCCATTCCATGTCTACTTTGTCTATCCCCTTTAGCATCTTATCTACCTCAATTAGATCTTCTCTCATCCTTGTAAACTCTAGCAGGTATAGGCCTAAACTGCTCAATCTCTCCTCATAAGACAAGCCCCACATCTCTGGAATCAATCTAGTGAACCTCCTCTGAACCACCTCCAATGCAACTACATCCTTCCTCAAGTAAGGGGACCAGAACTGTGCACAGCACTACAGGTGCGGTCTCACCAATGTTTTGTACAGTTGCAACAACACTTCTCTATTTTTATACTCTATCCCTTTAACAATAAATGCTAAAATTCCATTTGCCTTTCTTAATACCTGCTGTACCTGCACACTAGCTTTCAGCAATTTATGCACGAGGACACCCGGATCCCTCTGCCCTGAAGCATTCTAAAGTTTCTCTCCATTTAAATAATAAGTTGCATTTTATTCCTCCAGCCAAAATAGATAACCTTACACTTATCCACATTAAACTCCATCTGCCAGATTTTGGCCCATTCACCTAACCTGTCCAAATCCATTTGTAAATTTCGTATTTCTTCATTACAACTTACTTTCCCGCCTAGTTTGGTGTCATCTGCAAATTTAGCTATAGTACCTTCTATCCCTGAATCCAAGTCATTAATATAGATTGTAAATAGTTGGGGCCCAAGGATCGAACCCGGTGGCACCCCACTAGTTACAGCTTGCCATCCAGAAAAAGATCCATTTATCCCGACTCTCTGCTTTCTGTTGGTTAGCCAATCCTCTATCCAAGCTAATATATTACCCTTAACTCCGTGTGATCTTATCTTGTGTATTAATCTTTTGTGCGGCACCTTATCAAAGGCCTTCTGGAAGTCCAGATATAATACATCTACAGGATCCCCATTATCCACTTTGCTTGTCACATCTTCAAAGAACTCTAGCAAATGAGTCAAACATGATTTACTCTTCATAAAACCATGCTGACTCTGATGGATTGTATTTTGACTTTCCAAATGCCCCATTATTACTTCCTTAATAATGGATTCAACAATTTCCCAATGACAGACATTAAACTAACTGGTCTATAGTTTCCTATTTTCTGCCTCCCCCCTTTTTGAATAAAGGCATTATATTAGCATTTTTCCAATCCACTGGAACTTTATAGGATAGAGAGGGAAGTAGAAGAGGTGGGGGAGTTGCATTGCTGGTTAAGGGGAATATCACAGCTCGGAGGGCTCATGCAGCGAGGCAATATGGATAGAGCTCCGGAATAGGAAGGGTGCAGTCACAATGTTGAGGGTTTACTATAGGCCTCCCAATTGCCGGCAGGAGATTGAGGAACAGTTATGTAGGCAAATTTTGGAAAGATGTAAAAGCAATAGGGTTGTTGTGGTGGGTGATTTTAACTTTCCCTATATTGAGTGGGAATCACTTAGTGCTAGGGGTTTGGATGGTGCAGAGTTTGTAAGGTGCATCCAGAAGGGCTTCCTGAGACAATATTTAGATAGTCTAACTAGGGAAGGGGCAATACTGGACCTGGTATTGGGGAATGAACCCAGCCAGGTGGTCGAAGTTTCATTAGGGGAGCATTTTGGGAAAAGTGACCATAATTCAGTAAGTTTCAAGTTACTGGTGGATAAGGATAACAGGAGTCCTCGGGTTAAGTTGCTTAATTGGGGGAAGGCTAATTATAACAATATTAGGCAGGAACTGAGGAATCTAGACTGGAGGCGGATGTTTGAGGGCAAATCAACAACTGACATGTGGGGGGCTTTCAAACGTCAGTTGATAAGAATTCAGGACCGACATGTTCCTGCTAGGATGAAGGATAAGTATGGCAAGTTTCAGGAACCTTGGAGAACGAAGGATATTGTGAGAATAGTCAAAAGGAAAAGGGAAGCATTCGTAAGGGCTAGAAGGCTGGGAACAGACGAAGCCCGTGGAGAATATAAAGAAAGTAGGAAGAAACTTAGGCAAGAAGCCAGGAGGGCTAAAAGGGGTCATGAAAAGTCACTGGCAACCAGAATTAAGGAAAATCCCAAGGCCTTTTAAACATATGTAAAAAGCAAGAGGGTTGCCAGGGAAAGGGTAGGCCCACTCAGGGACAGAGGTGGGAGTCTGTGTGTGGAGCCAGAAGAAATGGGAGAGATACTAAATGAATACTTCTCATCAGTATTCACCAAAGAGAAGGACTTAGCAGTCGATTTGTCTAGGGAAGAGTGTGTAGATAGCTTGGATCATGTTGAGATCAAAAAAGAGGAGGTGTGAGGCGTCTTGAAGAATATTAAGGTGGATAAGTCCCCAGGGCCAAATAGGATCTGCTCCAGAGTACTGAGGGAGGCAAGGGAGGAGATTGCTGGGGCCTTGACAGAAATCTTTGTATCCTCACTGGCTTCAGGTGAGGTCCCAGAGGACTGGAGAATGGCCAATGTTGTTCCATTGCTTAGGAAGGGTGGCAGGGATAATCCAGGAAATTACAGGCTGGTGAGTCTTACGTCAGTGGTAAGGAAATTATTGGAGAAGATTCTTCGTGACAGGATTTACTCCCATTTGGAAGCAAATGGGCATATTAGTGAGAGGCAGCATGGTTTTGTGAAGGGGAGGTCGTGCCTCACTAACTTGATCGAGTTTTTCAAGGAAGTGACAAAGATGATCGACGATGGAAGGGCAGTGGATGTTATCTACATGGATTTCAGTAAGGCCTTTGACAAGGTCCCTCATGGCAGACTGGTACAGAAGATGAAGTCGCACGGGATCAGAGATGAGCTGGCAAGATGGATACAGAATTGGCTTGGTCATAGAAGACAGAGAGTAGCAGTGGAAGGGTGCTTTTCTGAATGGAGAGCTGTGACTAGTGGTGTTGCACAGGCATCAGTGCTGGGACCTTTGCTGTTTGTAGTTTACATAAATGATTTGGAGAAAAATGTAACTGGGCATGTAAATGTAAGTTTGCAGATGACACTAAGGTTGGAGGAGTTGCAGATAGTGAAGAGGATTGTCAAAGGATACAATGGGATATAGATCGGTTGGAGACTTGGGCGGAGAAATGGCAGATGGAGTTTAATCCGGACAAATGCGAGGTAATGCATTTTGGAAGGTCTAATACAGGTAGGAATTATATAGTAAATGGCAGAACCCTTAAGTGCATTGACGGGCAGAGGGATCTGGGTGTACAGGTCCACAGGTCACTGAAAGTGGCAACGCAGGTGGATAAGGTAGTCAGGAAGGCATATGGCATGCTTGCCTTCATCGGCAGGGGTATTAAGTATAAAAGCTGGGAAGTCATGCTGCAGCTGTATGGAACCTTGGTTAGGCCACACTTGGAATAATACATGCAATTCTGGTCGCCATATTACCAGAAGGATATGAAGACGTTGGAGAGGGTGCAGAGGAGGTTTACCAGGATGCTGCCTGGTCTGGAGGTTATTAGCTACGAGGAGAGGTTGGAGAAGCTCGGATTGTTCTCACTAGAGCGACGGAGATTGAGGGGCGACTTGATAGAAATTTACAAAATTATGAGTGGCATGGACAAAGTAGATAGTCAGAAGCTTTTTCCCAGAGTGGAAGAGTCAATTACTAGGGGACATAGATTGAAGGTGAGAGGAGAAAACTATAGAGGAGATGTGCGGGGCAAGTTTTTTACGCAGAGGGTAGTGAGTGTCTGGAATTCACTGCTAGAGGAGGTGGTGGAAGCAGGTACGATATTGGTGTTTAAGAGGCAGCTTGACAAATACATGAATAGGATGGGAATAGAGGGATTCGGACCCCGGAAGTGCAAAATGTTTTAGTTTGACAGGCAATATGATCGTCGCAGGCTTGGAGGGCTGGAGGGCCTGTTCCTGTGCTGTACTTTTCTTTGTTCTTTGTTCTTTCCAGAATCCAGGGAATTTTGGAATATTTTAGCCAATGCATCCACTATCTCCGCTGACACTTCCTTTAAGACCCTGGGATGTAGGCCATCAGGTCCTGGGGACTTGTCAACCTTTAATCCCAATAGTTTGCTCAGTACTTTTTCTCTAGTGAGGATGATTGTTCTAAGCTCCTCCTTCTCTAGACCCTCTGCACTACCTGTTACTATTGGGGTGATACTAGTGTCCTCCACCGGGAAAACTGAGGCAAAATATTGATTAAGCGTCTCTGCCATTTCTGTGTTCCCCACTACTAACTCCCCAGCCTCATCCTCCAAGGGACCAACATTCACTTTATCACCCACCAGCCTCCGCATTCAAAGGATCATCCTCCACTATTTCCACCATCTCCAGCATGATGCCACCACCAAACACATCTTCCCTTCACCCCCTCTGGTGGCATTCCGCAGGGATCGTTCCCTCCGGGACACCCTGGTCCACTCCTCCATCATCCCCTACACCTCAACCCCCTCCCATGGCACCTTCCCATGCAACCGCAGAAGGTGCAACACCTGCCACATTACTTCCCCCCTCCTCACTGTCCAAGGGCCTAAACACTCCTTTCAAGTGAAGCAGCATTTCACTTGCACTTCCCTCAACTTAGTCTACTGCATTTGCTGCTCCCAATGTGGTCTCCTCTACATTGGAGGAACCAAAAGAAGACTGGGTGACCGCTTTGCGGTACCTGTCGCTTGCCATTTCAACACACCACCCTGCTCTCATGCTCACATGTCCGTCCTTGGCCTGCTGCAATGTTCCAGTGAAGCTCAACGCAAACTGGAGGAACAGCACCTCATCTTCTGATTAGGCACTTTGCAGCCTTCAGGACTGAATATTGAGTTCAACAACTTTAAATCATGAACTCTCTCCTCCATCCCCACCCTTTCCGATCCCCCTTTTTCCAATAATTTATATTTTTTAAATATACTTTTCTTTTCCCACCTATTTCCATTATTTTTAAATGTATCTCCATCCATTGTTTCATCTCCAGCTTTCAGCCTATTTCGATCCCTTCCCCCCACCCCACCCCCACGAGGGCTATCTGTCACTTTCGTCCTGCTTTCTACCCTTAATGCCCCCATTAGCACATTCCTCAGCTAATATCACCACCGTCAACACCCCTTTGTCCTTTTGTCTATGACATTTTTGGCAATCTCTCCTTTGCCTCCACCTATCACTGGCCCTCTATCCAGCTCTACCTGTCCCGCACCCCCTCCCCCACACCCGCCGTCCCCCCTCCTCAACCAGCTTATATTTCACCTCATTTCTATATTCCCGCAATTATGATGAAGAGTCATACGGACTCGAAACGTTAACTGTGTTCCTCCCCGCAGATGCTGTCAGACCTGCTGAGTTTTTCCAGCTATTTTTACTTTTGTTTCAGATTTCCAGCATCTGCAGTTTTTTTCTTTTATCCACTTTAGCTACTCTCTTTCCTGTTATAGAAGTGATAGACAGAGCTAAGCGATTCCACAACCAGCAGACCACATCTAAGCTCTGCAGTCCTGCCACATTCAGCCGTGAATGGTGGAGGACAATTAAACAACTCACTGGAGGAGGATGCTCCACAAACATCCCCATCCTCAATGATGGGGGAGCCCAGCACATCTGTGCAAAAGATAAAGCTGATTTTCTACAATCTTCAGCCAGAGGTGTTGAGTGGATGATCCATCTTGGCATTCTCCAGAACTCCCCAGCATCACAGATGCTGGTCTTCAGCCAATTCAGTTCACTCCACGTGATATCAAGAAACGGCTGAAGATACTGGATATTGCAAATGCTATGGGCCCTGACAATATTTTGGTAATAGCACTAAAAATTTGTGCTCCAAAACTCGCCACGTCCCTAGCCAAGCTGTTCCAGTACAGCTACGACATTGGCATCCACCCGGTTATGTGGAAAATTGCTCAGTTATGTCCTGTATACAAAGAAAAAGCAGGACAAATCCAACCCAGCCAATTACCGCCCCATCAGTCTACTCTCCATCATCAGTAAAATAATGGAAGGGGTCATTAACAGTGTATCAAGCGGCACTTGCTTAGCAATAACCTGCTCACTGATACCCAGTTTGGGTTCCGCCAGGGCCACTCAGCTCCTGACCTCATTACAGCCTTGGTTCAAACATGGACAAAAGAGCTGAACTCCAGAGGTGAAGTGAGAGTGACTGCCCTTGACATCAAGATAGCATTTGACCGAGTGTGGCATCAAGGAGCCCTAGCAAAACTGGAGTCAATGGGAATCGAGGGGAAACTCTCCACTGGTTGGAGTCATACCTAGCACAAAGGAAGATAGTTGTGGTTGTTGGAGGTCAGTCATCTCAGCTCCAGGACATCACTGTAGGAGTTCATCAGGGTAGTGTCCTCAGCCTAGCCATCTTCAGCTGCTTCATCAATGACCTTCCTTCCATCATAAAGTCAGAAGTGGGATGTTCACAAATGATTGCACAATGTTCAGCACCATTCACGACTCCTCAGACACTGAAGCAGTCCATGTCCAAATGCAGCAAGACCTGGACAATATCCAGGCTTGGGCTGCCAAGTGGCAAGTATCATTCGCACCACACAAGTGTCAGGCAATGACCATCTCCAACAAGAGAGAATCTAACCATCGCCCCTTGATATTAATTGGTAATTGTAATTGTCATTACCATTGCTGAATCCTCCACTATCAACGTCCTGTGGGTTACCATTGACCAGAAACTGAACTGGACTAGCCATATAAACACTGTGGCTACAAGAGCAGGTCAATGGCTAGGAATCATGTGACAAGTAACTCACCTCCTGACTCACCAAAGCCTGTCCACCATCTACAAGGCACAAGTCAGGAGTGTGATGGAATAATCTGCACTTGCCTGGATGAGTGCAGCTCCTATAACACTCAAGGAGCTTGACACTGGACAGTGGACACTCCCTCCATCACCGACGCACAGTAGTAGCAGTGTGTACCGTCTACAAGATGCCCTGCAGGAATTCACCAAGGCTGCTTAGACAGCACCTTCCAAACCCATGACCACTACCATCTAGAAGGACAAGGGCAGCAGACACTTGGGAACACCACCACCTGGAAGTTCCCCTCCAAGTCACTCACCATTCTGACTTGGAAATGTATCGCCGTTCCTTCAGTGTCTCTGAGTCAAAATCCTGGAACTCCCTTCCTAACAGCACTGTGGGTGTACCTACACCACATGGACTGCAGAGGTTCAAGAAGGCAGCTCACCACCACCTTCTCAAGGGCAACTGGAATTGGGCAATAAATGCTGGCCTAGCCAGCGAAGCCCACACCCCG
This sequence comes from Cetorhinus maximus, assembly GCF_964194155.1. Lineage (NCBI taxonomy): Eukaryota > Metazoa > Chordata > Chondrichthyes > Lamniformes > Cetorhinidae > Cetorhinus > Cetorhinus maximus. The sequence goes on from NC_135880.1 coordinate 186,834,547, forward strand.
TGAATTAATAAAAAAAGACACAGAAGGAGCAGAATTCTTATCATGTATTCAGGATGATTATTTTAGCCAGTATATCGAAGTCTTGTGGAGTACTGGTACCATCCCTACCTTTGGGCTAGTAACTCCAGGTTCAAGTCCCACTTCAGAACTTGATGACCATGGAAGTGTTTTCCTTCCTGTGAATTCTTCCAATGCACCTGATGGCAGATGGTAAGAGTGGGAGCGTTTACTGGTCAGCCATGCTGCAGAAAGCAATGATGTGATGATTAACACATCCAACAAGAGAAGGGGCAGTTCTAGTCTGAGTTTTACGGAATGAATTTGAGCAGGTGTCAGTGGGAGAGTATTTTAGTGGTTGTGATCATAATTCTGTGAATCTAGAGTGGTTACATTAAAGGTAAAAGATCGACCAATAGCAAAAGTTTTAAACTGGGGAAAGGTCAGTTTTGCTGAACTAATAAATGATTTTGCAAAGTGAAGTGGAAACAGTTACTTGAAGGTAAATCAGTGGCAGAGCAGTGCGACACAGTCAAAGGGGGAGATAAAGGTTCAGAACAAACACAACGAGAAAGGGTAGACTCCTCAATCCTGAACCTTCGCTCCCTGCCATAAAGAGGTCAAAGAGCATAGAGTAGGATAAAGCAAAAAGAGAAACTTATGTCAGACACCAAGAGCTGAAAGCTACAGCAAGTCTAGAGGAGTAGAGAACACACAGAGGTGAAATTAAAAAGGAATTCGGAAAGAAAAGAGAACGTATGAAAAAAATATTGGCAAGTAAAATCAAGGGAAATAGAAAGACCGCTCTCACGCCCGTGTTCACCCACTGACGTTTTCAAACTGGGGCTTTATCCACGTTGTGATGTGATGTATATGAATCTTAAGAGTGTGTCTTAAACTGCTGTCCATCACTACCCACTATGAGACGGGATGTGATGTATAATCTACAGGCAATCTTTGTCATATGATTGATACTTTTGCAATAAACTGAAGAACCCACATGGCGACAGCATTAGTAGTCTGGTGGCTGTCTGTGAGTTTTTAAAGATTTGACAGAGAAATATACAATAGCCCATACAGACAAACCTAGGCGATGCACCCTCACACTCACACCCAGAAAGTGCCCAGCCTTTAACAATGTGTGCAAGGCATGTGGCACCAGAGGACACTGGAAGCACCAGTGCAGGAAGCAAAGGCCAGAACAAATGGTTCACCATCGTGAGAAATGACAACCTGAGGCCAGACAGGGACATAATTTCAATCAACCAAGGGGTATGTGTACCAAACATCGTCAAAATAAGATCCATGAAATATTTAGCCAAGCTGAAACCACATTATTGTTCCAATCCTTGACATACGATTGGTACGTTTACAATAAACAGAAGAACACAACAAAAACAAAAATAGCTGGAAAAACTCAGCAGGTCTGACAGCATCTGCGGAGAGGAATACAGTTAACGTTTCGAGTCCGTATGACTCTTCAACAGAACTAAAGAAAAATAGAATTGAGATGAAATATAAGCTGGTTGAGGGGGGTGGGACAGGTAGAGCTGGATAGAGGGCCAGTGATAGGTGGAGGAAAAGGAGAGATTGCCAAAGATGTCATAGACAAAAGGACAAAGGGGTGTTGACGGTGGTGATATTAGCTAAAGGATGTGTTAATGGTGACATTAAGGGTAGAAAGCAGGACGAGCAAGTAACAGATATCCCTAGTGGGGGTGGGGTGAAGGGGTCGAAATAGGCTAAAAAGTAGAGATAAAACAATGGATGGAAATAAATTGAAGAACACAACAATCCACTGACCGCCCTCAAACCCGGGTTCACCCACTCACTATTCTTAAAGTGAGTTCCACTGGACTGTAAATGAGCAGATTTCTTTCTGCCTATTAAAGATTAGTCAAATAGATAAATGTTGTGTCTCAGGTTTATTCTGGCTCATTTTCCCTCTGAACCTGGTGCCAATTAACTCTGTTCACAGCATAAATCTATGTTTGGTTCATTTCTTCCTTGCAAATGACCCAGAGACAAATGAATGCAAAAAAATGTGGAAAAGTCTCAGCAGATTTTACAGAAGTGCAACTGATAGAGGAAGCAAGAAAGTGTGAAAAAGTTTTCACACATGCCACTGAAGTACAAACCTGAGAGAAACAAGATCATCCCATCGAAATGCTGATGTCGTTGCTGCTTGTTTTTAAAAGTATAAAAACACATTAGTCACCAACAATCAATTCAAAACAATGAAATAATTCATTTGGAAACTGCCTGTGGGCATTCATGTGTCAGGCAGCTTCCAGATTATTATATCATAAACCACTTCAGTGCAGAATATAGTCTGAATCGCACCAGTTAATCACTCTTGGGCAATCATTCATTGAGAACAGACAAGCTACACAATCGTTTCATTCAATCAGACTGACATGCTGCTGTCTTGCTGAGGGCATTACCTTATCTCAGAGACACAGTTAAACACCCGAGCTTTGCTGGAGATTTGCTAATCACCATTGCACATTGCAAGACACAGAAAGCTGCTCACAGCGTGCTGCAGGATCTCACCCAGTGCAGGTTGCTCGTACTTGTAAATGTTCATCAACCATTAATTCTTGTGAATGGAGGTCCGTCACATGATAATACTCCCATTCAATTCTCAAACAAACCCATTTATGGAGCAAACATCTTTCACACATTCAGTTCCTGGTTTGATCTTGGTGTCAAATTTGTCCCCAATGAAGTTGGAGGTTATTAATAAAGATCTGCAATCGTGTTCATTTTCCTCCACATTTTCCTCTCCTCCCTGATGACCGCAGCAACTCAGGTCACATCGACATTGGGGTACGGGTCCCACACACACCGACTCTCACTGGGGTACGGGTCCCACACACACCGACTCTCACTGGGGTACGGGTCCCACACACACCCACTCTCACTGGGGTATGGGTCCCACACACGCCGACTCTCACTGGGGTACGGGTCACACACACACACTGACTCTCACTGGGGTACGGGTCCCACACACACCGACTCTCACAGGGGTACGGGTCCCACACACATCGACTCTCACTGGGGTAGGGGTCCCACACACACCGACTCTCACTGGGGTATGGGTCCCACACACACACTGACTCTCACTGGGATACGGGTCCCACACACACATTGACTCTCACTGGGGTACGGGTCCCACACACACTGACTCTCACTGGGGTATGGGTCCCACACACACTGACTCTCACTGGGGGACGGGTCCCACACACATCGACTCTCACTGGGGGACGGGTCCCACACACACCAACTCTCACTGGGGTAGGGGTCCCACACACACCGACTCTCACTGGGGTATGGGTCCCACACACACACTGACTCTCACTGGGATACGGGTCCCACACACACATTGACTCTCACTGGGGTACGGGTCCCACACACACTGACTCTCACTGGGGTATGGGTCCCACACACACTGACTCTCACTGGGGAACGGGTCCCACACACATCGACTCTCACTGGGGGACGGGTCCCACACACACCAACTCTCACTGGGGTAGGGGTCCCACACACACCAACTCTCACTGGGGTACGGGTCCCACACACACCAACTCTCACTGGGGTATGGGACCCACACACACCGACTCTCACTGGGGTACGGGTCCCACACACAATGGGCTGAATTCTACTATTTGTTTGAAAACGACTATTTGTTTCCAGCAGCGACATAATAACCAGTATGATGACGTCGTGTTGTGATCCTGGTGTCCTCATGCCATTTGGCAATATTACGGTGGGCATGCAGCCTCTGAAATTGAGATCCTGTCCACTATTTTGAAACAAGCAACTAACGTTCATTTAAGTTTGTCTGCAGTCCAATTGACTGCAATGATCTGTCCTCGATTCAATAATACGGTCCTAGCATGAGAAGCACACCAGCTGGAAGCCTTGTGTTTTTTTCATGGTGAGGATGTAATGGTATAAAGGCTGGAGATGGCTCTGTGCCTGACTTCAGCAGGAGAGGCTGCTGGTAGGCTTTTGCCCCTGGACATTATCAGGGGTCTCAAGCATTACACTGTCTGCAAACTGGGTAATTCATCATCACCACAGCTTTGCGACTTTGTGCATTATAGGCAATAGTATTTGCTGTTGGAGATACATTCTCCGTGAGGAGGAAGATGAGGAGGAGAGGAGGCCACAGGGACAGGGGCAGGAGCCACATGAAGTCCATGAAGGAGCCCAATCTGCAGAGGGGCAAGGGGTTGCTGCAGCCCTGATGTCAGCATCCAGAGGTGTCCATGGAGGCTATCTGCTGCCAGCCTTGTGTACAGAGTGTATATGGCTTACCTGTAGCTGAGAGAGAAAGAGAGACAGTGCCTGAGACGACGTCAGCTTTCCAGAGTGACTTTTTCCTGTGTGACGTGGTGACCAAGGAGATCACATCCCTCTCTGGGACTACCATTCAATCAACATACAGTTAGCCTGAGACCACCAGCAGCACATCCTGCAGGTTTATGCAAGCAGCCATGATACCTATATCCTCAGGAACTCCCAGGTTCTGTGTTCAGTGGGCCTGCTGTACTGCTGGGTGACAAAGGCTGCCTGTTAAAGCAGTGATTCATGACACCAGCCTGAAGTCCCAGGATTGACACTGAGTACCGATGTAACGAGAGCCACAGCACCATCAAGGCCAACATCGAGTAGACAATTAGTCTTCTCAAAATGAGGTTCCAATGCCTTGACTGACTTGGAGCTCCCCAGTATGCGCCTTCAATAGTGTTCCCAATAGTGGTTTTGTGCTGTGCTCTCCAAAACCTGGTGCTCCAGGGAGCACATCCTCAATCAGAGGAAGAGACAAGGGAGGCTATCCATTTCTCTGATGAGGAGATAGAGGGAGAGGAGAGGGAACTGGCACAAGGCCCTATCAGTGAATGTCAGGATAGCCGTGGGACAAGGGAGGCTTTAATTCTTCGGAGATTCCAGTAGCTCCATCCATTGAAACTTCCATTCATCTTGTCAATTGTTTCCTTCCTCTCCCTCCATTCTCACCGTGGAACCAGGTCCTCATCTCTTACAATCACAAACATCCAAACCATCTTACTCCTGTGGTTGTAATACTAGATACATTCAAATAAGACCATCCATGAAACCCATCACCCCAGTTAACTATTACACACAGTAAAAAAAAGTGCTTGGTTCTTCAAATAACACATCATTTATGTACACATAACCTTATTGTTCTTTACAAGTAACACAAATTTTAAATTCACCCATGTGCACTCAAGTGTGATTAGTGTGGGTTTTATTTTATTCTCATTTGGTGCTGTAATATGGGCAGACTGCTGTCCCTTATGCCCCTTGTCTGCCATGACTTTGGCGACCATCCTCTGGACAGTGGCAGGTGACTCTTATGTCACTGCAGCACTCAAGGGTATCTGTGCCAATGGCAGGGGGGGGTGGAGATCTGTGCCAATGGAGAAGAGGCTGTCCCCATCAGATGTGCCCTGAGTGCCCCTAGATGGCATCAGCTGCTGCTCACTATCTGCCAGGAGGTTCAATTGGCCCTCCCTGTTTTCTTGAGATGGATCAGGAGCTGGGTGTGACTCAAGGCTCTGGGCTCCTGGGCACATGTTCACGATCTTATGCTGTGTTTGGCCCCCTTCAAGACAGTTGCCAGTCCGTCAATGGAGGAAGCTATACATTGTGTAGAGTGGTGATCACAGCGCTCATGGCCGGAATGGACCTCTCCAAAGTCTGAGCTAGATTGCGCATCCCCTCTGGTATCTTCACCACATCTCCAAGCACCTTTGTTTCATGTACCTTGATAATTTAAAACTTCCTCTTTACTTTCTTCATTGTTTTTTTTTTACTTCTGTCCTAATCTTTCTTATCCTGCGCTCCTTCACTGTCCATGTACTTAGTGTTTGTCTCTTTCCTAACCCTCAATTGTTCCCTTATATCTTTATTCATAAATACAGTCTCACTAATGTTTAAGTTGTTCTTTCCTATTAGTGGAATATATTTTCCCTGAATTCTGTTGAACACTGTTTTAAATGTTGTTCAGCATTATTGTTTGCTAATATTGTTGTTCATTTTATTTTGCAAGTTCTGTTCTCAGCCCCTCAAAATCAACTATTCTCTAATCTATTAACTTTCATCATAATTATGTCCTTCTCTATTATCGTCTTAAAGCATATATTATGGTCACAGTTGCCTAGGTGTTCCCCTACTTCTGCTCCTCTTGTCTGCTCTGGTTCCTTCCCCTCTATCAGGTCCAATGATGAATCTTCCCTTGTTGGGCTTTTTACATATTGGGTTAGAAAGGAGTCCTGTACACGTTGTGGGAGCTTCATTTCTTTATCCTCTTTACCTATCTCTTCTGTCTAATTTTTTATCAGGATGGTTGCACACTCGTACTTACACCACACACTCGCACTGCATACAACCACTTCCTATTCACGTGCACTCACACTCACTGCACATTTCATGCTCACACACTGCTCAGCAAAAATGGAAACAGGGCCTATGGACCAGAACACTTGGGGAGCCATTGGAAGGAGCAACGCAAGTCACAGATCACAAGTCATGGGTCAGCTGTCTGCTGCTTTGATTTCAATGATTATTATAACAAAATGAAACTACAATAGGGTTATTGTGAGTGATCAGAGCTTCTGAATTAAAACAAGGACAGAATGTTTAATATGACATTGCTTTGGGCTGTTTTTGAGAGGAACATTAAACTAGCAAACAGAAAATGTCTAAAGTTCTTACTCAAGGTCACCTGGTGAAACTATTTTTAATCTGGACAAAATTCACCTTGTTTGACAAGTTCCCCCTGGCTGATAGCTCAGCTGTGTGAACTCTTAACAGTCCCAGCATTAAACAATGGGGAACTGTTTCTGCAGTTCCTGATAGTGAGGTTTGCACAGTGGCATTTTAACATTTTAAATATGAGTGATCCATTGAACAATTAGAATGACTGATCTATCAAAACACCACTCCACAAAGGTAGAATTGTGCTGTGAGTGTAAATCTCTCAGATTGTCTTAAGGAAAAATGTTAACCATGCATAATTATAGGTTAATGATAGTTAACGTGGAGACAATTTCCATTCTGAAATATTGTCCCCTTGTGCAGACCAGAGATTAGCCGATTTCACCACAAACCAATCATCACTCTTCAATCAGCCCCAACAGACTCTCTGCACACTCGGTGCACACTTCGTACTCATTCCTTTCACACTCCATGCGCACTGTGTATACACTGCGTACACATTCCATACCCACTCCTTGTACACACCCTGCACACTCCTTATACATTCCGTGTCCATACTGTCCCTGCAAACTCCATACACACTCCGTACACACTCTGTGCACAACCCATTCACATTCCTTACACGCTCCATATATACTCCTTACACAATATGTATACACCCTTTGCACATTCTCCAAATACTCAGTATAAATTCCCTACAGACTTCTTATGCACTGTTCACACTCCCTGCACACTCCTCGCATACTTTCTATGCAGTCCTTACACACTCCCTGCAAACTCCTTACACACACATTGCACACTCTATGCACACTCCTCTTGCATGTTCTACACACTCCATAAATACTTTGTACAGACTCCCTGCACACTCTGTACATACTCCGTGCGTGTTCCATGCACACTCTCTGCATGCTCCATGCACACTCCGTAGACACTCCGTGTACACTGTTGTTCTTTTGCACCATTTTCCCATCATGTCTGTTATTGGTTGTTGGGTGACAAGTCAATTTTAATCTCGTTTGTGAAGACATGAACGGATGGTGACCAGTCGAAGGGCTGGTTGGTTATTTGCAGCATTGTTTTATGCCAGTGGCATTGGGGGAAAGTGGGGAAGAGTGGCCCTTGTATCTGCTTCTGATATTGGTCATCAGTGAACCTGACATGAGTAAGGACATCTCTGGTATTCTGGGCAGCAATGTCAGCAGTTGGGGGGCATTGCCCCTCGTTGCCATCTTTTCCTAATTTAGCTCCTCCTCCTCCATGGGGTCCAAGGAGGATCCTCATGCAGATCAAATCCTTACTGTTGTGAAACATTGTGCTAAAGGCAGTAAAACACGACCTTTCTGGAGACTGTTGCTGGTGCAGACTGCAGGGGACCTCCAGATCTGACTAGGAACCTGAAGCACGCTGTGAGCCTGTCAATGTTTTATCCAATTAGATACCTAGTGGTGATTTGGTGCTGTTGATAAGGTTTCTGAGTGGTGTCATCAGCCAGGTTTGATGTGTGTTCCTTGTCTGTTCCAGCATCATGTAAATCTGTCTGCAGGAGAGTGAGGTCAGAGAAGTTGAGCTGCTGCAGGATGGCAGCTCCGCAAAAACCTGGTGCACACACTCACCTGTACAAATACCTTCCTGTGATCACACGCCAGCTGTACATTGCTGGAATAAAATCACTTGAGCTTGTTGAAGCACTCAGTTAATCTGGGGATGGCTGGTTTGCACCGTGTGCTCCGGTTGAATGAGGGCTGACTGGATTGCTCTGTGTGAGCAGCTTGATTTGGGTGCTGGAATTGCCCCTTGTGTGCAGTGAATGACACCCTGTACCTGTGGGAATCCAGACAGATGCAAATTGACTCATTCTTGCTGCTATCATCACAGTTTTATATACCTCCCAACCCTGGAAAACAATCCATCAGAAACCTGCTTTATGCATTTATGTGCAGCAGAGTGCAACATCTTTGCTATGTCACCTGCAAGGAGCTAAGGGCACAGATATTGAGGGTGGTAGCAACTTTCACAGCCAGTGGTAATGCATGGATACAATGCCCAGCAGTGAGCAGCTTGTCTCTGGAAGGCTGCAGATGTCTGCAACCACCAGACATAAGAACCTCACCCTTCAGTAGCACTGCTCCTCTAATAAGTTAAAGATGCTGAGACCCCATCTGCTAGGTGGATAGTGCTTCCTGCAATTTCACACCCTCTATCGCTCCCTTCTCTGTTCACCACCAGCAGTTTCCTCCACACCACATGCTTGTTGCTGATGACATTCACTCTGATCTTCTTCAGTTCAGTCGAGAGCAGTCAATGGTGTCACTAATCCTGATCCTATGTCAATGGCTCCAAACTCTCCAAATGATTCTCTTTCACCAAGTACTTTAACCAAAGTGAATCCCAGAGGAACCTGTGAACATTGGTTATAGTCATTGGACCCCCTGACCTTGAACCCTCGCCAAAGGTTCACACAATTTCACCGCTATCTCCATTACCAATTTCCTGAAGGCCCTGGAATCCTGTGTCACACTGGTTGTGAGTTGGGATTGTAGCATCAGAGTCTGATTAACTATTGTCACGAGGCTATACCCCTTTATTTTTCAACTGGCTGGAAATTTTGCAATTTGAACTGAGACAGAGCAAACTGCTTAAAAATGTAAGGTCACATTCCAAGGTGAAGGTGATAAACAAACAAATCGCCCCCAGGGGAGTGTGGAGATGTTTGTGTGTGTGTGTCTGGTCCTGACTGACTGCATGAAGACTGAATGCTGACGTCGCGATCTTATTATTTTTCTCAGGTTTAGCGGTTAACAAACTCAAGAAAAGCTTGTTTGATTGGTTCTTTATTGTTCACAGCTTAAATAGTTAACGACATTCTGATTTGGAAAAGACATATCCTTGTAAAAAGTAAATTTAAACCTTCGTTGTGACCAACTGAGGAGGCTAAATAGAGGGGAGCCAGCTCGCCCCTTCTCACCTGGTTGTAACAAAATTGGGGGCTCATACCTGGAATTGTTCCCACAGACTGAAGAAAGACTCGGAGTGGGGAAAGTAAATTGTTCCTGAGAACTGCAAAACGTTTCCTTGGGTCTGTAATACTAAAGCGCTAAATGTCCACATTCGATGTCAATGTTTTCATAGAACAGGATGAGATCACTTGCGAGAAGTTAAAAGGTCACCGTCTGTGGAAGAATTAAAAGGTGTAGCTAGGCACTTAGAGGTGGAGTTCTGCCTGAAAGCTAAAACAACGGACATTTTAAAATGGGTGCGAAACATCTAGAGGTGAAAATTGACGGCACTGAAACAGGTAAATTAGCAGCAGAAAAATTAAGATTGGAGTAGCAGAAATTGGAACTGGAAATAGAGAGACATGAATGGGAGGAGGAAGGAGAATTCCAGGAAAGAGAAAATGAAGGGGAGTTTAAATTAAAACAGCTCGAGCTGAGGAAGAAGGATCCCACTGTGCCCATTGAAAACACCCCTGGTGAGAGAACCACCCCCAGCTCAGACTCAGGTGCTGAGGCCTTCAAGTTTGTCCATTTAAATTGATGAAGGAGAGGTGGACAATTTCTTTACCTCTTTTGAAAGGTTAGCACAGCAGTTAAAGTGGCCAGCCCGACACTGATCCATGTTGTTGCAGAGTAAGCTGTCAAGAAAAGCTCATGAAGTTTACTCCCTCTTGCCTGAGGAAATGGTAACAAGCTATGAGACAGCAAAAGGAGCTGTTTTAAGTGCAAACGAGTTAGTGCCGGAGATGTACCATCCAAAATTCTGTACCCTCAGGAAACAGCCTGACCACCGTACCTGGAATTTCAATGGCTAAAGCAGCTCACTTTTGATCAGTGGGTACAGGCACTTAAAATTGAGGCCACCTATGGACACCTCAGGAAATAATTCTCCTCAAGGAGTTCAAAAGCTCCATACCCTTCCCGATAAGTGCTTACACAGAGGAACAGAGAGTAACAGGGTCCAGGCAGGTAGCAACCCTTGATGATGATTATGAGCTTGTCCACAAGCCCTCTTCCCAAAGGAAAACCTTCCCTAGTCACTCCCAACCATCTGGGAAGAATAGAAGGTGGAAGGTGATCGGAAACCGAGCACCTGTGGGAGAGGAGGGACAGCTGGAAACACAGGGGGTCCTCCTCAGGCCAGGGAGGATGATGTTGAGAAGAAGAGTGAGGCCAAGAAGCCTCTGTGTTTTAACTGCCACAAAGCAGGACACCTCCGTGCCGATTGCTGGAGTTACAGGTAAAACCCGTGGGATTTACTGGGGCATACAAACGTCATGCAGAGAATGGGAGTCAGACAGACAGCATAGCAGACCAGGCTATGGCTCTGACTGCAGCAGCAAATCCCTGCAGACACACCACTCTGAGTGCGGGTGAGTTTAAAAAAATCCCTGAGAGTTGCAAGGATTTTGCATCAGAAGGAAGGGTAGCCACATTTCCCCAGAGCGAGGAGAGTAAAGCCTACAGTGATACTGAGGGAAACAGGGGCCAGCCAAACTCTGCTGCTGGCAAAAGGCATGATCTTTCCACCAGAGACTGCAGAAAGTGCCAAGGTGTTCATAAAGGGTATTGAAGAAGGGCACATGCCCCTCCCAGGTGCACTTGGAGTGCGATCTTGTCAGATCTTGTGTCAGGATCGGTGACTGTGGGAGTTGTCCCCAGTTTGCCTGTGGACGGTGTCAACCTGCTTCTCGGCAATGACTTAGTGAGATTAAAAGTGAAAGCATCCCCAGTGGACTCAGAGCAGCTGAGCGAGGTCCTGGATGCATTAAAAATGAGGCGAGGATGTGGAGACGCCCCCCTCACAGACCTGCAAACGAGGAGTGGGCAGTGATCCAACAGGTAGTGGTACCACCATAGAGAAATATTAAGGCTACTACATGAGATTCCGATGGCTGGGCACGATGGTATACACAAAACCTGAGCCTGCATCAGCCAGCGTTTTTACTGGCAAAACCTCCACAAGGATGTAGTAAGGTTTTGCAGAACTTGCCACACCTGCCAGATTGTGGGAAAACCACAACCTGCAAAAGCTGCACCTATGATTCCCATGCCGGCTTTTGGGGAACAGTTCAGCAAGATGCTGGTGGTTTGTGTGGGGTCCCTGCCCAAATCAAAAAGAAACCAGTATAGCCTCACCATCATGGGCATGGCTACCCACTTCCCAGAGGCTGTTCCCTTGACAACCATATCTGCCAAAATAGTGGTGAGGGAATTAACACAAATCTTTACCTGGCATGGACTGCGGATCGAGATCCAGTCGGATCAGGACTCAAATTTCATGTCCCAAATATTCCAGGAAGTCATGGGTAACCTGGGCGTGACCCAGCTGACGTCCTCAGCTTTTCACCCGCAGTCATGGGGGAACTGGAATGGTACCACCAGACCATAAAGACAATGATCAGGGCATACTGCCACAAGTACTCCCATGACCGGGATAAAGGGCTAGGTTTTCTTCTGTTTGTTACCAGAAACTCACCCAATGTGTCCATCAGTTTTACTCCATTTGAATTAGTTTATGGGCACCAAGTGAGAGGCTCTCTGCACTGCACTAGCTATACAAGATGTGGATGTGGGAAAAGCCCCTCCCATAAGGCAACATCCCTATTGTCTAGGCCCAGGTTCAGGAGGAGATTAATTATATGCTGGAGCACTAACTAATACAGCCTAGCAGCAGTAGCTGGAGCTCCCCAGTTGTGCCGGTGCCCAAGCCGGACGAGAAAAAGTCCAAAAAGTTAATGCAGTGACCCAAGCTGACTCCTACCCGATACCCTGGCCGGAAGATGGCATAGACAGGGTAGGTAAAGCAGCCTACATTACAAAGACAGATTTACTGAAGGGATACTGGCAGGTTCCCCTGACTGCCTGCGCAAAGGAAATCTCCACCTTCGTAACTCCAGATGGGTTATACCAGTGTTGAGTCAGAAATGCCTCAGCTATCTTTCAAAGGCTGATGAACCAGGTAGTGGAAGCTTATCCAATTGTGTAGCTGACCTAGACAACCTCTTAGTGTACAGCAACACCTGGGAAACTCACTTAGAGCAACTGGAAGCCCTCTTCCAGAAAGTACAGTCAGCTGACTTCATGGTCAATCTCACAAAGAGCGAGTTCACTAAGGCTCAGGTGACCTGCCGAGGACACCTAGTGGGTCAATTACAAGTACTACCCAGAACTGAGAAGGTACAAGCAGTGCTACAGCTTCCCATTCCCACAAAAAAATGGGAAATCATGATATTTTTTAGGATGTGTGGGTTCTACCACAAGTTTGTCCCAAATGCCTGCACTGTAGCTGCCCCGTTGACAGATCAACTGCAGAAAAAAGCAAAGGTAGTATGCACTGAGAAATGCCAGACAGCTTTTGAGAAGCTGAAAGCCATTTTAATGAACAAAACAGTGCTATCTGTGTTCAAGTAAAACAGTGCAAAACAGAGCTGACTAGCAGACTAGTCAAGCAACAGCCTAACATAGTCATCCTCATAGAATCATACCTTACAGATAATGTCCCAGACACCACCATCATCATCCCTGGGTATGTCCTGTCCCACCGGCAGGACAGGCCCAGCAGAGGTGATGGCACAGTGGTATACAGTTGGGAGTGAGTTGCCCTGGGAATCCTCAACATTGACTCTGGGCCCCATGAAGTCTCATGGCATCAGGTCAAACATGGGCAAGGAAACCTCCTGCTGATTACCACGTACCGCCCTCCCTCAGCTGATGAATCAGTGCTCCTCCATGTTGAACACCACTTGGAGGAAGCACTGAGGGTGGCAAGGGCGCAGAATGTACTCTGGGTGGTGGACTTCAATGTCCATCACTAAGAGTGGCTCGGCAGCACCACTACTGACCGAGCCCTAAATGACATAGCTGCCAGCCCGGGTCTGTGGCATCTGGTGAGGGAACCAACAAGAGTGAAAAGCATTTTTGACCTCATCCTCACCAACCTGCCTGCCGCAGATGCATCTGCCCATGAAAGTATCGTTAGGATTGACCACTGCACAGTCGTTGTGGAGGCAAAGTCCCGCCTTCACGTTGAGGATACCCTCAAGTGTGGCATTACCACCGTGCTAGATGTGATAGATTTCGAACAGATTTAGAACTCAAGACTGGACATCCATGAGGCGCTGTGGGCCATCAGCAGCAGCAGAATTATACTCAAACACAATCTGTAACCTCATGACCCAGCATATCCCCCACTCTACCATGACCATCAAGCCCGGGGATTAGCCTTGGTTCAATGAAGAGTGCAGGAGGGCATGCCAGGAGAAGCACCAGGCATACCTAAAATGAGGTGCCAACCTGGTGAAGCTATAACACAGGACTATTTGTGCCAAGCAGCATAAGCAGCAAGTGATAGACAGAGCTAAGTGATCCCACAACCAACGGATCAGATCTAAACTCTGCAGTCCTGCCACATCCAGTCATGAATGGTGGTGGACAATTAAACAACTCACTGGAGGAGGAGGCTCCATAAATATCGCCATCCTCAATGATGGAGGAACACAGCTCATTTGTGCAAAAGCTAAGGCTGGTGCAGTTGCTACAATCTTCAGCCAGAAGTTCCTAATAGATAATCCATCTCGGCCTCCTCCTGAGGTGCCCAGCCTCCAATTGGGTAGCCAATTTGATTCACTCTGCGTGATATCAAGAAATGGCTGAAGGCACTGGATACTGCAAAGTCTATGGACCCTGACAATATTTCGGCAATAGCACTGAAGACTTGTGCTCCAGAACTCGCCACACCCCTAGCCAAGCCATTCCAGTACAGCTACAACACTGGCATCTACCTGGCTATGTGGAAAATTGCCCAGGTGTGTCCTGTACACAAAAAGCAGGGCAAATTCAACATGGCCAATTACCACCCCATCAGTCTACTCTCCATCATTCGTAAAGTAATGGAAGGGGTCATCAACAGTGCTATCAAGCGACAATAGTCTGCTCACTGATGCCCAGTTTGGGTTCTGCCAGAGCCACTCAGCTCCTGACCTTGTTACAGCCTTGGTTCAAACATGGACAAAAGAGCTGAACTCCCAAGGTGACGTGAGAGTGACTGCCCTTGACATCAAGACAGCATTTGACCGAGTGTGGCACCAAGGAGCCACAGCAAAACTGGAGTCACTGGGAATCAAGGGGGAAACTCTCCGCTGGTTGGAGTCATACCTATCACAAAGGAAGATGGTTGTGGTTGTTGGAGGTTAATCATCTCAGCTCCAGGACATCACTGCAGGAGTTCCTCAGGGTGGTGTCCTAGGCCCAGCCATCTTCAGCTACTTCATCAATGACCTTCCTTCCATCCTAAGGTCAGAAGTGGGGATGTTCGCTGATGATTGCACAATGTTCAGCACCATTCGCGACTCCTCAGATACTGAAGCAGTCCATGTCTAAATGCAGCAAGACCTGGACAATATCCAGGCTTGGGCTGACAAGTGGCAAGTAATATTTGCATCAAACAAGTATCAGGCAACGGGAATCTCCAACAAGAGACAATCTAACCATCACACCTTGACGTTAAATGGCATTACCATCACTGAATCCCCCACTATCAACATCCTGGGGGTTACCATTGACCAGAAACTGAACTGGACTAGCCATATAAATACTGTGGCTACAAGAGCAGGTCAGGGGTTAGGAATCCTGTGACGAGTAACCCAAATCCTGACACCTCAAAGCCTGTCCACCATCTACACGGCACAAGTCAGGAGTGTGATGGAATACTCCCCACTTGCCCATGTAACACTGAAGAAGCTGGACACCATCCAGGACAAAGCAGCCGCTTGATTGGCACCACATCCACAAACATTCACTCCCTCCACCACTGACACGGTGTATACCATCTGCTGTAGAAACTCACCATGGCTCCTTAGACAGCACCTTCCAAACCGACAGCCACTACAATCCAGGAGGACAAGGACAGCAGATACATGGGAACACCAGCAGTTGGATGTTCCCCTCCAAGTCACTCACCATCCTGACTTGGAAATATATCACCGTTCCTTCACTGTCGCTGGGTCAAAATCCTGGAACTCCCTTCCTAACAGCACTGTGGGTGTACCTACACCACATGGACTACAGCGGTTCAAGAAGACAGCTCACCACCACCTTCTCAAGGGCAACTAGGGGTGGGCAATAAATGCTGACCCAGCCAGCGAAGCCCACATCCCGTGAATGAATAAAAAACACAGGATGTTAATGTACTTCTCAGCTCTGGACAGTGAGACACTCGGATGGCGATTAAACTCAGCTGGAGCACTGGAACTTTTTTCTGCCTTAGAGCATTAGAGAAACAGCTGGAGGGAAAGGACCCTCAACCACTAGGACCATCAGTAGCTGGTCTGAGTGGAGAGGGTCACTCAAGGAACTGATAGAGGGTTTTACCCCAAATGCACGGGTTTCTTGGCCATGGAAGGGGGTGGGTAGCTGATTTACATACTTGAAGGCCCTATAATTATGGGGCTGCCATAACTTTGACCATGGTGGGATCACCGCGCTCCCCCGCCCCCATCGTAAGGGGCCACTGCCTGCTTCATGGGGGCAGTGGCCCGGGGGTGGGTGTGTGTAAATTATTGTGTTCTTGGGTTGGAGTAGTTTCAATAAATTCTCAAAGACTGCTGGCTGCAAAACACTCCAACTTCACTGTAACATATTCACATTTATGAGAACAACCCGTACTCTAGTTTCTGAACAGGCTAACTCTCCTGGAGTCTCAGGTCACATGAGTGTATGACACTTCCTTCCTTGACATCACACACTGTTACAGTTAACCCTCGAAGGGACAAAGTCTGACAAACTCCATTTTACTCCAATCTGAGGCTCAAAAGCCCAGAGAGGGTAATGTGGGCAAGAAAGGCAAACACCCCAGCCTCAACTAATCCCCCCTTGGGGGGGGTTCTGCTCTGACCATGGGCCCCCTGAGCTTTCCAGTGTTTAAACTTGCCTGTCGGAGGTCCCCTGTGTCTCCCTGTCCCAGTGCGGCTGCTGATCAGGAGTGTAGCCACTCTCCCGATCTGGAGGGAATGGGAGTCCGGGGTAAAGCCAGTCCCTACAGCCGGTACGAGCTGTCTCGGGAGCCACTTCTCATCCCAGCATCGGGGTCCCGAAGCCCACAGTAAAATTCAGGTCAGAGACTCAGGTGCTTGGATTCTGCTCCCTATAATCTGCCCCATTATTGCTACATATTGCACACCATGGAAATCCAGTGAGGATTACAGGTGGAGGAAAGAGTGACACAGGCAACATCATCACACGATGAGATAGAATTGGGCGAAGGTGAGTGAGAAGCAGAAGGGAGGGTGAATTCAAGACATTGCAATTGGAGAGACCAGTGATCTGAATCCAGTCACCTGCTCATCTCCTTCTCTTCAAAAACTAAACAAATCCCCTCTGCTCTAACAGTTCCTATTACCCTCTCAAAGCCCCTCTGCTCTAATAGACCCTGTTACCCTCTCAAAGCCCCTCTGCTCTAACAGACCCTGTTACCCTCTCAAATCCCCTCTGCTCTAACAGACCCTGTTACCCTCTCAAAGCCCCTCTGCTCTAACAGACCCTGTTACCCTCTCAAAGCCCCTCTGCTCTAACAGACCCTGTTACCCTCTCAAAGCCCCTCTGCTCTAACAGACCCTGTTACCCTCTCAAATCCCCTCTGCTCTAACAGACCCTGTTACCCTCTCAAAGCCCCTCTGCTCTAACAGACCCTGTTACCCTCTCAAAGTCCCTCTGCTCTAACAGTCCCTGTTACCCTCTCAAAGCCCCTCTGCTCTAACAGTTCCTGTTACCCTCTCAAATCCCCTCTGCTCTAACAGTTCCTGTTACCCTCTCAAATCCCCTCTGCTCTAACAGACCCTGTTACCCTCTCAAATCCCCTCTGCTCTAACAGACCCTGTTACCCTCTCAAATCCCCTCTGCTCTAACAGACCCTGTTACCCTCTCAAAGCCCCTCTGCTCTAACAGTCCCTGTCACCACTCCCTTAAACTTTCATTAAACAAGATAGCATTTATATCGGTGACAAGACACTCTCAGATTCTATGATGTAAAATCACTGCCGAACTAAGTGCCAAATGTCAGAAAGGTAATTGATTTAATGTTCTTTTGAATAAACCAATAGAAAAAGGGGAACAAATTAACAAAAGATCAATAGAACAAATAAACGAGGCAGCCCCTTAAAGGGGACAACAGCAAAAGACAAAACCCAAGGGAAACCTACAAAGGTCAAACCAAAATGTGATTGTGGGCAGTCAGTAACGTACGCCAGTCCGCACCGTGCCAGCTGACACTGCGTGCCCCCTCTCCAGGGACACCTGGCTGTGAGTTTAGCCACAGAAGAGTGATTGGTTTTAATGCTGTTCATTGTGCATTTTACTAAGTCGATTGCTCCTACATGGCTCTCCTCCTCTGCTGTGCGGCTGTTTCTCCTACAGAAGTAGTGGGTGGGAGTTAGTGAGCGACGACTGAGTGACAGAGGGTGGGCTTGTCTTTGATAGGGGAGCACATGATGATAGCAAGAAGCAGCAAGAGGGCAGGCTGGGTGGGCAAGTGTAGAAAGAGAGACTTGCATTTATATAACACCTTTCATGACCAGCAGTCAACAACAACAACTTACATTTACATAATGTCTTTAACGTAATGAAACATCCCAAGGCAGTTCACAGGAGTGTTATAAAAAAATGAAAAACCCATCCACATAGAGGTATTGGGTCAGATGACCGAAAGCTTGGTCAAAGAGGTTTAGGTGTGAAGGGATGTCTTAAAGGAGGAAGGTGAGGTGGAGATTTGGAGGGAGGGTATTCCAGAGATTAGGATACAAACA
Organism: Cetorhinus maximus; assembly: GCF_964194155.1. Lineage (NCBI taxonomy): Eukaryota > Metazoa > Chordata > Chondrichthyes > Lamniformes > Cetorhinidae > Cetorhinus > Cetorhinus maximus. Next base: position 186,853,091 of record NC_135880.1, read on the forward strand.
GCTGCAGGCAGGGCCACCGACAATGAAGCAATTGAAATTGGGGATGGACAAGAGGCCAGAATAAGAGGAACACAGAAACCTCAGAGGGTTTTTGGGCTGAAGGAGATTATAGAGATAGGAAGAGGCCATGGAGGAACTTGAAAACAAAGATGAGAATTTTAAATCAAGATGTTGCTTGGCTAGGAGCCGATGTAGGTCAGTGACACAGGGTAAGAAGGGAACAGGACACAGGCAGCAGAGATTTGGATGACATCCAATTTACAAAATGTGGGAGTCCAGCCAAGCAAGTGGTGAGCATGTGGACCGAGAATGAATGGTTCACCCTTGTAATGGGTACCAAAGGATGTGATGTAGACGTAGGAATTGGGAGAGGGGGAGGGACTGTGTTATTTGCAGAGATGGAGAAATGAGCTGTGCTCACATTTGCTCCTCTAGTCAGGCCCTTGAATGTTTCCTGCTTGAACCAGGTCCTGGGGCTAGTGATCTCAGCCACCTGTCCCCCTGCTGGGTAGATGGCCATTTTCGGAATCTTCCTGCTACTGGGGAAGAAAGTTACCCATCGTACATCCCCCCACCACCACCCTCACCACTTCAGGCTGAACCAAAAGCACTCCCTCAGTAATGCCCCTGACAGTGCAACACTCCCTCAGTACTGTCCCCCCTGACAGTGCAGCAATCCCTCAGTAATGCCCCTCTGGCACTGCAGCACTCCCTCAGTACTGACCCTCTGGCACTGCAGCACTCCCTCAGTAATGCCCCTCTGGCACTGCAGCACACCCTCAGTACTGACCCTCTGGCACTGCAGCACTCCCTCAGCACTGACCCTCTGTTCCATAATGAAGTATCAATCTAGATTATGGACTCACCCTACCCAAAAAGTTTATCATATTTTTTGTGTTCAATGAGTTCAAAAGCTATCAGCGATCATTTGACATTAAATATTCTAATTTGGAACGGGCTTGTGTGCAGATCAGCAGCATTTTGCCATCTTTATCATCAAATGGCAAAAGACACTGGAAGGCATTGAGTGCACTCAAAGTCAACCAGTGCGCTCAGCAATCTGCACTGAAAAATACAAGAAAATTAATTACGTAAATAACATCTGAATTTATTAGTTTTTTTCATTTAGACCAAAAAATCTTCCCTCTATACTGTACACGCTTGAGAGCACCCACCAGATTCCCATCAGTTCTTAATTCATCTTAGTCTCAGGATCTATACTTTCTACCCACTCACACCCCCAATCTCAGGGGCTAAACTCTCACCCCACCACCCCCCCCAACCCCCCCGCCAACCCCCCGTCCCCCCCACTGCCACCAGACTCGGGGTCTAAAATCTTCCCTTGATATCCTCTCCCTCTGGTCTTGAAATTCTTCCCCACCTTTCCCTCCAAACTCTTACCCCCCAAACTCTTACACCCCTCTCCCCAAACTCTTACACCCCTCTCCCTCAACTCTTACACCTCCCTCCAAACTCTTACCCCTCCCTCCCCACAAACTATTACCCCCCACCACCCCACGCCCCCACCCCCCCCCCCCCCCCCCACCTCTTCCCCCAGTCTTCATGGCTCAGGCCCTGCTGTTGCCACCAAACTCCAGGCCCCGCCAAACTCAGAGATCCAGACTGCCCAGCGACTCTCTCCACCGTTCCCATACGTTGCCAGCGCCTTCGCTGCTCCCACTACGGGTCACAGCTGCATCATGGCCGGCCTCACAGCCACTTGCGGTTCTGGCTGGCCCTGCTAACTGAGCTCTGGTTGGGGGAGGAAGAAGGGGGAGAGAGAGATGGGGGAGAGGGGAAGGGGAGAGGGGTGAGAGGGGAGCGGAGAGAGGGGAGGGGAGCGAGGTGAGAGAAGGGGAAGGAGGCAGAGAGAGAGAGAGAGAGAGGGGGGAGAAGGGGAGGGGGAGAGAGGAGGGGAGAGAAGAGAGAGGGGAAAGGGGGAGAAAGAGGGGAAAGAAGGATAGAGAGGGGAAAGAGGGAGTGAGAGAGGGTGAGGGTGGAGGGGAAGGGTGAGGATGGAGATGGAGAGTGTTATGGCACTGTGAATGGTAAATACTGAGCTGCTCAAAACCCAGAGGGAAACTTGAAACAGCTGCCACAACTATTTTGCAATTTGTATTTTTATTTCGAGATGCATGCCTTGAATTCAATAGTAATAAGTCTATTGAGTCTTAGAGGGTTTTTACAAAACTAAATTAAACATTTATTAATAGAAGAAAAGATTTTAAGCACATACATAGGTATATAAAACACTACTATGATAACTCCTAAATCTCCTGATTAATCTAACTCCCAGTTAAACCTCCATTAAGGCAACAGTAAAACAATATAGATTTCAACAGACCCAGGCAAAGCAACACAATTCCCTGGACAGGGATATTCACAATGAGTTTTCTCAGCTTCAGTTCCTGTAGACAGCAGCTTGATGCATAGAGGCTGGAGGCTTTTCACACTTGTTAGATCTTAGAATTCCTTTCTCCTTACATAAAACCTCATCCCCTTTATACTTGTTTATCCCTTTTTAATGTAAATTCCATTGTTTCAATATGTCTTTGCAACTTTACTTTTTCCATAATATAAATCTTTCGTAGTATTCATATTATCAGTAACCTTTGGGAAAAATAAACACACTGTTTGGCTTAGCTCCTTATGGCTAAGTGTAATATCTTACCAACTCTTTGAAATTCAAACTACTCTGGTTTATCTAAAAATCCAAATATTCCTCACATCTCACATTCTAAAACTTCAGCCATATTTACGTATTTAGCATTTCAAACCGAGCTTCCCTTTTTGATACATCAAAGCCCCCACACCAGCTTCCTCCAATTCAATTAAACCACACACAGAAACTAATCCAAACCCCACTATTAACCCACCTTTACAATAAATCACAACAATATTAAGAAAATTATTATATTTTCATGAGAAGGGGGAGAGAGCATGTGGAGGAGGAGAGAGAGTAGAGAGGGAAAGAGAGGGTGGAGGGAGAGAGATGGGGTGGAGGGGGAGAGAGACAGGAGAGGGAGAGAAGGGGGGGAGAGACGGGGAGAGGGAGACAGAGGGGGAGAGATGGAGAGGGGAGACAGAGGGAGGGGAGAGAGGGGGATGGGATAAGGGGGTGAGGAGAGAGAGAGGGGAAGAGGGAGGAGGGGAGAAAGGGGGAGGGGGAAGGGAAGAGAGGAGGAGGTGGAGGGAGGGGAGAGAGGAGGAGGGGAGGAGGAGACAGGGGGAGGGGAGGGGAAGAGAGAAGGGAAGGGTGAAAGTGTGGGAGGGGAGAGGCCGGGAGGGGTGGAGTGAGAGGGGGATGGGGAGAAAGGGGGGAAGGGGAGAGAATGGGGATAGAGAGAGGGGGTAATGAGGAGAGAGGGGGGTGGGAGAGAGGAGGGTGTGGAGAGTGGTGGGAAGGTGGGGCGAGGGGGAGAGGAGGGATTGAGAGGGGGAGGGTGGAGGGGAGAGTGGGTAGGGGAGAGTGGGTAGGGGAGAGGTGAGAGGGAGAGGGGTAGAAAGAGTGTGGGTAGAGAGTTGGCGAAAGAGGGGTAAGGGGGAGACAGTGGGGTAAGAAAGTGGAGGGGAGGAAGAGGGGTAGGGAGAAGGGGAGAAAATGGGAGGGGGAAGAGAGGAGGGGGAGAGAGGGAGAGCACGGGGTGAGAGAGGGGTGGAAAGAGACAGGGAGAGCGCGGGGAGAGATGGGAGGACGAGAGAGGGGAAAGGGTTGAGTGAGGGTGTGAAAGAGGGGGAAGGGGAGAGAGAGGGAGGGGTGACAGAGAGGGGGGTGGGGGAGGAAAGAGAGGGGGAGAGAGAGGGTGATGGGGAGGAAGGAGAGGGGGAGAGACAGAGGTGGGGAGAGAGGGGGAGGGGGTGAGAGGGGTGAGAGGGAGAGAGAGGTGGGGAAGTGAGGGAGAGGGGAGAGACAGGGGGTAGGGGTTGATAGAGGACAGGGAAAGGGGAGAGAGAGGGAGCAGTGATAGAGACAGGGGATGGAGGAGGGAGGGGAAGTTGAGGGGGTGAGAGAAGTGGGGAGAGAGGGCAGAGGGAGTGAGAGGGGTGAGGGCAGAGAGAGAGGTGGGGGAGTGAAGGGGAGGGGAGAGAGGGAATGAGAACTGCTGCAATTTGGGGTTGATGGGGAGGTTTGGGGTGGGGGGAAAGCTGCTGCAGTCTTTGTAGGGCTGATGCAGGGCACTGGATGGCTGACAGGGTTGTGCTGCACTATAATATGTTACGAGGAGAAACACAAAACTAACTTTTTCAAACTGATGTTAAAAATGGACTTTCTAATGTTAGCTTAGTTTTAGGATGTTTGAAGGTATGGAAATTCAGAAATATGGAAAATAAACTCTGATCATTTTTGGTGTCCGAATGATTAAGTGATGTTGCTAATTGTAAGTGTTTGAGTGGCTGTGGTTTGGGGACAATTGATGACATTGACGTCAGTTACGTTATTTGCAATGTTAAATGAGAGCTAAATGATTGCTTTTGAGAGCAATTGATGTCAAATGAGTTCTAATGAATGCTGTTGAACGCAAATGATATCAAAATTTGCGGGTAGGGCAAGTGTCTGAGTGAAACGAGGATTCACGCTCTCCTGACTCAGAGGTGAAACATCTACTTTCCAAGCAAAACTGGAAACTCAGCTGACATTTAAAATGTTATTTGTGTTTTCAGAGTACAGAAAGATTTTTCAAAATTTGATCTTGCGATGTGGACATTGCTGCCAAGGCCAGCATATTCTGACGATCCTTAATTGCCATTGGGCTGAGGGTCTTGCTAGGCCATTTCAGAGGGCAGTTAAGAGTCACCCACAATACTGTGAGTCTGGAGTCACATGTAGGCTGGACCAGGTAACCAAGATAGATTTCCTTCCCTAAAGGACATTTGTGAATCAGATGGGTTTTTCTGACAATCCAGTAATTTCATGATGATTAAGTGAACTCACGTTTTGATTCCAGGTTTAATATTTGGTTGCTATGGTGGGATGTGAATGCTTATCTCTGGAGAATTAGGGCCACCTCTTGCGATTACTGGCTCAGTAATATAACCACTCGGCTAGCAAACTCCCCCTGACTACCCACCTCCGCCACCAGCAGCACAAAATAAATACAGTAGTTTCCAGCAAAATTCCACAAACTCAGGGACTCAAAAGAGGCCTGAATGTGGAATTGCCAAACTAACCAGGGACAGTGATCACAGAATCACAGAATCAGAATCACAGAATCACACAGTGCAGAAGAGGCCCTTCGGCCCATCGAGTCTGCACCAGCACGTGAGAAACACCTGACCTACCTACCTAATCCCATTTACCAGCACTTGGCCCATAGCCTTGAATGTTATGACGTGCCAAGTGCTCATCCAGGTACTTTTTAAAGGATGTGAGGTAACCCGCCTCCACCACCCTCCCAGGCAGCGCATTCCAAACCGTCACCACCCTCTGGGTAAAAACGTTTTTCCTCACATCCCTGCTAAATCTCCTGCCCCTCACCTTGAACTTGTGTCCCCTCATGACTGACCCTTCAACTAAGAGGAACAGCTGCTCCCTGTCCACCCCCCTCATAATCTTGTACACCTCGATAAGGTCCCCCTGTCTTCTCTGTTCTCTGTCTGCAGTCTTCTCTGCTCCAACGAAAACAGCCCAAGTCTATCCAACCTCTCTTCATAACTTAAATGTTTCATCCCAGGCAACATCCTGGTGAATCTCCTCTGCACCCCCTCCAGTGCAATCACATCCTTCCTATAATGTGGCGACCAGAACTGCACATAGTACTCCAGCTGTGGCCTCACCATGGTTCTATACAACTCCAACATGACCTCCCTACTTTTGGAATCTATGACTCGATTGATAAAGGCAAGTGTCCCATGTGCCTTTTTCACCACCCCACTAACATGCCTCTCTGCCTTCAGAGATCTATGAACATACATGCCAAGGTCCCTTTGTTTCTCAGAACTTCCTAGTGTCATGCCATTCATTGAATACTTCTTTGTCAAATTACTCCTTCCAAAGTGTATAACCTGACACTTTTCAGGGTTAAATTCCATTTGTCACTTATCTGCCCATTTGACCATCCTGTTTATATCTCCCTGTAGCCCAAGACACTCAACCTCACTGTTAACCACCTGGCCAATCTTTGTGTCATCCGCAAACTTACTAATCCTACCCCCCACATAGTCATCCATGTCGTTTATATAAATGACGAATAATAGGGGACCCAGCACAGACACCTGTGGTACGCCACTGGATACTGGCTTCCAGTCACTAAAGCATCTTTCTGTCATCACCCTCTGTCTCCTACAACTAAGCCAATTTTGAATCCACCTTATTAAATTACCCTGTATCCCATGTGCATTTGCCTTCTTTATAATTCTCCAATATGGGACCTTGACAAATAAACTACATCAACTGCACTACCCTCCTCTACACACCTGGTCACTTCCTCAAAAAATTCAATCAAATTTGTTAGGCATGACCTCCCTCTGACAAAGCCATGCCGACTATCCCTGATCAAACCTTTGCAGATTCTCTCCTTCAGAATATTCTCCAATTGTTTCCCTACCACTGACCTCAGCAGCCTGGGACACAAATCATCCGGACCTGGGGATTTGTCCATTTTTAAGCCTGCCAACACCTCCAATACCTTGTCACTCCCTTTATCAATTTGCTCAAGAACCTCGCAGTCTCTCTCCCCAAGTTCGATACCTTCACCCTCATTATCTTGGGTGAAGACGGATGTGAAGTATTCATTCAACACTCTACCGATGTCCTCCGGCTCCACCCACAGATTGCCCCCTTGATCCCTAATGGGCCCTACTCTTTCCCTGGTTATCCTCTTCCCATTGATATACTTGTAGAATATCTTGGGATTTTCCCTACTTTTACCAGCCAGAGCTTTCTCATATCCCCTCTATGCTCTCCTAATTGCTTTCTTAAACTCCACCCTGCACTTTCTGTACTCCACTAATGCCTCTGCTGATTTGCTTCCCTTGTACCTGCTAAGAGCCTCTCTTTTCCTTCTCATTGTATCCTGAATATCTCTGGTCATCCATAGTACTCTGGGCTTGTTACTCCTTCCTATCACCCTAGAGGGGATATGTTGAGCCTGTGCCCTCCCCATTTCCTTTTTGAACACCCCTCACTGCACTTCTGTAGATTTTCCCACAAGAAACTGTTCCCAGTCTACCTTGGCCAGATCCTGCCTTATTTTACTAAAATCCACTCTTCCCCAATCCAAAACATTTTTTTGCAACTTGTCTATTTCTTTGTCTACAACAAACTTAAACTGTAGCATGTTGTGGTCGCTATCACTAAAATGCTCCCCCACCACTATCACCACCACCAACACCACCACCACCACCACCTCAGCCTCCTGTCTGGCTTCATTCCCCAGAATTAGGTCCAGCACTGTGCCGTCCCTTGTTGGACCTTCTACATATTGACCTAAAAAGTTCTCCTGAACACATTTCAAGAAATCCATTCCATCCAAGCCCTTAACACTATGTCTACCCCAATTAATGTTGGGAAAGTTGAAATCACCTAATATAATTGTTATTGTTATTGTTTTTACACACCTCTGAAAATTGTGTGCATATTTGCTCCTCAATTTTCCACTGACTGTCTGGGGGTCTATAATAAACACCTAACAATGTGCTGCCCCTTTTTTATTCCTAAGTTCTACGCACAAAGCTTTATTCGATGCCCCCTCCAAGATATCATATCTCCTTACTGTAGTAACTGACTCCTTAACTAATAATGCAATGCCTCCTCCTCTTTTACCCCCACCCCTGTATTGCCTGAAGATTCTATATCCCGGAATGTTGAGCTGCCAATCCTGCCTCTCCCTCAACCACATCTCAGTGATGGTTACTATATCACAATTCCAGGTGATTGACAGTTAACTTTCACAGTCAGCTGAGTCAACTACCTTACCAACCTTTTAACTAGACTACCGAACTTACAAAACTTAAAGAGAAAGACTTAACAGTTCAATTCCCACTGTGTACCAAATTGCCAATACCCACACTCACTCTGGCTGTGTCTCACTCAAGATGAGGTCTCTCCCTTGTTCGTGAGCAAGCACACTGTAGTGTGCTTCTAAATAGTCCCTTTCTTAAATAGAGCTGAGTTGAGCTGAGATGACACACACTAGTTAAGCTTCAAATTGTAACCAACACCTATTCAGGCCATAATCAGGCTTCAGGTGATTGACAGTTAACTGTCACACAGTCAGCTGAGTCAGCTACCCTAGCAACCTTTTAACTAAACTACTGAACTTACAAAAATTAAAGAGAAAGACTTACCAGTTCAATTCCCACTGTGTACCAAATTGCCAATACCCACACTCACTCTGGCTGTGTCTCACTCAGGATGAGCTCTCTCCCCTGTTTGTGTGCAAGCACACCTTGTTTTTGGGGAGTTGGTATGTAGCTAGTAATAAACCCAGGGCTTGATGTCAGGGCCACTGCTCTTTTTGACATATTTTAATGGCCTAGACTTGGGACAATGTTAAAGTTTTCGGTTGGCACAGAACTCAGAATCATAGCAAAGAGCGAAAAGGACAGCACCAGACCAGGAAAACATAGATTGGTGAATGGGTATGCAGGTAAAATTTACCACATTTAGGTAAGAGTTTGCATTTTTGAGGAGAAAATGAGGAGACAAAATCAACTAAATGAGCTAATTATAAATTAGTGTAGAATTAGAATGATTTGTGAGTTCACATACATACATCATAGACAGATTGAGAAAAACATATAAAATCCTTGGCTTTATTACTAGAGGCAGCAAATTCAGAGGATGGAGGCAAGGAAATTACAGAAAACCTTGTTAGGCCTCAGCCTGTGTGTGTGTCCAAGTCTTTGCAGGGAATAAGGGGCATTAGTTAATGAGGAGAGACTGGAGAAGCTGGGATTGTTCACCTTCCAGCAGAAAAGGTTAAATAGGAAATGTAGGAGGGATGTTTAAAATGGTTAGCTATTTTGAGAGAGTAGATGAAGAGAAACTGTTTTCACTGGCAAGAGAGTCAGTAATGAAAGGACCCAGGTTTAAAACAATTGGTAACAAAGCCCTGGAGATGGGTGGTGGTGTTGAGTCGGTGCACTGAGGAGAAATGTCGTTTCTCAGTTCGATTGGGTTTAATAATAACTTTCAGTGAGGAGTTTAAAAAAATTGGGAATTGGTAACTCTTTCAGAGAGCCAGCATAGATGTGACGGGCTGAATGGTCTCTTTCTGTGCTATATAATTTGATCATAGCACCTACCCCAGAGTACCATCATTAATCATTCCCCTGTTAGCGCCCTAAAATTCTTGGCCTGCAGAGTAAAAAAACATTATCATTGCATAAGGGAGACTGTGCCAAGTGTGTAGGATACCAACTCCCAGAAACTACTAGCCAGCAAATACGGATGTAAATCAATCTGTGTTTATAGCAACTACCAGAACATAGCCCCAGGTGGCAATTAAAGAAGTTGGACAGTCTCTCCTGGAAAACAGATTCAGTTTTGATTGTTGAGGAAAATAGATACCATCTCGTCAACAGTATTTAACAGAAAGAGATTAGGCTCACAGGAAAGATGAGCTCAGTCTAAATGTCAGAATTGCATAAAAAATAAGCAGCAATAGTCTTCCTTAAAAAATGCAAATTGATGAACTGGCCAATGTCAAATTGACATTACACAAAAAGGAACAATAGGAGAAAGCTTGGCATGGCTTCCCTATCCAGCAACCCAACATCCCCAGAGAAGCTCATTTCCCAATACCATATCCCTCCCACTGAAGCCCATCCACTTTGTATAGTCTAGGCTGTTTTTCACAGCTGGACAGATGTGTGTAGTGCCTGCACAAGGGAATGGTATTAGGACCATTGCTCTTTTTGACGTGGGTGGATAGGGTGTAATTCTAAAGTTACAGACAAAATGAGACTCCGAAATATAGTAAATGATAGGGAAGACAGCAACAGATTTCAGGAAGACAGACTCGTGAAATGGGCAGACACAAGGCAGATGAAGTTTAACATATTTAGGTGTGAAGTGATGCACTTGGAAGGAAAAATGAAGAGAGACAACCTAAGCTAAATAGTTTCTAGGACCAGTATCACAGAGCCAGTGGGACCTGGTGCTGCCAAGGCTATCCTGGATGATGGTACATGGATGTCTTCTGAACCTTCTCCAGTCAGTCCTCACCCTCATCCTGAAAGGTGCAGTGAGACTGCAGATGGAGTGACTGTGGACCTTCTGTCTTCCCCTGCACCCTCCATTGTCTCACCACCCCTCTACACTTCCCCATTTTGCTTCAGGAACTGCGCCCTGGTCAACCACTGCAAATTCAGGAGGAATGCCGAGGGCAACACTAGACAGCAGAGGAATAAGCACTATCACTCCATGTCTCAATTATCACTGCATGGATTCTCATGTGGCTATCAGCACCTGCAGCTCACAAACTGTGTTTACCACACACCTTTTCTTCACATACAAGCACAGTAAACCCAATTTAGATTCTATTTCGTTCCCTCCTAGTTCAACCACACAATTGCCTTAATATTTATTTATTTTTTATTTCTACATGGGATGTGGGCTTCGCTGGCTGGGCCAGCATTTATTATTTATTGTCCATCCCTAATTGCCCTCGAGAAGGTGGTGGTGAGCTGCCTTCTTGAACCACTGCAGTCCATGTGGTGTAGGCACACTCACAGTGTTGTTAGAGAGTGAGTTCCAGGATTTTGACTCAGCGACAATGAAGGAATGGGGATATATTTCCAAGTTAGGATGCTGAGTGACTTGGAGGGGAAGTTACAGATGGTGGTGTTCCCATCTATCTGCTGCCCTTGACCTTCTAGGTGGTAGGGTTATGGGTTTGGAAGGTGCTGTCGAAGGAGCCTTGGTGAATTCCTGCAGTGTATCTTGTAGATGGTACACACAGCTGCTACTGTGCGTCGGTGGTGGAGGGAGTGAATGTTTGTGGATGTGGTGCCAATCAAGTGGACTGCTTTGTCCTGGAAGGTGTCAAGCTTCTTGTGCGTTGTGGGAGCTGCACTCATCCAGGCAAGTGGAGAGTATTCCACTACACTCCTGACTTGTGCCTTGTAGATGGCAGAAAGGCTTTGGGGAGTCAGGAGGTGAGTTACTTGCTGCAGGATTCCTAGCCTCTGACCTGCTCTTGTAGCCACAGTATTTATATGGCTAGTCCAGCTCAGTTTCTGGTCAATGGTAACCCCCCAGCATGTTGATAGTGGGGGATTTAGTGATGGTAATGCCATTGAATGTCAAGAGGCGTAGTTAGATTCTCTTTTATTGGAGGTGGTCATTGCCTGGCACTTGTGTGGCATGAATGTTACTTGCCACTTGTCAGCCCAAGCCTGGATATTGTCCAGATCTTGCTGCATTTGGACATGGACTGCTTCAGTGTCTGAAGAGTTGTGAATGGTGCTGAACATTGTGCAATCGTCAGCGAACATCCCTACTTCTGACCTTGTGATGGAAGGAAGTTCATTGATGAAGCAGCTGAAGATGATTGGGCCATGGACACTACCCTGAGTGCAGTGACGTCCTGGAGCTGAGATGACTGACCTTCAACAACCACAACCATCTTCCTTTGTGCTAGGTATGACTCCAACCAGTGGAGATTTTTCCCCCTGATTCCCATTGACTCGAGTTTTGCTAGGGCTCCTTGATACCACACTCAGGTCAAGTGTGGCCTTCATGTCAAGGTCAGTCACCCTCACCTCACTTCGGGAGTTCAGCTCTTTTGTCCATGTTTGAACCAAGGCTGTAATGGGGTCAGGAATTGAGTGGCCCTGGCGGAGCCCAAACTGGGTGTTAGTGAGCAGTTTAATGCTAAGCAAGTGCTGCTTGATAACACTGTTGATGACCCCTTCCATTACTTTACTGATAATGGAGAGTAGACCGATGGGGCGGTAATTGGCTGGGTTGGATTTGTCCTGCTTTTTGTGTACAGGACATAACTAGGCAATTTTCCACATAACCAGGTAGATGCCAGTGTTGTAGCTGTACTGGAGCAGCTTGGCTAGGGGCACTGTGAGTTCTGGAGCATGTGTCTTCAGTTCTATTGCCAGAATATTGTCAGGTATCCAGTGCCTTCAGCCATTTTTTGATATCACGTGGAGTGAATTGAATTGGATGAAGACTGGCATTGGGGATGCTGGGGACTTCTGAAGGAGGCCGAGATGGATCATCCACTCGGCACTTCTGGCTGAACATTGTAACAAGTGCTTCAGCCTTTCTTTTGCACTGATGTGCTGGGCTCCTCCATCATTGAGGATGGAGATATTTGTGGAGCCTCCTCCTCCAGTGAGTTGTTTAATTGTCCACCACCATTCATGACTGGATGTGACAGGACTGCAGTGCTTAGCTCTGATCGGTTGGTTGTGGGATCGCTTAGCTCTGTCTATCACTTGCTGCTTATGCTGTTTGGCACACAAGTAGTCCTGTGTTATAGCTTCACCAGGTTGGCACCTCATTTTTAGGTATGCCTGGTGCTGCACCTGGCATGTCCTCCTGCACTCTTCATTGAACCCCTGGCTTGATGGTAATGGTAGAGTGGGGGATATGCCGGGCCATGAGGTTACAGATTGTGTTCGAGTACAATTCTGCTGGAAATGGCCCATAGTGCCTTATAGATGCCAAGTCTTGAGCTGCTAGATCAGTTGGAAATCTATCTCATTTATCATGGTGTTAGTGCCACACAACACGATGGAGGGTATCCTCAATGTGAAGCCGGGACTTCGTCTCCACAATGACTGTGTGGTGGTCACTCCTACCAATACTTTCATGGACAGATGCATCTGCGGTAGGCTGATTATGTGAGGATGATTATGTTTTATCCTCTTGTTGGTTCCCTCACCACCTGCCACAGGCCCAGTCTAGCAGGTATATCCTTTAGGATTCGGCCAGCCTGGTCAGTAGTGGTGCTGCCGAGCCACTTTTGGTGATGTCCACTGAAGTCCCTCACCCAGAGTACATTCTCCACCCTTGCCACCACTTGGTGCTTCATCCAAGTGGTGTTCAACATGAAGGAGCACTGATTCATCAGCTGAGGGAGGGCGGTACGTGGTAATCAGCAGGAGGTTTCCTTGCCCATGTTTGACGTGACACCATGAGACTTCATGGGGTCCAGAGTCGATGTTGAGGACTCCCAGGGCAACTCCCTCCAACTGTATACCACTGTGCCGCCACCTCTGTTGGGTCTGTCCTGCCAGTGGGACAGGACATACCCAGGGATGCTGATGTGGTGTCGGACAGTGTTGACAGGGCTGAAATTGCTATTGTTGTTTCCGGTGCCGAGGTAACTTTGTAGCGGTTTGTGACAAATGAATGGCTTGCGAGGCCATTTCAGAGGCATTTCAGAGTCAACCACATTGCTGTGGGTCTGGAGTCACGTATAGGCCAGACCAGGTAAGGATGGCAGATTTCCTTCCCAAAAGGACATTAGTGAACCAGATGGGTTTTTACAACAATCGACAATGGTTTTATAGTCATCATTGGACTTTTAATTCCAGGTTTCTATTGAATTCAAATTCCACCACCAGGAGGTGGCAGAGATAGTCAGCTCCCAAGACATGGTGCGACACACGTGGGTCCAGTGCTGCAAGCGATTCAACGACCTCTTGCGCTCAGGAAGGGTGAGTGCCATGTTGACAGGTTTCGAACTCCTGGGTCTGTGGATCACGAGTGCAGCGACAATACCACTTTGCCAGCACCTCCCCTAATCACCCTTGAGAAGGTGGTGATGAGCTGTCTTCTCAAACTACAGTCTGCCTTGTGCAGGTACACCCACCGTGCTGTTAGGAAGGGAGTTCCAGGATTTTGACCCAGCGACAGTGAAGGAACGGCGATATATTTCCAAGTCAGGATGGTGAGTGGCTTGGAGGGGAACTTCCAGGTGGTGGTGTTCCCATGTTATCTGACTCTTCCAATCCTTTGAAGTGCACAAATTAATCTTCCAAATGTTAAATGCTGGTACCCATATCATAGACTCATAGGGGAAAATTTTCTCCCCCATTGGGTGGGCCATTTGGGAGCGGGCGTGTGGCTGACCACTGCCCGCGTTCGGCTCCGCACTGCTATCTTACGTGGGTGAGCCAATTAAGGCCAGCCCAGTGTGAAGCACGGCTCCTGAAGATAGCGGGAGTGGGCAGGCAGTGGTGGGAGAGCAATGGCCACCTGGTCCAACGGTGACCCAGCGGCCTGTTCAAATACAGCACTGGCAGCCCTGCAAAGGCTGTGAATCACAGCCAGTGGAAGGGCTCCCCAGAGCACAGCTGGAGAACAGGCCAGGCAGGAGGGTAGGGCAGCAGGGCAGTGTGCCCCTCAGTTTTCTGATGAGTGCCTAGCTGCCCTCCTGGAGGTGGCAGCAAAGTGGGAGGTCCTCGTTCCGAGGGACAGGAGGCGGAGGCCCTTCCACCTGGCCAAATGTGCCTGGAAGGAGGTGTCAGAGGTAGTCAGCTCCCATGACGTGGGTCCAGTGCCGCAAGAGATTCAATGACCTCTGGCGCTGGGGAAGGGTGAGTGCCATGTTGGCAGAGGTTATTTAATACAGATGGTAGCCTTTCCCCCCCAAGGACCCTGCCCCGCCCCACCCCACCAACAGCTACAGCATTGAATCCTTCACAGCATGTTTCCCTCGCTGGTTGAACCATGCCTAGTTCACCCTGAGAGGGTTGAGCCGAGATGGGTTCTGCACCCACAGCATGTGTGACACTGACACCCAGAGTAGAATTTTGGGGGCAACCTCAAGGATCTGCACCTAGGCACAGGGCTGGAACTAGGAAACATGTCAAAGTCAGGGTGCTGACACACTGGGAGGGGAGCTTCCAGGTGGTGGGGCATCGATCCATCTGCTGCCCTTGGCGTTCCACGTGCTTGTACGTCCTTGCTTTGCAAGGTTAGACCATGTGGTGCCAAACGTGATGGAGGCAGCATGTGGACAATGGGGGGTCAGCCCTGGCTCCTTGGTTTGAGTGTGGGGTAGCAGCTGGGTGAGGAAGAACTGGAGTCCTGCAAGGTCCCAGGGATGCGATGGGAATCCAGACACAGGCTGGACTAATCAATGCTCTTCTCTCCTTTTCAGGAGAAGACTGCACACAATACTGCCAAGCGGATGTGGACTGGCGGAGGCCAGGCCCAGTTGGCCATTGTGACTAGACATGAGCAGGAGGCGATGGATCTCGAGAGGCGCCATGCGCCCAGGTCCACCGGAGGTGGCGAGGCTGGGGTGCCACGGGGAGGTATGTTTGCCAAGTACTGAGCTCACTGTGTGTGTCCCAGCAGCCATGGCACTGCTCAATGCTCAGTGATTGAAGCTTGTAACATGGGTTGACCATTGATTATGGAAGGATGAGCGCATGATGATCCGGGGGACAGGGATGCACATTGACATTGTCTCCACTTTAACAAATGTCCTTGTTCTTCCTTTCAGCATCACTGGAGCAGGGCCAGGAGGAGGAGGCAGAGGGGTCCCCTCTCACACCTGAGGGCCCTGAACAATTGGACTCACCAGCATCACACCATCTCTGCCAGGTAGGCACCAGCACAGGTACTAGCACCTCGGTGGGAATTAGATCATCGGCTGGTGTCCTGGGGCACAGCGGTGAGGGCAGTTCACACTCGCTTGAGGTGTGGGCAGAGACAGAGAGTGCCCAGGGCACCAGCAGTCGGAGGACTGCAGGGGACCAGGCATATGCTCAGTCGGTGGCTGATGATGTGCCTCTGAAGTCGTACATGAGATAACAGACGCTGGAAGTGCAGCAGGGTGTGCGGGAGGATCTGATGGAGATACATGAGGCAATGTGTGGCATGGTGCCCGTGCTGGAGGAGTCCACACGGAGCATCACCAATGCAATGAGCCTCATGGCTGAGCACCATGCTTCCTCCATGGAGAGGCTCCTCCAGGAGAACAATCAGGGCCTCCTGGGGATGCGCTTGGCCCTGTAAGCCCTCACATCAGCATTGACTTCAGCTGGTCAGTGCCAGTGTGAGAGATGGTTTGGGCACCAAGTATCCATCCACGATGAGTAGGGAGGTCCAAAGCGACCTCACATCAGCGCAGCAGCTGCCTGTCATCTCTATGGGCTCCTCTCAGGGTGCTCCGGATGAGGGCAGCAGCTCCTCTGCCCCTCTGCCAGTGACCGTTGTATCCGATGAGGCTGCGGCGACTGGGGAGATGCCAGCTGTGGAACTGGCCGCTCCCTCCCAGGCGGAGCCAGCACAGGCTGCATGGGCCAAAGGACGACCGCCAAGGGCATCGAGGCCAACAGGACAGCACAGTGAGCGAGCTGGCTCAGATGCCAGTGCCAGTGATGGGGGAGAACCAAGACATAGCACCTGGAAATGTAGACTTAAGGCACCTTAGGCACAACACGAGTTTCTCACTGGTGGTTTTATGTTGCCCTGCTATTAGTTCATGACCACTTGGTGTGATGCGTAACACCTTTGTAATTACTTTTTTTGTAAAATCATTAAATTTTGATACGTGAGCATAGCTCAGTGTGACTCCTTACTTCTGCAGGTGGACGGGAATGCTTAATGTAATGAGTGAGTTGTTTGACATTGAGCTTTATTGAAAAGGCCCTTAGTTAATATTCCTACCCAGGCAGATTTAGCACTCAGGTATCGAGTATGGAGCCTGCAGCCTGCAGTGTTGGAGTTCCATCTATGGTGTGCTAGCTGAAGGTTCATTGGATTAAAGCCTCCTGGGTGTTCCTGCCTCCCTGGAGTATGCCCAGGTCAGTGTCTACCCCCTCAGCATTCCCCTATGCATACTCATCCTCGAACACACTGCTGGACTCATCGTGTGCAGCCGGAGCAACTGTGTCTACATCTTCCTCGTCCACTCGTCCCCCCTTTATAACGCCAGATTGTGGAGAGCGCAGCTGCAACCACTATCACTGAGACAAGATCTGGGGGGCACTGGAGTGCACCCCATGAACGGTTCAGGCATCGGAAGCGCATTATGAGAAGACCAATGGCTCTCTCCACCACAGCCCTTGTGGTGCCCTGGCTCCTATTGTAGCGCTGCTCAGCCTCTGTTCTTGGATGGCGGAGAGGCATCATGAGCCACCTTCTGAGGGGATAGTCCTTGTCACCCAGCAGCCAACCATCCAGCCGGGCTGGAGTACTGAAGAGCCTCGGCACCTGGGAGTGTCTGAGGATGTAGGAGTCATGGGAGCTGCCTGGGTACCTTGCACAGACTTGTAGAATCAACATCCTGTGATCGCACACTATCTGCACGTTCATGGAGTGGAAGCCCTTCCTGTTGGTGAAGGCACCGGGCTCACCTGCTGGCGCCATGATGGCCACATGTGTACAGTCTATAGCACCCTGGACGCGGGGGAAGCCAGCAATGGCCGCGAAACCTCTGGCTTGATGTGTCTGGCTTGCCAGGTCCCAATGGTTGTGGATGAAGGTCAATGCACGCCTGAACAGAGCGTCTGTAACCTGCTTGACACAAGTGTGGGCAGCTGATTGGGAGACTCCGCAAAGATCACCCACCGACCCTAGAAAGAGCCAGAGGCATAGAAGTTGAGGGAAGCTGTGACCTTCAGCGCCACTGGCATGGGGTGTCTGCCCATTAGCTGAGATCTCAAGGCCGATCATCTGACAGATGGAGGTGACTGTCTCCCTTGAGAGATGGAGCCTCCTTCGGCACTGCTCCTCAGACATATTGAGGTAGCTGCATCGCCGCTTGTAAACCCTGGCAGCAGGATAGTGGCATCTTCTGCGGCCCCTTCTGCCTTGCACTTCCTGTTGGCCCTGTGCCCCTTGTGCCTGTGCCTGTCCTCCCAAAGATGGCTCCCCTGGAGGCTGAATGTGGACTCCTGGCCTCCTCCCCCTTCTGGCCCTCCCTTTCTCCTCAGAGGAGGTGCCTCCAGTGGAGAGCACAATCCCCATTCCCAGGCTAAGGGGAGGCTTCCTGAAGCCAGCAGGTCCCAGAAACGATGTTTACTCAAGAGTCCTGGCCTGATGCCTGTTACTCCTGTCCAAGCAGCTGTGAAGAGTTTTGAAGTATTCCTGCTCACACAGGCAAATATCAGTAACTCCCACAATTAAATATCTAACAGACACCACTCGCGACCCCACTCACCCCCTTATCCCGCCCGTGGATGAGGTTTGTACAAATTTTTCCTACCTGCCTGCCCGTTGCGCCCGTGTCCTGAAGATTACACGGGCCCGGAAAAATCCCCTATAATTGCTGCCTCGAGGGCCTTAAGTGGATTATTAATTAATGGCGGGCGAGCATCGGAGATCATCACGCACCTGCTCTCCTAAACATCACGATGGCACGGTGACATTGGAACGCTCGCCCGACGTCACCGCACGTCATTTTATGCGTTGGCGTGTGGGGCCCACTCCTGCATGCTGATGAGAAAATCCTGGCCATAAACTCAGACATCTCCAGCACAGAAGAAGGCCATTCGACCCATCATGTCCACGCCAGTCAACAAAGATCTAATTACACTAATCCCATTTTCCAGGGCTTGGTCCATAGCCCTGGAGGATATGGCAATGCAAGTGTATACCTAAATACTTCTTAAATGTTTCGAGAGTTTCTGACTAAACCTCCCTTTCAGGCAGTGAGTTCCAGACACCCACCAACATCTGGGTGAAAAAATTTCTCCTTAACTCCCCTCTTAGCCTTCTACCTCTTACCTTAAACCTATGTCCCCTGGTTATTGACCCCTCTGCTAATGGAAAAACCACCTTCCAATCCACCCTATCTATGCCCCTCATAATCTTATACACCTTTATCAGGCCCCCTCTCGATCTTCGTTGCTCCAAGGAAAACAACCCCAGCCTATCCAATCTTTCCTCATAGCTCAGACCCTCCAGCCCAGGCAGCATCCTGGTAAATCTCCTCTGCACCCTCTCCAGTGCAATCACATCCTTCCCATAATGCGGATTCCAGGACTGCACGCAGTACTCCAGTTGTGGCCTAACCAGCATTTTATGCAGTTTAAGCATGACCTCCCTGCTCTTGTATTCTATGCCTTGGCTAATAAAGGCAAGTATCCCATATGCCTTCTTAACCACCTTATCTACCTGTCCCGCTACCTTCAAGGATCTGTGGATATGCACACCAAGGTCCTTCTGATCTTCAGTACTTTCCAGGGCCCTACCATTCATAGTGTAATTCCTTTACCTTGTTAGTCCTTCCTAAGTGCCTTATTGCACATTTTTCTGGGTTGAATTCCATTTGCCACTGCTCTGCCCACCTGACCAGTCCATTGACATCTTCTTGCAGCTTATGGCTATCCTCCTCATTATTTATCACCCCACCAATTTTCGTGTCATCCACAAACTTCTTGATCATACCCCCTACACTTAAAGTCCAAATCATTTATGGATACCACAAACAGCAAGGGCCCCAGCACCGAGCCCTGTGGAACTCCACTGGAAACAAACTTCCAGTCACAGAAACATCCCTCTCACCTTACCCTCTGCTTCCTGCCTCTCAGCCAATTTTGGATCCAACACGCCACTTTGCCTTGGATCTCATGGGCTCTTACTTTCTTGACCAGTCTGCCATGAGGGACCTTATCGAAAGCCTTGCTAAAGTCCATGTAGACCACAACAAAAGCATTACCCTCATCAGCACTCCTGGTTACCTCCTCACAAAATTTGATCAAATTTGTGAAACACAACCTTCCCTTAACAAATCCATGCTGACTATCCTTGATTAACCTGTGTCTCTCCAAGTGC
Organism: Cetorhinus maximus; assembly: GCF_964194155.1. Classification (NCBI taxonomy): domain Eukaryota; kingdom Metazoa; phylum Chordata; class Chondrichthyes; order Lamniformes; family Cetorhinidae; genus Cetorhinus; species Cetorhinus maximus. Next base: position 186,872,790 of record NC_135880.1, read on the forward strand.
AGATATATTCTGTCCCTCAGAATTCTTTCTAGTAACTTCCCCATCACCGAGGTTAGACTGACTGGCCTGTAATTTCCTGGTCTATCCTTTCCTCCTTTTTCAATAATAGGACAATATTAGCAGTTCCCCAGTCCTCTGGCACCTCACCTGTGGCCAGAGAGAATTTGCAAATTACTGCCAGGGCCCCTGATATCTCTTCCCTTTCCTCCCTCAACAGCCTGGGATACATCTCATCCGGGCCTGCAGATTTATCCACTTTCAAGGCCATTAAACCCACTAGTACCTCCTCTCTCTCTATATTAATTTCCTCTAATATTTCACAGCCCTCCACCCTGATGTCTATACCCATGTTGTCCTTTTCCGTTGTGAAGACCAACGGAAAGTATTCATTGAGGACTGTATCCACATCTTCCGGGTCCACACACAGATTAACCTCTATGGTCCCTAATTGTCCCTACTCTTTCCCTAGTTATTCTCTTGCTCTTTATATATTTTAAAAAAACCCTTTGGGTTTTCTTTATTCTACCCACCAATGCTTTCTCATACACTCTCTTAGCTTTCCTGATTTCCTTTTTTAGTTCCCCTCTGCACTTTTTATACTGCTTTTGGGACTCTGCCGTATTGAACCCTCCGTATCTGCCATAAGCTTCTCTTTTTTTTCCTTAATCCCAACCTTTATGTCCCTTGACATCAGGGTTCTCTGTACTTGATCCCCCCCCCTTTGTCTTTATGGGAACACTTTTTCCCTGTACTCTCACTATTTCCTACTTGAATGCCTCCCACTGCTCTGACACTGTTTTATCTGCAAATAGCTACTCCCAGTCCACTTGGGCCAAATCGTATCTCATCTTAGTAAAATTAGCCTTTCCCCAGTTTTGAACTTTATTCCCATTCCCCAACCTTATCCTTTTCCATAACTATTCTAAATCTAACTGAGTTATGGTCACTATCACCAGAATGTTCCCCTACTGATATGCCTTCTACCTGCCCAGGCTCATTTCCAAAAATTAGGTCCAGAACTGCTCCCTGCCTTGTTGGGCTTACTATATACTGGCTAAAAAAGTTCTCCTGGATGCAACTTGAGAATTTTGCTCCCTCCCTACCTTGCACACTAAACTATCCCAGTTAATATTTGGCTGGTTAAAATCCCGTAAAATTATTGCCATATTATTTTTACACTTCTCTGAAATTTGATTACACATTTGATCCTCTATCTCTCCCTGACTGTTTAGGGGCCTATAGTACACACCCAAGAGTGTGTTTACCCCTCTTGTGTTCTTTACTTGTACACATCTGGCTTTCACATCCCTACAAGTTAGTTTAAATACTCAACAGCACTGATAAGCAAGGACATTGGTCCTGGCTCTGTTGAGGTGCAACCTGTCGGGCCTGTATAGGTTTCACCTCCCACAGAACAGGCCCCAATGCCCCAGGAACCTGAAACCCTCCCTCTTGCACCAATTCTCCAGCCACAGATTCACATGCTTGATCCTGCGAGGCATTGGGAGTAATCCAGAGAATATTAGCTTTGAAGTCCTGGTTGCTAGTTTCCTTCCTAGCTCCCTTAAATCTGCCTGGAGAACCTCATCCATCTACCTCTGCCACTGGCACTGATGGGGACCACAACCTCTGGCTGTTCACTCTCCCTGCTCAGGCTACTCTGCACTGCTCAGTGACATCCTTGACCCTGGCACCAGGGAGGCAACAAATCATCCTGGATTCACATCGGTGGCTGCAGAAACATCTGTCTTTTCCCCTAACTATTGAATTCTGTATCATTATTGTTCTTGCAGTCTTCTTCATTACCCCACTGTGCAGCTGAGCCATTGTTGTGCCATGGACATTGCCCTGGCTGCACTTCCCAGATGAACCATCACTCTCATCAGTATTCAGAACTGAATACTGGGTTGTGCTCAGGAGACTCCTGCACTACCTGCCTGGTCCTTCTTGACTGTCTGGTCATGACCATTTGCCTTGTTTTTGTGCATCCTCAAGCTCCAGGAATGTGCTATCTGCAAAGCTCTCAGCCTCTCAGTTGCAGAGCAGTAACGCCATTGCCACTCAAGTTCTAAAACCTGGAGATCAAAGTGCTACAGCTGACAGCATTTCCTGCACATGTGGCTGTCCAGGACACAAGAATTGTCCGAAGAGTTCCCACCAAGAGCAGGATGTACATTCGGCAGGCTTCCGAAGAAGAGTCATATTGGACTCGAAATGTTAACTCTGTTTCTCTCTCCACAGATACTGCCAGACCTGCTGAGTTTTTCCAATGTTTTCTGTTTTATTTCAGATTTCCAACGCCTGCAGTATTTTAATTTAATTCCATAGGATTGATGTGCCCCGCTATGACTCTATTTATTAGATTATTTACTAATTTAACAGAAATAAACTTAAGACTGAAAAATAACCTTACCAGCTATTTGCCAATCAGCTCCTTTCTGGTTGCCGACATAACTTGAAATGTTTTTATCTCACACCCTGAGCTTGTCCTCTTTACCTTTGATCAAATGCCAAAAGTACTAAACACTGAAAGAATGAAATGTGGATACTTGATCTTTATTTTTGCCTTTAAAGCTTCAGGTTCTGCTGCTCCCCACTCTGTGTTGATATAAGATCAGTTCATATATATTGTGAGATTTGTATTATTGTGAATTGAATTTTGAGATGTGAATTATTCTATATGGAATTATATATTCTGGTTGTTTATATTTTTTATGTTGATGGAAATCAAGGCATAGATGACAAAAGTAGGGAGGACATGTTGGAGTTGGATAGAACCTTGGTGAGGCCACATCTGGAGTACTGTGTGCAGTTCTGGTCGCTACATTATAGGAAGGATGTGATTGCACTGGAGCGGGTGCAGAGGAGATTCACCAGGATGTTGCCTGGGATGAAACATTTAAGTTATGAAGAGAGGTTGGATAGACTTGGATTGTTTTCATTGGAGCAGAGAAGACTGAGGGGCGACCTGATTGAGGTGTACAAGATTATGAGGGGCATGGACAGGGTGGATAGGGAGCAGCTGTTCTCCTTAGTTGAAGGGTCAGTCATGAAGGGACATAAATTCAAGGTGAGGGGCAGGAGGTTTAGGGGGGGATGTGAGGAAAAAAATTTTTACCCAGTGGGTGGTGACGGTCTGGAATGCGCTGCCTGGGAGGGTGGTGGAGGCGGGTTGCATCACATCCTTTAAAATGTACCTGGATGAGCACTTGGCACATCATAACATTCAAGGCTATGGGCCAAGTGCTGGTAAATGGGATTAGGTAGGTAGGTCAGGTGTTTCTCACGCGTCGGTGCAGACTCGATGGGCTGAAGGGCCTCTTCTGCACTGTGAGATTCTGTGAAAGAGGACGATGTGATTGTCAGTGATAATGGAAAGGTAAGGAGTGTGGGACTGTTGGTGACGAGGAAGGTAATAGGTGTCATGCATGAATTGCTTGATGATGTGGAGGGGCTGCCTATGCTGTTGCCTTCCTTGTTCTTCCTGCTCCTTCAGCTGTTCACTTGATAGGTGGTGCCTAGGGTTGTTCCCTCATAATGGCCAAGTTACTGCAGCCGACAGCACACAGCTATGAGTCGTCATGTTTGCACACATTGAGAGATTGTAAATAGACAATTTGGATGAGGCGCATGTAAATCAATGGATGTGTGTTCACTGGGTTCCTGCATCATGGAGAAGGCTGCAATCCCTCATGTTAACTCCATCTGCCTGTTGCTAGCACAAAGTGATGAACATATCTCTCTCTTTGTACAGAGAGCCTCACTGAACCCCCTTATACCAGAATGTGGTGTAAACTAGGAGATCATAGAATAGAATCTAGAACAAAAACAGAATTACCTGGAAAAACTCAGCAGGTCTGGCAGCATCGGTGGAGAAGAAAAGAGTTGACGTTTCGAGTCCAACATGACCCTTCAACAGAACTGAAGTATAGTTAGGAGAGGAAGAAATGGGGTGGGGATGGGGGGAGGCAGTTTAAGATCTAAAGTTGTTGAATTCAATATTCAGCCTGGAAGGCTGTAAAGTGCCTAGTCGGAAGATGAGGTGCTGTTCCTCCAGTTTGCGTTGGGCTTCACTGGAACAATGCAGCAAGCCAAGGACAGACATGTGGGCAAGAGAACAGGGTGGAGTGTTAAAATGGCAAGCGACAGGGAGGTTTGGGTCTTTCTTGCGGACAGACCGCAGGTGTTCTGCAAAGCGGTCGCCCAGTTTGCGTTTGGTCTCTCCAATGTAGAGGAGACCGAATTGGGAGCAATGAATGCAGTAGACTAAGTTAGGGGAAATGCAAGTGAAATGCTGCTTCACTTGAAAGGAGTGTTTGGGCCCTTGGACGGTGAGGAGAGAGGAAGTGAAGGGGCAGGTGTTGCATCTTCTAGAATCTAGAATTGGTTATAACACAGAAGGAGACCATTTGACCCAGCATGATTTGTGCGGTTTCTCTGCAATAGTACTTAATCGCTACCACTTACCAGTCTCTCGCCTGTTGACCAAAAGTCTTTTTATTTCAGAGAGTGATCCAATTTTCTTTTGAAGATCACTACTTATTTTGTCTCCACCACACTCTTAGACAATGCATCCCAGGCCCTAACATCAAGCTCAGGCAGTGCATCCCAGACCCTACACTCACTCTAAGACAGTGCATCCCACGCCCTACACTCACTCTCAAACAGTGCATCAAAAGTTCTAACATCACTCTCAGACAGTGCATCCCAGACCCTAACATCACCCTCAGGCAGTGTATCCCAGACACTACCATCACTCACTGACAGTGCATCCCTAACCCTACACTCCCTCTCAGACATTGCATCCCAGACCCTAACATCACTCTCAGAAAGTGCATCCAAGATCCTAACATCACTCTCAGACAGTGCAACTCAGATCCTAATATCAGTCTCAGGCAGTACATCCCAGACCCTAACATCACTCTCAGACAGCGCACCTCAGGCCCTAATATCAGTCTCAGGCAGTGCATCCCAGATCCTAACATCAGTCTCAGACAATGCATCCCAGACCCTAACATCACTCTCAGACAGTGCATCAAAGATCCTAACATCACTCTCAGACAGTGCATCCCAGATCCTAACATCACTCTCAGACAGTGCACCTCAGGCCCTAATATCAGTCTCAGGCAGTGCACCCCAGATCCTAACATCAGTCTCAGACAATGCATCCCAGACCCTAACATCACTCTCAGACAGTGTATCAAAGATCCTAACATCACTCTCAGACAGTGCATCCCAGATCCTAACATCACTCTCAGACAGTGCATCCCTGACCCTAACATCACTCTCAGACAGTGTATCCCAGACAAAAACAGAATTACCTGGAAAAACTCAGCAGGTCTGGCAGCATCGGCGGAGAAGAAAAGAGTTGACGTTTCGAGTCCTCATGACCCTTCAACAGAACCCTAACATCACTCTCAGACAGTGTATCCCAGGCCCTAACATCACCCTCAGGCAGTGCACCACAGACCCTACACTCACTTTCAGGCAGTGCATCCCAGATCCTAACATCATTCTCAGACAGTGCATCCCGGATCCTAACATCACTCTCAGACAGTGCATCAAAGACCCTACACTCACTGTCAGACAGTGCATCACAGACCCTAATATCAGTCTCAGGCAGTGCATCCCAGATCCTAACATCACTCTCAGACAAGGCAACCCACACCCTAACATCACTCTCAGACAGTGCACCTCAGGCCCTAATATCAGGCTCAGGCAGTGCAACCCAGATCCTAACATCAGTCTCAGACAATGCATCCTAGACCCTAACATCACTCTCAGACAGTGCATCAAAGATCCTAACATCACTCTCAGACAGTGCATCCCAGATCCTAACATCACTCTCAGACAGTGCATCCCTTCCCTAACATCACTCTCAGACAGTGTATCCCAGACAAAAACAGAATTATCTGGAAAAACTCAGCAGATCTGGCAGCATCGGCGGAGAAGAAAAGAGTTGATGGTTGACACTTCAACAGAACCCTAACATCACTCTCAGACAGTGTATCCCAGGCCCTAACATCACTCTCAGGCAGTGCACCACAGACCCTACACTCACTTTCAGGCAGTGCATCCCAGATCCTAACATCATTCTCAGACAGTGCATCCCGGATCCTAACATCACTCTCAGACAGTGCATCAAAGACCCTACACTCACTGTCAGACAGTGCATCACAGACCCTACAATCACTCTCAGGCAGCGCATCCCAGATCCTAACATCACTCTCAGACGGTGCATCAAAGCTCCTAACATCACTCTCAGACGGTGCATCAAAGCTCCTAACATCACTCTCAGACAGTCCAACCCAGGTCCTAACAACACTCTCAGGCAGTGCATCCCGGATCCTAACATCACTCACAGACAGTGCATCCCAGACCCTACACTCACTCTCAGACACTGCATCCCAGACCCTAACATCACTCTCAGACACTGCATCCCAGACCCTAATATCAGTCTCAGGCAGTGCATCCCAGATCCTAACATCACTCTCAGACAGTGCATCCCAGACCCTAACATCACTCTCAGACAGTGAATCCCAGACCCTAACATCACTCTCACAGAACGCATCCCAGATCCTAACATCATTGTCAGATATTGCATCCGAGACCCTAACATCACTCTCAGACAATCCATCCTGCATCCTAACATCACTCTCAGACAGTGCATCCCAGACCCTAACATCACTCTCAGACAGTGCATCCAAGATCCTAGCATCACTCTCAGACAGTGTATCCCAGACCCTAACATCACTCTCAGACAGTGCATCCCAGACCCTACACTCACTCTCAGACAGTGCATCCAAGATCATAACATCACTTTCAGACAGTGCATCCCAGACCCGAACCACACTCTCAGCCAGTGCATCCCAGACCCGAACCACACTCTCAGCCAGTGTATACAAGACCCTAACATCGGTCTCAATCAGTGCATCCCAGATCCCAACCACACTCTCAGACACTGCATCCCATATCCTGACATCAGTCTCATATAGTGCAACTCAGACCCGAACATCACTATCTGGCATTGCATCTCCGATCTAAAATGCACTCCCTGCCAGTGCATCCCGGACGCAAACATCACCTTCAGACATTGCATCCCAGGCCCTACACTCACTCTCAGCCAGTGCATCCCGGACCCTAACCACACTCAGACACAGCATCCCAGACCTTAACATCACTCTCAGACACTGCATCACAGACCAGAACATCACTTTCAGACAGTGCATCCAAGATCGCAGCATCACTATCAGAGAGTGCATCAAAAATCCTAACATCACTCACAGACAGTGCATCCCAGACCCTAACATCACTCACTCTCAGACAGTGCATCCCAGACCCTACACTCACTCTCAGACATTGCATCCCAGACCCGAACATCACTCCGAGACATTGCATCTCAGACCGTAACAACCCTCTCAGACACTGCATCCCACATCCTAACATCACTCTCAGACAGTGCATCCCAGACCCTAACATCACTCTTAGACAGTGCATCCCAGACCCTAACATCACTCTCAGACAGTGCATCCCAGACCCTACAATGACTCTGAGGCAGTGCATCCCAGACCCTAACCACACTCTCAGCCAGTTTATACAAGACCTTAACATCGGTCTCAATCAGTGCTCCGCAGATCCCAACCACACTCTCAGACACTGTATCCCATATCCTAACATCACTCTCCGACAGTGCACCCCAGATCTTAACATCACTATCAGACATTGAATCTCAGATCAGAAACACTCCCTGCCATTGCATCCCAGACCCTAAAATCATTCACAGACAGTGTGCCCCAGACCCAAACATCACCCTCAGACATTGCATCCCAGACCCTAACATCACTCTCAAATAATGCATCTCAGACCCTACAATCGCTCTCAGGCATTGCATCCCAGACCCTAACATCACTCTCAGAAAACGCATCTCAGACCCTATAATCACTCTCAGACAGCGCATCCCAGACCATAACATCAATTGCAGACAGTGCATCCTAGACCCTAACATCACTCTCAGACAGTGCATCCCAGACCCTAACCACACTCTCAGCCAGTGTATACAAGACCCTAACATCAGTCTCAATCAGTGCATCCAAGATCCCAACCATACTCTCAGACACTGCATCTCATATCCTGACATCACTCTCATATAGTGCAACTCAGACCCGAACATCACTATCTGGCATTGCATCTCCAATCTAAAATGCACTCCCTGCCAGTGCATCCCAGACGCAAACATCACCTTCAGACATTGCATCCCAGGCCCGACACTCACTCTCAGCCAGTGCATCCCGGACCCTAACCACATTCAGACACAGCATCCCAGACCTTAACATCACTCTCAGACACTGCATCCCAGACCCGAACATCACTCTCAGACAGTGCATCCAAGATCCTAGCATCACTTTCAGACAGTGCATCCCAGACCCTAACATCACTCTCAGACAGTGCATCCAAGATCCTAGCATTACTCTCAGACAGTGCATCCCAGACCCTAACATCACTCTCAGACACTGCAACCCAGACCCGAACATCACTCTCAGACAGTGCATCCAAGATCCTAGCATCACTCTCAGACAGTGCATCCCAGACCCTAACATCACTCTCAGACACTGCATCCCAGACTCGAACATCACTCCGAGACATTGCATCTCAGACCGTAACAACCCTCTCAGACACTGCATCCCACATCCTAACATCACTCTCAGACAGTGCATCCCAGACCCTAACATCACTCTCAGACAGTGCATCCCAGACCCTAACATCACTCTCAGACAGTGCATCCCAGACCCTAACATCACTCTCAGACAGTGCATCCCAGACACTAACATCACTCTCAGACAGTGCATCCCAGACCCTACAATGACTCTGAGGCAGTGCATCCCAGACCCTAACCACACTCTCAGCCAGTTTATACAAGACCTTAACATCGGTCTCAATCAGTGCTCCGCAGATCCCAACCACACTCTCAGACACTGTATCCCATATCCTAACATCACTCTCCGACAGTGCACCCCAGATCTTAACATCACTATCAGACATTGAATCTCAGATCAGAAACACTCCCTGCCATTGCACCCCAGACCCTAAAATCATTCACAGACAGTGTGCCCCAGACCCAAACATCACCCTCAGACATTGCATTCCAGACCATAATATCACTCTCAGACAGTGCATCCTGGAGCCTAACATCACTTTCAGACACTGCGGTGCATTTCAGATCCCAACATCACACTCAGACAGTGCATCCCATCTCCTGACATCACTCTCAGAGAGTACATCCCAGATCCTAACATCGCTTCGAGACAGTGCATCTCAGACCCTAACTTCTCTCTTAGACAGTGCATCCCAAATCCTAACTTCACTCGCAGCCAACTGAAGCCACGCCCTAACATCAATCTTAGACAACGCATCACAAACAGCAACATCACTCTCAGACCCTGCAACCCACGTCCGAACATCACTCTCCGATCCTGTCCCTAACCACACTCTCCCACAGTGCACCCAGACCCTAACATCACCATAAGACTGTGCATTCCAAACTCAAACATCATTCTCAGACAGTGCGTCCCAGGTCCAAACATCACGCTCAGTCAACGCATCCCAGAACCTAACATCACGCAGATACAGTGTGTCTCAAACCCTAACATCACTCTCAGACAGCGCATCCCATTCCTTAACCACACTCGGACAGTGCATTCCAGATTCTAACATCACTCTCAGACTTACATCACAGACCCTTACATCACTCCCAGACAACGCATCCCATACCATAAAATCACTCTCAGACAGTTCATCCCAGACCTTTACGTCACTTTCAGGCTGCACATCCTAGACCCAAATTTCGTTCTCAGACAGTGCATCCCAGACCCAAATGTCATTCTCAGACAATGCATCACAGGTCCTAACATCACTCTCACTCAGTCAATCCCTTCCATAACATCACTATCAGACAGTGCATCCTAGACCCTAACTACACTCTCAGACAGTGCATTCTAGACCCTGACATCATTCTCAGGCAGTGCATCCCTGCCCCTAACATCACTCGGAGACAGTGCATCCCAGACCCTAACATCAATCCCAGACAACGATTCCCAGACCCTAACATCACTCCCAGACAGTGCACCCCAAATCCTATCATCACTCTCATAGTGTGCATCCCAGACCCTAATATCACTCTCAGACACTGCATCCAAGATCCTAATATCACCTTCAAACCGTGCAGGTCAGATCCTAACATCACTCTCATAGTGCATCCCATATCCTAACATCACTCTCCGTCAGTGCATGCCAACCCTAACATCACCCCGAGACAGTGCATCACAGCCCCTTACATCACTTTCAGACAGTGAATCCATTATCCTGACATTACTCTCAAGCAGTGCATCCCAGGCCCTAACATCACTCTCAGACCATGCATTCCAGACACAACATAAAAATCAGACTGTGCATCCCAGACCATAACATCACTCTGGGGTGTTGCATCCCAGTCCGTAACTTCACTCAGACACTGCATTCTAAATTGTAACATTGCTCTCGGTCATGACATCACAGCTCCAAACATCACTCAGACAACATATCACTTCACTCCCAGACAACGCTTCAACATCACTCGGAGACAGTGCAACCCAGACCCTAAAATCAATCTCAGACAGTGCTCCCAGGCCCTAACATCACTCTCAGACAGTGCATCTCAGATCCGACCATCATCATCAGACAGTGTATCCCAGATCTTGACATCACTCTCATCAGTGCATCCCAGACCCTAAAATCACTCTGAGACAGTGTATCGCAGATCCTAACATCATTTTCAGACAGTGCGTCCCAAACCTTAACATCACTCTCAGAGAGCGCATCCTACACCCTAACATGATTCTCAGACAGTGCATCCCTGATCCTATCATCACTTCTGGACAGTGCAGCCCAGACATTAACATCACTCTCAGACATTGTTTCCCCAGATCCTAGCATCACTTTCAGACAGTGCTTCCCAGACACTAACATCATCCACAGTGCATCCCAGATCCCAAACAGACTCACAGACAATACGTCCCAGACCCTAGATTCAGCCTCAGACAATGCATCCTAGACCCTTTGCGCGCTCTCCGACTGCGTTCCCAGTCTTTAAACACACTCAGACAATGCATCCAAGACCGTAACATCACCCTGAGGCAGTCCATCTGAAACCCTATCATCAATCTCACATAGTGCATCCCTGATCCTAACATCACTCTCAGACAGTGTATCCCTGATCCCGACATCACTCTCAGACAGTGCATCCCTGATCCTGACATCACTCTCAGACAGTGCATCCCTGATCCTAACATCACTCTCAGACAGTGCATCCCTGATCCTAACATCACTCTCAGACAGTGCATCCCTGATCCTAACATCACTCTCAGACAGTGCATCCCTGATCCTAACATCACTCTCAGACAGTGCATCCCTGATCCTAACATCACTCTCAGACAGTGCATTCCAATCCTAAACATCATTCAGGCAACTCATTCCAAACCGTCCCACCACTCTGAGACAACACGTCACCAATCCTAATATCACTCCCCGACAAAGCACCCCAGACGCTTACATAACTCTCAGACACTGCATCCCTGATCATATCATCACTCCTAAACAGTGCATCCCGGACCCTAACTTCACTCTCAGACAGTGCATCCCAGATATAACATCACAGCGAGAGAGTGGATCCCAATCTAACTTCACTCTCAGGCAGTACATAGGAGACTCTAACATCATTCGCAGATAGTGCACCCCAGATCCTAAAATTACCTTCACACAGTTCATCCCCGACCCTTAAATCACTCTCAGACAGTACAATCCAGAACCTGACATCGTTCTCACGTAGTGCATCCCAATCTCTAACCGCACTATCAGACACTGCAACCCAGACCCGAACATCTCGCCCTGACAGTGCATCTCAGACCCTAACATCATTCACAGTGCATCCCAGATCCTAAGCACACTCTCAGACAGTTTATCCCAGACCCTAGCATCACTTTCAGATATTGCATCCCAGATGCTAACATCCCCCTTCTCAGTGCTTCCCAGTTCCTACCATCACTCTCAAAGGGCACATCCTATACCCTAACATCACTCTCAGACAGTGCATTCCTGATCTTAACATCATCCTCAGACAGTGCATTCCTGATCCTAACTTCAGTCTCAGACAGTGCATCCTAGACCCTATACACACTCTCAGACAGTGTGATCCAGATCCTAACATCATTCTTAGACAGTGCATTCCAGATCAGAACATCAATTTCCGAAATTGCATCCTAGACCCTAATATAATTCCCAGGGGAAGTGCATAGCAGTCCTTAACCACACTCTCAGACAGTGCATCCCAGTCCCTAACAACTCAAACAGTGCATCACAGACCTGAAAATCACTCTCAGATAGTGCATCACAGATCCTAGCAATATTCTTAGACATTGCATCCCAGACGCTAAAATCACACTCAGATCCCAGGATCCCGGATTCTAACTTCATTCTCAGAGACTGCAGCCCAGACGCTAACATCATTCTCAAACAAAGCATCCCAGTCTGTAACATCACTCTCAGACAATGCATTCCAGATCCTAAAATCACTCTCAGGCAGTGTATCCGAAACCCTAGCACCAGTCTCAGTGTATCCCAGGCCCTAACTTCACTCTCAGACAATTCATTCCAGATCTCAACATCACTTTCAGACAGTGCATCCCAGATTTTAACTTAACTGTGAGACACTGCATCCTAGGCTCTAACATCTCTCAGGCAATGCATTCCAGACCTTACCATCACTCTAAGACAACGCATCACAGACCCTAAAAACATTCCCTGACAATGCATCCCAGGCCCTAAGATCACTCTCAGACAATGCAACCCAAATCGTAACAACACTCGGAGTGCATTGTGGACCCTTACATCCCTATAAGACAACGTAACACAGACCCTAACAACACTCAGGGATAATGCATCCCAGACCATTACATTGCTCTCAGACAGTACACCCCAGACCTTAAAATCAATCTCAGGTAGCGCACCCAGAACCAAACATCATTCAGAAAATGCAACCCAGACCTACCATCAATCTAAGACAACGCATCAGAGATCCAAACAACACTTATCAACAATGCATCCTAGGCCCTAAGACCACTCTCAGACAGTGCATCCCTAATCCTAACATCATACCCAGACAATACATCTCAGAACCTAACATAATTCCCAGGGGAATTGCATCACCGACCCTAATATCGTTCCCTGGTGCAGTGCACTGCAGACCCGAACATCACTGTCAGAAAGTGCATCCCTGATCTTAACATCACTCTCAGGCAATGCATCTCAAAACCTAACATCACTCAGACAAAACATCCCAGGTCCTAATATCACTCTCAAACAGTGCATCCTAGATCCTAACTTCACTCTCAAACAGTGCATCCCAGATTCTAAACACACTCTCAGGAAGCGCATTCTGGACACGAACATCACTCTCAGACAGTGCATCCTGGTTCCCAGCACCATACTCACACAGTGCATTCCAGACGCGAACATCATTTTCTGAAACTGCATCCCAGACCCTAACATAATTCCCAGAGGAAGTGCATCCCAGATCCTAGCATCACTCTCAGACAGTGCATCTCAGACCCTAACATCACCCTGAGACAATGCATCCCAGATCCTAACATTACACTCAGAGTGCACCCCAACAACACACTGAGACGGCGCATCCTACACTCTAACATCATTCTAAACCAGTGCATCTCTGATCCTAACATCACTCAGATAACGAAACCTAGACCCTAACATCTCTCTCAGAAAGTGCAGCCCAGCACCTAAAACCACGCTCAGACAGTGCATCTTTGATTCAAACTTCACTCTTAGAAGTGCATCCTACACCCAAACATCATTCTCAGACAGTGCATTCCAGACCCTAACATCACACTCATGCGGTGCATTCCAGACCCTAACATAATTCTCAGACAGCGATCCCTAATCCTAACATCACTCTCAGACAGTGCATTCCAGACCCTAACATCACGCTGAGCCACTACATCCCAGATCCTAGAACCATGCTCACACAGTGCATTCCAGGCCCAAACATTATTTTCCGAAACTGCATCCCAGGCCCTAACATAATTCCCAGGAGAAGTGTATCACAGACCCTAACATCGCTCCCGGTGCAGTGGATCCCAGACGCTAACATCACTCTCAGACAGTGCATCCCAACCCTAACAACACTCCCCGACAACGCAACACAGGCCCTAACATCATTCTCAGGCAGTGCATCTTACACCCTAACTTCACTCTCAAACAGTGCATTCCAGATCCAACATAATTCTCAGACAATGCATCCCAGACCCTTACATCACCCACAGACAATGCATTCCAGATCCTAACGCCACTGTCACATAGTACATTCCAGATCCTAACATCACACTCAAACAGTGCATTCCAGATTCTAAACAGTCTCAGACAGTGCATTCCAGATCCAAAACACAATCTCAAACAGTGCAACCCAGGCCGTAGCATCACTCTCAGGCAGTGCATGCCAGACGTGAACATCACCCTCAGAACATGCATTCCAGATCCTAACATCACTCTCATGAAGTGCATCCTAGATTCTAATATCACACTCAGACAATGCATCATAGACCCCAACATCACTCTCAGACAGTGTGTCCCAGTACATAACCCAAGTCTCAGACAGTGCCTTCCAGACCCTAACATCACTCTCAGACAGTGCATCCCGGATCCTAGCACCATGCTCACACAGTGCATCCCAGACCCTAACATAATTCCCAGGAGAAGTGCATCACAGACCCTAACATCGCTCCCAGGTGTAGTGCATCCCAGATCCTTACATCACTGTCAGTGAACTTCAACAATTGTTTATTCCTGTCTGGCACAAAAGTAAAATGGGAAAGGTGGGCAAACCATGGCTTACAAGGGAAATTAGAGATAGTATTAGATCCAAGAAAGAGGCATACAAATTGGCCAGAAAAAGCAACAGACCTGAGGATTGGGAACAGTTTAGAATTCATCAAAGGAGGACCAAGGGATTGATTAAGAAGGGGAAAATAGAGTACGAGAGTAAGCTTGCGGGAACATAAAAACTGACTGTAAAAGTTTCTATAGGTATGTGAAGAGAAAAAGATTGGTGAAGACAAATGTAGGCCCCTTACAGTCAGAAACAGGGGAATTTATAATGGGGAACAAAGAAATGGCTGACCAACTAAATACATACTTTGGTTCTGTCTTCACAAAGGAGGATGCAAATAACATACCAGAAATGTTAGGGAACACAGTGAGAGGGAGGAACTGAAAGAAATCAGTATTAGTAGGGAAATGGTGCTGGAGAAATTGATGCCATTGAAGGCCAATAAATCCCCAGGACCTGATAATCTACATCCCAGAGTCCTTAAGGAAGTGGCCCTAGAAATAATGGATGCATTGGTG